>NC_079489.1:10000000-11200000 GCF_020520425.1 Spinacia oleracea | reverse complement strand
TGATTCTTTCTTCATCAAGTTGGTCATGGGTCTTGCTATTTTTGAGAAATCTCTCACAAATCTCCTATAATACCCAGCTAGACCTAAGAAACTCCGAATATCAGACACATTCTTCGGGGTAGGCCACTCACTCACAGCTTGAATCTTGGCAGGATCTACAGAGACTCCTTCCTTTGACACATAATGCCCCAAAAATGCTACCTTTTCCAGACGGAACTCGCACTTAGAGAACTTTGCATACAACTGGTTCTTCCTAAGCGTCTCCAAGATAACCCTCAAATGTTCGTCATGTTCCTTTTCATTCCTCGAATAGATCAGAATATCATCAATGAATACCACCACAAACTTATCTAGGAACTCATGGAAAATCCTATTCATCAGATCCATAAAGATGGCGGGTGCATTGGTTAACCCAAAAGGCATTACTGTAAACTCGTAATGACCATAACGAGTCCTAAATGCAGTCTTAGGAATGTCTTTTTCAGCTACCCTCAATTGGTGATATCCCGAACGCAAATCAATCTTTGAGAATACACTTGCCCCGTTCAACTGGTCAAACAGGTCATCTATCCTAGGCAAAGGATATTTGTTTTTGATTGTTACGTTGTTCAACTCCCTATAATCAATACATAGCCGCATACTCCCATCTTTCTTTTTGACAAACAATACTGGAGCTCCCCACGGTGATGCACTAGGCCTAATGTACCCCTTGTCGAACAAATCCTGCAATTGTGTCTTTAACTCACTCATTTCTGGGGGTGCCATCCTATAAGGTGCTTTGGATATAGGTGCAGTTCCGGATTTAACTCTATGGTAAATTCAAGGGTTCTAGCCGGTGGCATACCCGGAATCTCGTCCGGAAATACATCTACAAATTCTCTTACGATTGGGACATCCTCTATCTTTACCCCAACTTTCTTACTCACATCTTGGACACTACAGAAAAATAGTTCACACCCTTTATTGACCAGTTTCCTCACTTGTAATGCGGAGATCACCCCAAAGTTCCCAGACTTCCCAAAACGTCTATATGATATTGATTTCCCAGTAGGGTTCTTTAGGCTTACTTTCTGAATCTCGCAATCTATCCTGGCCTTGTATAAGCTTAGCCAATCCATCCCCAGAATCACATCTAGGTCCCCCAAACTAAATTCTATCAAATTAGATGGAAAAGTGCAATCTTTTATCTTCAAAGGCAAGTTCTTAAATAATTTCGTACACCTTATTGTTGCACCATTAGGCATACTAACAGGTAAATCAATTGCCTCAAAATCTACTAACTTCAAATTTTTAACAATAGAGGTCGAAATAAAAGAATATGTTGCCCCTGAATCAAACAATGTTTTAACAGGTAAGGAGTTGATAGAGAAAGTACCCGAAACTACGTCTGCAGAACGTTCAGCTTCATTTCTACTCATTACGAACAGCTTTCCGGGAGCCTTGTTGTTATTGTTGCTTCCATTGGCAGGTTTGTTTTGGTTTCCCTGGTTGTTTGGTGCCCCAGCAGGCTTCGAACTTTGGTTCCCCGAATGGTTAAACCCTGGTTTCCCTTGGTTACTACTCCCACTACCATTCTGCTCTCTCTTCTGCTTTGTGAAGCACTCAAACTCCCTATGTCCCTTCTTATGACAATAGTTGCAAATTACCAATTCCCCCTTACAATCCTTCCCAGGGTGGTTGTTGTTGCACCTCTTGCAGTGGTACACTCTGTCAGTTTGGTTTCTGTTGTTATAGTTATTCCCCTGGTTGTTTCTTCCCTGGAAATTACCATTACCATTACCATTACCATTACCATTCCCATTTCCATTTCTATTCCTTTTGAAGTTCCCCTGACTTCCCCCAGCATTAAACTCTTTCCTTTTATCCCCAATAACAATATTCTTTTTGTCTCTCCTGGTCTGAAGGCCATAGATATGAGCAGCTCTCCCGTAAACAATGTCTAAGGACGTAAAGGTTTCCCCGCCTAATCCCAGTTGGATCTCATCGGTTAACCCTTGCTCAAACCTCTGAGCTTTTAGTTCCTCAGTAGCTACCACCTCAGGTGCAAACCTCGACAAGGCTATAAACTTACTGTAGTATTCAGCAATGGTCATATTCCCCATCCTAAGGTTGATAAATTCCTGGGCTTTCTGCTTCCTCATAAAAGGAGGATAAAACTTCCCCCTCAAAGCAACAATAAAAGAATCCCAATTGAATCCCTCAGCAGCGCTTAGTCTAGTCCCATTTTCCCTCCACCAAAGGTCGGCCTCATCTTTCAGGTAGAGGACAGCTTGGCCTACTTTCATATGCTCAGGACAGTTTACCGCCCCAAATAGTTTCTCAAATTCCCTGATCCAGTTTTCAAGGAAGGTGGGGTCTGCCTGCCCCTTAAAGTATGGTGGCTTAACTTTCGCAAGCCTTTCAAACATGTCCCCTGCAGAATCGGGACGCTCAGTTCTTTCCTGGGTTAGTTTTTCCGCCAAGAGGCGAATAGCAGCAGCTAGGTCACTATTATTGGCCATCCTAGAGCGCGACCTGAAATTTATATGCTCTAATTCAGGTTCAAAACTTTACTTACATTATCCTCTAGCAATGCAATATCACATTAACATTCAAAATGCACACGAAATGAACAATCATGCAAAACATTCAACTGAGAGACAAGGAATAACTTCAATCATCACGAATAATAAGTTAGAATAAAAGAAGAAAACATTCCCCTTGCGTGCCCGTAAAACTCTGATCTTTTAGATAGTCAATAATCTAACTTTTATTCCTCAGAAGAATGTCAATAACAATCCTAAATATTAACACACACCTGTTCTCAAAATAAAGTAAAAAGGTTCTACGATATAAACATAAACTATGGTTGGGCGGATTGTCCAACATTTTTCTCACACACAACTAAATATGTAAGCAAAGCTAAAGGGAAACGTCATCAGACTTGTCCTTTGATTCGCTATAACCTTCTAGGGTGAATAACTCATATTTAAGTTCATCATCGTCATCCATATCAAAATAATAAGCTTCTTTTCTTGGCCTAGAGGATCTTCGTAGACCTTGAAGTTGATGATTAACTTCCTCTGGCTCAGGCTCAGGCTCAGGTTCATGTTCAGGCTCGAACTCAAACTCAGGTTCAACCTCCAATTCATGTTCGAACTCAAACTCAAATTCTTGTTCGAACTCAAACCCAAATTCATGCTCAAACTCAGGCTCCGAATCGCTTTCAGGTCTCAAAACAGCTTGGTAAATATCGACCCTAGTTTGCCCTCTAGCACGATCAAATTCACGAAGGGCTTCATCATCACTATCAGGTTCTCCTGCTCTTAAAACTCGACGCAGAACAAGTTCATGGCTGGTGTAACTGTTAATGTCAGACTCGTAATCCGTTTCATTTTCATCATCGCTTAGAATAATAGGGTTAGAGTTGCTCCCTATTCTATTTCCTTCCATGCCAGACATGATTAGAGATCTATAACAATTAAACATAGTTTCTATGTTAGGAATTAGTACTCTCACTTACCGTATGATCCCACAATACACAATGAGTGAGAATGTATATCAATCGCAAAGCATAGGAAAGACACGACAGTTACCAGGTAGAGAAATTACAATCATGTTGACATAATGTAGACACAATGATTCTATTCTATATGCCCTTTCCTGTACTACCCAACTCTCAAAATAATCATAGTATATCAAACATTGAAGCATAAAAGAATAAAACAAGAATGATTTATAAGAATTGGATTGATTAAAAGAATAATTATTAAACGATAAATAAATAATTTTTTTTTTTTTTTTTTTTTTACGGTACTGTAGCAGCAGCAGCAGTAAAAATTTTTTTTTTTTTTTTTTTGAAATATTAATTTGAATTTCAAAAGAATCGAAATACATTAATTCGCATAACCAAAAACGTATTTCAAAACACGATTCAAGAGTCAATATTAAAATAAATTCAAACGTTTCTAGCTAATAACTTTAAATTTATTCACTAGTGTGAAATTACTTTTACGTAACTAATTAGTTGGTTAGGCGCCTAAGATATAAAAGGTAGACACGAAATGTAGTAAAACCTTTAGCTCAAAAATACCACTTTGTAACACCCCGACAATTCCCATTTTCTAAAATAACCTCTTTTTAAATATAACTGTAGGGAATTATCAAAGTATTATCGCCCGTGTGAAAACGTTACGGCTTATTCAGAATTTTGCAGCGGAAAACATAAAACTAACTTTTAGGTTCATAAATAATCTATTACATATTAGGTCCAAACCAATTAACTGAATTAAGGAAATACGAATAGTACGACAAATTTCAAATCCAAGTTAACAAATTAAATCACTTAATTAAACGAATAGAACTACAAGCTCTCTAATCCCGATCCCAATGATGCATCATCTTCAAACCTGTAGATGGGCAACGCTTATTGATCCTTAGAGACTGCTCACCAAAGATGGGTCATCACAGGATCAATAAGGCATAGCCATGATCAACACACACAAACAAAGCACGTAATCAGCAAAGCTGAGTACTACATACTAAAACAACAACAATCCTAGCATGATACTATCAAACCAACAACCCTAACATGATACTAATAAATATAAGTAAGGACAGACAAAACATAATAAATTGACGATTATACTTGACTAGACTAAGCTAGGCTTAATAACCATAATATTATTTTAGTTGAAATAGACAATGGACCGAGTTGACCATCCAGAAGTCTTCACTAAGGAAGACGAGGTACGGGCGCGACTCCGTAACCTCAGTGACCTGCGATATCGAGGAACGTTTAAATAAAAATAGGACACGGTGATCAATCCGGTCCCAGAAAAGGCCATGGGCTACCACCATGAACCCCAACTCCTGTTTGTCCGTCACTTCAGACGTGCACAGTCTAAAGCTATTGCTATTCAGTTTCACTTTACATGATTTACAAATTGAGATTCCGTTATGACTCAACCATTACATAAGACAGACAATTCACATTTGTTCACAACTGTTTTTATCTTGGAATTAAGTAAGTGATCATAAAAGCATCAATCAAGACTCATTCCAACTTAACCAACCTTTCCTTTAACCATGAGCAACCCTGTATATGGGCATAAAGTTTCAACCTACTAAACAAGGTCTTCCGCCCTTATAAAGTAGTGAAAAGATAGAAAGGGAACAACAACCAATTGATCCAACCCAATCATATAGAATAATCTAGTGTTCCCAACCAACATGTTTGTATCAAACATCCATACTAACATGTTACAGTTCTTATAGTGCAAAATAAGTTCAATAAGTTTGTCCAACAGTATTAAACATGCACATTCAATATAACCCAGTTCGTCCAAAATATCAACATCACCAAGTTCCACAATAATATCAACATAACCAAGTTCAACAACAAGATTCAACATGGTTTCAACAATTAGCACACATTCCAGGCACACAGGTATGTACGTACCTTGTGTAAACAAACTGATAGGCCACCTTAACACTTTCAAAAGTCGCCTAGAGAGAATTCTCCGCCTAAAACAACCAACAAGTAATACCAATCAATTTCTAATCATTGGTAACCATAATAAAGCATTCTAAATGCATCCTAAACATATTTAGAGCTCTCCCCAATATCAAAACTTAAACATTTGATTTCCTAGCATCATACTTATTGAACTAGTGACTGAAATTCGTTGAAAACTTTTTGCAAACACCGTACTTTAAATTTTCAGCAACATAACTAATTTCACACTACTCCCTAAGCTTTGAAATCATAAAAACAATAACTTTAATAATTTATAATCGTCCTACCATGATCTCGAAACTATTAAAACCATTAAAATTCATACTTTAATAATTAAAACCATTATTTCAATCAAATTGCATAATCTGAAAATTAAATATATTATTTGAGCATACTACATAAATCTGAAAATCCAATTAACTCATAAAAATCATAAATTTATTAAATCAAATCATGAATTAAATAAACAAAATAAAATCAAAATATTTAGTTTACTTAGGGTTTAAGAAATAACCAAGAATTAGAGAGGGGAGAGGAGGCTGGCCGGTAGACGGTGGCGGCTTGCGGCGAGGGAGGAGCACGGTGGTTGCGTGCGGTGGTTGCTGCGCGAATATGGTGGTGGTCAGCCACGAAATCGAAGAGCAAGCAATGAACGAAGAACGAAAAATCAAAAGAAAAAGGGAGGAGGAAAGAGGAGGCTACCGTGCAAGGCGGTGGTCGAGGTTCGTGGGTGACTGCGCTAGGTGGTGGACGGCGGCACACGGTGGTGCTTTGCGGTGGCTGCGCGAATCAGAACGGAGTCAAGCCATGAGCAAGAACGAAACAAGGAAATACAAAGAAGAAGGAGAAGGAGAGATCGAATGAGAGGGAGAAGGAACTCACCGGCGTCGAGGGCTCAGTCGTGAGGAGGAGAGCCGCGGCGAGGAGAGAGAGAGAAACGGCTGGGAGGTTGTACGTGAAGCAGGAGGGTTTTTCTTCTTTTTTTTCTTTTTTTGGTTTTCCACGTGAAGAGTAGAGAGGAGAAGGGTTTGGTGTTTTGTGTTTTGTGTTTTACATGGAGTAGAAGTGTGGGGTTATGGGTTTATATTATTGGGCTTTATTCAATTGGGCTAGACTTAGGAATTTAGTATTTAGGATTCGAATCCAAAATCGAATTCGTTTTAACGTAAAATTCGAAAATACATTTTGATTTCGTAAATCATTAAAAGTATTCCAAATGAAATAAAATAATTACATTTCAATTACATATTCGTTTCTAAAATCCGTAATTTATGTTTAAATATATATTAAATATATTAAATATTCGTTAAAATATATAACTAAAATGTATAAAATTACGGGGGATTACACAGCCTTTGAAAGGACTTAAAACAAACTAGATGACCCTACAACTAATGTAGCATTGCCATGCTTCATTTCCCACTTGTAGGTCATTAGTGTATCCTAGCTTCCATTGTTTGAGTTATTACCGAAGTAAGAACCTCAAGCGGTATATGATACCAAGGAAGTTTGATTGCTAGGTCACTTCTCTTTAAACATAAACTTATATGGTAGAAACGGAATCGTAAATTCCTTTCATATGTTCCTTTGTTTTCCTATTTCTTGTACCCTTTCTTATAGTCTTAAGAATTGAATTCTTTAGTGTTGACTTTTATACTTTGTTAGACATGTCCAATGTCACCAACAAGGTTCTTTACCATTTTAATTTATGTTGAATATTTTGTTTCAACTAGATGATCTTACCAGAAGCTTCTAAAGTTCTCTAAGTATCGATCTATTCGAATGTCTAGGGACTAGACTCATTCGAGAATTAAATGGACATAGATATTAGGTTGTTAACCATTGGTAAAGCTGAGCGTATTAAACTCAATGCTTTATGATCTCAAAACTACATTGTATTTTGAATTCACAAGCATCAATTGGTTTGCCATTCGATTTTGATATTCGAAAACAACCATAAAAGTCGATATAAGAAACGTACATTGTAAATTGCTCACTTTCTCTCTTTTCCGTGAATCGTTCTTGGATTCACTACCAATCGAGGAAATTTACTGTTACCTTTCTAAAAGGATTTATTGCAGTGCAAGATATTTAATTATAAACAATGATTAAAACATACATTGAAGCATGCAAAGTCTAAACATTTATCATGAATAATAACTTGAAATTAAAGCAACCATGCAATTCAAACAAGTTATTAGCATTTTATTCGATTTTATTGTTCCGGCAGGTGTGAATAAAATGATTCCAAGATCCTAAAATCATTGAAGAACTAAGCACAGTTTGTCGACTTAATCCTAGAACATCTTAGGTAAGCAAAAGCCTTTTGCTAATAGTCTAGAAACTATTCTTGGTTGATAGGTACGTCTAAGAACTTATTAGGTAAACCTATCGAATTTGCCACGACATAAAAGGACTCCTTACTTATATCGTTGAGTTTCACCAAAACTAACATGTACTCACAATTATTTGTGTACCTTGCCCCTTTAGGACCAATAAGTAACACCTCGCTGAGCGAAAACTATTACTAGATTGATGTAAAGGATATCCAAGCAAGTGTATATTTTGGCATGGCACCTTTTAACTCAATTTTTAAGTTTGGAACTTGAGGCTCTTACTATGTTGGTTAGATTTTAAGTGAACTAAAATCCTTAATCATGCAACATAATCAAGCTTTTGATCTCATGCATTTTAAGACATATTTAAAAGCAATAAATAACTTAAAACATGCATAAGATATTTGTGATCTAGTATGGCCCGACTTCATCTTGAAGCTTTGACTTCAAAGTCCGTCTTGAAAATCTCCGTGGGAGGCACCATTTTCTTCAAATAGGATAAGCTATAACTAATTACAACTATTTGATGGTTCGCAGACCATATTTGAATTGAAAAATAACTTTGGTACTTTAGACCAATTACATTCAAATTAATGGTACGCAGACCATATTTTCTATCCTATTTGGGCCATACTAGTCACTTCATAACCTGCAAAACAGTACATATACAATATATACCATTCACCCATTTATTATCATGAATGGCCCACATAGCTGGTTAGTAAAACACATTATGCATCACATAAACATTTGCAGCAATTAATCAAGGGCACCAATAATCTACCAATTATTCAGTCCTTATTAATTCTAATCAAGTTGTTTTAACCTTAAGGATTTGTAGACCTAATCAAGAGTTTATGACTAAAAAGCGCTCCCACTTAAACCAATAAATTCATATGCTTTACTAATTTTAAACATAAAAATGTATTTCTAGTCTAACCGGAAACATACAAATTTAATTAAAATTTAAAGCTCATATAAATTTATAATTGAATCCAAAAAGTTTAATTTAATTTCAGTCGTTATTTAAATTAATTCATGATTTTAATTTTAGTAAAATAATTAGAATAAATAACATTTATTATAATTACAATATTCAAAATTAAAATCCAAGAAAATAATTTAAATTATTAATTTTAAAATTAATTAAAATTACGTGAACTGAAATTTTCAAATTAAACATTCAAAACGATATAATCGTAACGCAAACACCCTACGCATTGCACGCCCATGGGCCGCTCGCACACAGCCATCGCTGGCCATGTGCGCGCAGCCCATGCGCTCGTCGCATAGCTGCTGCATCTCCATCGCAAGCCATCGCACGCTGTGGTGCTTGCTGCGCGCGCGCCAGCGCTCGTCGCACGTGAGCCATCGCTCGCAGTGCACGCTCGCCAGCGCTCGCTGTGCGCGCGAGCCATCGCTCGCTGGGCGCGCGACATCGCTCGCTGTGCGCGCGACATCGCTCGCTGGGCGCGCGACATCGCTCGCTGGGCGCGCGACATCGCTCGCTGTGCGCGCGAGCCATCGCTCGATGGGCGCGCGACATCGCTCGCTGTGCGCGCGAGCCATCGCTCGCTGTGCGCGGGAGCCATCGCTCGCTGTGCGCGCGAGCAACGCTGGGCGCAGCGCTCGTGGCACGCGAGCTTGCGCTCGCTGCGCGCGAGGCTGCGCGCACTTGCGCGAGGCAGCGCGCGTGTGGCGCAGCTCGCTTGCTGCCCACACGCGACTGCCTTGGCTTGCCTTTCGCCCATGCCCATTCGTCCATTGCTCGTGGCCCACGACACAAGGCAGGGCTGCTGCCTTGTGCTCGTGCACTACGCCCTTGCTCATTGCATTCGTGCCGCACGGGCGACGAGCTCCCTTGCTCGTCGTCGCATGCCCGCATTATACAACACCCCTTAAGGGTAACACGAAGCGTCCATTGCTTTGTGCGTGCAAGTTATATAAACGAATCGCATAAAAATTTAAAATTTATATTTAAAATTAATGACAAATTAATAAATAATATTAATTTCATAATTTTAGGGCGAAAAAATCGAAAATTTATTATTCAATTGATTTCCGATTGTTATGGATTCAAGTCTAGGTCATAAAAATTTAAAATTTATCATAAATTTACAATTTTTATGGTGGTTTTTAATCATAGGTTTCTAATTAAATTATAATTAATTATGAAAATCAAATTAATTCTAAATTATTCTAATTTTCAACAAATTAATCATAATTACAAATTAGATTGCATAATTAACAAGGCTAGGCATTCAAACTTGTTAAACATATACAGTAGGTCAATCAAAAATTCAAGATTTATCAACAAGAATCGCAAATATTTAATTTAACATCTTAAATTTACGAAATTTTGCATTCGAAAAACTAAAACCTTCGAAAAGTCATAGTTAGGCTTCGAATTTGAGAATTCTGGGTTCGGCAGAAAAACACTATTTTTGTCAAAATTTTAGAATGCCTTTTACATGCGGAATTGACACAAAAATCACTCGATTTGGATGAGTAACGAAGAAACTGCCGAAAAACTGCGTACGTATAATTAAATAAACGCAATTTGCAATTAATTAACAATTACGAAAATTAATCACCCCTTTTAATTCTTGCAAATTTGTAATATTTAACCATGTTCATGCAATTTAGATTATGAAAATAATAAGGGGCTCGTGATACCACTGTTGGGTTATGATACATATGATATTACATAAATCATGCGGAAACAACCATTAACCCAGGATTACATATTATTTACACATAATCATATAGCATAATTTAGATGCATACTCTTTGTTGCGTGCCCTCCCTAGCTGCGCCCGAACCGAACAAGAACAAGTCTTTAGGACTCCAAGTGTCGTCCCTCCGTAGATAGTCCACAGCACGTCCGGATCCGCCTTAAGATTGACCAACTAGAATCGCCCTTAAGGTACTAGAATTTTCGGCACTTTTGAGCAAGATGTGTGGCTGAATTTTTCTCTCAAAAACTCACTTTAAATACTTTGAAACTCGTTATAAATTGTGAACCCAGGCCACATATTTATAGGGTTATGGAAAGGGAATTGGAATCCTATTCAGATACAAATTAATTAAACCTAGAATCCTACAAGAACTCTAATTTAATTAATTTATCAAATAGAATTAGGAATTTAATCATTAACCGAACTCTGCACGTTTTAGGAAACGTGCACGAACACAAACACTTACGCACACACACACGGCAGCCACGATGGGTCGCCCATGCGTGCGTGCGAGCAGCAGCCCACGCAGCGAGGCCTGCGCGAGCCACAAGCCCACGCAAGCACCCGCGCGCGCTGCGCGCGCTGTGCGCGCTGCCACGGCCTGCTGGGCCTGGCCTTGCGCTGGGCCTGGCGTGGCTGTTTGTGTGGCGCGCTTGGCTTGCTGGGCGATGGCCTGGCTTCGTGCTGGGCCCTCGTCCGGCAGGCCTCGTCCGATGCTTTTTCGTACGATACGCTTCCGATTAAATTTCCGATTCCGGAATTCATTTCCGATACGAACAATATTTAACATTTCCGATTCCAGAATTAATTTCCGTTTCGAACAAATATTTAATATTTCCGTTTCCGGAATTATTTTCCGATTCCGGTAATATTTCCGATTCTGACAATATTTCCGTTTCCGGCAATATTTCCGATTCTGGTAATATTCCATTTCCGATAATATTTTCCGATACGTACCATGTTTCCGTTTCCGGCAACATCTACGACTTGGATAATATTTATATTTCCGATACGATCCATATTTCCGTTTCCGGTAATATCATCGTTTCCGGAGTATTCATTTCTTGCCTGTGACGATCTCAGCTCCCACTGAAACCAAGATCCGTCGATTCCGAATATCCATAGATGGAGTATTTAATGCCATTAAATACTTGATCCGTTTACGTACTATTTGTGTGACCCTACGGGTTCAGTCAAGAGTAAGCTGTGGATTAATATCATTAATTCCACTTGAACTGAAGCGGCCTCTAGCTAGGCATTCAGCTCACTTGATCTCACTGAATTATTAACTTGTTAATTAATACTGAACCGCATTTATTAGACTTATCATAGAATGCATACTTGGACCAAGGGCATTATTTCCTTCACATACAACATCAATTCACCAATCTATTCATTCAACATTTTCCACTCCATCTTCCCGATTAAAACTCAATATTAATACACTATTTAATTTATGTATTCTTTTAATTTTCAAAATTTACCTCTATTTAAGTCATATATTCTCTCTAAAATCACAAGTTCAATAAAATTAGAACTTAAAAATATAGATTAAATAACCACTATACAACCGCGCGTTCTTTGAACGAGCTCAAAAGCTAGTTATTAATCATGGAGACTTTTCTAATGGAAATAAGTTCAAATAAGATAAACTCATTTATAATTTACTATGGCTATGTTCGGCAACACTAGCGGTAGCGGGTAGCGGGCAACGGTCAAGAGTAGCGGGTAGCGGGTAGCCGCTGTCAGAATAGCGGTTTATAGTATGAGTGTTTGACAGAACTAGCGGTTGAAATCGTAAAATACGATAATGATTATTAATTTAAATCAAATACTAATTACAATTTGACGAATTAATAATCATATTTATTGCGACATTTTAATAACAATAATGAAATAATTATAACATATTAAAAAGGTGTAGAAAAAATTATACTTATACTGTTATACACATATTTTTTGGGGGACGTATTCAAATTGTGACTTTATGATACTTATCTTCGTATATGTTACTAAATAACCTTTCGTTTCGGATATCCTTTGTCAACAAATATAAGACGGAGTAATTTCTGGTGGTTTAGAAGACTTTCGAGAAAATGATATAAGTTTTAGTAAAAAATAGCGGTTGAAATTATAATAGAAATATGATAGAATTTTTAATGATAATAGTTAGTACGGAGTAGTATAAATGAATAATATTTAACTAACAAATGCGGCCAAACCTTTTCTTTTAAAAAAAATGCTATAAGTAAAAGTCAAATATTTGTATAATAAAGCAAAAAAAAGTAAAAAAAAATTGAATGGAAAATTACAACCAAAACAACAAACACTCCACCGCTACTGCATTCCTAGACCGCTAATAATTTTAGCGTTCCACATAATCTAACCAACCACTACTTCCCCCGCTACCCGCTACTTAGACCGCTAACTTGCCAAACACCCCTATTTTTATCTAGTAGCGTTTTGACTTGCTCAAAACGCTACCCGCTACCTCAATTGCTCCCGCCAAACACGTCCTATATCACTATAATAGATTAGCTCACGTGTACGCACGGATATTCAAAAATTATTATTCGGCCATCTTTTTTATAAAATATTTAACTGAAATATTTTTCCCTTAAAGTTAATGCGTAATAAATAAATCTGGAACGTACTCATTTAATCCCTGAATATGAAATTTTCTCCCTATTACATATTATATACTATCTCCGTTCCTAAATGATCTTTACGGTTACTATTTGCACGGTAATTAAGGAATTTTGGTGAACATGTGATGGTGGGGTAACAAATGGAAAATGAGTGGCTATAAATTGTCCAATAATGTGAGTGGGTGGAAACTAATATTAAAGTATTGTGAGTGGGTAAGTTATGGTGGGCCAAATAAGAGTAAAAATGGAATAAAGTAGGAGTGTAAAAAACTTTCAGGAACGGACTAAAACGGAAAGCGT
The DNA here is from genome assembly GCF_020520425.1 of Spinacia oleracea. NCBI lineage: Eukaryota > Viridiplantae > Streptophyta > Magnoliopsida > Caryophyllales > Amaranthaceae > Spinacia > Spinacia oleracea. The sequence continues at coordinate 11,186,481 of NC_079489.1, read as the reverse complement.
AAATAACTTTTAGGAACGGAGGTAGTATTTTATATGTTGAATATGATAATTTGACCACAATATTTGTTATGATCTTATTTTAGATGTTGAATATGATAACTTGAATATATTGTAATATTCTATAATTTTTTTTTTCATACATGCATTGCATTTTATACAAAAGTAGAGAAAACACAGTAAATATGTATGTTCTTTAGGAAATAGTTTTTGGCGGGAGAATTTTGCACCAGGAAATGACACGTGTCAATCCTGATTTCTGTTTTAGTATAATGTAATAGATTTCTCGGGTGGGCGCTCCCCGGTGGAAAGTTTCATATTATATTTTAGTTACGGCCCCCTAAAATTTGTGTTATTGTATAAATTGCATATTATATGACTTATTTTTTCTACTGGCCCACCTTGTAAAATGGTCCAAGATCTTTCATTGGTTTAAGGCGCGTTTTATTGATCTGATTTTTACTTTTTTTTTTAACTTATATTATTTGAACTTATCTAAATTTAACTGAAATATTCTGAACTTCTTAAAACTTATCAAAACTTATTTTAGTTTTAAATTGTCCTTGGATAACCCTTATTTTTTTTATGAACTTATCTTATCTTAACTAAAGCTATACATTTACAATTTAATAAATGTTTCTAAATTACCCTTAACAAAACTAAACTACACTTATTTTTCTTGAAAGAGGTGGAAAGAGGTGAACAGAATAAAGCGTCACAAATCACTTGGTTTGTTTCACATATCAATCTCTTTTATCACATTTTCCTTTAGACTTGTCTGTTTTGACGGAAAATGATTTTCCCATTTTATTTATTCATTACCATTTTTCAAAGGTGGAAACCAACTTTCTCTATGAATAAACCAAATTTCCATTTGAAAAGAAGTGATGCTACATTTTCCACTCTAATCCCTTCCTTTTTTCTCTTCTCCTTTCCCTTCCATGTTCGCTTTCTTTATAATTTTTCTTGTTAGGAAACAAACAAAGAAAAACTATTTTTCCTTGAAAAATATTTTCCATACAAATTCTTTTTCCTTTAAAAATATTTTCACTTGAAACAAACAAAGCCTTAATTTAACGATATTCACATAAAATCAGACAAATCTTATATTTCCTTCTTTCAACAGTAAACCCTTACGGAAACGTCACTTAAACCCTATTTAACCATATGGCAACAACCCCGACCCTAGGCCTAGGCGAGAGATGCGACGACTTTGGGTCCAGGGCGGAAGGGGGGCCAAAAGTTTTTTAATTGACAATTTGGTTATAAAATGTACTTGTAATAAAAAAAAACGCATGTTAATTCAATGTGACTCCTTTAGTCTAGCAGTTAGCATAAAACTTTATATCCTAAATTATCTGTGGTTCTATCCTACCCACAAACTCCTTTTTTTAACTTTTATTATTTCTTATTTATTATTTATTATTTATTATTTATTATCTACTATTTATTATTTATTATTTATTATCTATTATCTATTATTTTATTATTGTTAATTTATTATTTATTATCTATTATCTATTATCTATTATTTATTATTGTTAATTTATTATCTATTATATATTATTTAGTATTTATTATTTATTATTGTTAATATTATTAGTAATAAGTTTCAATAAGTTCAGATAAGTTTAGATCAGATAAGTTCAGATAAGTTCAGGTCAAATAAGTTGAAAAGAACGCACCCTTATTTTTGTTAAATATTTTTCCTACAAAGTACTGGAGTACAATACATCATCTAAAATCAAACACTATAATTATTATAAAAAAAAAATCTAAAATAAAATTCATCCAAAATCAAACACTAATCTAAAATAAAATAAATAAAATTCAATTTAAAATCAAACATTAATCCAATAGGCATAATTGCTGAATTATTAGAGCACCACGTAAGATTACTAATGGTTTTGTCCAATGAAAATAAGATTTCTAATTTATCTTTGAATTAAAAAAATCGATTTCCACATAGATAATTAGTTAGGTGCCATGTACATATTTTAATTAATTAATTACTAATATATACTACCTCCGTTCCTTAATGTTCTTTACGCTTACTATTTGTACGGACTCCAATACAATATTCAACGACTTATATATCTATTTCCGTATGTGAGAAAATTATAAAAATTTGATATTTTGAAAATACATAACGAGATCAATCTAACAAGAGCTTACATGATAACATTTTGATGTATATAACAGTGGGAATCCACGGTCAAAGTTTTCATAATTTGGACACATATTCCAAAGCGTAAAGAACATTAAGGAACAGAGGTAGTACAACTCCATCTAAAATCAAACACTCTAATAATTAAAAAATAAATCTAAAATAAAATTCATCCAAAAACAAACACTAATCTAAATAAAATAAATAAAATTCAACTTAATCAAACATTAATCCAATATTAGAGCGCCACGTAGGAAATCTAATGGTTTCGGCTAATGAAAAACAAGATTCCAAAATTAATTTTGAATTAAAAAAAGTCGAGTGCCACGTAGATAAATAATTATGTGCTGCGCAGTTATTATTTTTAATTAATTATTAATATTACGCATACTCCAAGAACAAATCTAAAATGAAATTCAATGCAAAATCAAACACTCTCATAATTAAAAAAATACAATTTCATCCAAAAACAAACACTCTCATAATTTAAATAAAAAAAAAATCTAAAATGAAATTTAATGCAAAATAAATAGCTAATCTAATCTAATATATAAAATTGGTATATACATAAGAGTTTTATTTAAACATAACAATTTAATACGGACACGCACGGACTAAAATCTAACGTAATATATTTTAAGGGGTTCTCGGCTCTTATTTCGCGAAAGGCCCATAAATTATCGGGACCGGACTTGTATGGCAACAATTGGTCGTATCATTATGTTAGCAGAGTGCGCAATTAATGAAGAAACCACATGTTCTTGACTTCTTGTCCATGATTGAAAGATTTTTCTTTGTAACGTTGACAAAGGCTTGTTTCACGTGAATACAAGTTTTTATAGTGTTCGTTAGGCTCTTGGCCCTATGATCGAAGTTCGTTCTTGTTCGTTAGTCTCTTTTGGTTTGTCAGTTTTAGTATGTTTGGTTTATATTCGTAGTGGATTTATATAGAATTAGTCCGTTGATAAAAATTTATGCGGGATAGCAACAGATATCAATTTTCCAAGTACATTCAGATGAATCAAGTGGAAATCATCCTCGCGGCTACAACAAATCGTTAGACCATATTTCTGAAAAGTCTGCATGTGCCAGCGTTATATACGGGATAAGTTTTACTGCACAAGATTTATTCAAATACCGTAATTTTGATGAAGCAAACCTTTCTTTAATTCAATTTGTCATGTATTTGTTAGATCTGTATTTCTCTTGTAGATTTTGTATGACTCTTTATTAATAAATAAATTTTCCTTTCAAAAGAAAAGTTTTTACATTGTAATTGGAAGAAAATCCTAATGTTACCAGTCTACCTATAACTATACTACAAGAGAGGTCTAAGAAAAAGTGACACGTGTCGCTCTCATAATCAAAATTTTCCCGCTCTTTTGTAATGTCCTAATTAAACAGAATAATTATATTCTTTACTTGATTTATGACAATATTTTTCCTTCCCTATTAAAAAGAATAACTACATATTTTACTTGATTTATGATAACACTTTTGAATCAGTTCTATTTACTTTAGAACATATGTATAAATTTTAGAACATACGTATATTTTTTTTATGTTCTTAATAAAATGCATGCTCCTAACCCTCTCTGGTTACACAATATTTACTTTTTAGAACATACAAACCATTATTTAGAACATAAAGCTTACATTTTAGAACATGACTAAAGAATGAGTAGAATACTATCTTGTCTATTTGTCTATGATTTGTTGATTGTCTAACACAAAATTTTATGTTCTTAATAAAATGCATGCTCCTAAGCCCCTTGTTTACACAAAATTTACTTTTTAGAACATATGAACCATTATTTAAAACATAAAGCTTACGTTTTAGAACATGACTAAAAAATGATTAGAATACTATCTTGTCTACTTGTCTATGATTTATTGATTGTCTAACCCAAAAAATGCATGATATACTAATTTAAAACATATGCAATAGTTTTTGGAACAATAAGCTTCACTTGTTAGAACATGGACTCAAAAAGGCTTTGTACGTGCATAATTTTTTTAGAACATAGCCCTTAAGGAGTTGAGGTGAATAATGTGAGATTGCCTTCTAAAATTTTGTTGTTAAAGTGTAGAACACAAGGAGAATGGTTTAGAATATACGTCGTGAGTTTTAGAACATATGCCTTAAGTTTTAGAACACAAGGCTTAAGATTTAAAACATATGTCATATTGTCTTATAAAATTTAGCCTCTTTCAATTTACTGTTTAGGTATTACGATTTAAGTTTGAGATATTTTAATTTACTTTTGAGTTTTATTTATTTATTATCTTTTAAAGACAACCTATGTAGGAATCAAACCTACATACTCTATGCATTTGCATAGTGCTCTACCACTTGAGCTAATAGGTTTAAGAACACCTAATAAAACCATAATCAGCTCCAAATTATAATGTGCGGATGAATGGTTACGAGCTCACACAAATATACCATAATAGAGTTGCTCCGACTGACATAATAAAATCTGTGTCCAACATATTTCTTCACATGATGGACCAAAATTCATGGCTATAAACAAAATAGAAAGAATATTGGAACGTAGGACATCCATGTGCAATGGCACATTGCTCTAACATTTGAGCAATCTACCTACTGTTATCTGTCTATTATCTTAAAAATCTCCTCGACCTCTGCAATTTCTTCATCTGAAAGCCTATCAGAAATAACCTGTATTTAAAAATACAATTAAGAAATCAATCTAGATAAACAGTAATGGTTCCGTTTTTCCCTTCTTCCTCCCTGTTCTTGGCAAGTTGGGAAATACTTACCCGTAGATAAACAGAACTGTGTCAACCGTGATATGACTGAGTGATCAAGAAGCTTATCAGGAGCCAAGTCGTCTGCCATTATCCAGGGATGACCTGAAATAAAAATCAGGATCAGAAGTAAGCAGCACAATAATTAGTAGTCATCAGGGATTCGACTATCATAGCAGAAATAAGTGCACTGAAAATTGATTCAGGAGTTCAGAATTCTATGGAATGAACTTCATAGCTAGGGCCTGAATACCTGATGTTGAGAAGCAATACTGGTGTCTGCTAGTTACGGACTCGTATGTATTGTCTTAGAATAACAAAACCGAAAACATGTATGTCACGTCGATAATCGTCGACCTGATGCTGAGAGGAACAGATAATATGCATTGAGCATCCCGATCATTAAACACGAGTAACTTCCTGCATAGCCCATAAAAGAGTTGAAGAAACTACAATGTGGTCAGAATATATGCAATTGCAATTTAGAACATATGAAATTGTATTTCAGAACATATGAAACAATAATTAGAACATATGAAACAATAATTAGAACATACGACCTTATCACTCATGTCCAATTCCTAGGAAGTCATACTTCCTCCTCTCATTTCTTGCAACCAAACCAATCTGGTAGTAGTTGAATTAGTGCACCACTTAATACACTTGACATAAAGTTCAGAACATAACCACTTAATATTCGTATAAACCTTTAGAACATATGCAACACTAATTAGAACATAGACAATAACACCTTAGAACATAAGCAAGATTAGATCTAGACTCCAAAACTTTAAGATCAACTATGACCAGAACCAGCCTATGGCATGGACCAGCTGATTATGAGTCTATCCATTAATTTCCAAACTTGAACCTCGGCTTCGAGGTTAACTTGAAATCATACATACTCCCCCCCTTCGTACATGACAACAAGAAAAGGAAGTAAACTCAAGTCTCATCCTAGCTATATCCTTATAAAATAACATTAATGGGGAGAAGTTGATAGCATGCACTACGTTTGTAACATCGCACTCCGCAATAATATCCATGAATCCCAAGTAACTTGCTAGATGAACACCAAAACAACAGTAGCAGACTCCTAATCCTATCCTCTGCAACAAACACACGCCCCTCATCATCCCTGCACACCACAGCCAGACCCACGCTACCACCAACCCCTACATGCGCATCCAAATTCATTTTCACACAACCTATAGATAGACGAGACCATCCAATAGGAGACACACTCACAACAACAGAGGACTTCAGATGTAATACAGTATCAACCAACACCAATCTATACAGATCATGTTCTTAGCAACTACAAGAGTACCAATGACGACAAGAAAGAGAAATAAGTGTTGATTCCAAGGAAATCAATACACAAAGAATACATGCATGTTACAATCCAACACGAAAAATAAAATTTAAGACCGCAGGAAACCACAAAGATGCAAGAAAATACAGACCTGAAGGTTTCCCACACATTTCAGTATCAGAGAATAATTAAATGTAGCCAAATCGTCCACCGAGAATAGCCAAATATTGGTTTCAGGCTGGACCTTAACATATCTAACAAATGGTTTTCGCGACATTCCCAATTTAGAACATAACCAAGGATGATTTAGAGCATAAGCAAGGGTGATTTAGATAGGACATGATACACTTGACATGAATTTAATTGGATCACGAGGTCTCTTTCAACACAAATTTCTTCCTAATTTTCAGAAACTTATATTGAATCAGGAACTATTTCAAAAACACTAATTTAGAACATATACATGACTGGTTTAGAACATAAGCAATGATGATTCAGAACATAACACCGACATTAATTCATGGAAAATTCACCAGATTACAATATAACAAGAAATTTGTTAAGCAAGAAAACTCCTAATAAGGAAAATTATTCAGAATATGACGTATTCATAAGGTTTGTCACCATCACAATTCAATGACACCAGTTGAGTGTTATTATTCCTAAATTGTACTACTAAGAAAAGATGAGTTTCAAATTTCCAGCTTCGACCAAACAATTTTGAACACACAATAATTTAGAACATAAAAACACTAATTTAGAACATATGCATCACTAGTTTAGAACACAAACACAAGATAGAGGATGATAGAGTTGTTCTTACGTCGTCCGATTCTTCTTTCTCTTCAACCTTATTTTCCTACTTTGGAGCCCCGGCGGCAGCAACACCTGCACCACCACCAGTAGCAGCTGACACGGCAACTGCGCCTCCACCAACACCTGCACACAATTTGATGAAGATTGTTGCTACGATGTTGCGTCGGTAATAAGAGAGGAAATAAATCGAAAATTAGGAAATTGAACAATCATACCTCTGAATTAACCTAAACGTACGAAAATCGCTAATTTTGACGAAATTGTTCGTCAAATTTGAATTACAATCCGATGAAATTGAAGAAATTTGAGGAAAGTTGATGAAGATGAAGGGTGATATTGTGTAATAGATCATAAATTTGATGAAGAATTTGACGAATTTGCTCAAACTTGCGAGAATGTGGGGTAAAATTCACCCGCAATTGAAGAGATAAGAGAGAGAAAGTTGTGAGGAGTGTTTAGGGGGAGCAGGAAGAGTTTAGAGAGAGAGAATGCTGATGAGGAAGAAGGGGTAGTGTGCAGCTGAAATTACGAAAATGCCATTACTCTCATATCAAATTTGGGCGGTTAGATTAGATTTGATCGAACGGTGTAGAGAGTGTTCTTACCGTAAGAAGTTTTCTTACGGAGCCTTTCTCTATATAATCCAACGGTTACTTAATCAATACATATTCCCGTAACAAGGACTTATGCCCAGTACCAAAAAGAATAGGTAAAGCCCACAAAACCCACCTCCACGCATGCGAACTGCATTCCCAAGTACCAAGGGTCGTGGCCCGAGCCCGGTCCAGCCGACGCACGTGTTATGTGTCCACCCATACTACTCTCACACTTTCTCAAACAAGAAACAAGGAGAATATGAAGAGTTCTTTCAATGTGGGACAAAAATATTCCTCTTATTTTACACTCCTTTCTTTTGTGTTTCCCAACAAGAACTTCCAACACTAATCATGCACACGCTCTCCTTGGATCCTACCTATGGGATTAACAAATGTACGACCTGTTATTGGAAGGGGGGAGGGGGTTACTTGTAGTTCATGCCAGGACAACATTCGTTATACATGTTTGGAATAAGTAGTTTTTTTCAATCTGGGTTGTTTGCTACTGTATTCAATCATTCTTTCTGTGTTGCTACTTTTATGGTTGCTGTCAATCTGTCATGTAGCGGCTGGGATGGCTGTGGCCTGTGGGATGGTACAACTCGCACGCATCCTGGATTTGGTTGTTGGCTTTCTGGTGTAGATATCAGCACACAACAGCTCATGGAGTATATTGGATAGGTCTTGATCAATGGGTTAGAAGTGAAGCACATTGTAATGAACTGTATTTCCCAATTTTTTTTTATCACACTAGAGTACATCTTTTGAGAGTTCCGTTTAAGAGCTGAAATTTTTTAAGAAGTGGCATGTAAATTACTATACAACTTTGTAAAAGCACTATTGTGTTTGAGAAAGATTTCTAACTTGCTGGAATTACATACGGGATGGTGAAAAATAATGGTGTCACAAGTCTTCTTTTCAAAATCACTTGCCAAGGTAAATAAGAATAAAAGTTTCAATTTCTTCTTCTGAGAAGTCTCCAACATATTTGTCCGACAAAGCATAAAGGGGCTCAAATTAAGGATGTTTCAGTAAGGCTATCAAAAAGTGAACAGACTTGAGAAACAGAAATCAACTAACTTTTGAACTGAATATATCCTAGAAATAGGGATCTTAAAACCAAACCGATCCGATTTAACCCGTTAGTTCAAGATTTGAACCCGAACCGCTGGCAACCCGAGGAGATCCTCAACCCGATTTGCTTCTGATAACATTTAACCGAACCAAAACCCCATCCGATCTGATAGCAATCCCAAAACCGATTATACCCGATAAGAACCCTAATCGACTTGAATCGATAAAAATCGGTATCCGATTTACCTCGACCTGTGTTAAGTGTTAACCCCGAATACCTTCTTTTTCACTCACACACTGATTAATTGCAACATCTTTTATTGACTTGGGTGTTAATTCTTCAATGAATAAGGTTAGGCTTGACAAACCATTCATCTCCATTCAACATTGCTATCATATAAGCTCATGCATTATGAAAGACTCTCAGCTTTTAGGAACTAAACTAGTTTTTGGGCCCGGGCAATGCCCCGAGTTACTACATTAGTAACATTCAAATTTACTTATATTTTTTTTTAGCAATAATAACATGAAATATGTAATAGATTAGCTTCATTATTTAAACTCGAGGTTAGAGGTTCAAACCTTATGCAAACCATGTTTGACATTCTTTTAAATGTATATGAAGATTATATGGAGCGAACGACCTATAAACACAGTGCCACGTGCCACGTGTCACATATACTTTAGTTTAGACGCCTTTTAATATATAGTATAAATGACAAGGTTAACTAACTCTCTTGCTCTACCAAAGGCCTCATCCAGCCAGACGCTATGACAATGATAGCAAAATCAAAGGCATTACCAACTGAAAAGCAATCATGTTGGCAAGAATATTAGAAAATGATAGCAGCTTAATGAGTGAGTGGTCAGCAAGGTTTTAGTCACTTTCTTTATTCTGTCTATATTGCAATGACACCCTTGCATCTGGCTGTTTGCCTGTTTGGCATTTATTTAGATAAAAATGAATGATCAACAGTCTATACCTTTGCTAAGGACCGTTTGAGTCAATGGACAACTTGATTTGCATATCTTTATGTTGTCTATAACTCTACATGCTAATTGGCTTAACCAATTGAGGTTGGCATGAGTAGTTAAGGGTCTCTTGCTCCTTAACCAAGGTCTCGGATTCGAGCCTTGTGAATGGAAAAAATCTCAACTGGGAGGGATGCTGCCTATCGAGGTACCCATACAAACTCCCGCGGGAGATTAGTCCACTCGCCGAAGGCGGTGGGAACTCCTCGTAGTAGAACCAAAAAAAAAACATGCTAATTGGCTTAAATTGAACAATTATGTGGAGTTCCAAACTCGATCTAAGGTAGACACAAATCCACTTCTCGTTTAAAATCAACTCGACCTATTCTTGACCAAACCTGAAATCAACCTTAAATGATGTTGACCTAAACCCATTTAACTACTCCGTATTATTATTATTGTTAGTATTATTATTTCATAATCATCATCATCGGCGTCTAGTCATCATCGTTTCGGAGTATTATCTTTTATATTTTTGTGCAAATGTCTTCATTATTAGGGTGATGATAAAGGTCGCAAGTTGCGACAACATTTAGTTGTCGCAATCTTACATGTCGCAGTTTAATTGGTACATATAAGCGCCACGTATACTATGCGTCATCATAAATATTTTACTATCAATGCAATATTTTTACTACAAAAATATATAAATTAGGTAATCGGTGTAAAGAAGGAAACAAATCAGAATATTAAGATTTTCCTACCTTTTTTTGAAACATATATAATAGATTATATATATAAGTTAAATATTTTAGTTTCCAATTTAAATCATGACACATAAGCATGTCATGTCATCATTGTGACACGGCTTAAAGGTCGCATGTTGCGACCTTTATCATTTTCGTCATTATTATTATATGTAGTATTTAATTCTTGTAGTAACTATCAAAAAGAGAAAATAAAAACACTTGTAGTTTCCTTTGTTTGGGTGGTCCAGATTCCAGACACACAACATTGCAACAACTTCAGTCAATTAAAATAATGCGATTATTTGTTAATGAAATTTTATACTCTGTAACAAATAAAAAAAAATACACCATTTATTAATTTAAAATTAGGAAGTCTTTGTCCAAAAATGAAATAATTTTTTCTTTAATTATTTCAAATAAAAAAAAGGGAGAATTATTTTCTTCCTCAAAAGCACTATAAAATTATCAAATTGTCCTTATTAATTATTTAAACAAAATACACTTCTGCAAGGCATCGACGAAATTTGATGGATTAGAATTGTTACGCCTGGTGTGAGTCATAGAAATTTTTATTTTAAAAAAAATCTTAAAAATACTTCGTATAATAAGAACAACAAATTGATGTTGTATGTTAATTATTGTTGTTTTTAGATACCATTACACAGCCTACTAAACAAACAAAATACACAATTATTGTTGTTTGTTAAATTTTAAATACACAATTATTGTTTGTTAAATTTTGGCGACTGTGTTGTTGTCTAGTTAAGATTATATATAAGTATATAACCGATTCGAGACAGTGGGTTTTAAATACTTGTATAGTTGTATACGAAGTAGAATATACTCCCTCCGTCCCGAAATACACGCACCGGTTCGAGTCGACACGCTTGCCAATGCATAATTTTGACCACCAATATCTTTAACTACATGAAGTATTATAAAAACTTGTGAAATATTAATATTTTGAAAACATATGTTAAGATGAAGCCAACAATATATTATATGCTAACTTTTGTTTTCATATACTAGAAATAAAATAGGGTCAAAGTAAATCATGTGAATAGCGCAAAAAGTCAAACCGGTGCGTGTATTCCGGGACGAAGGGAGTACTAGAACTCTGCAAATTATATTTCCATTATAAGAGTAATCATGACACTTCAATATCTTCTCAAGATTTATTTTTACATTTATTCTCTGTACTATTTGACTTATTTCAAATAAAATAAGTCCAGTTAAATTAAAACAAGTTCAATTAAGATAAGTTCAGTTAATAGATTCACATAGACAATACAATTCGAACAAAATAGAATCTTAAAAACAACGGTTTTTTCATAAAATGCCCCCGAGGTTTGAAGAAATTCACAAAATACCCCTGCACTTTTCATAATACACCAAATACCCCTAATTCAAAACTTAATACACCAAATACCCTTGATGACGTCATCAACTCACAATCAACCCAATTAACATATTATTAACTCAACTAATCCCTAATTAACTCCTCTAATCAACCCATCCATTAACAAATCCAATTAACCTATCCATTAACCCAATAACCCACCCATTTCTTTTCTCTCTCCCCTCCCTTCTACCATTAACCACCACTGCCTTCACCGTCAGCTCCCTCCTTCTGCTTCCTCCCTTGTCTCGCAGCTCAGCTCAACCGAAGAAAAACCCGGTCATCCCCTTCACCACCCCTCTTCCTCTCTCCTCCCTTTTTTTCTCCTCCGCATACCACTGTTTACTGCACAATCGCTCACCGAGAACAAGGGATGATGTTCAGATTGTTGTTAGCTTCAAATTGGGTCGACACAAGACAAATGGGTAATTTGAAATCCCGAAGACATCGACGGTTGTACGCCGTCGATAACACCGTTTAGAGATTAGATGTATGAGTTAGTCGCTGAAACCGCCGGTGAAGATGAGAAGTTTATGGTTGTGGATGAGTCTTTGCGCTCAATTGGAACTAGTGTGATCAAGGAGTGCGCTCAATTGGTGTACTACTGCGCCCAATTGATTTTTTTTTATAGAATTGAGTTTATTTAATTTTTATAGAAATTAGGGAATTTAATTGGAGAATTGAGGAATCCAATTGGAGAATTGTGAATTTTAATTGGGGAATTTTGAAGGTTGATGCATGGAGGAGAGAGAAAGCTTGAACTATCTTCAATGGTGGTTCCATGACAGCGGGGAGAGAAATAGAAGGGAATGGGTGAGATGAGAGAGGAGATGGAGATGGAGATGGGATGGTGGTTGGAGCGAGGTCTGCGGGCAGCAGCAGACGAGCAGTGGTGTCTGGTGTTCTTTGTCGGTGGTTGCTATGGTGGATTTGGGGTAATGTGGGAAGGAGAGAGAAGATACAGAGGTGGAAGAAGCAAGGAGGCAAGAAAGAAAAGAGAAGAGGAAGAGAAACAGGAAAAAGACATGGGCTAATTAGGATTTAATGGGTTAATTAGAGTACTAATTAGGTTGATTAGGAGTTGATGACGTCATCAAGGGTATTTGGTGTATTAAGTTTTGAATTAGGGGCATTTGGTGTATTATGAAAGGTGCAGGGGTATTTGGTGAATTTCTTCAAACCTCGAGGGCATTTCATGAAAAAACCGTAAAAACAATGATAAGTATATTTGCCATACTAGCAAAATTAGTCATAAACTCATAATACATGACATATGCAGATATGCTAGTAACGCAGACATATCATCCGAAAAGATATTACAGGTTGTCCCTAGAGCTGTCAAAACAGGTCATCGGGTCGGGTTTGGGTCGGGTCATCTCGGGTCTTGGGTCATGATCAGGTCGGGTCGTGTCGGGTCAATATTTCATTCAGGTTGAGGTCGGGTCGATTTCAGGTCGGGTCATATCTGGTTTTTTCCTATCCCGGGTTCAGGTCGGGTTCGGGTCTGGTTACATTTCGGTCAGGTTTGATTTCGGGTTCAGGTCTTATCGGGTCGGGTTTAAGTCGGTTTGTAGCAGATAATTTCGGGTTCGGGTCTTATCGAGTCGGGTTTAAGTCGATTTGCAACACAGTTATTTTCAGGTTCGTGTCTTAGTTTGGATCGGATAATAATCAGATCAAATAGAATTCAGATCGGGTCACTCTCAAGGACGGGTCAAACTCGGGTGTGATAATTAACCTATACATTTTAATTATTTTATATTCTAAAAAATTTTGTTTAACTTATTTTAGAGTTAAATTTTTCAATATCTAGCAATAAATAATTAAAATAGATTTATCAATGTAGTTAATATTTGGCCGTATCATTGATAACTCGGGTAAATCGGGTAGCGGGTTGTCACAAGTCGGGTCAATAGCAGGTTTCATCGAGTTACAATCGGTTTTGGGTTGACATCGGGTCGGGTATCGAATCGGGTTCGGGTCATTGTTCGGTCGGGTCAGTTCGGTTATCGGTCATTTTCGGGTCGGGTGTCGGGTTCGGGTGTTACAAAATCGGGTTAAAATCGGTTATCGATTTTTTCAGGTCGGGTTTCGGGTTACCTATTTTACCGTAATTTCAGATCATGGTCGATTAGGGGTTCGATCGGTTCAGATCGGGTTTTCAGGTCGGGTCAGTTTTTAACAGCTCTAGTTGTCCCTCTCAAACGAGTTAACCTGGTTTTTCTTACCTTGTTAAACAAAAATAAATAAAAACCTTTTGAGTGGTTCCCTTTTACGTAGGGCAAGGGTGTAAATGTAAAACCGTACAACAAATAAATGAATGACAGTAGTAACATCATGGAAATAATTTTTACATAAATGCATCAATTTTCCTGTTACAACTTTTTTTTTACGGTTATTATTTTCCCGTAAAAAAAGAAGATACAGAAATTTAAATAACAAATTTTTGTTCAATAATGATAACATTCAATCAGATTATCACAAAAAAAAAAATGATAGCATTCAATCATGAAAAAAAGAAAGGATGATAAGAGTAATATCATCAAGGGAGAGACAAAACAGGGAAGTTGGCACACCTTTTAGAGAGAGAAACCAAACAATCATCTTTGGGGCAAATAGTAGGACAAAAGTTAAGATCATCACAACCTTCACTACGGTGTCGTTTGAAGTCAATCAACGTAGTAAACATAGCGATGAAGATGACGAGCAAATTAAGTGCATATCTTTGGCCAACGCAATGGTGAGTACCCGATCCAAACACCAAATAATTCCTCTTGTATATTTGGTCCTCCCTCCTTTCCTCCAAATAGAACCGGTCCGGGTCAAACCGGTCCGCTTCAGTAAATCCTTGAAAGGAAGATTCATAAACAGATGGAAAGACGATTGCACCCTTTGGAATAGTGAAATTCTCCGCTAGTTGAAAATCCTGGTGTACCATGTGCGGCACGAGGGTAGCGGGTGCACGACACCTAACCACCTCACGTGCCACGGCTTGGGTGTACTTCATTGACACTAGCTGCTCCGGTGTGATGAGTTTGTTGGAGTCAAACTTCCATATTGACTCAACTTCTTCTCTTACCTTTTTCAGGACTTTTGGGTGTGAGTCTAGTAATGTGACTGCCCATAACAAGGCCGATGTTGATGCATCTTGTGCTGCAAACAGGAAGTCAAATATATGTGCACCAATCTCATGGTTGCTACAATTTGGCGGCGGCGGTGACGGCGACGGAGATTGTAGCGGTTGTTCTAATTCTCTTGCCTCGTTTACCAAACCTTGCATCCAGTAGTCAACCAGGCATGTAGGTTCCTCATCTTCAACCATCTTTTCCTTGCTTTCCTTTACGCACCGGGTGAGCCTTTTGACTAATCTATCCACCGCGAGTCTGGCGTTTCGAAACGCGAAACCTGGCAAGTCAATAGGGAGAGCAAGAACACCAACATTGAAATAATTGTAGTCCACTTTGAACTCATCACGTTCTTCTTTGTCGAGATATGGCCCCACAAAGACAGTTTGAGAGGTCTCCAGATTCATGTCTCTAGCCATTAGCCGAAGCGCAACTGGGTTCGACTCATTATTCTCAACCCACCGAGTAAGATGTTTGAGAATCACAATTTGTTGAATATCAGAGTAAGTGGCTAATGCCTTGGGTGTAAAATTTGGAGCAATTCTTCGACGTAAATCTTTGTGTTCTTGACCATAAAGGTTAATCATGTTATGTTCACCAAACAATTTCTTCCCAAAGGGGTGACCGACCAATTGGAATGCATCTGGACGAACATTGGCAAAGATCTTGTGGCTCATCTCTGAGTCCCTAGTGAACACCATAAACTTTCCAATGATATAATTGACGGAAATCCCGAGGGGGGACGATTTGGCATAGTCCGCCTGATCGTCCCAGAACTTCTCTGGGTTTCGAATGAGACCGACGACATTACCGAGGAAGGGAAGAACCAGGGTCGGGCCTGGTGCTACTGATTTCTTTTTAAGGTATGTGATTTGCTCGATTAAGAATACAAATGCAATTAATGTTGCAACAAATGGAGCTGCCAATATGAGAATTGACCATATATCGGACATTTGGTAGCTCATGGTGGCTAAAAATGGTGACCTGAATAACTCTTTCATAGGACTATATATATAAATTTATTGTTGGGAGTATTATTAAAGCTGATGGTAAACGGCAATAAAAGGCTGGCGAGAGGATGTGGACTAAATGACATGTGACTTCATACTGAAAAGTAGCAATGAACGTGGCCACATTTGAATATTTGTATTACTATTCCTCCGCCATCCTTTTTGAACCCCAAAAAAAATATACATTAGCAAGGATTACTGATTAATCAAGAATAAAACAAATTGGGAAGAAGGGAATCTCAAGTTTTCAACGCCCCCAGAGAAATCAAATTCTAAATATAAAAATGGAGAAAATAAGTTGAAAGAAATAAAAAACCCAAGTATGAAATGGAAAAAATAAGTCAAAAGAAATTAAAATAAAATAAATAAAAGTAAGAAAGTACCATATATTGTAGAAATCTGATGCAAAAGAAGCTGGTAAAAGTTTTCAAGTTTGGATTATGTCAACTAGCGCCGGCAAGATTCAAAAAAGGAAGGCGGAGGAAACTATTAGGGTTGTTTCTCTCTCTTTGTTTCTCTCTCCAGATTTGGTAAATGGTGGAGGAATTAATTGTGAAAACTACTCCGTATTAGGGTTATTTCTCTCTCTTTGTTTCTCTCTCCAGATTTGGTAAATGGTGAAGAGATTAATTGTGGAATGTCAATAAAAACATTAAACTGTACTCGTGAGTCGTGAATGACAAAGAGGTCATAGAAATGGAGGGAAAATTCCCGCTCATGAAATATTTTGGGTGAAAAAAACGGAGAATTTAATACTCTTGTAGAAAGTGTGCACAATGGTGGAATCCAACTGTAAAGATGAAAGGTCACTATCTCAGAAAATGTTAACGTTCAGATTGGAACTTGGGGAGAGTAAAACATGGACTCAGGTTTCTAACCCAATAACGGCAATAAGCTCATATGGGCTGAAAATTCTGAGGTAGTTGTCAAAGTAACAACCAACGTATGGGAATTGGTCTTAGGCTCTTAGCCACATAAATTAACATTTTTTTTTTTGCTTTCTCTTATTTTACTTTTTTTTCTAAAAAATTAAATCATTTTAGAAAATAAAAAAAAATCAATTTTTTAGTTTGTGTGAAAATCAAAAATTAACCCAAATTCTTATTTATATGGGGTATACGATAAATATTGTACACTGAAATTAAAATTAATCTAAAATGCTTAAAAATTACCCTTAAATAGGTAAAAGTTATCTATTTTTAGTGATAAAAAATTTCAATTTAATAAATAATATTTCTTCAAAATTACTAATAATGTATAAAATCATTTAACCCTATGCAAGACCTTTTGAAAAAATAATTTTAAAAAATATAATTAGGCTAAACTAAGAGTAGGGCTCGATCGGTATCATTTTCAGTTTTTGGTTTTTGGTTTTTGGGTTGCATAAGTCATATGATTTATATGAATCATGAACTAAAAAATAATCATACTTAAAGTAATCATGTTAATTTTGAAAACTGTCAACAAAAACTGGAACTTACATTTTGCATTTTCATATTTTAATTTTTAGTTTTGTAAAAAACAGGAAACTAGAAACAAAAAACGATACCGAACAGGCCCTAAGGGCTCGTTCGGTATTCTTTTTTGTTTCCAGTTTCCAGTTTTTTACAAAAATGAAAACCATGCAAAATAGTTTCCAGATTTTTGTTGTCAATTTCAAAATTAACCTATTTTTTAGTTGATCTATTTTTTAGTTGATAACTAGTATAATACCCGTGCGATGCACGATTTACAATCTGTTACGCAAAATATTAAATTTACAATCTGTTACGCAAAATATTAAATTTACAATTTGTCATCACCACATTGATTTCCTCTCTTTTAGTATAATATATATTCAATATAAATAATACTTCGTATATATTACTATATACTAAAAGAGACACCAGGAATGACACGTGTCATTTCCTGGTGCGATTTTTTCCCGCCAAAAAAAATATTTTTTTTTAACTTTTTTTTAAAAAAATTTACTTTGCATTTTTTTAGGAAACTAAGATAAAAATGAAATAAAATAAAATATAATTGAATTACCATTGAAAGAATATGCAATTATTTTGTAAATATTATGTATTAATTAGATTCCTAATTAATAGCCTCATGTCACGCTATTGAACAACAGATAATTTGTATATATACTGATATCCTTCATGTACCGTCCCGCCATCAGATTGCTGATATTTTTACAAAAGGTCTTCCACGCGTAGTTTTTAATGATTTTCGGGACAGTCTCAATGTACTACAATCTCCCGCTTCGACTACGGGGTGTGATAGAATATGCAGTTATTTTGTAAATATTATGTATTAATTAAATTCCTAATTAATAGCCCCATATCACGCTATTGTACAACAGGTAGTTTGTATATATACTGACAATACACAATCAATGAAAGTTAGGGGAATTATTTCTCACAGCCATAAATGTAACTACGTAGTACATGATATATTATTGGAGGAAAGATGAATCAATATTATTTTCTCCTTTACAATTTGATTTATTTATGTATTGTTATAACTTTTTAATTAATTTATATAATATTGAAAAATTGATTTCTAATGTTAGTCTAATAACAATACACGGTGAGTACGAATGATAATTAAAATAATAATAAGTGGTAAGTATACAACTATATAATCCTTAACTTTGTACTCCGTATTGTACTAATATGCATATTTAGCTTATTTGGATATTTATTTTATACACTATGAATTCATACTCTTGCATATATTCTTTTTACTTTGACGTTTTCCTAATATCACAAATGTTTTATTTATATTGAAATAATAAAATATTTTAGTAATAACCGTGCGTTGCACGGGACCTAACCTAGTGACTTACAAAACCAAAAACCAAAAACTGACAGGAGTACCGAGCGGGCACTTAAATTTGAGGTTTTGTTAAGGCAAATTTGTCAAAAAGGACCTTTTATAACTCAAATTTTGCGAGAAAGTACCTTATATAATTTTTTTTGTGAAAACACACCTTAAATTAATTTTTTTTGCGAGAAAGGACCTAAGGGAAGTTTCTGTTAGGTTATGATACATATGATATTACATAAATCATGCGGAAACAACCATTAACCCAGGATTACATATTATTTACACATAATCATATAGCATAATTTAGATGCATACTCTTTGTTGCGTGCCCTCCCTAGCTGCGCCCGAACCGAGCAAGAACAAGTCTTTAGGACTCCAAGTGTCGTCCCTCCGTAGATAGTCCACAGCACGTCCGGATCCGCCTTAAGATTGACCAACTAGAATCGCCCTTAAGGTACTAGAATTTTCGGCACTTTTGAGCAAGATGTGTGGCTGAATTTTTCTCTCAAAAACTCACTTTTGAATACTTGAAACTCGTTATAAATTGTGAACCCAGGCCACATATTTATAGGGTTATGGAAAGGGAATTGGAATCCTATTCAGATACAAATTAATTAAACCTAGAATCCTACAAGAACTCTAATTTAATTAATTTATCAAACAGAATTAGGAATTTAATCATTAACCGAACTCTGCACGTTTTAGGAAACGTGCACGAACACAAACACTTACACACGCACACACGGCAGCCACGATGGGCCGCCCATGCGTGCGCACGAGCAGCAGCCCACGCAGCGAGGCCTGCGCGAGCTGCAAGCCCACGCAGCTCCCGCGCGCGCTGCGCGCGCTGTGCGCGCTGCCACGGCCTGCTGGGCCTGGCCTTGCGCTGGGCCTGGCGTGGCTGTTTGTGCGGCGCGCTTGGCTTGCTGGGCGATGGCCTGGCTTCGTGCTGGGCCCTCGTCCGGCAGGCCTCGTCCGATGCTTATTCGTACGATACGCTTCCGATTAAATTTCCGATTCCGGAATTCATTTCCGATACGAACAATATTTAACATTTCCGATTCCGGAATTAATTTCCGTTTCGAACAAATATTTAATATTTCCGTTTCCGGAATTATTTTCCGATTCCGGTAATATTTCCGATTCTGACAATATTTCCGTTTCCGGCAATATTTCCGATTCTGGTAATATTTCCATTTCCGATAATATTTCCCGATACGTACCATGTTTCCGTTTCCGGCAACATCTACGACTTGGATAATATTTATATTTCCGATACGATCCATATTTCCGTTTCCGGTAATATCATCGTTTCCGGAGTATTCATTTCTTGCCTGTGACGATCTCAGCTCCCACTGAAACCAAGATCCGTCGATTCCGAATATCCATAGATAGAGTATTTAATGCCATTAAATACTTGATCCGTTTACGTACTATTTGTGTGACCCTACGGGTTCAGTCAAGAGTAAGCTGTGGATTAATATCATTAATTCCACTTGAACTGAAGCGGCCTCTAGCTAGGCATTCAGCTCACTTGATCTCACTGAATTATTAACTTGTTAATTAATACTGAACCGCATTTATTAGACTTAACATAGAATGCATACTTGGACCAAGGGCATTATTTCCTTCAGTCTCCCACTTGTCCTTAGGGACAAGTGTGCATTTCCTAATTCCTTTGTCGCTCGATGCTTGCTCTTGAACATAAGGTAAGAGTTGTCATCCTTATTATGTCCAGAGGTGTTTCTCGGTTTCAGAGTTCAACTGATCAAATAAACAGATAATCATAGCCTATGATTCATCCGAGCACGGCCATGCATTTCACAGTTTCTAGCTCTCCGAGTGGCCTTGTACAACTTTTAAGCATCTCATCCCGATTTATGGGAGGACAATCCCAATCTTGCGATCTTGAGATTAGACTTCGTTTGATAGGTGATTACCTGAGCGTTGCCTTTATAGCCTCCTTTTACGGTGCGACGGTTGGTCAACGTCAAAGCAACCAGTTCTCAAACAAGTAATCTCAAATCACTCAGGTATTGAGGATTTAGTGTCTAATAATTTAATGAAATTTACTTATGACAGATTTTCATCTCTTACAGTAAAGTTTCATAGGTCTTGTCCGATACTAGTCTTCCCAAAGTAAGTATCTATGCAAATGATTATAACATTGCCATGTCCACATAGTTCAAGAAACAGAACTACTAGTCATCTTGCATTCTAATCGTCTAACGTTTTCTATGCGTCCAATTTTATAGAAAACTCCGACCAGGGACCATTTTCAACCTTTGACATTCAAGTTCACTTGATAGACATTTCTTAGTCACAGGACTGGTCCTGACAGTCTATCTTGAATATATCGTCAAATTTGAAGGGACTCATCATTTAATACTAAACCAAGATTAAATGGAATATGAAAATACATTTCATATATGATAAATGTTCAACCCCAATGTTTTACAAGCATGGGCCTCAAACCCATCTTCTAAAACAGTTCATGGAATTCAAAGCTATGCTTGATTTCCAGTGCTACAATGTGAGTGTTTCTTCTCACTTGTTGCATAGGTTTAGTTATCATGCTTTGCCAATCTTAATATCTTTTTCATCGAATGTTCTTCGAGATATGATGATAAGATCTTTTCGAGTTTGTTTATTATGTGATCTAGTCTTTCTTACTTCGATGGTGGTTTTACTCATTTTGCAATGAAGAACCATCAAGTTAGCAGACGTTTTTCTTGCTTCAAGAGTGGTTCTACGCATTTTTCAATGAAGAATCATCAAGCCAGCAGATAGGTGATCTACCCAAGTTCAGTGAAGAACTTTAAACAACCCTGTTTTATTGCTTCTTAGGCAATAATTACTTTTACTTCAACTTTATAGGTTGCTAGTGATGCTTTGTTTGGAATTACTTATCCAAGCAGTTCACAGATATGTGGAATACTCTCAACTATATCTTAGAACATAGAAATCATTATTTTAATTTCCCACGCAACAACTCATGGTCTCCAACCCATGTTGCCATTTCAAAACACGATGCTCTATAGCTCGTCCTTGCCAATGGTTAACTCCAAAGGGGTCTTGTTCGATCCTTTGCCAGTGTTTCTGCGTGTAGCATCAATATTTAGCATATCTTTATTTCCTTGAATCAAGAACTATTCCTATGTACCTTTTCAAGTACCATAAGTATTCTTGATCTCAATCTAGTTGATCTTCACTTAGATCAATAGAGATTGGTATATGTTCGTCATGGCTAAAGTCATACGATACGTTTTTGGCGATCCTCATATTATATCATACATGATAAATTCTTTTGCAGAATAATTCCCAATTGAATTCTATTCATGTAACTTTAGCTTATTCAATTTCAGCATATACTGAATCCAGCTAAATTCTTTGACATATAATATAGGTTAAGAATCTCATTAAGACTCTTTGATGTTTAACTTAGTAAATGCTTATACATAGTTCAAACATCCTTTACTTAGATTTATTCACATGGGTCGAATATCTCCAATGGAGACTTTCGTGTTTGATTTAGTAAATGCCATTACTTAATCCAAAACAATATCATAAGATTTTTGTAAATAGATCTTAATACCCAGTATGTACTAAGTTTCGCCATGGTCCATCATTGATGAATTATTTCAAATCTAAGTCATTAGCATTTGAATGTTATTTCACAATAGAGAGATATGTGTGTAATACACATAGGACCAATTAAGTTTTAAGTACTCCCACTAAACTTCTTATATATCTATAAGAATCATGTACATTTTATGAAACTAAAATACTTATTAGCTTCACTAAAATACATTTCTAATTCTCAATTGCTTGCTTAAATCTGTACTTAGATTTCATAAGCTAGCTTTCTTTTTCAAGCATTTATTTGGATCCACAAATCCTATGACATACCATGTACATAGTTTATTCCAACATTTTATTGAGGAATTGTTTTGTCATCCAATTGCTATATGTACCGATATGCAATCATTGCTTGAATTATAGACTTGAGCATTACGATTATGCATGAGGTTTCAACACAATCCATGCCATGAATTTGCTTGTAACCTTTTAGCAACTAATCTAGCTTTGTGCGTGAACACAATTCCATGTTTGATGGTTTTTATCCTTAAAACAAACTTGCAACCAATAGGTGTGAAACTATTCTTGCAAATCAAGAAAATTTCAATTTTTTGTCATCAAAACATTGAGTATGTTTTATGGCCTTTAACCAATTAAACATATAGTCTATATATGGCCTCTAACCATTTTAGGGAATCTGGGTTTCGTCATAGCTTTCTTACAAGTCACAAACTCATTAATCTACATGATAATAGTTTGACTGTAAGTTGTAGGTTTCTTCACTATCTAATAGAAGAATTGCATAGTTTCAGTGAGTTGAACTCTATGCCTACTTGGGTATAGAACATCAAACAATAGAATATCAATAGCCACTTGAAAGTCCTTTGAATATTCTGTTCTCCTTGAAGCACTTGTAAAGTCTTCTAAGAGATGTTTATTCTTTAAAGCCACTTGTAAAGTCCTTACAGAATAAGTTCGGATTTTCTGAAGCACTTCGAAAAGCCTCCGGAATGTCCGTTTATGTTTGTTGTTCGCCTCGAAGATTTTCGAGGTCTATTTTCTCCCACTTGTCATTTTGGAAACGAATCTCTAAAAGGACATTATTTCGAGCAAACAAACATTATGTTCTCAAAAATTCGTGGTAGAAACAATACCCTTGTGTCTCATTTGAATAAATCACAATGAAACATATATCTAGGCTTGGGCCTTAGTTTGTTGAATAACAAACACTAAGCTCCCACTGAGTTTAGCAACTCTTTAGATATATATAATTGAAAAGATATCCTGAAATTACTTTTCAATAGCTTTGACGAATTTGGTTTAGTTTGGTGGTAGTTGAGCATTTTGTTTTAGAAATTATAGGAAAAGTCTTTATGATTCATCATTGATCGAATCAAGTACTAATTGACTTCGATCATTCCAACGTAGATATGCCATATCTTATGGAGCTAGATTGTGAAATTACAACACACAATCATTGATGATCATATTTGGTCTCAAGTAATCATCAACATGATCTAACCTAGATCTTTATGATTTCTTGCCGAGTGGATTTTATACTTCTGAATCTTTGAACTAGCCAAACAGATTCAACTTATATCACATTTGAGTAAATAAACCTATATTCACTCAAATCCATGTGAAATAATAAAGTCATAAAACCTTTCTTTAGCTTTGAACTCTATCGTCTAGGCGTTCTAACAATAGTTCATATTCTTTGTTACTTTCAACAAGTAAGACTAGCTTGTCTTAAGTTGATCTAGAAATCAACCAACTTTCAAAAGTCCATCAAAATAGAGCTTATGAATGTTAACTTGTTGATATGGTCTAAGCAACAATGCCAAAGATTTAATGGAACTCAAATCAAGGGTTTGATTTGAACCTAGTAAAGTTCTTTAAAGAGTTGTTTGTTTTAATCAAGCATATTGACTCAACCAGTAATTGACCATTTCATTCAAATAAACAAACAAACAAGCATTGTTTTTGTTCTTCTGAATGTGAGTCTTTCTGTGTTTGAAGCAGAAATTTAGGTATGCTGATTATGGAACAAAATAGCCATTAAGTTCCAGCCTTTGAAAGGACTTAAAACAAACTAGATGACCCTACAACTAATGTAGCATTGCCATGCTTCATTTCCCACTTGTAGGTCATTAGTGTATCCTAGCTTCCATTATTTGAGTTATTACCGAAGTAAGAACCTCAAGCGGTATATGATACCAAGGAAGTTTGATTGCTAGGTCACTTCTCTTTAAACATAAATTTATAGGTAGAAACGGAATCGTAAATTCCTTTCATTTGTTCCTCGTTTTCCTATTTCTTGTACCCTTTCTTATAGTCTTAAGAATTGAATTCTTTAGTGTTGACTTTTATACTTTGTTAGACATGTCCAATGTCACCAACAAGGTTCTCTACCATTTTAATTTATGTTGAATATTCTGTTTCAACTAGATGATCTTACCAGAAGCTTCTAAAGTTCTCTAAGCATCGATCTATTCGAATGTCTAGGAACTAGACTCATTCGAGAATTAAATGGAAAAAGGATTTTAGGTTGTTAACCATTGGTAAAGCTGAGCGTTTAAACTCAATGCTTTATGATCTCAAAACCACATTGTATTTTGAATTCACAAGCACCAATCGGTTTGCCATTCGACTTTGATACTCGAAAACAACCATAAAAGTCGATATAAGAAACGTACATTTTAAATTGCTCACTTTCTCTCATTTCCGTGAATCGTTCTTGGATTCACTACCAATCGAGGAAATTTACTGTTACCTTTCTAAAAGGATTTATTGCAGTGCAAGATATTTAATTATAAACAATAATTAAAACATACATTGAAGCATGCAAAGTCTAAACATTTATCATGAATAATAACTTGAAATTAAAGCAACCATGCAATTCAAACAAGTTATTAGCATTTTATTCGATTTTATTGTTCCGGCAGGTGTGAATAAAATGATTCCAAGATCCTAAAATCATTGAAGAACTAAGCACAGTTTGTCGACTTAATCCTAGAACATCTTAGGTAAGCAAAAGCCTTTTGCTAATAGTCTAGAAACTATTCTTGGTTGATAGGTACGTCTAAGAACTTATTAGGTAAACCTATCGATTTTGCCACGACATAAAAGGACTCCTTACTTATATCGTTGAGTTTCACCAAAACTAACATGTACTCACAATTATTTGTGTACCTTGCCCCTTTAGGACCAATAAGTAACACCTCGCTGAGCGAAAACTATTACTAGATTGATGTAAAGGATATCCAAGCAAGTGTATATTTTGGCATGGCACCTTTTAACTCAATTTTTAAGTTTGGAACTTAAGGCTCTTACTATGTTGGTTAGATTTTAAGTGAACTAAAATCCTTAATCATGCAACATAATCAAGCTTTTGATCTCATGCATTTTAAGACATATTTAAAAGCAATAAATAACTTAAAACATGCATAAGATAAATGTGATCTAGTATGGCCCGACTTCATCTTGAAGCTCTGACTTCAAAGTCCGTCTTGAAATTCTCCGTGGGAGGCACCATTTTCTTCAAATAGGATAAGCTATAACTAATTACAACTATTTGATGGTACGCAGACCATATTTGAATTGAAAAATAACTTTGGTACTTTAGACCAATTACATTCAAATTAATGGTACGCAGACCATATTTTCTATCCTATTTGGGCCATACTAGTCACTTCATAACCTGCAAAACAGTACATATACAATATATACCATTCACCCATTCATTATCATGAATGGCCCACATAGCTGGTTAGTAAAACACATTATGCATCACGTAAATATTTGCAGCAATTAATCAAAGGCACCAATAATCTACCAATTATTCAGTCCTTATTAATTCTAATCAAGTTGTTTTAACCTTAAGGATTTGTAGACCTAATCAAGAGTTTATGACTAAAAAGCGCTCCCACTTAAACCAATAAATTCATATGCTTTACTAATTTTAAACATAAAAATGTATTTCTAGTCTAACCGGAAACATACAAATTTAATTAAAATTTAAAGCTCATATAAATTTATAATTGAATCCAAAAAGTTTAATTTAATTTCAGTCGTTTATTTAAATTAATTCATGATTTTAATTTTAGTAAAATAATTAGAATAAATAACATTTATTATAATTACAATATTCAAAATTAAAATCCAAGAAAATAATTTAAATTATTAATTTTAAAATTAATTAAAATTACGTGAACTGAAATTTTCAAATTAAACATTCAAAACGATCTAATCGTAACGCAAACACCCTACGCATTGCACGCCCATGGGCCGCACGCACACAGCCATCGCTGGCCATGTGCGCGCAGCCCATGCGCTCGTCGCATAGCTGCTGCATCTCCATCGCAAGCCATCGCACGATGTGGTGCTTGCTGCGCGCGCGCCAGCGCTCGTCGCACGCGAGCCATCGCTCACTGTGCGCGCTCGCCAGCGCTCGCTGCGCGCGAGTCATCGCTCGCTGGGCGCGCGACATCGCTCGCTGGGCGCGCGACATCGCTCGCCGTGCGCGCGAGCCATCGCTCGCTGGGCGCGCGACATCGCTCGCTGGGCGTGCGAGCCATCGCTCGCTGGGCGCGCGACATCGCTCGCTGTGCGCGCGAGCAACGCTGGGCGCAGCGCTCGTGGCACGCGAGCTTGCGCTCGCTGCGCGCGAGGCTGCGCGCTCTTGCGCGAGGCAGTGCGCGTTGTGGCGCAGCTCGCTTGCTGCCCACACGCGACTGCCTTGGCTCGCCCTTCGCCCATGCCCATTCATCCATTGCTCGTGGCCCACGACACAAGGCAGGGCTGCTGCCTTGTGCTCGTGCACTACGCCCTTGCTCATTGCATTCGTGCCGCACGGGCGACGAGCTCCCTTGCTCGTCGTCGCATGCCCGCACTATACAACACCCCTTAAGGGTAACACGAAGCGTCCATTGCTTTGTGCGTGCAAGTTATATGAACGAATCGCATAAAAATTTAAAATTTATAAAATTAATGACAAATTAATAAATATTATTAATTTCATAATTTTAGGGC
Organism: Spinacia oleracea; assembly: GCF_020520425.1. Taxonomy (NCBI): domain Eukaryota; kingdom Viridiplantae; phylum Streptophyta; class Magnoliopsida; order Caryophyllales; family Amaranthaceae; genus Spinacia; species Spinacia oleracea. The sequence goes on along the minus strand of NC_079489.1, from coordinate 11,159,062 downwards.
GAAAAATCGAAAATTTATTATCCAATTGATTTCCGATTGTTATGGATTCAAGCCTAGGTCATAAAAATTTAAAATTTATCATAAATTTACAATTTTTATGGTGGTTTTTAATCATAGGTTTCTAATTAAATTACAATTAATTATGAACATTAAATTAATTCTAAATTATTCTAATTTTCAACAAATTAATCATAATTACAAATTAGATTGCATAATTAACAAGACTAGGCATTCAAACTTGTTAAACATATGCAGTAGGTCAATCAAAAATTCAAGATTTATCAACAAGAATCGCAAATATTTAATTTAACATCTTAAATTTACGAAATTTTGCATTCGAAAAACTAAAACCTTCGAAAAGTCATAGTTAGGCTTCGAATTTGAGAATTCTGGGTTCGGCAGAAAATTACTATTTTTGTCAAAATTTTAGAATGCCTTTTACATGCGGAATTGACACAAAAATCTCTCGATTTGGATGAGTAACGAAGAAACTGCCGAAAAACTGCGTACGTATAATTAAATAAACGCAATTTGCAATTAATTAACAATTACGAAAATTAATCACCCCTTTTAATTCTTGCAAATTTGTAATATTTAACCATGTTTATGCAATTTAGATTATGAAAATAATAAGGGGCTCGTGATACCACTGTTAGGTTATGATACATATGATATTACATAAATCATGCGGAAACAACCATTAACCCAGGATTACATATTATTTACACATAATCATATAGCATAATTTAGATGCATACTCTTTGTTGCGTGCCCTCCCTAGCTGCGCCCGAACCGAGCAAGAACAAGTCTTTAGGACTCCAAGTGTCGTCCCTCCGTAGATAGTCCACAGCACGTCCGGATCCGCCTTAAGATTGACCAACTAGAATCGCCCTTAAGGTACTAGAATTTTCGGCACTTTTGAGCAAGATGTGTGGCTGAATTTTTCTCTCAAAAACTCACTTTTGAATACTTGAAACTCGTTATAAATTGTGAACCCAGGCCACATATTTATAGGGTTATGGAAAGGGAATTGGAATCCTATTCAGATACAAATTAATTAAACCTAGAATCCTACAAGAACTCTAATTTAATTAATTTATCAAACAAAATTAGGAATTTAATCATTAACCGAACTCTGCACGTTTTAGGAAACGTGCACGAACACAAACACTTACACACGCACACACGGCAGCCACGATGGGCCGCCCATGCGTGCGCACGAGCAGCAGCCCACGCAGCTCCCGCGCGCGCTGCGCGCGCTGTGCGCGCTGCCACGACCTGCTGGGCCTGGCCTTGCGCTGGGCCTGGCGTGGCTGTTTGTGCGGCGCGCTTGGCTTGCTGGGCGATGGCCTGGCTTCGTGCTGGGCCCTCGTCCGGCAGGCCTCGTCCGATGCTTATTCGTACGATACGCTTCCGATTAAATTTCCGATTCCGGAATTCATTTCCGATACGAACAATATTTAACATTTCCGATTCCGGAATTAATTTCCGTTTCGAACAAATATTTAATATTTCCGTTTCCGGAATTATTTTCCGATTCCGGTAATATTTCCGATTCTGACAATATTTCCGTTTCCGGCAATATTTCCGATTCTGGTAATATTTCCATTTCCGATAATATTTCCCGATACGTACCATGTTTCCGTTTCCGGCAACATCTACGACTTGGATAATATTTATATTTCCGATACGATCCATATTTCCGTTTCCGGTAATATCATCGTTTCCGGAGTATTCATTTCTTGCCTGTGACGATCTCAGCTCCCACTGAAACCAAGATCCGTCGATTCCGAATATCCATAGATAGAGTATTTAATGCCATTAAATACTTGATCCGTTTACGTACTATTTGTGTGACCCTACGGGTTCAGTCAAGAGTAAGCTGTGGATTAATATCATTAATTCCACTTGAACTGAAGCGGCCTCTAGCTAGGCATTCAGCTCACTTGATCTCACTGAATTATTAACTTGTTAATTAATACTGAACCGCATTTATTAGACTTAACATAGAATGCATATTTGGACCAAAGGCATTATTTCCTTCAGTTTCCAGCATTAACTGAGCTTTTCCGACCATTGACTTGCACGTGAGCAGCACGCGTGGCTTACGTTGGCTAAAGACATTGATTTTCCCGAGTCTTGAATTTTCAAACTTGATTTTATTTCGATTTTTTTTTTCAACTTTAGGTTTTAAATCTTAGAATTTTGGAGGAATTTGGGTATGATTATCAAATTAAAGTCACACGTGCTTCTCACGTGCAAGTCAATGGCCGAAAAAGTTCAGTCAATGCCGAAAATTTACTTTTGGTTGTCTTTCGCAAAAAAAAAAATTACATTAAGGTGTGATCACAAAAAAAATTATATAAGGTCCTTTCTCGCAAAGAAGTTTACATTAAGGTATTATTTCAAAAAAAAAATTATATAAGGTCCTTTCTCGCAAAATTTGGATTATAAAAGATCCTTTTTAACAAATTTGCCTTTTGTTAATTTAATTTTCTCACTCCTCTACCCGAACAACTCACCGAGTCACCGGGACCACCTCGCCGACCACTTCACCGACCATATTCTTCCCCTCTCTCTCTCCTCTGCCCAACCTACACTTACTAACCACCTCGCTGGACTACTTACTCCGACCAGTCGTCCATCTTCTTCAACCCCATACAATTGGAACTAATCAAACCCTAAAACCCTCAAGTTTCTTCAAATACAGACATACCCTTTTGATTAATTGCTGCAAATCTGCAATACCCACTCCTTCAATCTTGCTGATCTTCCAAAAAAATCGAATTATAATTAATGGGTTTAAGTTTTTTCAACCTATATTTTTTAGTATTCCATTTTCTCACGTTTGCCCACGGTGATGCAGAAGCAAGGCCAAGCTCGAGTAATGGATACTAGCCCTACCACGACGGCAAAGGCGACGGCGACGGCGACGGCTCGTATTCGCAGAGCAGGAGACAGAAGCAAGAGAAGCCACGCAACTTGACGGCGACGGCCACCGAATGAAGCCAAGGTGGAAGAAGCAATAAGCAAACGGAAATGCAGGAGCCGCGATGCAGGGAAGGCTGCAGGAGAATCCACGCTGGAGCCGGTGGTCACCGCCGTCTCCTTTGGGTCGTCTCCGGCTCTCTGTTTGCTGGTGGTTGCTTGGTTGTGAACTTGTGAGTTGGGGATGGCTATCAAGTAGAACCCTAACCGGGTCTGGCCGTGATGGGCCTAGGGTCCTATTTTTAATTTTTAAAAAATGTCAGCCGGTAGATACTTGAGTTAAGCTAATAAATGGGGTCTAACCTTTTGAACTTTTCACCGTTTAGGACCTATACTTTTTTTTTTCACCGTTTGGGACCTCATTCCCCTTTTCCGGCCAAATTTAACTAGAGTATAATAAAAGGTTAGGTCCTTGGGTTAAAATGTTAAAGTAAATCAAAAGTTTGAGGACTAACCTTTTCGTTTTTTCACCTTTCAGGACCTGAACATTCTTTTTTCACCTTTTGAGACCTCATTCAGGTTTTCATGTAATTCCAATTCAATTATTAAAGTTTCTAATCATTAACATATAATAAGTTCAAATTGAAAAAATATGTAACTTAATTCATAAATTTAGCCCATATATAAATTGATTTGGGTATCAAATAATCTAATGAATAAAGAAGCAAATAATTATTTACAAGCTGATCATATTTTATATATTCGGTTATAGTGTCCAATGACAATAGAAGAATTAAGCAATTTATATAGTAGATCGAGTACGATATTCATACAATTATACTCAAAGGTTTGCGGGGATGGTGGAACTAAAAATACACTACGGAATTTTCCGCCCCGAGACCCAAGTTGTTAGGAAGATCCGCCATTGATGGTATATCCTCACAATTATTTGTGGTTTGTTTGAAGAATATTAATAATGTCCACACAAAAACGTAAAAATAATAAAAATAGGTTAATTTTAAACGAATTATGAATTTGATCATACTAGTTCTTGATTGTTTTATGAGAGTAAAGACAATTGGATTATTGATGCTAATATTTGAAGAGGTACTTAAATGATTTATGCTTAACTCAATCAAATATAATCTGCAATTTTCGAAATAAAACTTCTGACCTCAAATTTTCTATAAACATATTCAAACAATTGTTATTGGATTACGTAAATTAAGTTTCAACTATTAAAGGTCTTATGAATGAGTAAATATTATCTATATGTTTGGAGAATAGTACTATGTAGTTTTAATTGTATGATGTGGTTTGGGAAAGATGAATTATTATTATTATTATTGTTAAATATATTAATAACAATTATTACATAATAATTAATAAAAATAAAAATATTAATAACTATTATTATAATTATTAATTTGAGCGCTAACTCTTTTTTTTTTTTTTGCATTTTCTGATTTTATTATACTCCGTAATAAATAACATTGGTATACAAAAAATGGATATGAGGTCCCAAAAGGTGAAAAAAAATATTCGGGTCCTAAACGGTGAAAAAATCAAAAAGTTGGACCCTAACCTTTGTCTTAATTTATTATTTGAGTGATAATATGGTTAACGGTGAGTTAAACTATGGTTAACTGGCCGGAAAATGAACATGAGTTCCCAAAAGGTGAAAAAAAAAAGGTTGAGGTTATAAAGGGTGAAAAAAACAAAAGGTTGGACCCCAACCTTTAGCTTAACTCGTAGATACTTCTTCGTATTTTTTGTTACTATCAGTCATACTTATCCTTTTTTGCCGTATTGTATTAAGAGGATGATTTTTCAATTCTACACCGTTCACTTTCTATTAACTCGACTTTTATTTTTTTATTTTTTTTTAAATAATGTCTAAAACAAGTGAAGTAAATAATATTTCATCTATTTTTTAATAATTGTACCATCTGGACTTTAGCACTATTCCATATTCTTATATAACTATTTTTGCGATTTATAGGTAAGAAAAAATATATTCATGTGGGATCTGGTTAGATTCGTGTCAAAATATACTTTCAAATTATCAATTTTTTCATATGTTTTTCAAATGTATAATGAGAGATATTAGTGGTTAAAATAGTGCATTGACAAGCATGAAATCTCAGATGGTGCAACTATAAAATAATGGAGGAAGTAATATTTTATGCTCTCTAAAGCTCATTGATTATCATCAACCATTAGAACTGAGTTTGCTTAACAAAATCTAAAAGAGTTATTGTATACGAAATTACGGGGTAGGGTTTATCAAAATCTTACTGCTTTTTTTAAAAAAGAAATAACACCATAGAACGGAAATAACCAAAATAATATAAATCTCAAAAATTGATTTCAACAATTAGAAAATGTACTTTTAATCGTTATTGCATGAGTACGTAGTATGTTTGAATCATACAGCTACAAATTGTTAGGTGGATGAGAGACAACACTAATGTATTTGCGTATTATTTTTGTGGGTTTGGATGGTTAAAAAATTCAGATAAATATGTAAATGGGTCTTCAGAAACAATTTTTTTTTTCCCTTATGCAACGGCTTTTTGTTAAAAATCTTTTTATTTTTCTTTTACTTTTTCTTTTTTATAGATAGTGGTCAAACAAATAAACGGATAACATCCAGTCTTTAATATTGAACGGTTAAAATACTTTACAATTATAGTGGCTTCAATTTTATTGTAGCCATTGAAAAGTATTCTTTTGTTATGAGTCACACTTTCGTTTTACTAATTTTCTATCCCAATTAGAAGTTGAGAAGTTGGGAAGTATTTAATTTCCTCTAAAGATCATCACTACAATAAACCGCAAATATGATGGTGCAGGGGTGTGCACAGTGCTCTTGGTGCACTGGTGTCCAAACGACATGCAATAAATATAAAACGCGGATATCTTGTTGAATCCGGAGAAGAAAAGAACAAACGTTGTTTATTTGATAAAAAAAAAAGAACAAACGTTGTTCTTTTGTTAAAAAAAAGAACCATGACTGCTCTGTCCCTTTTTTTTCGTTCTTTTGTTTTTCACTCATTTTTTCTGGTATATATACCTTCTTTTTTATAATTTTCGAATCAGAATTTGTGAAGAGTAGAGAGAAAAACTATGGAAATGAGAGAGAAACTGTGAAGAGGAGAGAGAAAGTAATAGAAAATTCTCAGATTTTGGTTGATTTTTCTACTTCAATATCAAATTCTATTGATTCTTCTTCTTCAAATTTGAATTCCTCTGCTGATAATCCGATTTGTGAAGGTAATTTTTCAATTTTTTAAAACGAATTACTTATTTATGATGATTTTGATTTCCATGTTCATTATTTTCATCATTTCAATTTATTTTGATTTTTTGGATCATTTCGATTTCTGCATTTCTCAATAACCTTGATTAATGTATTTTGATTCTATATTTTGATAATTTTGATGATTAATGTATCTTGATTATATATTTCTGATGATTTTGATTTCTGTTCTTTTTTCGATTTTATATGTTCTTTTAGTCTTATCTTTTGTTCTTTTATATATTGGTTCTCATATATGTATTAAGAGATTGTAATAATACAAAAATAATTATTGAACATGTTGTTCTTTTTTGCTTTAGCTTGTTGTTCTTTGTTCTTTTTTGCTTTAGCTTGTTGTTCTTTTGATATTACACACTTCAGATCAAATTGTTCTTTTACCATTTTTGTTGTTCTTTTATCTTTTTTGTTGTTCTTTTTTCACATGGTTAAAATAAGTGTTCTACGTGATATGTTCTTTTCTGCTATTTTTAATGTTCTTTTTCTTTACTTTATTATGTTCTTTTATGCTCTATTGTTGTTCGTTTTTTTATTGGTAATGTTGTTTTACATGGTTAAAATAAGTGTTCTACATGATATGTTCTTTTCTGTATTTATAAGTTTCTTTTTCTTTATTTATAATGTTCTTTTAGGTTCATCCTCTTTTTGTTCTTTTGAGAAATTGCTCTGTTTATTCAGCCTCTCTTCTTGTTCTTTCAGCTGTTTTTGAAGATTTAACATCATTTGTTGCTGGTCAAGTAAAAGCTTCCTTTGCTCTTCAATACTGTACTTTTTGAAAAAAGAACAAACATAAAAGAACATTAAGATTTATATCTAATAAACATAAAAGAACAGAACACAAAACCCAAAAAAAAAAAAAAAAAACAAGTGCACCGTTCTTATCATGAACCTGGCTTGTATTTCTTCTCCTTCCCCCTCTTTTGTTTTTTTATTTTTATTTTTCATTTTCTATATATATAATATTTCTCCTATTGGATTCATAACTTCTCATTTTAGAAACACATTCTTGAGAGAGAAAGAGGAGAGCTTTTAGTTTCTCCCAACAAAAGAGAGATTTTATGAGAGAGAAAGTTCAAAACAAATTTTCTCCTCCTTCTTTCTCTGAAATGTGATTTTAATTGAATTACGTTTACAAAAAACTAGTTTATTAAGCGAAATACTATTTCAATTTCGCTATTTTTTGAATTTTTTTATTCATTCAAAGAGGTTTATGCTGTTGATGAAGGTGCATCGGGTGATTAAGGTAAATTTTCTCGTTCTTAATTCTATGTTCTTTTTAAATTTTAATGTTCTTTTCTTATAACTTTCTATTTCTGTGGCATCAAAACAGTGTGTTCTTTTTTAGAATCGGCAATTGTTCTTTTTACATATTTATAGTGTTGTTTTCAGATATCTTTTGATAAATAAAATAACGGAATTAGAACATAAATTGGTTGAAAAAGAACATTTCCAGAACTTAAAAGAACAAGTAAAAATATAGATCTGGTTTTAAAATTCATCAAAGGTTCGTCGTTTTATTTTTTAATTAGAACATAAGTTGGTTGGAAAAGAACATTTCCAGAACTTAAAAGAACAAGAAAAATTATAAATCTGGTTTTAAAGTTCATCAAAGGTTCGTCGTTTTATTTTTTAATTAGAACATACTGTAAATTGGTTGGAAAAGAACATTTCCAGAACTTAAAAGAACAAGAAAAAATATAACTGCTTTTTATACTTGTACTTTTTGTCTGATTTGTCAATATTAGTGTTCTTTTTGTTAGTGTTCTTTTTGTTAATGTTCTTTTTGTTAATGTTCTTTTGTTAATGTTCTTTTTTTTTTGCGGTTTTTATTTTTGTTGCGTTTTATTGTTATTTATGTGCGTTTTGGGACAGGTGCACCAAGAGCACCATGCACACCCCTGCACAATCTGAGCGTTGGCAATAAACCCCCTCTCTACTTCGATTAAAATATTTTTGCATTATTTTTTTCTATTTGTTTATCCCCCCCCCCCCCCCACCCACCACACACACACACTTGTTTTTTTTCATATTATACAACGCTCCTTCCTTTAATACGTGTGCCAGTCAACATGTGTCTCATAATAAATACAGAGGGAGTAAGTACTCTCTCATTTTGTTTAGAAAATGTACAAACTAAACTGGGACGAATGAAGATTTGCAACACTTTGACTAGATCCATAATCTTTTTACGAAGTATTAAGTTTGACTTGAATTTTATTCAAATATATAATAATCAAATGTTATTATGTAAGATTTTTTTGGATTAATCATAATTCATATTTTCATAATATCAACTTTTATAATTTTTAAAATACAAAATTGGATGTGTTTAATGGTCAAATAATGCATTAACAAGTGTGTCGATCTTAGTGATGCAAGTAAAAATAGAGGGATTTTTCAATAAAACATTGCTAACATAATCATTCTCCCTTGGTAGTTGGTGGTTTACTTACATGTCAGTTTTTTATTTTAATTATAAATTATTCTATTTCTCTTAATTTAATTTCCTTTTAGTAACTTGTGATTTATTATTTTATTTTCAATTTCTCGATTTTTCCATCGGTTTTGTTTTGTTTAAGATAAGGTACGTGCTTGGAATTTAAATCACATATTCGAATGTCAACTCAAATTTTAGTTCCTAGATAAACATATAAGATAAAAAAAATGTTTTGAAATACTCGGAGCTAAATATATATTACTTGGGGTAACTACTCACAATACAGGTGGACATTACCAAATACAATATAGATGGAGGTCCTCATTTGCTACATGTCAAGAATTTCTTCCATCAAATTGGTTTTCCATTTGGTGTTAATGTTATTCACTCCGTCCCTAATTGTATGCTCGATAGGTTAAATGTGCTTTATTAAGATTTTGAACAAAAGATTTGTAAGAAAGTGAGAGTATCTTTGTCTTTTACACTCTTATGAGTCTATGCAACTAGAGTAAAATGGTGAGGATGTGTTACTATATAAGAAAACATGGCAATCTTTAAGGGACATACCAAAATCGAATATGGGGCAAACAAATAGGAATGGAGTGAATAATCACTCTCTCTCTAGTTTTTATAGTTTTTTTTATTTCCATTTTCTCTCTTAAGCACCAATTTTTGGTGCTTAGTAATCATGTTCTAAATATTACGAAGACTTCTCTCTCTCTCATCTTTCTACCTATTTATATTTTTTTTTTCCATTTTCTCACTTAAGCACCAATTTTTGGTGCTTAGTAATCATGTTCTAAATATTACGAAGACTTCTATAGTGCAATATAATTCAGAAAAAATATTTATTTGATCCACTAGTCCACTATGATATATGGGCATATGGCACATTTAAGAAGTTTGCAATTTTATACACTATGCTTTTGCTAATTAATGCCTTGACATATTGGAAAGGATTCCACCTTCCAATCAAAATGTTGGGGGTTCAATCCCCACTAGGGGCACTTTGAGTGAGGGTTCCCCTTACCACTCCCCCCACTCTCAAAGTGCTTAGCCTGCTAATTCGGACGGGTTGACCCGTGCGGAATTCTGACCCGGTAAAGCACTTCATTTAAACTTTTAAAAAAAACTAAGCTTATTTATTCTTGGATGTCTAGTTGTTATCTATCTCTAACTGATCAAAGTTAATGTTATTATTGGATTAACGTTATTACTAGGAGTCTAAAGTATACCAAAAAAAAGGTGTAATAACATTAACTTTGACCAGTTAGAGGCGAATGTGGCATGTCCCCAACATCTATAAACTTGTTTTTTTTATTTATTTTTAATTCTTTGTATGCCAGTAACGTAATTGAGAGATTATAGGTGACGTTTCATAATTTTCACTTCCGTTCCTGATTTTAGGATTCTCAATCAAAATTACTTTATTCGTTGTTGACTTTTGTTGTTATAGTTTAGGTTTCTTGTCACTAAATAATCACCCATTTATTAAATTGTGAAATTGTGGAGGGTACTTTAGTATATTTCATAGGGCCACTAAAAGTTCAATTATTAATAAATTGGCCTCATGAATTCCCTTGTAAAATAGGTTGGTGCAACTTAATTTGATGAGTTCATTATGGTTGGGTTTCATTGTTGCCCTTGACAATAATTTGTTTCATTTGGCTAGTTTTAATACTTCTTATTTTTAACAGTTAGTAAAATAAGAATTACAAAGAATAAAGGTATGGATATATGTCCATCTATATTGTGTTTCGGTAATGTCCACCTGAAAAGAGCTATTTTTTCCTCCAATAGATGAGTCGATGCTCCACCAAAACCTCATGATAGTGGAAGTAATCTTTTTAGCCAAGACCCTTGGGATGAGGTAGAGAGAAAGAATGTTTGCCAAGAGTGCCATAAGGATGCCATTAATCAAGATTATCTTACCTGCTTGGTTGAGATGCATAAATTTCTTTGATGTAAGTTTTGCCAATAGTTTATCTTAGATACAAGATAGACCACAGATCTTTCATCCACCGGACATCCTAAATACTCACCCATATTCGTCGCGATCTTCACCCCCAAGGGTCGTCTTAGCAACCTAGTGAAGAGAGATGCTCCAAAAACCAACTCATCCAACTTGTACATTTTTGTGCATACCCTGTAGCTGCCTTTATTTGGCGATATTATTTGATGTAGAAGGTGGAGTTTTGGCCTAGTTAAGACAATACTCGTAAAATTTGTAAGTGTTTAATTTGGCAAGATAATGGTGTAGGTAGCGATTATCGGTAGCTAGAAGTATATTTGGATATTTTTTGTCAAACGTTAAAATTAGTAGCGTTTAAAGATAATGTATAGCGTTTGATAAATTTATGTGCAGCAGTAAAGTTCCAAATAATAGATGTACGAAGTAACTTTTATTGTATTTAATTTTCAATATCAACAACTATTTTAACCGAACAATCATACTAGCTAGTTACCCGTGAAGGAAATAATGCCCTTGGTCCAAGTATGCATTCTATGTTAAGTCTAATAAGTGCGGTTCAGTATTAATTAACAAGTTAATAATTCAGTGAGATCAAGTGAGCTGAATGCCTAGCTAGAGGCCGCTTCAGTTCAAGTGGAATTAATGATATTAATCCACAACTTACTCTTGACTGAACCCGTAGGGTCACACAAATAGTACGTAAACGGATCAAGTATTTAATGGCATTAAATACTCCATCTATGGATATTCGGAATCGACGGATCTTGGTTTCAGTGGGAGCTGAGATCGTCACAGGCAAGAAATGAATACTCCGGAAACGGTGATATTGCCGGAAACGAAAATATGGATCGTATCGGAAATATAAATATTATCCAAGTCGTAGATTTTGCCGGAAACGGAAACATGGTACGTATCGGAAAATATTATCGGAAATGGAAATATTGCCGGAATCGGAAATATTGCCGGAAACGGAAATATTGTCAGAATCGGAAATATTATCGGAATCGGAAAATAATTCCGGAAACGGAAATATTAAATATTTGTTCGAAACGGAAATTAATTTCGGAATCGGAAATATTAAATATTGTTCGTATCGGAAATGAATTCCGGAATCGGGAAATTAATCGGAAGCGTATCATTAGCATCGGACGAGGCCTGCCAGACGAAGGCCCAGCACGAAGTCGGGTCATCGCCCAGCAAGCCAGCGCGCCACAACGCACCAGCCAAGGCTGCGCCAGGCCCACCGCAAGGCAGGCCCAGCGCGCGCCAAGGCTGCGGCAGCGTGTGGGCCTCGTGGCAATGGGCTGCGAGCTCGCGGGCTGCGCGCGCGCGCATGGCGCCCCTCGTGGGCTGCTGTGCGTGCGTGTGTGTGTTTGTGTGCTATACGAATCCTAAAGCTATCAGGTTTCGACATATGATTAAATTCCTAAACCTAAAAGGATGAATTAATTAAATAAGAATTCTATTAGGATTCTAGTTTAATTAATTCGTATCCTAATAGGATTCCAGTTCCTTTTCCATACCTCTATAAATAGGTGCCTAGGGTCATAATTTATATATACAATTGAAGTATTCAAGTATTCAAAGTGATTTTTGAGAGCAAAAATTCAGTCACATAATTGCCTACAATAGCCGAAAATTCTAAGTACCTTAAGGGCGATCCTAGTTGGTCAAGCTTAAGGCGGATCCGGACGTGCTGTGGTCCTGTGGACTATCTACGGAGGGACGACACTTGGAGTCCTAAAGACTTGTTCTTGTTCGGTTCGGGTGCAGCTAGGGAGGGCACGCAACAAAGTGTATGCATCTAAACTATGCTAAATGATTATGTGTAAATAATATGATTTCCTGGCTTTATGGTTTTTCCGCATGATTTATGTTTTGTCATATGAATCATAACCTCACAGTGGTATCACGAGCCTCTTATTATTTTCATAATCTAAATTGCATGAACATGGTTAAATATTACAAATTTGCAAGAATTAAAAGGGGTGATTAATTTTCGTAATTGTTAATTAATTGCAAATTGCGTTTATTTAATTATACGTACGCGGTTTTTCGGCAGTTTCTTCGTTACTCATCCAAATCGAGTAATTTTTGTGTCAATTCCGCATGTAAAAGGCATTCTAAAATTTTGACAAAAATAATACTTTTCGGCCGAACCCAGAATTCTCAAATTCGAAGCCTAACTATGACTTTTCGGAGGTTTTAGTTTTTCGAATGCAAAATTTCGTAAATTTAAGATGTTAAATTAAATATTTGCGATTCTTGTTGATTAATCTTGAATTTTTGATTGACCTACTGTATATGTTTAACAAGTTTGAATGCCTAGCCTTGTTAATTATGCAATCTAATTTGTAATTATGATTAATTTGTTGAAAATTGGAATAATTTAGAATTAATTTGATTTTCATAATTAGTTATAATTTAATTAGATACCTATGATTAAAAACCACCATAAAAATTGTAAATTTATGTTAAATTTTAAATTTTTATGACCTAGACTTGAATCCATGTTAATCGGAAATCAATTAAATAATAAATTTTCGATTTTTCTCCCTAAAATTATGAAATTAATATTATTTATTAATTTGTCATTAATTTTGAATATAAATTTTTAATTTTTTATGCGACTCGCTCATATAACTTGCACGCACAAAGCAATGGACGCTACGTGTAACCCTTAAGGGGTGTTGTATAGTGCGGGCATGCGACGACGAGCAAGGGAGCTCGTCGCCCATGCGGTACGAATGCAGCGAGCAAGGGCATGGTGCACGAGCACAAGGCAGCAGCCCTGCCTTGTGTCGTGGGTTGTGAGCAATGGGCGTGTGGGCAGGGGCGAGAGCAAGGCACGAGCAGTCGCGTGTGGGCAGCAAGCGTGCTGCGCCACAGCGCGCACTGCCTCGCGCAAGCATGCGGAGCCTCGCGCGCAGCGAGCGCAAGCTCGCGTGCCACGAGCGCTACGCACAGCGTAGATGGCTCGCGCGCAGCGAGCGCCAGCTCGCATACTGCTGCCTCGTGCGATGAGCGCAAGCTCGCGTGCGGGAAAGGCAGGCGCGCAACGAGCGATGGCTCGCATAAATCGAGCGCTGGGGCGCGCAGCGAGCGATGGCTCGCGTGCATCAAGCACTGGCGTGCGCAGCAAGCACCAGCTCGCGTGATGCCTTGCGATGGTGAGCAGCAGCGATGCGACGCAGCGCATGGACTGCGCGCACATGGCCAGCGATGGCTGTGTGCGTGTGGCCCATGGGCGTGCGTTGCGTGGGATTGTTGCGTTGCGATTAGATCGTTTTGAAATTTTAATTTGAAATTTTCAGTTTACGTAATTTTAATTAATTTTAAAATTAATAATTTAAATTATTTTCTTGGATTTTAATTTTGAATATTGTAATTATAATAAATTTTATTTATTCTAATTATTTTACTAACATTAAAATCATGAATTAATTTAAATACGACTGAAATTAAATTAAACTTTTTTGGATTCAATTATAAATTTATATGAGCTTTAAATTTTAATTAAATTTGTATTTTTCCGGTTAGACTAGAAATACATTTTTATGTTTAAAATTAGTAAAGCATATGAATTTATTGGTTTAAGTGGGAGCCATTTTTAGTCATAAACTCTTGATTAGGTCTACAAATCCTTAAGGTTAAAACAACTTGATTAGAATTAATAAGGACTGAATAATTTATAGATTATTGGTGCCCTTGATTAATTGCTGCAAATGTTTATGTGATGCATAATGTGTTTTACTAACCAGCTATGTGGGCCATTCATGATAATGAATGGGTGAATGGTATATATTGTATATGTACTGTTTTGCAGGTTATGAAGTGACTAGTATGGCCCAAATAGGATAGAAAATATGGTCTGCGTACCATTAATTTGAATGTAATTGGTCTAAAGTACCAAAGTTGTTTTTTAATTCAAATATGGTCTGTGTACCATCAAATAGTTGTAATTAGTTTTAATTATAGCTTATCCTATTTGAAAAAAATGGTGCCTCCCACGGAGATTTTCAAGACGGACTTTGAAGTTAAAGCTTCAAGATGAAGTCGGGCCATACCTGATCACATTTATCTTATGCATGTTTTAAGTTATTTATTGCTTTTAAATATGTCTTAAAATGCATGAGATCAAAGCTTGATTATGTTGCATGATTAAGGATTTTAGTTCACTTAAAATCTAACCAACATAGTAAGAGCCTTAAGTTCCAAACTTAAAAAAAATTGAGTTAAAAGGCCTCCTCTGGACAAAGAGACCCGTCCAAATATGCATAAGAGACCCATCCAAATATGCATAAGAGACCTCCTCTGGACAGGTCTCTATCTCAGAGGTCTCTTTGATAAAGAGACCCCCTCATTAAAGGGGATCTCTTATTAATAAAGAAAAGACCCTTTATCAGAGAAAGGGGGTCTGTTTTCCTAGGAACTCTAAAAATAATTTAATAGAAGAACAGACCCATCATTAAAGAAATGGGGTCTCTTTGATAAATAAAAAAGACCCACCATCAGAGAAATGGGGTCTCTTTGACATTTAAACATTTTTTTTATTTTGAAAATCGAAAGACCTATGCTTATAGATAACGGGTCTCTTTTCAGCTATATTTTAAATAAAAAAAAAACAGTAGCGCACACACACACCAAAAGGGAAGCATCAAAACAAAATTACCATAATAATTAGTATTATATACAATATTTTACAACAAAAATTTAGAACTAAACACATATAAAATTAAGTCCTGCTACAACTATAGCATTAAACCATTTCATACGACCACCTACATTTTTCTAAGTTGTGTCTTTATGCTCCGTGAAATATCACCCAAAGCATCCCCTCAAAAAAAAAAATCACCCAAAGCATGATTCTAACGTAACACGCTCCAACATATGTGTCAAATCCACATCACGCCCTTGATCTCATCAATATTAGTTGGAGTAGGCACCGGGAGCTCGAAGAAATAACTACAAGACAACTAAAGCACGTGAGAGAGAGCCCAAGGATAACAACTTTACAAGTCATAATCACAAAGCATAATGTCACTAATTCACAAGTCAAAGTTGTGCAAAACAACATGAAGAAACTCGGATTAAGAACGCAGAACAAGACAAGCTGATAAGCACAAAAGTGCCCATGAACGGCAAATCAGCAAGAACCAACACTATTTTGACCACCACAGAATTTACTCTGAATAGCAGATATATCTTGCAGGACTTAAATTTCAGAAGATTAAATTTCAGACGGCACAGTAAATACAGAAAATTAACGAACAAAACTTCATTTTATTTCCACCAAATTTTATCCAGATAATCAAAGTTACAACTTATGAAAGACAATTTCTGTCTGAACCCTTAACACGATTGTTCAAAATTATGATCTCATGAATATCAACAACCACAGTGAATCAAGCAGGAACTTATGATGATAACAAGCGATGAACCATCAGTTTTTTGTACAAAAACAGTGATCACAAGTTCACAACATAAAGTAGCAAAGCAGACATCAAGCTATCAGCCCCAGACTCCCAGTAAGCTCTTCAAACCAGAACTTCAAATCAGGACTTTGCATACCAGGTTCGAGGCTATATATCGTTCCAATGGAGAGTATATAATTACCTGGAAAGTATGTTGATCCATTGATCCATGCAAGCTAATGAGATATGTCAAGGTCCAGTGGTCCACAATCCTTCACAATGCAGAATTGTTCCTTCAGTTTTGCCAAATTGAAGTTATTTCTAAAATTCTAAATGACATGCATCGCTTTCATGAAGAAAGTAGACCAAATAAGAGTCAGAACCATTATTGCCATAAAAGGATACTTCTACTTCTAAGGCGCAATGCACAAAACTGCTGCTAAGTGCTAACACCTCAAGCAATCAGACCTATACACTACCACCAACAGAACCAGTTCCAAACACATAGTTGTTGACAGAAACCCAAGACTCTACATTCATTCGTGTACTGAATAAAGAATAAACGCAGGAAAAAACCACACAAAACAAACCCCAGCATAAACTAAGCCCTCTAAAGTCTAAACAACTGAAAGCAACATAGATTTACTTTGACTCAAGGCCTAGAAAGTTATAAAGTTCTTAAGAATAAGACTATTCTAGGAGCAAAACTCAATACCAATGAATTGAAGTAACTAATAAGACTTCTTATAAATATATATCAACAACAGGCTCTGCACTCCGCATTTGTGATATTGTTCAATTGATGAATTCCTTGTTACACCAATGCTCAAGAAAGAAAGACCAAGATGAATGCCAACTAGGCAACTACAATTTCTGATGTTAAGGGAAGCTCCTTCTCTAACAAAATTTTGGCATTCAAGTACGCCATTAGTAATGGTGACATTAACAATGTAATTTTCCAAACAAGGCATAATCAAATACTCGTAAAAAATTCATGAAAAAACAAATGCCTGCGGCTGTAAGGCTCTGAGTTACGACCACTTTATGGGAATGTCTACTTGTGATGTTATTTTTACTGAAACTGATCAAATTTCAGCTTGATTATACCTGTTTCCTGAAAACTAAAACTGAACATCATTCTGCCCAATTCAGCTATTTCAACTTGATTATACCTGGTTCCTGAAAACTAAAACTGAACACCAATCTGCTCAACATAAGGTTTATTTTTATTGCTCATTAACTTTTTCACTTTTTAAAAAAAGATACAAAAAGAAAGTAAACTAATTTCTGTTAATTATGAGAATGTTATATACTGGTGTAAACAGAAGGGACGCGCTGAAGTCTAAGAGATTTTAATTATGCCCGAATAATCTCTATCATATGAGACTCAAGTAACAAAGAATTCTGACTAATCTCAAGTCTTTAGAAGCTGCACAACTTGGGCTGATTGTACTAAAACCATTTTAACACACAAAATCAAGCAGGAACATCATTCGTAATCTTATCATAAGTATCGTCATGAACAAAAACCAAAACAAAAACCCTACCATACAAAGTCAATATCAAATCCAATTAAAAATATACAAATTTACAATCTTCAATGATACCAAATTATACGAAAAAATATCTAATTTTTACCTCACTTCAAACTTCCAAATCAAATTAACATGTCTGTACAATAGCTACCAATCAACCAAATTTCATACGCCTGTATAAAAATCAGATTATCAAGCAAACACGTTCAAGAACAAACTAATTACTAAATAATATATGTAAAAAACATTAGAAACCAAATCAAATTCATGGCGAAAAAAAAAACATGAAAAATAAAGTGCAGATATACCTTGCTCTGTTAGTTGTTGTTTGAGCTCCGCGACTTACTCACCATACGAAACCTCCAAGGTTGATAAACTTTACAATGGAAAAATTGGAAACTATTGTATGAATTAAAGTCGGAAATTGAAATTTAGATTTCGAAAATTAGGGTTCTTTTATTCAATTTCGATGAGCTGCAGAAATTGGTGATCTGCAAGAATATAAATTGGGGATTTTGATTGAGAATAACGGAGTGAGAAGTTTGAGAGATGAATGAATTCTCTGCGAATTTAATCAGATCTGAAATTGAGGTATTTGGGGTTTTATTTTCGCTGTACAGGGAAGGGAGAGAGAAGTAGGGGTTATGATTTCTGACCTTCTAATAATAATTTAATTGAGGAGCAGACATGTTATAGGAGATAACGGGTCTCTTCATTTTTTATTAGTGGACCCCGCCTCTACGAGAAATCTCCTTTCTAAGCTAACGGGTCTCTTTTTTGCGCCCAGATAACATAAGAGACCTCTGATTTGTATTATGAGGTCTTATTAAGTAAAGAGACCCGTTAAGTACTCTAATGGATCTGTTTTTTTAGGTCTCTTTGGACATTTTTGTAGTAGTGAGGTGCCATGCCAAAATATACACTTGCTTGGATATCCTTTACATCAATCTAGTAATAGTTTTCGCTCAGCGAGGTGTTACTTATTGGTCCTAAAGGGGCAAGGTACACAAATAATTGTGAGTACATGTTAGTTTTGGTGAAACTCAACGATATAAGTAAGGAGTCCTTTTATGTCGTGGCAAAATCGATAGGTTTACCTAATAAGTTCTTAGACGTACCTATCAACCAAGAATAGTTTCTAGACTATTACCAAAAGGCTTTTGCTTACCTAAGATGTTTTAGGACTAAGTCGACAAACTGTGCTTAGTTCTTCAATGATTTTAGGATCTTGGAATCATTTTATTCACACCTGCCGGAACACATTACTTGAATAAAATGCTTAATGAACATTGAATTATGCATGTATGCTAGAATTTAAGTTTATTAAGAGAAACTGTGAATGGTTATTTATTTGTTTATTCTTTTCAATTGTAGTTTTAAATATGGCAAACAACAATTCATTCAACATTCGATCAATTCTCGAAAAGGAGAAGTTGAGCGGGAAAAACTTCCTTGACTGGCAAAGGAACTTGCAAATAGTTCTTATGCAGGAAGAAAAGGAGTATGTCCTAGAAGAGGCGATGCCCGAAGCCGCAGGCGACGGGGTCACTCAGGCAGCCCTCAATTGTTGGATTGATGCCAACAAGGATGTGAAATGTCTAATGCTCGCCACCATGAGTGCAGATCTGCAGAAAACGTTCATCAACTCAGATGCTTTCACAATCATCAGTGAGTTGAAGAACATGTTCCAAGATCTGGCTCGAGTCGAAAGATTCGAGACTCATAGGCAAATTCTTGAGACCAAGCTTAAGAAAGGCGAGCCCGTAAGTCCACATGTTCTCAAAATGATTGGACTCATTGAGAATATGAGTCGGCTGGATCAGCAATTTTCTCAGGAAATGGCTATAGACACCATCCTCCATTCTCTTCATAGCGGGTATGATCAGTTCAAACTGAACTACAGTATGAATAGTCTGGACAAAACGCTCACTGAGCTTCACAGTATGCTGAAGACCGCTGAAAAGACGCTCAAAAGTGATAAGCAGGATGTGCTTATGGTGCGTGGGGGTAAGTTCAAGAAATCTGGAAAGAAGAGGAATGCTAAGAAAGGTGGCAACAAGGCCAGCCCAACTAAGCAAACTGGCGCCAAATCTGTAAAGAGGAAGGTCAGTCAACCCACTTCTGAATCCGAATGCTTCTACTGCAAGAAGAAGGGGCATTGGAAGAGAGATTGCTTGAAGCTAAAGGAAGATCAGAAGAACGGAACAGTCGTTCCATCTTCAGGTATTTTCGTTATAGACTGTATACTTGCTAATTCAACTTCTTGGGTATTAGATACAGGTTGTGGCTCACACTTATGTTCCAATCCACAGGGACTAAGAAGAAGTAGAAAGTTAAGCAAGGGTGAAGTCGACCTACGAGTGGGAAATGGAGCACGGATTGCTGCATTAGCTCTAGGAACTTATTATTTGTCGTTGCCCTCCGGGCTAGTTTTGGAACTGGAAGAGTGTTTCCATGTTCCAAGTCTTACTAAAAACATCATTTCAGTTTCTTGCTTAGATGCTAAGGGATTTACCTTTTTAATAAAAGACAATAGTTGTTCGTTTTATTTTAAAGAGATGTTTTATGGATCTGCTAGATTAGTCAATGGACTTTATTTATTAGATCACGACAAACAAGTATATAACATAAATACCAAAAAGGCCAAAAAGGATGATTCAGATCTCACCTATCTGTGGCATTGTCGATTAGGCCATATAAACTTGAAACGCTTAGAAAGACTTCAAAAGGAAGGAATTCTAGAACCATTTGACTTAGAGGATTATGGTAAATGCGAATCATGTTTACTTGGCAAAATGACAAAGCAACCTTTCTCTAAAGTTGGAGAAAGAGCAAATGAACTATTGGGTTTAATCCATACAGATGTATGTGGACCAATGAGTACAAATGCTAGAGGTGGTTTCAGCTAATTTATCACTTTCACTGATGACTTCAGTAGATATGGTTATGTCTACCTAATGAAGCATAAGTCTGAATCCTTTGACAAATTCAAGGAATTTCAGAGTGAAGTAAGTAGAGAATCAATTAGGCAAGAAGATTAAAGCACTGCGGTCTGACAGAGGCGGTGAATATCTGAGCTATGAATTTGATGACCATCTGAAAGAATGTGGAATTCTATCAGAATTGACTCCTCCTGGAACACCACAATGGAATGGTGTGTCGGAACGGAGGAACAGAACCTTGCTAGACATGGTCAGGTCAATGATGGGTCAGGCCAAACTTCCATTAGAATTTTGGGGACATGCACTAAATACAGCTGCACTCACTATAAATAGAGCTCCGTCTAAAGCTGTCGAAAAGACTCCATATGAGTTATGGTTTGGAAAGCCTCCAAATGTGTCTTTTCTTAAGATTTGGGGATGTGAAGTATACGTCAAACGATTAATTTCAGACAAACTTCATCCAAAATCTGACAAATGTATCCTTGTGGGCTATCCAAAGGAAACAAAGGGGTATTACTTCTACAATACATCTGAGAACAAGGTGTTTGTTGCTCGAGATGGTGTCTTTTTGGAGAAAGATCACATTTCCAAAATGACAAGTGGGAGAAAAGTAGACCTCGAAGAAATTCGAGTCGAACAACAAACTCTAGAGAATGCTCAAGATGACATTCAGGATGAAACTCAGTGATCTTTAGAAGAATATGGTGAGAATCATGGTCAATCTAGAAATGTTACCCCGCGTAGATCACAAAGATATAGATCTCAACCGGAAAGGTACTTAGGTATTTTGACGAACGAGAGCTATGACGTTCTATTACTTGAAAGTGATGAACCTGCGACTTACAAACAAGCTATGACGAGCCCTAGCTCCAAGCAATGGCAAGAAGCCATGCAATCTGAATTAGACTCCATGTCTGAAAACCAAGTATGGGATTTGGTCGATTTGCCAGATGGCTACCAAGCCATTGGAAGCAAATGGGTTTTCAAACTGAAAAAGGACAAGGATGGGAAACTTGAAGTTTTCAAAGCTAGATTGGTTGCAAAAGGTTACAGGCAAGTCCACGGTGTGGATTACGATGAAACCTTTTCACCAGTTGCAATGCTAAAGTCTATTCGGATAATGTTAGCAATCGCTGCATATTACGATTACGAAATATGGCAGATGGATGTCAAAACTGCTTTCTTAAACGGCGTTTTAATAAAAACTGTGTTTATGACACAGCCTGAAGGTTTTGAGGATCCAAAGAATGCTAAAAAGGTATGCAAGCTAAAGAAGTCAATCTACGGATTGAAGCAGGCATCCAGGAGCTGGAATATACGTTTTGATGAAGCAGTCAGTGACTTTGGTTTCATCAAGAACGCAGACGAATCTTGTGTATACAAGAAGGTCAGTGGGAGAAAAATTTCTTTCCTAGTATTATATGTCGACGACATATTACTTATCGGAAATGACATTCCTATGTTGAACTCTGTCAAGATTTGGCTTGGGAAATGTTTTTCGATGAAAGATCTAGGAGAAGCACAGTACATATTGGGCATCAAGATTTACATAGATAGATCTAAAAAGATGATTGGACTTAGTCAAAGCACTTATATCAATAAGGTGCTTGATAGGTTCAAGATAGCAGACTCCAAGCGAAGCTACCTACCCATGTCTCATGGAATAACTCTAAGCACGACTCAGTGCCCAAAAACACTTGATGAGCGTAGACGAATGAATGGGATTCCATATGCATCATTGATTGGTTCAATAATGTATGCTATGATATGTACACGCCCGGATGTTGCGTACGCACTCAGTGCTACGAGCAGATACCAGTCAGACCCAGGAGAGGCGCATTGGACTGCTGCCAAGAATATTTTGAAGTACCTGAAAAGGCACAAAGATGACTTCCTGGTCTATGGTGGAGATGATGAATTAATTGTTAAAGGCTATACGGACGCAAGTTTCCAAACCGACAAGATGATTTCAGATCACAGTCTGGGTTTGTCTTCTGCCTCAACGGAGGTGCAGTAAGCTGGAAAGGTGCTAAGCAAAGCACCATTGCGGATTCTACAACTGAAGCGGAGTACATTGCTGCACATGAAGCAGCAAAGGAAGCTATATGGCTAAGGAAGTTCATAGGTGAACTTGGTGTAGTCCCCTCCATTAAAGGACCAATTGTAACACCCCGACAATTCTCTCTTTTCTAAAATAACCTTTTAATATAAACGTGGAGAATTATCAAGGCATTATCGCCCGTGTGAAAACGTTACGGCTTATTCAGAATTTTGCAGCGGAAAACATAAAACTAACTTTTAGGTTCATAAATAGTCTATTACATATTAGGTCCAAACCAATTAACTGAATTAAGGAAATACGAATAGTACGACAAATTTCAAATCCAAGTTAACAAATTAAATCACTTAATTAAACGAATAGAACTACAAGCTCTCTAATCCCGATCCCAATGATGCATCATCTTCAAACCTGTAGATGGGCAATGCTTATTGATCCTTAGAGACTGCTCACCAAAGATGGGTCATCACAGGATCAATAAGGCATAGCCATGATCAACACACACAAACAAAGCACGTAATCAGCAAAGCTGAGTACTACATACTAAAACAACAACAACCCTAGCATGATACTATCAAACCGACAACCCTAACATGATACTATTAAGTATAAGTAAGGACAGACAAAACATAATAAATTGACGATTATACTTGACTAGACTAAGCTAGGCTTAATAACCATAACATTATTTTAGTTGAAATAGACAATGGACCGAGTTGACCATCCAGAAGTCTTCACTAAGGAAGACGAGGTACGGGCGCGACTCCGTAACCTCAGTGACCTGCGATATCGAGGAACGTTTAAATAAAAATAGGACACGGTGATCAATCCGGTCCGAATTAAAGGCCATGGGCTACCACCATGAACCCCAACTCCTGTTTGTCCGTCACTTCAGACGTGCACAGTCTAAAGCTATTGCTATTCAGTTTCACTTTACATGATTTACAAATTGAGATTCCGTTATGACTCAACCATTACATAAGACAGACAATTCACATTTGTTCACAACTGTTTTTATCTTGGAATTAAGTAAGTGATCATAAAAGCATCAATCAAGACTCATTCCAACTTAACCAACCTTTCCTTTAACCATGAGCAACCCTGTATATGGGCATAAAGTTTCAACCTACTAAACAAGGTCCTCCGCCCTTATAAAGTAGTGAAAAGATAGAAAGGGAACAACAACCAATTGATCCAACCCAATCATATAGAATAATCTAGTGTTCCCAACCAACATGTTTGTATCAAACATCCATACTAACATGTTACAGTTCTTATAGTGCAAAATAAGTTCAATAAGTTTGTCCAACAGTATTAAACATGCACATTCAATATAACCCAGTTCGTCCATAATATCAACATCACCAAGTTCCACAATAATATTAACATAACCAAGTTCAACAACAAGATTCAACATGGTTTCAACAATTAGCACACATTCCAGGCACACAGGTATGTACGTACCTTGTGTAAACAAACTGATAGGCCACCTTAACACTTTCAAAAGTCGCCTAGAGAGAATTCTCCGCCTAAAACAACCAACAAGTAATACCAATCAATTTCTAATCATTGGTAACCATAATAAAGCATTCTAAATGCATCCTAAACATATTTAGAGCTCTCCCCAATATCAAAACTTAAACATTTGATTTCCTAGCATCATACTTATTGAACTAGTGACTGAAATTCGTTGAAAACTTTTTGCAAACACCGTACTTTAAATTTTCAGCAACATAACTAATTTCACACTACTCCCCAAGCTTTGAAATCATAAAAACAATAACTTTAATAATTTATAATCATCCTACCATGATCTCGAAACTATTAAAACCATTAAAATTCATACTTTAATAATTAAAACCATTATTTCAATCAAATTGCATAATCTGAAAATTAAATATATTATTTGAGCATACTACATAAATCTGAAAATCCAATTAACTCATAAAAATCATAAATTTATTAAATCAAATCATGAATTAAATAAACAAAATAAAATCAAAATATTTAGTTTACTTAGGGTTTAAGAAATAACCACGAATTAGAGAGGGGAGAGGAGGCTGGCCGGTGGACGGCGGCGGCTTGCGGCGAGGGAGGAGCACGGTGGTTGCGTGCGGTGGTTGCTGCGCGAATATGGTGGTGGTCAGCCACGAAATCGAAGAGCAAGCAATGAATCGAAGAACGAAAAATCAAAAGAAAAAGGAGGAGGAAAGAGGAGGCTACCGTGCAAGGCGGACGGCGGCACGATGGGTGGTTGCCGGACGGCGGTTACAACACGGTGGGCTGCTGTGCGAAGTCGAGTTAACGGAGACCAATCAAAAGGATAAAAGAACGTAAGTCATTAGAAAGCAAAGAACGAAAGAGAAGGAGCTTGAAGGAGAAGGAGGATTTACCGTTGATGGTGGTCGGCTGGGCGGCGAGCAGCGGGAGGGAAGGAGAGCTGAGTTGCGTGAGGGCTTTCTCCCCTTTTTTTTTTTTTTTGGTTTTCACGTGAATGAGGAAGGAGAAAGAGAATAGGGTTTTAGTTTTTTTATTTTTTTTTGTTTTACATGAATTAGAAAAGAGAAAGGAGTATGGTCATATGGGTTTTGTTGGTTTGGGCTTTGCCCAATTGGGCTAGGAATAGTAATCGAGATTTGCTTTCTAATTCCAATAGAAAGTGATTTCAAAATTCGAATCCGTTTCAACGTAAAATTCAAAAATACATTTGATTTCGTAAATCATTTAAAATATTCAAAATGTAATAACATAATTATATTTCAATTACATATTCATTTCTAAAATTCGTAAATTTACATTTAAATATATTAAATATACGTTAAAGTATATAATTAAAATATAATAAAATTACGGGGGATTACACCAATAGCCCTGTATTGTGATAATAACGGAGCTATTGCACAGGCAAAGGAGCCTAGACACCACCAGAGAGTCAAGCATGTACTTCGTAGATTTCACCTTCTACGAGAGTTCGTTGAAAGAAAAGAAGTCGAGATAAACAAGATTGGAACTGATGACAACATATCAGATCCATTGACTAAACCTCTGCCGCAGGCGAAGCACAACTCGCACACTGCAGCTATGGAAATCAAGCATATTGGAGAATGGCTTTGATATCCCTGTTTAATGTTTTAAAGTTTTAGAGTTTAAATCTTTGTAAAACATTATTGGTTAATCATTCACAATAAATGAAGAGAATTCATTTTTCCATTTAATTTGTGGTTTATTAAATGATGAGTCCCTTCAATTTGACGATATATTCAAGATAGACTGTCCGGACCAGTCCTGTGACTAAGAAATGTCTATCAAGTGAACTTGAATGTCAAAGGTTGAAAATGGTCCCTAGTCGGAGTTTTCTATAAAATTGGATGCATAGAAAACGTTAGACGATTAGAATGCAAGATGACTAGTAGTTCTGTTTCTTGAACTATGTGGACATGGCAATGTCATAATCATTTGCATAGATACTTACTTTGGGAAGACTAGTATCGGACAAGACCTATGAAACTTTACTGTAAGAGATGAAAATCTGTCATAAGTAAATTTCATTAAAATTATTAGACACTAAATCCTCAATACCTGAGTGATTTGAGATTACTTGTTTGAGAACTGGTTGCTTTGACGTTGACCAACCGTCGCACCGTAAAAGGAGGCTATAAAGGCAACGCTCAGGTAATCACCTATCAAACGAAGTCTAATCTCAAGATCGCAAGATTGGGATTGTCCTCCCATAAATCGGGATGAGATGCTTAAAAGTTGTACAAGGCCACTCGGAGAGCTAGAAACTGTGAAATGCATGGCCGTGCTCGGATGAATCATAGGCTATGATTATCTGTCTATTTGATCAGTTGAACTCTGAAACCGAGGAACACCTCTGGACATAATAAGGATGACAACTCTTACCTTATGTTCAAGAGCAAGCATCGAGCGACAAAGGTATTAGGAAATGCACACTTGTCCCTAAGGACAAGTGGGAGACTGAAGGAAATAATGCCCTTGGTCCAAGTATGCATTCTATGTTAAGTCTAATAAGTGCGGTTCAGTATTAATTAACAAGTTAATAATTCAGTGAGATCAAGTGAGCTGAATGCCTAGCTAGAGGCTGCTTCAGTTCAAGTGGAATTAATGATATTAATCCACAGCTTACTCTTGACTGAACCCGTAGGGTCACACAAATAGTACGTAAACGGATCAAGTATTTAATGGCATTAAATACTCCATCTATGGATATTCGGAATCGACGGATCTTGGTTTCAGTGGGAGCTGAGATCGTCAGAGGCCAGAAATGAATACTCCGGAAACGATGATATTGCCGGAAACGGAAATATGGATCGTATCGGAAATATAAATATTATCCAAGTCGTAGATGTTGCCGGAAACGGAAACATGGTACGTATCGGAAAATATTATCGGAAATGGAAATATTGCCGGAATCGGAAATATTGCCGGAAACGGAAATATTGTCAGAATCGGAAATATTATCGGAATCGGAAAATAATTCCGGAAACGGAAATATTAAATATTTGTTCGAAACGGAAATTAATTCCGGAATCGGAAATATTAAATATTGTTCGTATCGGAAATGAATTCCGGAATCGGGAAATTAATCGGAAGCGTATCGTACGAATTAGCATCGGACGAGGCCTGCCAGACGAAGGCCCAGCACGAAGCCGGGTCATCGCCCAGCAAGCCAGCGCGCCACAACGCACCAGCCAAGGCTGCGCCAGGCCCACCGTAAGGCAGGTCCAGCGCGCGCCAAGGCTGCGGCAGCGTGTGGGCCTCGTGGCAATGGGCTGCGAGCTCGCGGGCTGCGCGCGCATGGCGCCCCTCGTGGGCTGCTGTGCGTGCGTGTATGTGTTTGTGTGCTATACGAATCCTAAAGCTATCAGGTTTCGACATATGATTAAATTCCTAAACCTAAAAGGATGAATTAATTAAATAAGAATTCTATTAGGATTCTAGTTTAATTAATTCGTATCCTAATAGGATTCCAGTTCCTTAGCCATACCTCTATAAATAGGTGCCTAGGGTCATAATTTATATATACAATTGAAGTATTCAAGTATTCAAAGTGATTTTTGAGAGCAAAAATTCAGTCACATAATTGCCTACAATAGCCGAAAATTCTAAGTACCTTAAGGGCGATCCTAGTTGGTCAAGCTTAAGGCGGATCCGGACGTGCTGTGGACTATCTACGGAGGGACGACACTTGGAGTCCTAAAGACTTGTTCTTGTTCGGTTCGGGCGCAGCTAGGGAGGGCATGCTGAAGGAAATAATGCCCTTGGTCCAAGTATGCATTCTATGTTAAGTCTAATAAATGCGGTTCAGTATTAATTAACAAGTTAATAATTCAGTGAGATCAAGTGAGCTGAATGCCTAGCTAGAGGCCGCTTCAGTTCAAGTGGAATTAATGATATTAATCCACAGCTTACTCTTGACTGAACCCGTAGGGTCACACAAATAGTACGTAAACGGATCAAGTATTTGATGGCATTAAATACTCCATCTATGGATATTCGGAATCGACGGATCTTGGTTTCAGTGGGAGTTGAGATCGTCACAGGCAAGAAATGAATACTCCGGAAACGATGATATTACCGGAAACGGAAATATGGATCGTATCGGAAATATAAATATTATCCAAGTCGTAGATGTTGCCGGAAACAGAAACATGGTACGTATCGGAAAATATTATCGGAAATGGAAATATTGTCGGAATCGGAAATATTGCCGGAAACGGAAATATTGTCAGAATCGGAAATATTATCGGAATCGGAAAATAATTCCGGAAACGGAAATATTAAATATTTGTTCGAAACGGAAATTAATTCCGGAATCGGAAATATTAAATGTTGTTCGTATCGGAAATGAATTCCGGAATCGGGAATTTAATCGGAAGCGTATCGTACGAATTAGCATCGGACGAAGCCCGCTAGACGAAGGCCCAGCACGAAGCCAGGCCATCGCCCAGCGAGCCGCACGCAACGCACGCCTCGACCAGGCCCAGCGCAAGGCCAGGCCCAGCCAAGGGCGCGCGCGCGCACGCAGCACCGCACATGGGCTGTGCGCTTGTCGTGGGCCGCAAGGCCTGCGCGGGTGCACGGCTTGTGCGATGCGTATGCCGGAAATCCTAATTCTATTGGGATTCGTGCGAAGATTAAAATCCTAATCTTATTAGAATTGCTTTGTTATTTAGAGTCCTAATAAAGTTCTAATTAACAAATCCACATCCTAGTAGGATTACAATTCCTTTTCCATACCTCTATAAATAAGGGCCTAGGGGTCATTATTTATACATAAGTTTTCAAGTATTCAAAACTAGGATTTTTAAGCAGAAAAATCAGCCATAACTCTTGCCCATTTTAGGCGAAAATAATAGTACCTTAAGGGCGATTCTAGTTGGTCAATCTTAAGGCGTATCCGGACGTGCTGTGGACTATCTACGGAGGGACGACACTTGGAGTCCTAAAAGACTTGTTCTTGTTCGGTTCGGGCGCAGCTAGGGAAGGCACGCAACAAAGAGTATGCATCTAAATTATGCTATATGATTATGTGTAAATAATATGTATTCCTTGCTTAATGGTTGTTTCCGCATGATTTATGAATTGTCATATGTATCATAACCTAACAGTGGTATCACGAGCCTCTTATTATTTTCATAATCTAAATTGCATGAACATGGTTAAATATTACAAATTTGCAAGAATTAAAAGGGGTGATTAATTTTCGTAATTGTTAATTAATTGCAAATTGCGTTTATTTAACTATACGTACGCAGTTTTTCGGCAGTTTCTTCTTTACTCATCCAAATCGAGTGATTTTTGTGTCAATTCCGCATGTAAAAGGCATTCTAAAATTTTGACAAAAATAGTTTTTTTCTGCCGAACCCAGAATTCTCAAATTCGAAGCCTAACTATGACTTTTCGACGGTTTTAGTTTTTCGAATGCAAAATTTCGTAAATTTAAGATGTTAAATTAAATATTTGCGATTCTTGTTGATAAATCTTGAATTTTTGATTGACCTACTGTATATGTTTAACAAGTTTGAATGCCTAGTCTTGTTAATTATGCAATCTAATTTGTAATTATGATTAATTTGTTGAAAATTAGAATAATTTAGAATTAATTTGATTTTCATAATTAATTATAATTTAATTAGAAACCTATGATTAAAAACCACCATAAAAATTGTAAATTTATGATAAATTTTAAATTTTTATGACCTAGGCTTGAATCCATGATAATCGGAAATCAATTGAATAATAAATTTTCGATTTTTCGCCCTAAAATTATGAAATTAATATTAATTTATTAATTTGTCATTAATTTTAAATATAAATTTTAAATTTTTATGCGATTCGTTCATATAACTTGCACGCACAAAGCAATGGACGCTTCGTGTTACCCTTAAGGGGTGTTGTATAGTGCGGGCATGCGACGACGAGCAAGGGAGCTCGTCGCCCGTGCGGCACGAATGCAATGAGCAGGGGCATGGTGCACGAGCACAAGGCAGCAGCCCTGCCTTGTGTCGTGGGCCACGAGCTATGGATGAATGGGCATGGGCGAAGGCAAGGCATGGCAGTCGCGTGTGGGCAGCAAGCGAGCTGCGCCACAACGCGCACTGCCTCGCGCAAGCGCGCGCAGCCTTGCGCGCAGCGAGCGCAAGCTCGCGTGCCACGAGCGATGCGCCCAGAGTTGATCGCGCGCAATTGCTCGCGCACAGCGAGCGATGGATCGCGTGCATCAAGCGCTGGAGCGCGCGCAGCAAGCGCTGGCGAGCGCGCAGCGAGCACCACTTGTGCGATGGCTTGCGATGGGAAGATGAAGCAGCTATGCGACGAGCGCATGGGCTGCGCGCACATGGCCAGCGATGGCTGTGTGCGTGTGGCCCATGGGCGTGCGATGCGTAGGGTGTTTGGGTTGCAATTAGATCGTTTTGAAATTTTAATTTGAAATTTTCAGTTTACGTAATTTTAATTAATTTTAAAATTAATAATTTAAATTATTTTCTTGGATTTTAATTTTGAATATTGTAATTATAATAAATTTTATTTATTCTAATTATTTTACTAAAATTAAAATCATGAATTAATTTAAATACGACTGAAATTAAATTAAACTTTTTTGATTCAATTATAAATTTATATGAGCTTTAAATTTTAATTAAATTTGTATGTTTCCGGTTAGACTAGAAATACATTTTTATGTTTAAAATTAGTAAAGCATATGAATTTATTGGTTTAAGTGGGAGCCCTTTTAGTCATAAACTCTTGATTAGGTCTACAAATCCTTAAGGTTAAAACAACTTGATTAGAATTAATAAGGACTGAATAATTGGTAGATTATTG
Source organism: Spinacia oleracea (assembly GCF_020520425.1). Taxonomy (NCBI): domain Eukaryota; kingdom Viridiplantae; phylum Streptophyta; class Magnoliopsida; order Caryophyllales; family Amaranthaceae; genus Spinacia; species Spinacia oleracea. The sequence goes on along the minus strand of NC_079489.1, from coordinate 11,128,107 downwards.
GTGCCCTTGATTAATTGCTGCAAATGTTTACGTGATGCATAATGTGTTTTACTAACCAGCTATGTGGGCCATTCATGATAATGAATGGGTGAATGGTATATATTGTATATGTACTGTTTTGCAGGTTATGAAGTGACTAGTATGGCCCAAATAGGATAGAAAATATGGTCTGCGTACCATTAATTTGAATGTAATTGGTCTAAAGTACCAAAGTTGTTTTTCAATTTAAATATGGTATGCGTACCATCAAATAGTTGTAATTAGTTTTAATTATAGCTTATCCTATTTGAAGAAAATGGTGCCTCCCACGGAGATTTTCAAGACGGACTTTGAAGTTAAAGCTTCAAGATGAAGTCGGGCCATACTAGATCACATTTATCTTATGCATGTTTTAAGTTATTTATTGCTTTTAAATATGTCTTAAAATGCATGAGATCAAAAGCTTGATTATGTTGCATGATTAAGGATTTTAGTTCACTTAAAATCTAACCAACATAGTAAGAGCCTTAAGTTCCAAACTTAAAAATTGAGTTATAAGGTGCCATGCCAAAATATACACTTGCTTGGATATCCTTTACATCAATCTAGTAATAGTTTTCGCTCAGCGAGGTGTTACTTATTGGTCCTAAAGGGGCAAGGTACACAAATAATTGTGAGTACATGTTAGTTTTGGTGAAACTCAACGATATAAGTAAGGAGTCCTTTTATGTCGTGGCAAAATCGATAGGTTTACCTAATAAGTTCTTAGACGTACCTATCAACCAAGAGTAGTTTCTAGACTATTAGCAAAAGGCTTTTGCTTACCTAAAATGTTTTAGAATTGAGTCGACAAACTGTGCTTAATTCTTCAATGGTTTTAGGGTCTTGGAATCATTTTATTCACACCTGCCGGAACACATAATTCGAATAAAATGCTAATGACTTGTTTAAATTGCATGATTGCTTTCATTTTCAAGTTATTATTCATGATAAATGTTTAGACTTTGCATGCTTCAATGTATGTTTTAATTATTGTTTATAATTAAATATCTTGCACTGCAATAAATCCTTTTAGAAAGGTAACAGTAAATTTCCTCGATTGGTAGTGAATCCAAGAACGATTCACGGAAATGAGAGAAAGTGAGCAATTTAAAATGTACGTTTCTTATAGCGACTTTTATGGTTGTTTTCGAATATCAAAGTCGAATGGCAAACCAATTGGTGCTTGTGAATTCAAAATACACTGTAGTTTTGAGATCATAAAGCATTGAGTTTAATACGCTCAGCTTTACCAATGGTTAACAACCTAATATCTTTGTCCATTTAATTCTCGAATGAGTCTAGTCCCTAGACATTCGAATAGATCGATGCTTAGAGAACTTTAGAAGCTTCTGGTAAGATCATCTAGTTGAAACTTAATATTCAACATAAATTAAATGGTAAGAACCTTGTTGGGGTGACATTAGACATGTCTAACAAAGTATAAAAGTCAACACTAAAGAATTCAATTCTTAAGACTATAAGAAAGGGTACAAGAAATAGGAAAACAAAGGAACATATGAAAGGAATTTACGATTCCGTTTCTACCTATAAGTTTATGTTTAAAGAGAAGTGACCTAGCAATCAAACTTCCTTGGTATCATATACCGCTTGAGGTTCTTACTTCGGTAATAACTCAAACAATGGAAGCTAGGATACACTAATGACCTACAAGTGGGAAATGAAGCATGGCAATGCTACATTAGTTGTAGGGTCATCTAGTTTGTTTTAAGTCCTTTCAAAGGCTGGAACTTAATGGCTATTTTGTTCCATAATCAACATACCTAAATTTCTGTTTTCAAACACAGAAAGACTCACATTCAAGAAAAACAAAAACAATGTTTGTTTGTTTATTTGAATGAAATGGTCAATTACAGGTTGAGTCAATATGCTTGATTAAAACAAACAACTCTTTAAAGAACTTTACTAGGTTCAAATCAACCCCTTGATTTGAGTTCCACTAATCTTTGGCATTGTTGCTTAGACCATATGAACAAATTAACATTCAAAAGCTCTATTTTGATGGACTTTTGAAAGTTCATTGATTTCTAGATCAATTTAAGACGACTAGTCTTACTTGTTGAAAGTAACAAAAGATATGAACTATTGTTAGAACGCCTAGACAATAGAGTTCAAAGCTAAAGAAAGGTTTTATGACTTTATTATTTCACACAGATTTGAGTGAATATAGGTTTATTTACTCAATGTGATATAAGTTTGAATCTGTTTGGCTAGTTCAAAGATTCAGAAGTATAAATCCCACTTGGTAAGAAATCATAAAGATCTAGGTTAGATCATGTTGATGATTACTTAAATCAAGAATGATCATCAATGATTGTGTAGTAAAATTCACAATCTAGCTCCATAAGATATGGCATATCTAAGTTGGAATGATCGAAGTCGATTAGTACTTGATTCGATCAATGATGGATCATAAAGAATTTTCCTATAATTTCTAAAACAAAATGCTCAACTACCACCAAACTAAACTAAATTCGTCAAAGCTATAGAAAAGAAATTTCAGAATATCTTTTCGATAATATATATCTAGAGAGTTGCTAAACTCAGTGGGAGCTTAGTGTTTGTTATTCAACAAACTAAGGCCCAAGTATAGATATATGTTTCATTGTGATTTATTCAAATGAGACACAAGGGTATTGTTTCTACCACGAATTTTTGAGAACATAATGTTTGTTTGCTCGAAATGATGTCCTTTTGGAGATTCGTTTCCAAAATGACAAGTGGGAGAAAATAGACCTCGAAAGTCTTCGAGGCGAACAACAAACATAAACGGACATTCCGGAGGCTTTTCGAAGTGCTTCAGAAAACCCGAACGTATTCTTTAAGGACTTTAGAAGTGGCTTTTAAAGAATAGACATCTCTTAGAAGACTTTACAAGTGCTTCAAGGAGAACAGAATATTCAAAGGACTTTCAAGTGACTATTGATATTCTATTGTTTGATGTTCTATACCCAAGTAGGCATAGAGTTCAAGTCACTGAAACTATGAGATTCTTCTATTAGATAGTGAAGAAACATGGAGTTCAGGTCACTGAAACTATGCAATTCTTCTATTAGATAGTAAAGAAACCTACAACTTGCAGTCAAACTATTAGAAGTGACTTGTAAGAAAGCTATGACGAAACTCAGATTCCCTAAAATGGTTAGAGGCCATATATAGACTCAATTGTTTTAGATGGTTAAAGGCCATAAAACATAACCAATGTTTTGATGACAAAATTGAAATTTTGTTGATTCACAAGAATAGTTTCACACCTATTGGTTGCAAGTTTGTTTTAAGGATAAAAACCATCAAACATGGAATTGTGTTCACACACAAAGCTAGATTAGTTGCTAAAGGTTACAAGCAAATTCATGGCATGGATTGTGTTGAAACCTCATGCATAATCGTAATGCTCAAGTCTATAATTCAAGCAATGATTACATATTGGTACATATGGCAATTGGATGACAAAACGTATTCCTCAATCAAATGTTGGAATATAATATGTACATGGTATGTCATAGATTTTGTGGATCCAAATAAATGCTTGAAAAAGGAAAGCTAGCTTATAAAATCTAAGTACAGATTTAAGCAAGCAATTGGGAATTGGAACTGTATTTTAAGTGAAGCTAATAAGCATTTTAGTTTCATAAAATATACATGATTCTTATAGATATATAAGAAGTTTAGTGGGAGTACTTAAAACTTAATTGGTCCTATGTGTATTACACACATATCTCTCTATTGTGAAATAACATTCAAATGCTAATGACTTAGATTTGAAATTATTCATCAATGATGGACCATGGCGAAACTTAGTACATACTGGGTATTAAGATCTATTTACAAAGATCTTATGATATTGTTTTGGATTAAGTAATGGCATTTACTAAATCAAACACGAAAGTCTCCATTGGAGATATTCGACCCATGTGAATAAATCTAAGTAAAGGATGTTTGAACTATGTATAAGCATTTACTAAGTTAAACATCAAAGGATCTAAATAAGATTCTTAACCTATATTATATGTCAAAGAATTTAGCTGAATTTAGTATCTACTGAAACTAGATAAGCTAAAGTTACATGAATAGAATTCAATTGGGAATTATTCTGCAAAAGAATTTATCATGTATGATATAATATGAGGATCGCCAAAAACGTATCGTATGACTTTAGGCATGACGAACATATACCAATCTCTATTGATCTAAGTGAAGATCAACTAGATTGAGATCAAGAATACTTATGGTACTTGAAAAGGTACATAGGAATAGTTCTTGATTCAAGGAAATAAAGATATGCTAAATATTGATGCTACACGCATAAACACTGGCAAAGGATCAAGCAAGACCCTTTGGAGTTAACCATTGATAAGGACGAGCTATAGAGCATCGTGTTTTGAAATGGCAACATGGGTTGGAGACCATGAGTTGTTGCGTGAGAAATTAAAATATTAATTTCTATGTTCTAAGATACAGCTGGAAAGTCTTCCACATGTCTGTGAACTGCTTGGATAAGTAAATCCAAACAAAGCATCACTAGCAACCTATAAAGTTGAAGTAAAAGTACTTATTGCCTAAAAAGCAATAAAACAGGGTTGTTTATGTTAAAAAGTTCTTCACTGAACTTGGGTAGATCACATGTCTGCTGGCTTGATGGTTCTTCATTAAAAAAATGCGTAGAACCACTCTTGAAGCAAGAAAAGACTAGATCACAAAATAAACATACTCAAAAGATCTTATCATCATATCTCGAAGAGACATTCGATGAAAAGGATATTAAGATTGGCAAAGCATGATAACTAAACCTATGCAACAAGTGAGAAGCAACACTCACATTGTAGCACTGGAAATCAAGCATAGCTTTGAATTCCATGAATTGTTTTAGAAGATGGGTTTGAGGCCCATGGTTATAAAACATTGGGGTTGAACATTTATCATATATGAAATATATTTTCATATTCCATTTAATCTTGGTTTAGTATTAAATGATGAGTCCCTTCAATTTGACAATATATTCAAGATAGACTGTCAGGACCAGTCCTGTGACTAAGAAATGTCTATCAAGTGAACTTGAATGTCAAAGGTTGAAAATGGTCCCTAGTCGGAGTTTTCTATAAAATTGGACGCATAGAAAACGTTAGACGATTAGAATGCAAGATGACTAGTAGTTCTGTTTCTTGAACTATGTGGACATGGCAATGTCATAATCATTTGCATAGATACTTACTTTGGGAAGACTGGTATCGGACAAGACCTATGAAACTTTACTGTAAGAGATGAAAATCTGTCATAAGTAAATTTCATTAAAATTATTAGACACTAAATCCTCAATACCTGAGTGATTTGAGATTACTTGTTTGAGAACTGGTTGCTTTGACGTTGACCAACCGTCGCACCGTAAAAGGAGGCTATAAAGGCAACGCTCAGGTAATCACCTATCAAACGAAGTCTAATCTCAAGATCGCAAGATTGGGATTGTCCTCCCATAAATCGGGATGAGATGCTTAAAAGTTGTACAAGGCCACTCGGAGAGCTAGAAACTGTGAAATGCATGGCCGTGCTCGGATGAATCATAGGCTATGATTATCTGTTTATTTGATCAGTTGAACTCTGAAACCGAGAAACACCTCTGGACATAATAAGGATGACAACTCTTACCTTATGTTCAAGAGCAAGCATCGAGCGACAAAGGAATTAGGAAATGCACACTTGTCCCTAAGGACAAGTGGGAGACTGAAGGAAATAATGCCCTTGGTCCAAGTATGCATTCTATGTTAAGTCTAATAAATGCGGTTCAGTATTAATTAACAAGTTAATAATTCAGTGAGATCAAGTGAGTTGAATGCCTAGCTAGAGGCCGCTTCAGTTCAAGTGGAATTAATGATATTAATCCACAGCTTACTCTTGACTGAACCCGTAGGGTCACACAAATAGTACGTAAACGGATCAAGTATTTGATGGCATTAAATACTCCATCTATGGATATTCGGAATCGACGGATCTTGGTTTCAGTGGGAGCTGAGATCGTCACAGGCAAGAAATGAATACTCCGGAAACGATGATATTACCGAAAACGGAAATATGGATCGTATCGGAAATATAAATATTATCCAGGTCGTAGATGTTGCCGGAAACAGAAACATGGTACGTATCGGAAAATATTATCGGAAATGGAAATATTGTCGAAATCGGAAATATTGTCGGAAACGGAAATATTGTCAGAATCGGAAATATTATCGGAATCGGAAAATAATTCCGGAAACGGAAATATTAAATATTTGTTCGAAACGGAAATTAATTCCGGAATCGGAAATATTAAATGTTGTTCGTATCGGAAATGAATTCCGGAATCGGGAATTTAATCGGAAGCGTATCGTACGAATTAGCATCGGACGAAGCCCGCTAGACGAAGGCCCAGCACGAAGCCAGGCCATCGCCCAGCGAGCCGCACGCAACGCACGCCTCGACCAGGCCCAGCGCAAGGCCAGGCCCAGCCAAGGGCGCGCGCGCGCACGCAGCACCGCACATGGGCTGTGCGCTTGTCGTGGGCCGCAAGGCCTGCGCGGGTGCACGGCTTGTGCGATGCGTATGCCGGAAATCCTAATTCTATTGGGATTCGTGCGAAGATTAAAATCCTAATCTTATTAGAATTGCTTTGTTATTTAGAGTCCTAATAAAGTTCTAATTAACAAATCCACATCCTAGTAGGATTACAATTCCTTTTCCATACCTCTATAAATAAGGGCCTAGGGGTCATTATTTATACATAAGTTTTCAAGTATTCAAAACTAGGATTTTTAAGCAGAAAAATCAGCCATAACTCTTGCCCATTTTAGCCGAAAATAATAGTACCTTAAGGGCGATTCTAGTTGGTCAATCTTAAGGCGGATCCGGGCGTGCTGTGGACTATCTACGGAGGGACGACACTTGGAGTCCTAAAAGACTTGTTCTTGTTCGGTTCGGGCGCAGCTAGGGAAGGCACGCAACAAAGAGTATGCATCTAAATTATGCTATATGATTATGTGTAAATAATATGTATTCCTGGCTTAATGGTTGTTTCCGCATGATTTATGAATTGTCATATGTATCATAACCTAACACACGCAACAAAGTGTATGCATCTAAACTATGCTAAATGATTATGTGTAAATAATATGCTTTCCCGGCTTTATGGTTTTTCCGCATGATTTATGTTTTGTCATATGAATCATAACCTCACAGTGGTATCACGAGCCTCTTATTATTTTCATAATCTAAATTGCATGAACATGGTTAAATATTACAAATTTGCAAGAATTAAAAGGGGTGATTAATTTTCGTAATTGTTAATTAATTGCAAATTGCGTTTATTTAATTATGCGTACGCAGTTTTTCGGCAGTTTCTTCGTTACTCATCCAAACCGAGTGATTTTTGTGTCAATTCCGCATGTAAAAGGATTCTAAAATTTTGACAAAAATAATATTTTTCGGCCGAACCCAGAATTCTCAAATTCGAAGCCTAACTATGACTTTTCGGAGTATTTGTTTTTCGAATGCAAAATTTCATAAATTTAAGATGTTAAATTAAATATTTGCGATTCTTGTTGATAAATCTTGAATTTTTGATTGACATATTGTATATGTTTAACAAGTTTGAATGCCTAGCCTTGTTAATTATGCAATCTAATTTGTTATTATGATTAATTTGTTGAAAATTGGAATAATTGAAAATTGGAATTGTCATATGTATCATAACCTAACACTAACCCCTTCTCAAATTATTCAAGAAAAATTCCTAAGAAATCTGAAGTTGGTTGTAGTGGATAAAGTGTTAAGTTTCTCTGGAAAAAGGGAGGTAGAACCTGAAGTTCCTATCTTGGAGGAAACTGTGTCATTAAAAACAAAGAGTGTTCCTAAGAGGGGTCATAGAAAAAGTATGAGAATTGCTACCAGACCTCGCAAAGTTCCTGCTCCACCTATTTATATGGATATCACCTGTGTTAAAATTAGTAGCGTTTAAAGATAATGTATAGCGTTTGATAAATTTATGTGCAGCAGTAAAGTTCCAAATAATAGATGTACGAAGTAACTTTTATTGTATTTAATTTTCAATATCAACAACTATTTTAACCGAACAATCATACTAGCTAGTTACCCGCTCCTTTGGCAGCTAACTGTTACCCGCTACTATAACAATTACCGACTACTTAACCGCTAACCGCCACTGCTAGTTTTCCAAACAAGGTCTTAGGGTACATTTGATTCGTCTAAGGTTGAGTTTATCCATAGTTTGGAAGGGAGTATAGAAGGAAGTTTGGGCCAAAATCTTAGGATAATGTGGTATAAAACTACAAAAAATCTGGAGGTGGGTTTGAAGATCCACGACTCACTCAATATTTACTTGAGATTTTACTTTTTTCTCCAACCAAATCAAAGCATGCCACGTAATCACACATTATCATACTTAATTATCTTTTTTAGGAGCTTAGGTGGTTTGAGATGAATATGTGGATGATGTGTGAAAACATGAAGAGTCTTATTTGAGCCTAAATGATGAAAAGATAGGTAAAAGCCAGTGGAAAACCGATGTGGGAGAATTTGTAGATTGAGGTTAAATTTGAGGGATAAAATCTTCCTAAGTAATTCTCATTTATGTATTTGCTTAGTTTCATAATTGTTGACCCTGATTTTGGTTGATGACAAATAACAAACTTCCTGATTAAAGTTTCTGGTGTGTCTACAAGTAAAGTGTTTCTGTTCCAGAGAGGAACTTGAGATGGCTGTTGATGTTCCTGAGGTGGAATGCGCAAGGCTAGGAACTCCAAGCTAATACACAACAGAGGAACAACAAAGCAAAGAAGGATGAAGTTTTCATGTGATGAGTTCCTCTGTTCCTTTAGAGGAACTCACCTGTTCCAGAGAAGGAACCATTGCAGCTGCTGAGTTGTAGCTCCAGTAAAAGAGCAAAACACGAACCTAGGTAGTTAAATACTCTTAGATTTCTGTGTAAAATAATAACAACTATTAAGATACATTGTGGAACTAGGATGCTTAATTAAATATTTATTAAAGATTTTATCAAATTATTTAACAGCAAGTTTTAAGGAAAAATTACATAAATAAAGTGTCGTTTTATTTTCTTTAATAAAATCTGTTTTTATCCTTCTTGTTAAAACAGCTTTACTTTCCCTAAAACTTCTCCTAAATATCTGATTTGATTTCAGTAAATAATTTCACAAATCTTTTAGTGGTTGACAAAGTCTAAACCACGATTTTCTCTAAAAACCGTTTTAAGGAAAGTGGTCTTCCCTTGATCCACAAGTCATGGATCGTGGAGATCAAGTATGTAGGAGTGTGGGCAGTTGAGATTTGAAGGGAACTAACCCTAAGGATCATCTCTATATAAAGAGTCGTTTTCCTTCTGGTAAAATGACACAAATATTCCACCTACTTTCCTATCTATCAAAACGCTTTCAAAAGAGTTTATAAAATTGATTTGTGTCCTAGCAATATTCAAGTTCCTAAGTCCCGCAAATATCAGAAGAGCTTTATTATTAACTAGTGTTTTCAAAACAAATTGTAATCTGAGTGAGTAGAGATTGAGTAATCTTGTAAAGGCTTTTGAGTTAAAGTCGAGAAAGAGAGAAAAAGAATAGAGATTAATCAGAGCAGATTACTGTGAGATACTTGAGTTTGAGTGGAACTCAAGTTGTTATATTATTGTAATGGAGGAATTATTTAAATATAAAAGGGTTTTGAGGTTTTCTCTTCTTGATTAGTGTCAAGAAGCTAGTTTCCTCAAATTGAGCAACATTCGTTTCTGTCTTTTTCAGTTCCTTATATTGTCTTAAAGTTCAAAGAAACTCACTCTAGTTCCGAATAAAATTCACCCCCCCTCTTATGCGTGTTCCTATTAGACTATCAATTGGTATCAGAGCCAGTACTCAATAAAAACACAGGAAACCCTGTTTGAGTCTAGTTCCTGATAGTATGAATACACAAGAGAAACTGGAAGAAGGCTACTCCACGCAAAGGCCACCTATGTTCAACGGCAAATTCTACTCATACTGGAAGAACAGAATGGAGATTTTCATCAAAGCAGAAAATTACCAAGTATGGCGTGTGATTGAAGTTGGAGACTTCGAGGTAACAAAAACCAATGCAGAAAACGAGGTAGTTCCTAAACCAATGTCTGAATTCTCTAAAGAAGATTTTGATAAATATGAGATGAATGCTATGGCAGTTAAAATCTTGCATTGTGGACTTGGACCCCATGAACACAATAGGGTCATGGGGTGCAAGAACGCTAAACGAATTTGGGAATTACTACAAGTAACTCACGAAGGAACTAACGAAGTTAAACGTTCCAAAATTGATCTGTTAATGTCTAAATATGAGAGATTTGAAATGCTTCCAAAAGAAACTATTCAAGAGATGTTTACTCGTTTTACTAACATAACAAATGAATTAGTTTCCCTTGGTAGAATCATTCCCACAGATGAACAAGTAAGAAAAATACTAAGGAGCATGCCTCAAGATGATCGTTGGAGAACTAAGGTCACAACATTGTTTGAGACCAAGGATTTCACAAAATTCAACATTGAACAACTTGCTGGTTCCTTGATGACTCATGAACTGCACCTTGGAGCTGCTGTTCCTGAGAGCTCCAGAAACCGAGGGCTTGCTCTAAAAGCTGAGGAACTCGATGATTCTGAACCAGATGAAGAGGAGGCTGCTATGCTGGTCAGAAGAATGAGAAAACGCTACAGGAACTTCAAACCTGGCAACCAGAAAGGAAGGAACTTTGCAAGGAAAACTGTTAGTTCCAAAACTGAGCAAGGCTGCTTCAAATGTGGAGAAACTGATCACCAAATTCGTGAGTGCCCTCAGTGGGAAAACGACAAAAGAAAAGGAAAGGAACAGGTCAAGGAACGCTACAATAAATCCACCTTCAACAAGCCTAACTTCAAAAAGGCTATGATAGCTGCATGGGGCGAAGAAACTGATTCAGAAGATGATGAGGAACAACCAAATGAAGAAACTGCAAATCTTTGCCTTATGGCAAGAACAGAAGGAACTGAACCAGTTCCATCAGAAGAAGTAAGTTCCTCCACTCTTCAGTGTCTCTCAAAGTCAAAACTAATTGAACCATTGCTAGAAACTCTAGATGATTATAAAAAGCTAAGTATTTTAAAAGCACAAAGTGATAGAGCCTTGGAACTCAGTAAAGATCACATAAATTACTTGAACAACATTAGATCTGATGTTCAAGGCAGGTTCTTTGAATTGCTAGATAGAAATACCTCAATTAATGAGTCTTTTGAGAAAATTAGAAATGAGAACATACTTCTACAAGTGCAACTCAGTCAATATAAGATGTTTAACCTAATTTTGGATCCTACAAAGTCCTTGGAGATTAACATGGGAGTGTTCAACATCGACTTAGAAAGATTGAACAAAGATCTGATAACCACAAAGGAACAGAAAGAGAAACTAGAGAGGGAATTGGCCATGGCTAGGGCACAGAAACATCCACCTAAAGTTCCCCCCAAGTGGATTGAGAATGCTCAATCCAAGAGAACAGAAGGTTTAGGTTACAATCACAAAACCAGTCATAAGAAAAAGTATGTGGAACTCCCTAGTGTAAAAGTCTGTTTCTCGTGTGGCAGTGGAAATCATGTAAGCACTGAATGCTCTAAAATGAAGGAACTAGATCAAAGAAACATAGATTATGTAAAGAAAAAGTGGGTTAAGAAGTCAGACATTGTAGTTGAAAAGGAACTCGAGGAAACCCGAGTTCCTGTAACTAACCTTTGATTTCTTTACATGTTCTAGTGAAGAGGAACAGCTCGTGGTATCTCGACAGCGGGTGTTCCAAACACATGACAAGAGCCAAATCAAAATTCCTCTCACTAGAAGCCTACAATGGAGGAACTGTGACCTTTGGAGACAACATGAAAGGAGAAATTGTCGGAATTGGAAAAGTCGGAAGGTCAAGTTCCTATGCCATTGAAAATGTATTTTTAGTCGAGGGTTTAATGCACAGTCTACTAAGTATTTCTCAATTTTGTGACAAAGGAAACTCTGTAAGTTTTACTTCTGAAAATTGTCAAATCATTAATAATAACACTGGGAAGGTTATCTTGGAAGGAACTCGTAAAGGGAACACATATTCAGTGGATCTCAATACAGTTCCCAGGAACAATTTAACCTGCCTCAGTGCCTTTGAAGAAGATTCCCTACTATGGCACAGGAGGTTTGGACATGCTAGTTTCTCACTACTTGACAAACTAAGATCAAAGGAACTAGTTCGAGGACTCCCCTCAATCAAGTTCCTAAATGATAAAGTTTGTGATGCATGTGCAAAAGGCAAGCATGTCCGAAGTTCCTTTAAGCCTAAGAAATTGGTAAGCACCACAAAACCATTGGAACTCATCCATATGGACTTGTGTGGCCCAATGAGAATTCAAAGCAGAAGTGGGAAGAAATATGTTTTGGTTATTGTTGATGATTACTCTCGTTTTACTTGGGTCATATTTCTAACAAGCAAAGATGAAACGTTTGATGAGTTTGTTGCATTTTCAAAGAAAATCCAGAAAACTACAGGTCATCAACTGATCCACATTAGATCTGATCATGGAACAGAATTTGAAAACTACAAATTCGATGAATACTGCAAGGAACAAGGTATGGACCACAATTTCTCAGCTCCCAGAACTCCACAACAAAATGGAGTTGTTGAGAGGAAAAATAGAACCTTAGAAGACATGGCAAGAACCATGTTAATAGCCAGTTCCTTGCCTAGGAACTTCTGGGCTGAAGCAGTTAACACAGCTTGTTATATTGTAAATAGAGTTATGATTCGAGCAATCCTAAACAAAACTCCCCATGAGTTACTAAAAGGTACAAAACCCAACATCTCTTACTTTAGAGCTTTTGGTAGTAAATGCTTTGTTCACAATAATGGCAAAAGAAACTTGGGAAAGTTTGATGAAAGAAGTGATGAAGCAGTGTTCCTAGGTTATGCCTTAAATAGCAAAGCCTACAGAGTATATAATAAAAGGTCAATGTGTGTAGAAGAAAGTGTTCACATAATTTTTGATGAGTCTAACAGATTTGATGCAGCACAGGAACAAGAAAGTTTCGAAATCGGTTTGTCCCGTGTCTCAGATTATGATGAAGAGATTCACCCAATCAGACAAACAGCTAAAGAAACAGTTCAACAGAATCAACAAGTTCCAAATCAAGAAGAACAACCAGAAGGTCCAGTTCCAGAAGAACCAGAAACAGCATATGAACCCGAGGAACTCCATGGCACACAACAAGGAACTGAGGTCACAGAAGGAACAGAAAGAGCTACTACAACACCAGTTGCACAATTTCAACCCAAACCTTGGAAGCACCAGAGTTCCCATCCAATAGAACTCATTATGAGTGATATTAGAAAAGGAACTCAGACGAGATCCCAACTAAGGAACTTCTGTGCAACTCATGCATTCCTCTCCATGATTGAACCAAGGAACCACAATGAAGCCTTGGAAGATGCTGACTGGATAATTGCCATGCAAGAAGAGCTGAATGAATTCAAAAGGAACAAGGTATGGCACATGGAACCCAAGCCAAAACATCAAAAAGTGATAGGACTGAAATGGGTGTTCCGGAACAAGAAAGATGAACATGCAAAAATCATAAGGAACAAGGCAAGGTTAGTTGTTAAAGGTTATAATCAACAAGAAGGTATTGACTTTGAAGAAACCTTTGCTCCTGTTGCTAGACTAGAAGCCATTAGAATTTTAATTGCCTTTGCTGCATTTATGGGTTTTAAACTTTATCAAATGGATGTTAAGTGTGCCTTTTTAAATGGGTTCCTAGAAGAAGATGTATATGTGGAACAACCTCCTGGCTTTGAAAATCCTGAATTTCCAAATCACATATACAAGTTAGACAAAGCACTCTATGGACTAAAACAAGCTCCTAGGTCTTGGTATGAAAGACTTTCAAAGTTCCTTTTAGAAAATAATTTTAAAAGAGGTAGAATAGATAAAACTTTGTTTCTAAAATCTAAAGGAACTGACTTATTAGTTGTTCAAATTTATGTAGATGATATATTATTTGGGGAAACTAATGAAAATCTAAGCAAGGAATTTGCAAATCTAATGAGCAGTGAATTTGAAATGAGCATGATGGGGGAACTCAACTTTTTCCTTGGTCTACAAATCAAACAAACAGAAGAAGGAATCATGATCCACCAGCAAAAATATGTGAAGGAACTCCTAAAGAAATATGAGCTAGATTATGCTAAAGTGAATCACACTCCCATGGGAACTGCCACCAGATTAGACACAGATCTTAATGGGAAAAGTGTAAATCAAACGAAGTATAGAGGTATGATTGGATCACTCTTATATTTAACTGCTAGTAGACCTGACATTTCTTTCAGTGTAGGACTATGTGCAAGATTCCAATCCAATCCAAAGGAGTCTCACTTAACTGCTGTAAAAAGAATACTTAGATATCTCAAAGGAACTGATGATCTGTGCCTATTCTATCGAAGAAGTGGATCATTCGAGCTAAAAGGATACGCTGATGCTGATTATGCAGGTGATCTAGTAAATAGAAAAAGCACATCAGGTATGGTACAGTTCCTAGGTCCATGCATGGTTTCTTGGGGTTCCAAGAAACAGAATACTGTTGCTCTATCCACAGCTGAAGCTGAGTATGTAGCTGCTGCAGCTTGTTGCTCACAAATTCTATGGATAAAACAACAGTTAAGAGATTTTGGTATTATCTATGATTGTGTTCCTATATTTTGTGATAACACTAGTGCTATCTGTATTTCAAAAGATCCGGTTCATCATTCCCGGGTCAAACACATTCACATTAGACACCACTTCCTTAAAGACAATGTTGAGAAAGGTTTAATTAAATTAGATTTTTGTCAAACTAATCATCAAATTGCTGACATTTTGACTAAGCCCTTAAACAGGGAGAAACATGAGAAAATGAGGATGGAACTCGGGATGATCAAAATAAGATAAATGCAAAAGTGAAGTTCCTCTGAAGACGAAGACAACAACAATGGTGTATGATACTGATTATTTCAAACACAATTTTCGTGTGCAAACACAGTTGAAGCTTACCATCGTAAAAGATCGACTCACTCAACACTTAAGCCAGATAAGCACCTTCCTAATAAATCAGTAAATATTAGAAAATTAACCAAGCAATTTTATTAATTTTTTTTTAAAATTAAAAGTTGTTACGATTTTAAATTTTTTTTTAAAAACCAAATCCTATTTTTTCTTTCCAAAACAAATCAGCAATATAAAAGAAACTCTTCACCTTCCATCCATCCCCCTTTCTCAATTCCTTCACCTCCCACGCGGTTTTTCCCACTTAACCTCTTAAATTCCCTACACCTATAAAACGCCTAAAAACCATGAGTACCTCAAATCACACCATCAAACTTCTCCAACTCAAAAGAAAAAGAAACCCTAACTCTCCGATTCCAATGGAAACCTCACCCGCTCAATCACCATCACCACTCCAAATTCAACCACCCCCTGTACTCGCTCTCACCTACGGTGAGTGGACCGACCAACCAATGGAAACCCAAAGTCCCACTCCACCACCTGGCCGTCGATCTTCCTCAAGAACCAAGAGACAAAAAATCGACAAGTCTGAGGAACAGGAGGCTGAAACTCAGGGGGAAACAGAGAAGCTAGAGGAACTGGCAAAGGGTCTCACTGGTGGATTTGCGATCAACTATGTGTGGTGCAAATCGGAAAAATTGGAACAGCTCGTTGGAATTCTTGATCACCAACAATGGGTAAGCCTCTTTGATATACATGCAAGACTACCAATCTATCCATTAGCTGTCAATGAATTCTGTGATCATTTCGAGTGCAAAGATGGGGTTATTTCCAGCATTGTAAATGGAACTCCAATTTCTTTTGATGCAACTTATTTGTCCAATCTGTTTGGTGTACCCAATGAGGGTTTTGAGGAATATGTGAAAAAGAAAACCACAATCACAATAAATGAAGTTGATAGTAACCAAATTGTGGCAAACATAGGGGGAAATCTCAAAGAATCATCTATCACTAACCACAATCTTCTTTCACCACTCCACAAATTTCTTTTCAACCTTTTTTAGAGGGGGGTAGTTCCTAGGACTCAAAAGAGGGATGATGTCAGTTTTTATGATGCATGTCTAATCTACTGCCTTGAGTTTGATGTTCCAATCAATTTTCCAGCCATCATGATCAAACACCTAGCCCACTGCATTTCTGGTAAATACAAAATTAGGTATGGTTCCCTACTCACTGCCATATTCCACAACTTCGCAGTTGACCTGAGTTCCTATGAATCCCAACCCCTAACTGAAGGAAATAGTGCCCTTGGTCCAAGTATGCATATAATATTAAGTCTAATAAGTGCGGTTCAGTATTAATTAACAAGTTAAATAATTCAGTGAGATCAAGTGAGCTGAATGCCTAGCTAGAGGCCGCTTCAGTTCAAGTGGAATTAATGATATTAATCCACAGCTTACTCTTGACTGAACCCGTAGGGTCACACAAATAGAAAGTAAACGGATCAAGTATTTAATGGCATTAAATATTCCATCTATGGATATTCGGAATCGACGGATCTTGGTTTCAGTGGGAGCTGAGATCGTCACAGGCAAGAAATGAATGCTCCGGAAACGATGATATTGCCGGAAACGGAAATATGGATCGTATCGGAAATATAAATATTATCCAAGTCGTAGATGTTGCCGGAAACGGAAACATGGTACGTATCGGAAAATATTATCGGAAATGGAAATATTGCCGGAATCGGAAATATTGTCGGAAACGGAAATATTGTCAGAATCGGAAATATTATCGGAATCGGAAAATAATTCCGGAAACGGAAATATTAAATATTTGTTCGAAACGGAAATTAATTCCGGAATCGGAAATATTAAATATTGTTCGTATCGGAAATGAATTCCGGAATCGGGAAATTAATCGGAAGCGTATCGTACGAATTAGCATCGGATGAGGCCTGCCAGACGAAGGCCCAGCACGAAGCCGGGCCATCGCCCAGCAAGCCAGCGCGCCACAACGCACCAGCCAAGGCTGCGCCAGGCCCACCGCAAGGCAGGCCCAGCGCGCGCCAACGCTGCGGCAGCGTGTGGGCCTCGTGGCAATGGGATGCGAGCTCGCGGGCTGCGCGCGCGCGCATGGCGCCCCTCGTGGGCTGTTGTGCGTGCGTGTGTGTGTTTGTGTGCTATACGAATCCTAAAGCTATCAGGTTTCGACATATGATTAAATTCCTAAACCTAAAAGGATGAATTAATTAAATAAGAATTCTATTAGGATTCTAGTTTAATTAATTCGTATCCTAATAGGATTACAATTCCCTTTCCATACCTCTATAAATAAAGGCCTAGGGTCATTATTTTGAACAGAGTATTCAAGTATTCAAAGTGATTTTTGAGAGCAAAAATTCAGTCATACAATTGCCTACATTAGCCGAAAATTCTAAGTACCTTAAGGGCGATCCTAGTTGGTCAAGCTTAAGGCGGATCCGGACGTGTTGTGGACTATCTACGGAGGGACGACACTTGGATTCCTAAAGACTTGTTCTTGTTCGGTTCGGGCGCAGCTAGGGAGGGCACGCAACAAAGTGTATGCATCTAAACTATGCTAAATGATTATGTGTAAATAATATGCTTTCCTGGCTTTATGGTTTTTCCGCATGATTTATGAATTGTCATATGTATCATAACCTAACACTAACCCCTTCTCAAATTATTCAAGAAAAATTCCTAAGAAATCTGAAGTTGGTTGTAGTGGATAAAGTGTTAAGTTTCTCTGGAAAAAGGGAGGTAGAACCTGAAGTTCCTATCTTGGAGGAAACTGTGTCATTAAAAACAAAGAGTGTTCCTAAGAGGGGTCATAGAAAAAGTATGAGAATTGCTACCAGACCTCGCAAAGTTCCTGCTCCACCTGTTTATATGGATATCACCTGTGTTAAAATTAGTAGCATTTAAAGATAATGTATAGCGTTTGATAAATTTATGTGCAGCAGTAAAGTTCCAAATAATAGATGTACGAAGTAACTTTTATTGTATTTAATTTTCAATATCAACAACTATTTTAACCGAACAATCATACTAGCTAGTTACCCGCTCCTTTGGCAGCTAACTGTTACCCGCTACTATAACAATTACCGACTACTTAACCGCTAACCGCCACTGCTAGTTTTCCAAACAAGGTCTTAGGGTACATTTGATTCGTCTAAGGTTGAGTTTATCCATAGTTTGGAAGGGAGTATAGAAGGAAGTTTGGGCCAAAATCTTAGGATAATGTGGTATAAAACTACAAAAAATCTGGAGGTGGGTTTGAAGATCCACGACTCACTCAATATTTACTTGAGACTTTACTTTTTTCTCCAACCAAATCAAAGCATGCCACGTAATCACACATTATCATACTTAATTATCTTTTTTAGGAGCTTAGGTGGTTTGAGATGAATCTGTGGATGATGTGTGAAAACATGAAGAGTCTTATTTGAGCCTAAATGATGAAAAGATAGGTAAAAGTCAGTGGAAAACCGATGTGGGAGAATTTGTAGATTGAGGTTAAATTTGAGGGATAAAATCTTCCTAAGTAATTCTCATTTATGTATTTGCTTAGTTTCATAATTGTTGACCCTGATTTTGGTTGATGACAAATAGCAAACTTCCTGATTAAAGTTTCTGGTGTGTCTACAAGTAAAGTGTTTCTGTTCCAGAGAGGAACTTGAGATGGCTGCTGATGTTCCTGAGGTGGAATGCGCAAGGCTATGAACTCCAAGCTAATACACAACAGAGGAACAACAAAGCAAAGAAGGATGAAGTTTTCATGTGATGAGTTCCTCTGTTCCTTTAGAGGAACTCACCTGTTCCAGAGAAGGAACCATTGCAGCTGCTGAGTTGTAGCTCCAGTAAAAGAGCAAAACACGAACCTAGGTAGTTAAATACTCTTAGATTTCTGTGTAAAATAATAACAACTATTAAGATACATTGTGGAACTAGGATGCTTAATTAAATATTTATTAAAGATTTTATCAAATTATTTAACAGCAAGTTTTAAGGAAAAATTACATAAATAAAGTGTCGTTTTATTTTCTTTAATAAAATCTGTTTTTATCCTTCTTGTTAAAACAGCTTTACTTTCCCTAAAACTTCTCCTAAATATCTGATTTGATTTCAGTAAATAATTTCACAAATCTTTTAGTGGTTGACAAAGTCTAAACCACGATTTTCTCTAAAAACCGTTTTAAGGAAAGTGGTCTTCCCTTGATCCACAAGTCATGGATCGTGGAGACCAAGTATGTAGGAGTGTGGGCAGTTGAGATTTGAAGGGAACTAACCCTAAGGATCATCTCTATATAAAGAGTCGTTTTCCTTCTGGTAAAATGACACAAATATTCCACCTACTTTCCTATCTATCAAAACGCTTTCAAAAGAGTTTATAAAATTGATTTGTGTCCTAGCAATATTCAAGTTCCTAAGTCCCACAAATATCAGAAGAGCTTTATTATTAACTAGTGTTTTCAAAACAAATTGTAATCTGAGTGAGTAGAGATTGAGTAATCTTGTAAAGGCTTTTGAGTTAAAGTCGAGAAAGAGAGAAAAAGAATAGAGAGTAATCAGAGCAGATTACTGTGAGATACTTGAGTTTGAGTGGAACTCAAGTTGTTATATTATTGTAATCGAGGAATTATTTTAATATAAAAGGATTTTGAGGTTTTCTCTTCTTGATTAGTGTCAAGAAGTTTCCTCAAATTGAGCAACATTCGTTTCTGTCTTTTTCAGTTCCTTATATTGCCTTAAAGTTCAAAGAAACTCACTCTAGTTCCGAATACAATTCACCCCCCTTCTTGTGCGTGTTCATATTAGACTATCAATAATGATTACTAGCTAGTATGATTTTGACAATTACTATTTGCACAAATAATTAACACAAATGTAATGAAGTGTGTAAAAAAGTGGGTGAGTAAAATAAAATATAGATAAAGTAAGAGAGGTAATGCAAAAAAAACGGGTGGCGACATATGGAAAAAAATGAATAAAGTACTCCCTCTGTATTTTTAGGAGTTGCATATATCATTTTCGACCGTAATTTCTTAGGGGTTACATTTTCATTTTTAGTAAATTATACATTAAAATATTACACTAGATTTCCACTCCCCTGTTGTTAATTTAACCTTCTCCTTTGGTCCACACATACTTACATCATCTTTTTTTCCACAATAAATTATTCACTCATTATCAAATGTTTACAATAAATAGTTAATACATCCACCACTTGCATCATTATTATAAGAAAATTAACGCGCACACATTCGACAGCTGTTACAGTCCTTCCCTTCCTCTCCCTGTCGATAACTTCGTACCGCAGTTAGCTATAGGCTTGAGCTCAGTGACTTGTAGCAAACGTAAGCTTTGGAAGTTTAGTTTACTTGTAGCAAGCGCAGAGTAACATCGTACCTCAGTGATTATATCTGATTGATCTCCAGCCAAAGCTAGCCAGAAAGGAGAGGTATGAAATTACTTACTTGTTAGAGGTATGTAGTCGCTTAAGCGAAGCTTTCGGTTGTTTACATGCTTAAGCTCTTTGAGCTTTTGGAAGGAAGTTTTAATATTTGTATCGGTCAACATGTAACTGCTACAAATTTACGGACGGACTTAAAAAAAAGTAGAAATATGTAAATTTTGTGCGGGAAATAGGGTAAGGTCATATATTTTGTAATAAAGGTCAATGTAAAAAATATTATGAAACAAAGTAAAACGATAAATGTAAATATCATTTTGAAATCGGAGATATCATAAGTACTCCGATAATAACATGAGTAACTTTACAATTACAACATCAATCATCTCTTAATCAAACATTTTATGTTTCGATAGTAGTACGAGTAACTTTACAATTACAATCATATAACATCAATCATCTCTTAATCAGACATTTTATGTTTCGATAAAAATGGGAGTAACTCCCTCTTTGTTTCTTTATGTTTGGTGGATTTGTTTTGGTTAATTTGAATTCATGTCTCCAACTACCACATCCATTTATCTTCCTCACCTGCCTTCCAATATCATCAGTCGTTTCACCATCACCAAGAATTCCTGAAAAAACTGTGTTTTTCGTCGAACTTGCCCATCACAGCCAACCGTGACTGCTGCTCTCTATAATTGCTGTCTATTTTATTTTTATTTTTTGAAATAGTGACTTAAATCCTATTTTGACCACGTGGTAACAACTGGTAGAATAATAAAGAAATCACATGTTCTTGTCCAACATTGAGGGATTTTTCTTGTAACGTTGACAAAGAATTGTTTCAGCTGAATATAGCCATATTGGTGTTATTTGGTTGGCATATAAAAATATGAGAATTTAGAATTTCTATGAATAGCAAACTATATACTTTCTCTGTTCATATTTCCTCGCAACGTTTGTCACTTTTACGCATGTCAATGCACAACTTTGATCATTAATATATTTAATTATCTTAAAGCAAAAATTATAAAAAATTAATATTTTGAAAATATATATTAAGACGAATCTAACAAGATCCCACATGACTATATTTTAATTTACGTATAAATCACCAACAATAGTCAAAGTATAATATGTGAATAGTGTAGAAATCACAAACGATGCTAGTATTAAAAACCGGAGGAAATATATTAATTGGAAGAAAATCTCCAATCCCTTTTGCGTTAATTACTCAAACTCACTTGAATTGAAACAGCTTAGAACTTAGGTCTTGGAGAATAACGAAAGAAATTAAACTCTTTTATTACTTTAATAAGAATTTTACATCCTTTGAATAATGAATAACTACTCTACTAAAACCACAAGTAGTAGATTTGCTACTTTATTGTTCGACACAAATGAAAGAATCAACTACAACAATAAAATGTTCAAATGCTAGCGGCATCACGCCTACCATCTATTTCTCTGTAGTGCTCTGGAGTGAGGTCTTGATCTTCAGGATCATCCATGTCTTCTTCTGGATCAGAATCTTCTTCCATAACCTCCTCATCTTGTTGTGGCACACTATTGACCTCATCTATTTAAATGCAACATTAATTTATAAAAATTAAAAAAATGCTTTGTAAATATAATTAAATATATTTATAATTACTTAAAAATACAAGGTATAATTATTATTTTGGAGTAATAATAATAACATAAAAGACATAATTATTAATATAAGAATTAACAAAGAATTACTTTATTAATTTATATTTAATAATATTTAGAATCAACTATTGTCAATATTCTAATGGCTAAAAGTTTAGGAATAATAAGTTCAATAAGGTCCTGTAAAGTCCTATAAGTTGAACAAGATTTTATATGATCATAAAAGTTAAATAAGTTTTTACAAGGTCCTATAAGCTTAATAAGATCCTATAAGTTTAGCTAACTTTAGATAAGTTCAGTTTAGATAAATTTAGATAATTTCAGGGTCTAGAAATGGAAAATAACACACCCAAGATCTTATAATTTCACTATTCAGTTGGAGATTTAGCTCAAGGGGAAGATAAATGTGTATAATAGACGAATCCATATTAGGCCCTGTTCGGCAAAACTAGCGATAGCGGGAAGCGGGTAGCGGTTGAGTAGCGGGTAGCGGTTGAAGTAGCGAGTAGCGGTCAATAGTAGCGGGTAACGGTTAGCTGTCAAAGTAGCGGGTAACTAATATTAGTGTTCGGTAAAAATAGCGGTTGATATTATAAAATAAAATAAATGCTGAAATATTATTTAAAACTTTAATATAAATTTGTCAAACGCTACCCGCTACCTTAAACGCTACTAATTTTAACGTTTGATAAAAGTTACTCAACCGCTACCTCAACCGCTAACCGCTACCTAAACCGCTACCTAAACCGCTACCTTGTCAAACACTCACAAATTTTACAAGTAGCGTATTAACTCGGTCAAAATGCTACTAATACCTCAAACGCTACCACCGAACACGAACTTAATTGACGGAATTGATTTATTATTGATATTCATCCTGATCACAACTCTCATTTACTTAAATGCCTTCATCTTAACATATTTGAAGAAGTGTGTTCTAGCTTTTCCTTACACCCATTCACTTGGATCTCTATAGTACTCTTCTTTTAAAGGAACAATCTTATTCTCCAAGTGACTTTAGCAATATCTATATTTCTTCTTAGGTTCAATAGTGTGGTGTGGTGAGCATCATCTATGTGTTAATTTGGTTCCCTTTTCAACGGCAAAGTTAAAAAAATGCGGGCTAGATCCACGTGTCCTCGTATATAAGCCTAATTTTACTTAATTTTATGTGCTTTATTGTGTTTGGCCGAGTCGTGTCTTGTAGTGTTTTATAAAAAAATATGACTTAAGCCCAACCTATAACTTCATGTACAGGCCATGCCACACTTTTATCCTATTGGGTCGGGCCGCCCCCAACCATCTTTAGGCAATTGCCAAACACGAGGCTGGACCCAGCCTAGAGCCATCTTTAGGCAATTGCCAAACATTTGTCCTTGTCTATTCAATATCATCATCCCCCTTCCGAACGGGAACTTTGATGGTTGTATCTTGTTTGCAAAATGTTGATATGTTTGTTTTGTGATCTTATGTAAATTATTAGGTGCATTTAAGGGTATATTTATGCCTATAAGTGGTTTACTGGTGTTTCTCATATTTTCTCCTCACTTTTAAGGGGAAGATGTGAGAGGGTGCACCGTGCATCCGGTGCACTCGGATGCACCTAATACGTTGTAGTGATCTTGTACTTGTATTATTTCTTTTGCTGGGGATTGAAGCTTGGCGTTGACAAAATCAAAAAAATTTGACTAATATTGCCAAGTGGCCCAAGTGTACGTGTGTATTACAAAAATAGGGCCCATTTTTTTGGGTTAACAAAAGGTCCATTAATAACAACCTATTAACGACAAGCCCAAATTTCGTCATTTATGTGATGGGTTTTACAACAAGAAAATTGATCTGTCATAAGTAACCCACCCGCATATGAACAAAACGGGTAACATCTTATTTGAAACCCGACCCGTCCCAATTTTGAGCTCCAAAAAGGCCCATCCCAAAATACATGTCCATTAGATTAGGGTTTACAGTTTACTACTCCTTCATTTCTCACCAAAACGGTTGATATATAACCTTACGAAAACCCTAATTTCAGTCTTCTTCCAATTCCGCAGCTTAAACCTTTCAGTGGAAGAGAGTTCGAGCTCGGCGAAAATGGTTCAATACAGGGTCAGTAACAACCTCCATACTCTTCCTCCTTTTTAATTCTTCATTTAGATTTTAACGATTTGATTTGCAATTTCTTCATTTAATTATCTGGGGTTTTCTTTTAGAAACAATTTGCTAGATGATTTGATATAAAAATTCACAAATTTTTGCAATGATCTTCAATTCAATTTCTCGGTTTTTCTATTTTAATTAATTTGTTAGTGGGGTTGATTTAGATTTCAGGAATAGATTAATTTCCAGAGGTTTGATTTACTTTTCAGTATTATTTTTTCTTGCAATGTCTTTGATTGTGTTTCTGGGTACTTTTGTCATTTTGGATTATTTCTGTAGAAGAATTGATTTGCATCGCACGAATTTCTGTAAAAATCATCGTTTAATATGAGAATGTGTTTAAATAAAATGGGTATTGTTTATATATAACTTTACAAATTTTGATTTAAATTTTACGAACTTCTACAAATTAGTCGATTAATTTTCTGGGTTTTATTTTTGGTACAGTTTCATCAATACCAAGTTGTTGGTAGAGCTCTTCCAACTGAGACAGATGTCACACCAAAGATCTACAGGATGAAGCTTTGGGCTACCAATGAAGTCCGTGCTAAGTCCAAATTCTGGTATAATTTGAATTTGATTTGATTTTAATTTGGGTTAATTTGTTTTTTAAAAATGATTTTAATGGAAGTTTTTTGTGGCTGTGATTTTGAAGGTACTTTTTGAGGAAGCTGAAGAAGGTTAAGAAGAGTGTTGGTCAGGTTCTCGCCATCAACGAGGTATAATTTCTATAGAAGTTTTGCAATGAAATATTTGGTGTTTTTTGTTAACGTGGTGGTTTCTATGGATATGGGTTTTTGATTCGGGTTTAAAATAATGATGCTTTTGAAGCGATTATTATGATATTTCAGATGTTTGCTTTGGATTTGGAACTAATACATTGTTGATTTGGTGTTTGGGATGTTGGATGGTTAGAGTTTAAGAGTGTATTTAGTTTAATGGATGATTATTAGGAGTACTATTTTTGATTAGGTTTCGACGTTAGTTGGAAATTTGAATGTTTTTCTTGTTATCCATCCTTTTGGTTGTTACTAAAGGAACCTTGTTTTTGGCCGATTAGATATTCAACATGCTTTATAGTTCTACATTTTTAGTAACCTGTCTTGTTTGTTGATTGATGTTTTTCCATGGTGTTCTATGTTATGTCAACATGTCCAATTGGTCCAACTTGTCTATATTGTGATTTTTTATATGATTTTGGTCCAAAATGAACTGTCCATGTCCATTTCCATATTCTAACATGCTTACTGAGATAAAATGAAGAGTCCAAGTATCATAGTGTTTGCCTATGTTGTGACCAAACTTCTATATTGTGATTTTTTATATGATTTTGGTCCAAGATAAACTGTCCATATCCATATCCATATCCATATCTAACATGCGTATTGAGATAAAATGAAGCATCCAAGTATCATAGAGTTTGCCTATGTTGGGACCAAACTTCTTATTTTCTCCCTGTATTGTAACAAGGTTATGACTATTCTGTTATGCTTGAGCTCTGAAAAGCATTGATTTTTTAATGTCTTGTTTGCAATAGTTTTTGTTTTAATCTTGCAAATGGACTTTAGAAGTTAATCTAGTGTTGCAACACTTCTGGAATGCTTGTTCTCTGAATAGCACTACGGTTATCACCGTTGTATAAGTGAGTTTGAACAATAATCTAGTTTATTTTGAATGGTGTCGAGACTTCATGATTTGATATGTTCTAGTTTCTGTCACATAGTTGGTTGTTCTAACTCATACATAATCATTTGGTCTTAGATTTACGAGAAGGATCCTACTGTGATCAAGAACTACGGCATCTGGCTCCGTTACCAAAGCAGGACCGGTTACCACAACATGTACAAGGAGTACCGTGACACAACCTTGAACGGTGGAGTTGAACAGATGTACTGTGAGATGGCATCTCGTCACAGGGTGAGGGCACCTTGCATTCAAATCATCAAGACCGCTACCGTACCTGATGAGCTTTGCAAGAGGGAAAGCACCAAACAGTTCCACAGCAGTGACATCAAGTTCCCAATGACCTTCAAGAAGATCAGGCCTCCAAGCAGGAAGCTCAAGACAACATACAAGGCCTCAAAGCCTAACTTGTTCATGTAAGGACAAATCTCTTAAGCAGGGTGTTATAGTCAGTGGCCAAAATTTTGTCTTTCAGAACACAATTTGAATTAGTATGAGTGACTTTGGTTATTTCATAGTTTGTCGCAGACAAGTACCGAGTTTCTTGAATGTCTATTGTTTTCTTAATCATCTTAAAGATCGTTTTTGGGTGGATCTCTGTTTTATATTTGGTGATCTACGGCTGCATTAGACTTTGGAGTAAAAGTGAATTTGTTCTCCACCCTAGTATTTGTCTGCAGTATCAAAGGGACCAGTCCCTAATTTCTTGCTCTTTATGCTGCATGATTTATTGATGTTTTGTAATTCATCCAATGTTTAAATCTTTCTATTAAAGTTCCATGAATTCACAAATTATTTAGTTCCCTAGGGAGCACCTGGCTCTTGTGCTCTAGGTTTGATAGCTTCGTGCTTGCTTCCACACTAATTCCGGCAAGCTTCGTGAAACCTCATGCGTCTTGCTACTTAACCAGCAATTCTGGCAAGCTTCACAAACAATCCCAAAAAAAATTTAATTCGTTTGACGTAGCGTTTGAGGTAACGAGTAGCAGGAGGCAGTAGCGTTTGAGGTAGGGCCATAGGCTTAATCATGCATCATTTATAGAGGTTCAAGCTAAGAACACAAGTAGTACTAGGTCATTACAAAAATCAAACTAAACCGAGTATTACTTGCTCTTACCGATAAAATATCGGAGTAGAAAACCAAATAAAAGTAAATGCGCGTCTCTTGTTCCTTGTATGATGGACCTATATTAAAGGTAGCACTACTTCAATTCAAGCATGCCAAAGCCTACAAACATAGAGGAAGTAAATTCCCATAACTGTTATGAATTGTCAAATACATAACATTGTAATTTTGTACAAACAATGGTATAAAAAATAAGAACACTGGTACATCGTACCCCTGTAAAAATTAACAGCATACCCCTATGATGGTTTCACATACATATGCTTCTTATTTTCCATATAGAGTGAAGTCATGAGTAATATTAGTAATAGTTGTGCCTAACATTTAAAATTATTTCCATTAACCTACAATGTGTAACTCCGATCTCAACCCGAGGAAAACCCGTTTAAAATACAAACTGTTATAACGCGTAACCCTCTTAATTCGAATACTTTACAACCCGTAACCTGTTTAATTCGAATCTTAACCCCATAATAAATTTAATCTCGCTATTGATCGTAAATTCTTAACAATTTTAAAAGTTAGGTATTACCTTTGTCCCCCTAATTAAGGCCTCAAATATTAGAATTTTTAAACGTATTAAAAATTGTGATTTTATAATTGGAATCGAATTCACCTAACCCGAAGTACAACCCTCTATCCATTTTATCCCACTACTGATTTATCCACATTGTATGAACCTATCATTAAAAACCTGAACCAAGATAAACTTGAACCGATGTAACCCAGCCATATATGTTCAACCCGACCCATTTCAGAACCGATATTAAGTTCAAATACTATCTCATTTTTTTATTGTGTTACACGTACCATTTTAAGTACTTGCCCAATCTCAAGTTTACTCTCTTGAAATCAAGTCTGATCAAATCCATAAGTTTCATTAGATTTAATCAGTTCTGAGTCTAGTAAGTTTAGATAAGTTAAAATAAATTCAAAAAATTGATTGCAAATAAGGTGAAGAGAACGCACCCCCCTCCATTTTTCTTTGTTCTACTCACTTATTATATATGTGGTCAAAATAATAAATAAATAATTGGTTATACTTTGTGGAGTATTTATGAAGGAAATAAATTATGTTTGCTAAAAACCAAAAACCAAAGAAACCCACATACCACATCACCATGAAGAATACAATTTTAACTCTGTGAATGTCCATCACTCGTCGAATCACTACTTATATATTCCCGTGCGTCTAACATGATGGAGACAGACAAATGTTCATTCAACTCGCTTCATCAATTTTATTATTTTAATTGAGATATAAAATATTTTATGGAGATATTGAAGATAATAATATCATGGAATTGAGAATACTCCAAGTTGTAAGATTTCAGATATTAGTAAATTTATTTGGTGATAGTTTTCATATCTTATTGATGTGTTGTTTCCAGTACGTTAATAAATAGCGGGACAACTACATACTTCTTAAATTGTTAATAATAAAAATTAAAGTACCCAATAGAAAAGTATGACTAACACCTAATTGTTTTAGTTATCAAATCAGTTTATATATTTTTCCATAAAAAATTTAACGTCGCACATACAATTAAAATTGGTAAGTCGTGCATCGCACGGGTCTTATTTTCATATATGCAAAGATATTCATAATTTCATTGTATAAATGCATGAGAATATATCATGAGATTGTATAAAGGATTAAATGAGTATGTATTTATATTATTAATGTTGTCAATAATATTATTGAGTATAAAAATAGTAAACAAAATTGCATTCTAAATAAATTGTCCATTATGGGTTATTTAAGTAAAATATTCTAAGATAAGATTACGTCAGATAATAATCCGTATGATTAAGATATTATGCATGAGATTGATCTCACATCTCTTTCACTGAAGTTATCTGTAATCACCTCCTGTCTCCAATCCTTCGTGTTGTGGTCGATCAAGTCACTTAGCGTAACCAGCTCCTCATCGATCTCACTTTCAATAAATCTGCCAGCAACATCAGTGAGCCACGGGTCCTCACGAATCCGAACGCTTGCCCCATTCCCAATTCTCCATATCATCCCTTCCAAGATTAGTGCCTTCGAACTCCATACGCTCTTCCAAGAATAACTACAGGAGTAACCTAGTGATGAGTCAAGGAACGAGCAATTCGGGTAGTACTTGCTTTTCATTACTCTCCCCAGAAGAGTGTTCTCACCTTGTACCAACCTCCATGCTTGTTTCCCCAATAGAGCATCATTAAACACGCTAAGGTCTTTGAACCCCAGCCCGCCCGCACACTTTGGCTCGCACATACTACTCCAACTCCGCCAATGCATCTTTCGCTTACCCTCCTCCGAGCCCCAAAAGAACTTGGCCATTGCCGATTGTATCTCCTGTATAACTGACACTGGAAGCTTATACACACCCATTAAGTAAGTTGGGATTGCTTGAATGACCGACTTTAGTAACACCTCCTTACCGGCCCTTGAGAGGAGCTTCTCTTTCCAACCTCTTAGTTTTTTCCATACCCTATCCATCAATGCCCCAAAAATAGCCTTCTTTGATCTTCCCCAATAGTTGTGATACCAAGATACTTCCCCTGTCTCGCCACTTCACGCATTTTGAGAATCCCCAACAGCTCCTCTCTACGTTCTCTTCCTACCCCTCCACTATACGAAACCTCCGATTTTTCATAATTAATTTTCTGCCCGGAAGCCGCTTCATATTGGTTGAGAATATCAACTATCATTGAGCATACCTGTCGGTTGGCTCTAGTGAAAAGTAGGCTATCGTCTGCAAAGAGAAGATGTGTGACCATTGGCCCATTTCGGCTTGCTTTAACTCCGTGAATTCCTCCTTCTTTGGCCTTATTTTGTAGCATTCGGGAGAACGCATCAGCTACCAAAACAAACAGAAACGGGGATAGTGGATCCCCTTGTCGGAGCCCCCGGGAAGGTAGAACCGACCCACAAACCCCTCCATTAAATAATAAAAGAGTATGTGACAGAAGAAACACAATTCATTACCAGATTAACCCATCTTCCATCAAAGCCCATTGTTAAAAGGAGCTTTCTCAAGAAACCCCATTCCACTCTATCATATGCTTTGCTCATATCCAACTTCATTGCGATGTGCCCCTTCCGGCTCTTGCTTCTTTTCTCCATAGTATGGAACAACTCTAGTGCAATAAGGGCATTATCAGTGATTAATCTCCCCGGGACGAAGGCACTTTGGTTTTCTGTCACAATTGATGGAAGGATTGATTTTAGTCGGATCACCAAGGCTTTCGAGGCTAACTTATAAAGAACATTGCATAAACTTATTGGTCGAAACTCAGAGATCATTGTTGGAGATGTCACTTTCGGGATCAGAGCTATATTGGTTTTATTTACTTGTTCCGGAAAACGGGAACCATGCAAGATATTGCTCACATAATCAAATACATCATCTCCAAGAATATGCCAGAAACGTTGATAGAAGATAGCATGCATACCACGATCTCTTCGTCTAGAAGCCAACTGGTCTCGAACTTGAAACCCTTCTTCTCCCGACTATTCTTCCCCTTTCTTCGATCCTGTGTTCGTACCACCATTGCTACATGATCAGACTTGTAGCGAATGAGATGTTCCACCTTCGTGTTTGGGTAGAGAGTTAGCCAAGCCGGCACTGCCAACACTCTGTCGAGCCGTTCCCTCTTGCAAGTGGCCGGGGTTAGCCCCCTTTCCCAAGTATACCAACTTCCCCTGTACCCCATGTCTCTAAGCCCCAAATCATCTACCACCTCTCTAAACGAGCCCATTTCCTTTCTTTCCGTACCTGCTCCACCCTCTTGTTCCTCATATCCTAAAATTTCATTGAAGTCCCCCCCAAAAACTATCGGAATCTCCACTCCTTCTGCCAGGTGACGCATTAGGGTCCAAGTTTTGTGCTTGTTTTCTCCTTCCGGCCACCCATATATTCCGATAAATCTCCACACCCTGTCACCATCTTGGACATCTCCGCATATGTGGTTTTGTGAATAAGATACAAGATTAAAAGACACCTTCTCCTCCTTCCAGAATAAGCATAAGCCCCCTGCCTTACCTCTGCTTCCTACTCCAAAAGAGTTCGAGAACCCCAGCCTTCCTTTTAGTGCTTC
This sequence comes from Spinacia oleracea, assembly GCF_020520425.1. Lineage (NCBI taxonomy): Eukaryota > Viridiplantae > Streptophyta > Magnoliopsida > Caryophyllales > Amaranthaceae > Spinacia > Spinacia oleracea. The sequence goes on along the minus strand of NC_079489.1, from coordinate 11,096,868 downwards.
ACTATCCAGTTTGCTAATCATAGTCTCCGAAATGAAGACCATGTTAGAGGCATATTTGTTACTCCACCGACGGAGCTGTCGAACTGTCCAGGGGTTGCCTATCCCCCGGCAGTTCCAAATTAAAATACTCATTGATCTCGGCGGGGTTGGGTCGAACCAACCTCCGCCAAAACTAGAAGGCTCGCAGACAAAGGCAAAGCAGGTTTGCAGCGCTTCACACTCTCTTTAGCTCCTTCTTCAATCTCCATATCCACCACCTCCCTGTGGCGTTTCTGGTCTAGCTAGGATCCCTTCACTCGGTACATCTAGGTTCTTCTTTTCCCTAGCCTGTCTCTTCCACGAATCCGAACGCTTGCCCCATTCCCAAAATCAATATTGAAATTGAAATTGTTAATCTGATTTGGGTTGCATTTGGGGGTGATTGAACATCCATTTATAGTTGTTATGGAGCTCCATAGATGCAACAACTCAGCTTGATTGTATTGACAAGTGGAAGAGATTGAATCAAGGAAATTGATGAATAAGATGAGCTATTCTAGTTCTAGACTTCCAGATATTCAAGTAGGTTTGATGAGTAAGATTTGAATTGCAATATGGTGGTGACAAGTAGACTGAGTTGCCTTGAGGTGGTGACAAGTAGAAAGTGGAGCTTTTGACTCCCATGGCCAAAGTGACGTGAGGAAGAAGAAGAGAAAAGAGAAGCTGACTTTGTTTCATTTAGGTGCTAATAAGGGTAGTTTAGAAATTTTTGGGCTAATTTTCATAATTTAATTACCAATAACCAAAATTAAAATAACAATTTTGACTAAATTAGTTTCTGAAAATAATATTTATAAAGTGCAAATAATTAAATTTAGTTTCCGAATAAGTCGTTAACGAAAACGTTATTTTAAAATCTTTTATAAGTTACGAAATATCCCAAACAATGATAAGTTTGGGAATGGGGCAAGCGTTCGGATTCGTGAGGACCCGTGGCTCACTGATGTTGCTGGCAGATTTATTGAAAGTGAGATCGATGAGGAGTTGGTTACGGTAAGTGACTTGATCGACCACAACACGAAGGATTGGAGACATGAGGTGATTACAGATAACTTCAGTGAAAGAGATGTGAGATGCATCCTAGCCATACCATTAAGTTGGCGTGAACCGAAGGACGAAATTACTTGGGCTTACTCGAATGACGGGAGGTACTCAGTGAGGACGTCATACATGTTAGGCAAAGGATTAAATTTCGATAGCTTGTACTCTGCTTGGTCGACTATATGGGGGCTGGAGGTGTCACCGAAAGTGAGGCACTTTTTATGGCGCATGGGAACACATTCCCTACCAGTGAAAAGCCTCTTGAAGTACAGACACCTAACCGAGGATGCTTTGTGCCCTTGGTGTGGGTTGGAGGAAGAGAGCATGGGCCACGCAATCTTTAGTTGTCCCCGTGTCCAAGAACTGTGGGAGGTAAGCCAATGTTTGTGCCTAACAAAGTGGAAGGAGTTTGAGACCATGTGTGACTTCATTGAAAGCTGGAAGGGGGTAGACGTGAAAGTGCAGCAGTGGGGAGCCACGTTGGCTTGGGTTATATGGGGAGAGAGGAACTACAAGGTCTTTCAAGACAAGACAACTACGAATGAGGTCCTCATTAACCGCGTGCAGCGACTAGTGGACGAGCAAGGGAGCTACGCATCACGTATATACAGCAGGCCTGCCTGCAGTGTTCCCAGAAGTGCAAATATATGGGTAGCTCCTCCGAAAGGTGTGATTAAGCTGAATGAGGACGCTTCTCTAGCAACGGAAGGGTGGATTGGTATAGGTGTGGTTGCAAGGGACTGGATGGGTAAGGTGCAATTTGCAGCTTGTCGAAGATGTCGAGCCCACTGGCCCGTGGAAATAGCTGAAGCAAAAGCAGTAGCCAACGCAGTCAAATTGGGACGAAGGTATGGCTTGGAGGACGTGATCATCGAAACAGATTGCCAGTCAGTTCTGTCCCGTTTGTCCAAGAACGCAATATATTTCTCTGACCTCGATACAATCTTAGGAGACATTTCAGAAATTAGCTCCTCTTTTAAATCAATCTCCTGGTCTCATGTTAGAAGAGACGGGAACGCTGTAGCCCATCAGCTTGCTAGGCTAGTTCCTTTTGGTACCGAACAAATATGGGAGAATCATTGCCCGACGGAGATCTCTCCTTATGTACTAATGGACGTTTTGTCCCTTGATTAATGAACTAGCTTCTTTTCCCCCTCAAAAAAAAAATATAGAAGATACATATAACTAAATATTATAGTAAAATATTTTACAGCATATTAAATATTATGACTGACTATTTTGATCTAAAGTAGTACAATTTAAATTCATCAACAAACTAACAATCTTAAGTGATGGGATATATAGATAAAAAAAATAGTATTTATTTATTAAAAAAATAGTTTCTTGCCATATGATGTACAAAATACTTCTGTACATATAAAATACTTCGTAAGTAGCTTGTTGCCATAATATATCATGAGTATAATGATTCAAATTAGGAATTACTATTATTTTCATTGTATTACGGAGTATAATCTTTGGTGTATATTTGTGAGAATTGCTTTCCTATTTAGCCTACATAGAATTTTAGAAGAAAAATAAAATAAAAGTTATTATACAAGGACATTTGTCAGCCTCAGAATGAGTGCCCTGTGTTTTAAGAGAGTGTATAGAATATAGATAGATAGTGTAGACACCTACTTTTGTCCCCATTCCCGCAAGGGAAAGGTTCGATGATGAAAGCATAAAAACTCCACTTGACAATGCATCTCCTATAAAATAAACGAATCTCGATTCCCCATTTCATTTCACCCGAAACCTGCTATTTATGGAAACCTGCTAAAAATAGTAACTGCCGTAAAAGGTAGCTTCTAAAAGTGGAAAATCATAAAAGATAGAAACCTGTCAGAATTAGGTGTTGCATTCCAACATAAATCCTAAATGAGATAGAAAACTGCGAGAATCCTATTCCTAATAGGATTCGGAAATAAGAGTTACGTATTAATTAAAATCCTAACGAGCCTAGAGTTCGTAACGGGCCCAGACGCATTCCGTCATAAAATTGATACGCGCTAAAAGACTCGAATTAATCTCAAACTCTACGGATTTTAGGAATCCGAATCTGACTAAACAAAACTGCCCAGACCCTATTTTCAACGCCTGGCTCTGGGTGCCGAAATCTTCGGTGCCCAGGCCTGGGCGCTGAAAATACCTGGGTACGTCTCTTTTCCTAATTCTTTGTGGATTAGAACTCTGCAATTCTATCTTTCCACGAACTCTTCCCTATAAATAGGCCCCTAGTTTCGACGTGAAAGAACACATAACAACACATAATTATATTCTGAGTATTGACTCCAACCCTTAGCCTAAGCCTCTCGCTGCGAAACTGTTCACGCGTTCTGTCGCAATCGATCCATAAATCGAACAGAACGTATCCTGTCCCATAATTGAGATTCGTTAAATAAAAAGGAGAAATAGCAAAGTCAAAGTGGTTAGTTTTCTGAGAACCGTGACGCACCTCTCAAGGGTGCGTCGTAATGTGTCCCTTTTCGATGATTTAACTGCTTTCCTCGCCCTTTTTATGAACTGTTAAACTAACCTAATCTGATTGTTCTATCACGCCTAACAAATATAATATTTTTGGGAAATCGGATTATCATGCTAGGTCCCTTAATGCTATTTAAATCAGATAATCACGATCGAATTAGTGTTATATGTTGCATATTGCTAAAATCAACTCAGATTAGTTTGATAGTCAACGCATGTCCCTTCAATTATTTATGCTGAGCTAGTAAGGATATCCTGCCTCTGGAGTTATCGACGAGCGAATTACTCCTCTCGGTAGTTACAGTCCCCCGAACCCTCAATCTCTACCTTGCGGGTGTATATTGAGAGATCCCCACACCAGGGATCACAAAGGAACCTACGGCCATCGTGGTCAAACATAATTGCACTCCCTTTATGTCACGATAACCGGGTTTTGTCAGTTTTTCTCATTGTCGTTAAAAACTGAATGGCGACTCCTATATTACTAGTCAATTGGGTGTATACTCACAGGAAATCCAATTACACTTGATTGAATAAAAAGAATCGTCACACCCACGAGGGACAAGGTCACGCATTAGCCTCGTGCTTTTTCGACCCCCTCACAGATAGATAGATAGATAGATAGATAGATAGATAGATAGATAGATACGCTGCAAACCCTACTAAACGTATTTTCCTATTATTCTAGTAAACGTAATACGAAGCAAAGGTAATGTGCGCAAAATATATTCCTAGTATCCTAACTATATTCTATAGTAGATTGCCATCTAAAATCTTTTCCTAATACACGGATTCTAATATATGGAATAGGAAAAGATTTTAGATGACAATCTTTTCCTAGTACACGATTCTATTGCCAATTATATTCTATAGTAGATTTCCATCTAAAATCTTTCGTATCTAATAATATTCTAAATATTCTATAGTAGTTTATATTCTTACGTGTCAATTGAGTGCCCTGTGTTTTAGTAGAGTACTAGATATATTATTTTTATAACAAAAAAGTGAAATATTATATTGCATGTTCTTTTGTCATAGTGTCATGTTCTTTTTTGCTTATGCACATATGTTCTTTTGGTGCACCATGCTTTATGTTCACCACGGTCCATAGTCCACGGATTGACAAAAAACTTGTGTTTTTGGTGCGATGACAAGTAAGAACCCAATACCAAATCATAATAAGAAAACTTTCATGGTTAGAAACTTAGAACCATTTCCATAATCTCAGATGCTGTATCTGGAACGGTAGCTTGTATGGCATGAATATCGAGTTGGAAGAGTGGTTTTTCAATAGACAAACCATAGAAGCTGTTTCGACAGCATTTTCAGCAGCTAGTTTTGCAACATAGTGGATTGTCATGTGCACAGACTTGTTGATAGAGATACCTTATGATACTTTCTCAAAATGTATCATCATTTTTGCTTTACTCCAACAAGTATATGATTTGTAGCCCTTTAAACTGGTTTTTCTAGGAATAATATTTTGGATAAATTGCAAGTAGCAACCTAATCCATGACATGAGGCCAAGAACTAGATTGCAAAACCATGCAGTAAATAAGATCCTTGGGAAAATATGTCTTTTGAAACTGTGGTGTATGATAACTTGACTTTAAAACTGTGGTCTATATTTCAGGAAACTGTTCTAGCCCGGCCCGGCCCGGCCCAGGGAGCCGGTGTGTTTCCTAGAGATAAAATTTTCTATAACAAGAAGTTCTGTAGTCTGTACAACAGGGGAACAACACCTATCTGAAGGGTTCAACTGGAGCAGTCTCTTCAAGAAGTGTAGCAGCCTCGAAACATTCAAGAGCTTCAGCTGTTGATCCGCCTTCAGGTTCACATCTATGGAGTAACCCAAGAATGCGCCACGCCATATGATTAGTCCTGTCAAGACGAATTGCTTGTCTGATGAAGCTTGTAGCAATTGGCAGGGATTGCTCTCCGAACTTCACTAGAAGTTTAGACATGGAGATCAAGCTAGGGATATGGTTCGGATCCTGGTCCAGCGCTTCCCAGAATGACTTCTGAGCTTCTTTTTCAAGGCCCTTGGCTTCGTAAAGTAAACCTTGTTAACAATACATCATACACATAAGCATCAGTACTAAATCACAAAATCAATCACAAAGCTCATTCAGGAGTCATAAAGACAGGTAACACACACAGATAATTTTTTTGGACAGGCACACGTGGGCTTTGGGACGGCCCCCCATCTATCTCAGCCACTATGACCCGCCCATTTACAAGCCCTTGCATAGTTGCATATGAGGAGGAAGGAGGATGAACACTCCACATTGTTGTCGCCAACTACGTTTGATGGCACACCATAAGTGTGGAAAAATTTGAGGATGAGTTGGCAGGAAATTTGTTAATTTGCTACTTTGGGATATGTTTGAGATGAGTAACTAGAGAGAGAGGAAAATATATTAGTGGTCAAAGAGAAATGGTATCAAGATGACAAACCCACCCATACGACTAGCTAAAAAGTAGAAGAAAGACAAATATCTTGGTTAAAAACAAACCCATGCCCGCAGTGGTGTTTTATAAAACATTCTAGCATACCAAAATAAGAAATGGTAGAACTAATTCAAAATACCCCTGAAAGGAATATGGTAGAAGTAGTCCGCAGAACTAAATAAATGGAGGTAGTAAGAAGTCGATATTTTGAAAATATATATTACAAGAAAAAAAAAATCTAACTAGACCAACATGGCAATGTTTTTCGTTATGTATAAATCACCAAATATGGTCGAAGGAGTGTGAATACTACAAAAGCACAATGTGTGTAAATAAAATTAATAAAAAGTGGGAGTATAGAGTAAGCATATAGCAAGTCATGTTTTCATAGCATCAAATGGGAGGAGACAAGGTTTTTGTCTCCAGTCACTCCAAAGTCCACGGATATGCACATACGGAAAGAGGGGTTGGGACTAAATCAATAATGGTTTCATCTAAAGGACTGGTAAAAGAACTGCAAAAACTTTATATAACTTCCTCATATTCTATCAAAACTGTCAACGTGGGCCAGCAAGAAATGTGATGGACTTGAATATAACAACATTTACCTCTGGAGTGACATCTAGAAGCGGAATGACGACAAAGAGCCTCCGATTTTGAGAGGCAGACCTCAGCATCTCGCCATTGTGATAGGCTTGTGTATAAGTTGGCCAGGTCATGCCATGTCTCCACCTCCAAGCTTTTATCTCGCTCCTTCCTCTGTCAAGAGAATTAATTGCAATATGTTATCATTTCATTAGGCACCTAACCAGAGCAGACAATTCATCAAACTTTCAAATTCACAGTTTTTCTCGAGTGCATATTTTCAAACACCTTATCAAACCAAAACAGTCACTTGCAGCTCTTTTTGTACATTTGGTACAATGTTTGCAAGTTCTTGAGCTGATCAATATCCTTCTGTAGTTGAACATACTTGTGTTATACAAGCAAATACCATGAACATAAAAAACAGCACTAATCAGGTTCTAGCTCTTCAATTGCAGTGCACATAGTTCATGAAGCTCGATAATACTGGTATTAGTTTGATGATCTAATATTCCTATAGAGTGATTATCAAATCTGACTTTTCACAACTACGACCAAGAGTTGTTTTAAAAAAGTATTTAATGAGGAAACCAAGAGTTTGGATTTGTGCATTATTTGTAGTGAACATTCAGCAAATCAGTTTGAAGCTAGCCAGAATAGTAGGTGGACAGTCAGAAGGATATGGAGTCAATTAACCAAAGAGAAATATACCTCTAAAAATAATTTTCCAATGCCACAACTTTTCTTACGAACTTGAAGAACTGCAAGAACATGAGTATATGTCTGTATAGCAATCTTAGTTTTGCCTTGCGCAATTTCGAGTTTTGCTCTGGTTCTCAGTAATTCAGCATGTTCCCACTTCCCAGTCTGCTCCAAAGCAGCATTGACTATAGTTTCTGCATCAATATAGCGCTTCTGTGCAGACAGTATACGAGCCAAAAGAACCCATCCTGCAGTACCTGAACTAGCCTCAAGTTTCAGCAGCTTTTTTGCATATGAGAGTGCCATATCCAACTTCCGCTGCTCAGCATTTTCTAAGGCAAGATGGTATATGACGTTTGGGTCTGTTTCTTTCGTCAGTGCTTCAGCAATTCCCAACAGGTCTAAGGCTTTAGATTGCATCCGTACTCTTTTGGATTCGGAAGTAACCAACTTGGATTGTGCTGAGGATAAAATACCTAGCAAGCAGGTGGCTTTACAGACCAGTTGTTGACAGTCTCCATCCAGTCTCTTGATCACTTTTTCAGAATACTTGATCCCTTCTTCAGAGCAATTTGTATCTTGAGTACAGATTTTTGAAGCAAGTAATAGCTCACGGGTGCAGTTGTGAATTTCTCGGTCCTTCAGAAGATTCCTAAGTAGGTTTAAGCTAACCTTATCCTCTCCTAGACCGTGATAACATAGCGCTAGACTGCCATAATTATCTTTCCTGTCTATGGTACCTGCAGGTAGTTCTTCTAATTGACGGGCTAGGATCCCTAAATCTCCTGAAGTGGATAGCGCAAAGGAAAGGTGATCCATGATTGACGGATCCCAGTCGATACTTCCCTGAAGAAATTTCCTCAGTGACAGTAAAAAAAGAAGAATTGCCTCTTCTACATTGTCACTAGGAATATATGCTCCTTCCACTTGGAAACGAAGTGTTGGGGGACTTGCATCAATACCGCTGTACAATAGAAAAATTGCAAATTCTTTCTCAATCCTTGCTTGAGTTCCCATTTCAAGATTCCAATCATAGAGTAATGCATGCCGATATGATGAAATTACTTTATTCGGAAATAAAGCAAGTTTCCACAACTCAGGTAGTAACTCAACTGTATTATTCAAGGTCTCCTGCAATTTACTGTTGGTGGAGAACCTCCCATTCAAACCCTGTGGTATTGCTGACTCAACCGTGTCCACAATCACCTGGCATGATTGAGCAGCTTCTGCAGAAAGATACATAAGTTGAAATTAGGCTTTGAACTAATTCTAGAATCATAAGAAACTGGCTTTCAATTTATACCATGACTCGTGAGGGATGCCCTACAGGTTTAATATACTACGCTACTCAAAGAGCAAGGGAAAACACATACTGCTACTTCGAATTTATAAGAATGATAGGGCATACTGAATCAATCTCATGCTTAGTTTAAGTCATAACCACTTGATTATACTGAGAAACAAAATCTGCGCATCATGAAAGAGCTCCACGTTAATTCTGAGACAAATGTTATGATGGAGATCAATAGAGTAAAAGGCAGCCAGAGTCGTCAGTGTACAAGAACCACTGGAATATGGATACATTGATCATAACCCTTGGCCAATTATGAACCCTATATTGGCAGGTACTCCCTTCATCAGATTGAAGTTAAAATTTTCCATTTTGCAATCTCCCAAAGCTAGTAAGTTAACGTCTATCATTATTTAAAAAGAAATCTCTTTACTTTTTCTCTTAAGTTAAAGTTGGGGACCACAACCACTCACTTTTTCTCTACTTTTCACTCTCCAAAATATCCGTGCAAAAGGTTGATGTAAACTTAAATACGGGATGGAGGGGGTACTTGATAAGTCTGATCTCTTGCTCCAAGTTTTACACTGTTGGGACTTTGGTCAAAAAGGACCATGGGTATACTCAAGCTTTTCAACTGTACAAACATTTGGTTCATGCTACTTGATCTTTTTATTCTTTGAGTTTCTTAAGTGAGATGTTAGGAACATAGGACGGTTTAATTAGAAAGATATAGCAATTGATTATTTTAATTGGACGAACTTAACCCCCTAGGCCACTATGTATGCGATGTAAATTTTATACTATAATAGGAACAAACAAAAATTTCCCTCCATATCCAGCATTCTGAAGCCTCATCAAGATCTCTTCAAACCACTGCCGGAGCTTACCCGACTACCCGTTGGGCATTTGGGCCATTTCAGCTGATCACCCATCAAAAAGCCTATTCTGCTCTTTCACCTCAATTAACTAATTTCAGGAGAAATAAGTTCAGATAAGGGCCAATAAGTTCCAAAATGTTCGTATAAGTTCCAATAAGGGCTCCCTAGTTTGCTTAAAATCTACAACATAATTTTATTTTTCAAAGAAAAATTCTTTTATACTGAACATCAGAAACTAGCAGAAAGTACAAGAACGGAAAACAAGTCGTCCTCATAAAACCAAAAAAACAGATTTACAAATTAGCCCATTTTAGTTGAATTTCTCCCACTTGACTGGTAACTTCTAAATTCCCCCCATCTGCCTCAGCCCAAAAAAAGGCTAAATACATAATCCTATCACACAGAAAACCAGCACTCAAAACTGCTCCTTCGAAACTTCGCGCATTCCGTTCTAACCAAAAACACCACAAAATCGGCATAAAAGCATTTCACCACAAAATCTTCTGCCCCTCCACCCTTCCAAAGCCCACAAATTGGACTTGCAGCAGATCCAAAACAGTATGTGGGATAACCCGGTACTCCCCATGCACAACAAAAATCCTCTTCCAAACAGTACTTGTCATCTCAAAAATAAAGGAAGGTGTGTAAGCAAAGAACACGCCGGACCTTAAAATAAGCAAATCCTCTCTCCTTGTACTATAGTGCCTAACATATGAATGAATTTTTTTTATCATTTCACATCTGTATTGCATCAAATCAGCCTCTAAAATATAGGATGCATAAAAGGTTCCACCTTACCCTCATGCTTTTACATACAAATAAACCCTCGAGTTGATCAAATTATATGTTTATGTCGTGACATTTATGTCCCAAGTCCCTCTTTTCTTAGCAATGTTATATCTAGACTCTAACTAGCCAAAATTCCAAAGGATCCCATCCATGAATTATCCAAGCCTGACATAATCACTTTGACCTTAATGTCCTGCAAACCAATCAATCAAAAACTTCCTAAGAAAAAAAGGCTACTCTGAAAAAGTTGTTCACAATAATTATGGGCTTCCTACAACAACCAAACAGAACAAGGATCAACAGAGTGCCTAGACAGATAAGTCGTACAAATGAGACATGAACATGTTGATCACAGCAAACTAGCATCTGTAGTCCAAACCATAAATGTAAGTATGAATAATAGGTTGAAAAGAAATCAAAAGAATACCTTCAAACCTTCCAAGAGCCTGTAATGACTTTGCTTTGAGAAAAATTGCTTCAAAAAGGAGATTAACAGCATGCATTGACATGGGCAGCACTGCATCACTCTGTGAATTGCGTCTTTGTCCCTCGCATTTTCTGGCTAATGAAACTTTAATATTAGGTGTAACTGCATCAATGTCAATGCCTTCAAATACGCGAAATGCTGCTTCTACATTTCCCTTCTGGTACTCAAGTCTTCCTAACAAAGCTCTGGCTTCCTGTACAACGTAGCAGCCATCAAGAGACCTTGCAGAATTATTCTTTTCCATATCTCATTAGAGCCCAATTATTTCAATTTCATTATTTCATTATTTCATTATACCATAAAAAAGATATCTTATGTTTCTATCTAGATAAGGCTACAAGTTATGAACCGTTGAACACTAAACAAGGCAATTAATCCTTGTAATCCAGCTCCAAAAAAGGCTTGGGAGAGTGAGTGTGCATTAAGATTATTTGTATCTCCTTTCTTCCAAGATTAAGTATTCTCCTTTTTCTTTTTCTTTTAGAAACGAATAAACCTATTGAGAGGGGGAAAATAGGTGGGAAGTCAACTAGAGGAAGAGAGTGAATTTTAAACCAACAAATACCAGCTCCTAAGTGTCAAGTGGTTTCTACAGCAACCAATCAAAACTTGGCCGGTAGATGGAAATTTCCTTCTATGATAATATCAGGTGAATTTTTCTTAACAACACCTCACAAAATACAGTCATACACACTTACAGCAAACGATATTTTCCTGTCTGGTAACTTTTCTTCTACTTATTTTATCTATTTTGTATAAGTTTTTAAAATATGGATTTCATGATGTAAGCATAGCATATTTTTATGATAATACCAAAAGTCAAGTGTAATTGCCGTAATTTAACTCTATACGGAGGACTTCTACTTTTTTGCCAGTGGGCAACAACGGGCAGAGAGAGAAGCGGTTCATGTAACTTTAACATAAGATGGATGTGAACCAACAAGATGACCCAAATCCACCTATACACCAGTGTCCAGTGATACCACTAAGCATCAATCCATGTTATCAAGTCTACCTATATACCACTAAACACCACCCCGTGTTACCAAGTTCAACTATATACCACTAAGCATCAGTGCTTCCTCATCGTTCATATTGTATAAAAGATCAAGTCTCGTCATCGTCATTCCTAAGACCTAATCGCACTGGAAACTGCAACACAATGGTCGCAAGCCGCAACCATTCACTTTCATTTTCAGTCAGCTTTGGGTCACACTCTGATACTTCCTGCTTGGCATTTTTAAACCAACAGTCAAGACTTGAGGATTATAACAGTTCAGATGAATTGGGGTTTAAAAAAGGAAACCAAATGGCTTTAATTTCTCTCGAGTCTCATTACTCAAGACATATGCTCTAAAAAAGGAAGCAGAGTAATTGTCAATTACTCCACTTCCCTACCGCAACTGGATTTGGCTGCAGCTGGGTGGATGAACAGGAAGTACCTTAGCAGCAACCAAATATGGCATCGCCGAAAGTTTAGCAGGGAAGCAGAAAGATTAGGGTATCTAGGAGTAAATGGTAATGATATTACTTCTACCATTCCTCTCTCAATTAACAAGAGATATTGTCGCTAAACCATTTCCATAATTGGTCCTAGGTAAACGTAGAATACAAGAAAGCAAACGTAACCTCCAATTTATTCTGAAGATGGCTTTTATGGAAGTTCTCACTTTTTAGGCTTTATCTTACACCAGAAAAGTGATGTATCTAAAATTATAACCTCTCCTTGTTTCAACTCCACTCTCTACATAAGCATCCTGTTCGTACCGCTCCACAACCTTCAATTGTCATCTTTTTCACTCAACTGTCCCTCTTAAAGATCTTCGAACTTATCATCAAACGCGTCTTTTTATTTTCTGTTCAATGTCGAAATCTTTTGCATTCATCACTGCTGCAGCCAAAGTTATCATAAACACCAAATTGAATTTCAGTCCCCAATTATTGAGGGAGTCCCTTCTATAAAAGCTGTTTTTAATATCATTATGCATAACTTCTCTAAATTCAATATCCATCAAACTTAAAACTACCCCTTCCGGTAGCAGCAAGCCAGCAATACTATAGGCGTATAAAAGGAACTTCCCAGCCAATCTAACGATCTCAGATACACTTATAGAACTCCAGAAATGCAATAGCTAAGCTATTATTTACTTTCAACATAATCATGTCAAACAGTCATCTTCGTTTAGTAAGGTCATCATAAGAATTCAATCATATGTGCCTTTCATCACTGCCTTTTAGTCAAGAACACACAGTTCTGTGATAAACAGAAATGACGTGGCATTCTAATAAGTGAAATAACTCGTATGACATGATAGGATTGTGTTTGCTGTTTATCACCATCAAACAAGGGGACGTCCTTCTGAGGATAACTTACTTTAAAGTTAGCTAAGCACTTTACCTTTATAATCCCCTATCAAACCTTGTTAAGGTATCCATCACACTATTTCTTAAACTACGGAAGACATTTATCTTAAGTTTGAAAGGACTGGCAGAAAAGACTCATGTTAGCTGTAGGTTATAGCCAAATTGTAAACAGCTAACTACTTACTGCTATCAGTTCCTTCTATTTGTAAGCAGAGGAAAAGGGGTTAAGCTAGTTAACAATGAGTTGCATTTCTACTCGTACACCTTAATTTACAGAACGCAGCAATGAAAATTTTTCGGGGACTAAAAACAGCAAACCAATAGGACTTATGTTGAGGATAACGTAGTTATCCTAAAGGATATCATATAAGAGAGTTAAGTTATATGATATGAGACTATCTGATATCATATAACATAACTCTATCTCATAATATTCTATCCTCTAGGATAACAATGTTATCCTCAACAACTTATGATCAAGTAATATATCTATTGCTTCTTCAGCCAGTTTATCCTGACACATACCTCTTCTAGCTTAGATACAAGTTGAAAAGCTTCACACTTAATAAGCATTCCAAAGATAGGACTTTTGGTTAAAACAGCTGAGGTTACAGATGTTTGCACTGCCTTAACTATTATTCATTAAACAATAAGTAATACCAGTTCTTCAACAAGATATGATTTGACCTTTTACGTGGTAATAAAGCTTCATCGGTAAGTTAAACTGTGGTTCCACCTTCTCTTTAAGCACTACTACTTCACTTGCGTAGAAATATCCACATATGCAAGATTTTTTTCATATACAAAAACCCTGATCATCAATTTACAGTTGAAAGCATGATAACTTCAGAAGAAAACCCTACAGCAACTCCCGGTAAAATGACACCAGTAGAAATGAAGAAGGGTACTAATCATACCAAACTCCCTCTTCCAGCAAAGCAGGAATCATAGAAACCTTTTCAAAGTTCAGAGCCATATATAATTAGCTGTACTGAACAAAAATGGATATTGTACAATGTACACACACATTAACAATGTATAAGCATATACTATGAATTATCTATTGATCATAGCCTGCTAGGTATTGTTATTCACCTAACATAGTTACTAATAAATGACGTAATACTTAAAAGAGCGTTGAAGTCATTGATTGATAAACCAACCTCATAGTTCAAGTAACCACTTGCACGAAGAGATGATTCAGCTTCTTCAATGGTGCTTGTGGTTGTCTTAGGTTCAATCTCCCCACCTTGACCTGAAAAACCACTGGCTGAATAATCCCGGGTAGCTAAGGACGAGTCTGATGATTCAGCTGCTTCATCTGCCCTTACTTGTTTCCCTAAGAAAATGCACTTCATCATCTTCTTCAATCTGCCTCTTCCACCGGAACCCTCACTCTTTCTCCAAGGTTTAGCTTTCATATTACACACAAGTACTTCTTTTCCACCGCAAACACACATAACAACAAATGTCAGAGGAAAATCTTTGAGAGACTATGCTAATAAATCTCTCTTATGAAGAATTATGCAGCAAACACTGGCCATTTACATTAAATTTTTGACAAAACTTAACTAACACCATGACAAAAAGGAGAATCTATACATAGATATCAGAATCTAAGCCATCGTAAACAGATAAAACTAGAAGGGGCGAACTGCAAAATCTCCACAATTTCCAACAAATAAGCAAATATTCTTCACATTACCGTTCAAATCCCAGAACCCTCAATCTTATATCTTAAATCATGAAACTTGATCCCAATCAAACAAGCTCCAAACTCATCAAAAACCAAATTTACTCCAAAACCCATTAAACCAAATTCTCCTCCATTTGTTTTTTTTTAAAAAAACCCCACCAAAAACCCACTTAGCACCTAATAATCACAATGAAATGTAGATAAGCATCAATTAGCAAGAAAAAGTACCTTAAACCCAAAACCCAGTACCAAAAACTCAAATAGCACTCATTAATCACAATAGAAACACTGAATTAAAGCAACAATTAACAAGATAAAGTCCCTTAGAAAACTGTTATACAACACTAATAACAAAAATACACCCCATTAAAGCAAACAGTGAACCAAAAAAGTAGGAATCAAAATCATAATCAAAGGAATAAAAAAAGAAAAAGAAAAGTATTATACCTGTTGATTGAGAAAAAGCAACAAAACGTCAAACCCAGAAAACATTTTTATGTTGTGCAGTATATAAAGCCTCCAAAATGTAAGATTTGGCAAAGAATCCAAAGACCCACCAACCAATTTCTCTCTTTTCATTCTCTTCCTTTTCTATACATGTAAGTTATGGTATAAAATCAGTAATCAGTAAAAAGGAACTGCTTTTAAAGCCAAAAAATCAAACTTGGACAGATTGCAGCAACAATTTTGCTGAAATAATCAAAATAATTCTCCAAAAACTTTTAAAAAACAATTATTTCTGGGGTTTTATGGTATGAAACTGTGAGAGTGAGAAATGGTTGGTTTTTTTATTTGCATAAAATTTTGCAAGAATTTTGGAAGAAGAATGTCCCCGTTTTTGTTGGGGTCCAGTTTTATATATGGGTCTTTGTTCTTGGATTTTCATATATGGGTCAACTGCGTGCTAATTGACAATGATTTGTTTAATTTTTCGAGTAATTTAATTAATAATTAATTAAATACATAAAATGATCATCCAAACGTGCGCTAAGTTTGGGACTTGGCAATTGGCATTTCGTGGTTAGCGCAGTCTTTTAGTCGACAAACATCAATACTCCGTATTTTTTATTTTTTTCATATGGCGAGGTTATTGAGGAAAATACGTTGTATAAGAAAACTTTCGTAAAGACATATACTTTACTTATTTTCAAACTGTTGCAAACTTGCAATGTTACAGATTACAATTATAATGATAATAATCAGATTGTTATAGTGATAACCGGACTTTGACACTTAATTGATCATCATATGACTAAATTGCATGCCGAGAGTAGGAGTAATTATTATCATCGTCCTAACTTTTATTGGCGATATAATAAGAAATTAGGGGTTTAATTAAATATATTTTAAAACTCATACGGCGTAGAAAATAATAGAAGTATGATTTAGTTTAAATCTTGTGAAAAGAAACAAAAACTCTTGTAAAAGTTGACTGATTAAGACACATGTTGCGACTTACCTCATCCACGATGCTTGAGTGGTTAGACGGTATGTGAAGGATCTGGCGGCAAGGGTTTTGCCTTTAAAAATACGGAGTACTTTGTAAGTACTAACTATATAAACTATACCAAGTTTTTCCGTTTCATAATAATAATTTTTTGCCATCGTAATTTAGATATTATTCGTACTTTTATAAAACTTATGGAGTAATTTGCATTAACAAATTTACAACTCATTTTACCTAAAAAGATCTTAGGAGTATACCAATTTAAAGCTCTTAAAAAGATAGGAGTAGGTTAGTAATAAATCTATAACCTTTTAAAAGCAAGGAGTATGTTTTTACTATTCATTCAATAGTGTAGTCCCTAAAATGCCCTTAAATTTCTCACAATTTATGGTTTTGCCCTCCTTCTCAACCGTTAGACACGTTGTTGCAAATTGCTCGCATCCACCGTTTCCTTCTCCCACTTCATTGCTTCCCTTCCTCTCTTTGTTTAGGTTTTCCCCTTTCCTCCTGGGCTCCTCAGTCCTCACCCTTTCGGTGCTTCCCTTTCCGGTCTTCCCTTCCTTTCGCAGTTTCTTTTTCCTTGTTCTTTGTGTCCGCGGTTGTCCATGGATACACACTTGCCTTCTTTTCGCCGTATCTGGAATTTGATCTCTCCATTCGCCATTTTCTCCGATATAGTGGTTTTCACCATTTTCTTCTTCCTCGCTACGCGTACTCCTTCAGTCCTTCTGAATCTCCTCACTATCAATTCGTCTCTTTCTCCTTGGTATAATTCTCCTAATCTGGGTTTTTCGAATTAGGGTTTTGTTTCTTGTTTTTAATTGTTGATTTTGTTGAATTATGGCTGGTTTAATTGGATTGGTGTTTTTGTTTAATTTATTTCTAGGTTTTTTTTTGGGATATGGCTACGAAGCGCCACCAATCACAGGTTTACGCTTGGCTGCTTCCGCGCCATCTACAACAAACGCTGCTTCTCATAGGCTTTCTGCTGTTAGAGTTTGTATGAGGTAACAGGTAACTTACCCACCTTCATTTTTGTCTTTAATTTGGTTTTTATGCATATTTTGGCAACACTGGTAATTACCCGCCTTCAATCCTCTATGTAATTGTTATTTGTTATTTAAGTGAGCCTCCCTCTTTCCCCCAAGTAATTATCCTTCAAATTGTTCAATTAATTCTGTAGGGAATTTCAATTTCATTAGCAGTAGAATACGAATACACTTTTCATTTCTGTGTAAAATTATGTGTTAAATCAATCATATAACATACAATTAAGGAGTAATTATGGATGTAATGATACCTGCGAAGCAAACCCATGAAGGGTTTTGCTCATTTCATTGTATTCAAAGCAATAATGGTGCAAGAACTAGAATTGGTACTAGGGTTTCAGCTAATTTTAGCTCTGAAAAGGGGTTTTTAGCGTCTAAAATAAGCTATATTGAATTATCAGTTGATTTCTCTGATTTGAAGAAGGATAGGGTGTGTAGGAAACAGGAGAAAAAGAAAAACTTGGTTTATGCTGTTTCTAAGGATGAACCTTTAGCTATTAATGGTCATTGTTGATCCTTTATGGTCATTGTTGATCCTATCTAATTTGTGTTGCACTGCTGCAGTGTATTCTGAGAAAGTTGACCAAATTGTTAGCCGTGGGAGCAAATTGTTACATGGACTTGAGCAACCTCTTGTAGATCGTAAGTGATCTAACTTTGCGTATATGATTTACACTGCAGTTTCAGTTTGCATATTAGAATGCGTGTCTTTGAATTACATCAGGCTGTAATTTATTGAAGTATTTTCTTCTGTAACATTGTGTTTAGGAAGCTAAATAAGGACATGTTAGTTAAAAGCCTTCCCCCCCCCCCCCCCCCCCAATTACACAAAGGATTTCAGTTATTACCAATGATGGACAAAATAGTGTGGTGAGTTTGCACGATACCATTATTAGTAGTTGAATTCTTTTTGAGTTGGCCTTTAATATTTATGAAATTAGGAATCTTTGTCTGATAATTGTAATCCATTATGATTCAGGACTATTTAAAAGGTAGATATTATTCTTGCTGAATTGCATGAGATATTTATATCTCTGCAGGATCTGTCTTTCTTATATCTCTCTAGGATCTATCTTTCTTTCTCACTCTTATTTTTAATCAAATAAATCATGACTTTATGGTCCAGTTTCCCGGCTACAACGTGATGAAAATCTCTCAAATTATCTTTTTTTACGAGGATTCTGATCTAAGTTATGGGCCGGGGTCATCAACGAGTTTGTTCCCACTAGAAAGTAAGAATATGAGGGGGGGGGGGTGTTGTTTAGTTGCCTTGAAAAGGTAAAAAAAGAGTACTTATGAATTTAATTAATTAAATTGATAAGAATGAGTCATGAGGACATTACGAACTACTCCATACAAATATGACAAAAATGATTAAAACTTGTAATCTATCATACTCAAGACTTTTGCCTTTATCATCAGACCACGACTTCATCTACAACCTTTTAAAAAAGAGAACCTTAGTTTAACTATTCATGCAATAGTATTATCCCTAAAAAGCCCTTCGTTTTATGCCCATTAACAGATTTGCCCTTTCTAAACTGTCCACACGTGCTTTCCTCTTTCTCACACATGACTGCCTTCCTCTTTCTCACCCATGACCTACTTCTGTGTTCCTTACTCTTTCCCTTGTTTCTCCTTCTCCTTCACCTCCATACTCTGCTCTAAAAATCCGCCCTCCTTTTTATCCTCTCTTTGTTTGGCTTTGTCATCCAGAGTTTGTTATCGGGTTTGCCTTTCTTTCTCCCTTGCCTCTCCTTCACCTCCAGCCTTTTCTCTGCAGATCTGCTGTCCATGGAGGCGCGGCCTTCTTCTTCGGTGTCGGCATCAAAAGCTGGTGCTGAGCTTCTTGACTTGGATCTTCACAAGGTAATTTCTCTCTCTTTTAATTTATTTCTGTTTCTTGAATTTTTTTAATTTAATTTTGTGTAAGAAATGGTTGGTGATTAGGGTTTTGTTGGTAATTAGGTTTATGTTGGTAATTAGATCGAATTGTGTAAATTAGGTTAATTTAAGTTGGAGTGATTTTGGTGGTTTGTTATCAGGAATAACAGGAGGAGAATCGGGTTGAGGAGGCAGAGCATGTGGAACCGAGGGAAGGTTTATGTGAGTAGGAGCAGATGTTTGAAACCGAGGGAAGTTTTATCCTCACTACGCTTACTCCTTAGGAATCTCCTCAATATCAATTCGTCTCTTTCTCCCTTGTATGATTCTCCTTTCTCTGGATTTTTTTAATGTTTCTCTTCCGTCCTTTCTTGTGTTTTACTGTTTATTTATCATCTGCAATTGTGGTTTACCCTGGGTTCGTTTATTGCTTGAACATGTTCTCTTGTTTCTTTTGTCTTAACATTGGCCCAAATTGTTCCAGATCTCTATGCATACGATGCCGTTTTTTGCTTTCCAATTGCCCAAGTTCATTAGCGTTTTCCAGATCTATTTGCTTTAGTTACTGATTTTACATCTTCTTGCTGATCTTGTATGTGGAAGGATGATTCCTTGGCCAACACCAAATTGTAGTTAAGTGCTTGATTAAGTGGTCTGGATTTTGTTAGGTGATTTTGCAGGGGTTTTAGGTGTTTCAGATTTCTATCTTTTATCAATTTCTGAGTTTTTTAGGTCTAGGTAACTTTAGGGGTTTTTGGTGTTCAGATTCTTATATTTTCTTAGTTTCTGAAATTTCTAGGTCTATGCATAAATTAACTATCTTGGCATCTGGATTTCTTATGACTTATGAGGGTGTTAGGATTCTACTCTTTTCATAATTGGTTGGTTTATTAATTTTTTAGGTAGATTACCAGCCAAAGGAAGGAGATAACGCCGAAACTGAGCTTGAAAAGCATTAGGATACTCTGGGCTGAGATGGCTCGAGCGGAGGTGACATTCTACTATTTTTTTTCATCTCATTAATTATGACCAGGGTTGCTAGACTATTGGTGTATAAATGTGGATTCTGTATTGTCAAATTCATTTATCTGCTGCTTACAAAAGTAGAATGGTTGGACTTTGTCTTCTATTTCTTCAGATTTTTGGGCATTTTTAGTTTTCTGTGTTTGTCACTTTGCTACTAAGCTACAGCGAAATATGCAAGTATAATGTTTCTAGATAAAATAGTGATGTGTTTGTCTCCAACTCTCTACCACACATGTAGCTCATTTTGCGTAGTTATTATCTTTTTGTTGTCCCCCCTGCTGCATCTGTTATGTAGTTTCATTATTTGGGTTCCTTTTGTGCTTGTAATTCATGAAAAAGATTGGAAGTAAAGACTCTTTACCTTTATGATTCTCATTAGGGCTCAATGGTTCATGTTCTGCTTGAGATCCCTCTGTAAGTCATACTGTCGGGTTCAACTGGTAAAGTTTCAAAAGGATTTGTTAAGAGTCTGAGCATCTAAATCATTCTTTTCTTTTCAAAATTAGTCCGTCTGAGAGTCTGATGTGTTGTTTCCTTGTGTGTACATGTACTTGAAGCATGCACTGTTAATCTGATCAACTGAACTACGTGGATTTCTCTTAATTTCATCACTGGATTCGGATTAGATTTAGCTTTAGGTTTAAGGTTTATATTTAGGATTTATACAGAGTTTTATATTTAGCTGGTGAAGTTTTGTTAGTTGAATGTTTGATGTGAGGGATGTTTTATTTGCTTAATTTGATTTACTGAATGACTTTTGGTGTTTGATTGGAGTTGATTCTTTTTTTAGTTAGGATGATAACATTACTGATCTCGTAGTTGAAGCAATGATTGGAGTTAATTTGAAGTGAAGATCCGTGAGAAACTAAAAGTGGAAATATTAAGCTCAATTCAACATTACTGATCTCGTAGTTGCGTAACTTGCTTTTAAATACGGCCTACCTTGCTATTGTAACTTGCTTATACACATTTCACAATCAGCTTTTAGCTACTTGTTGAGAGTTGCACGGTTAATCCAACCTTTTCCTTTAATAATGTGCAGCCACTACCTTAATCTCCACTTTAGCTTACTTTAGTTCGTTTCCACTTTATTGTGTAGCTGTTGCCTTAATCTCTACTTTAACTTACTTACCTTTTTTATTTATTTATGTTAACTCTTTTATTTTGTGTACTACTTGTAATTAGTATCTAATGCGCTCAGTTATCCTATCTTGGTTATGAGAATCATCAAAACTATAGCTTTGTGTCAGCATTTTGAATTTACATTCATGAATATATACTGATCTTGCTATGTTTAAAAACCCAAAACAATTGGAAGTGTGACATCAATGTTGGAGACTTGGAGGGCCTAGGTGATAGGGTCAATTAGTGGTCTTAAGTCATAAACCAAAATCACCCAGTTATTGTCTTGCGCGGTTATCTAGAGATGATCGCATCTCGGTTAGTTATGTTGGGTTGCCCTCTATTCTATTGCAAAATAATGAACGTACTAGAGTCCATGATCCTGGTGTTTTTCTACTGCCCGTGTTATATTTTAGGTCTTGGGTTTGTTGTCCAGTGTATGTTTGGAGACGTCTGTTTGGTATGTCATGACTTATGAAGTGGTAACTTGACTGTATTTGCTTCCTTTACAGAGTGCATTGTTTGTGCTTGCGGTGGTTGTTCTGTTCCATCTGCTGCCCACTGTCACGAGGTACCACATTTATCCGCTTCCTCACTTGTCTTGTGCCTTTCCCTGCATCAATTCGTTGCTTCAGTTTAGGTGTTTGCTTTGCATTTACTATGTTTGTTGTTTCAATATGTATTTCGTTTGTGGCTGTGAGCCTGACCTTACTTCTTTGCATGGGGTTGTAGCCTGCATTTACCATATGAGGGGTTCTAATTCTAGGGTTGCTAAATGTGTGTTTGGTTAGAGCGTGTACGGTTTATTAATGTGACTATGCAGTTGTTTCTTATTACTTGGTATATATATGAAATTTTGTTACAACCACCCTAACTGGTATATGCTTTTCTTCACCTACTCAGGTCTCTTGACTGAGGTTTTACACTTTTGCAGAATCTACGCAAGTTGTCTCTGATGAGATTCGTCAAGTCCTGCCAATTGTATGATTAACTAAGGGATTTGAGGCTTCAAGAATTGATCTTCAGAGTTTCTGCTTGGCAAATGGAAATTTAAAGGTAATTGTTAGTATCTTAATGAAGCATCAATATAGTGGCTAACTGTCACTAAAAATATGAGAAGGGAGTAAAGATCGAATAGAAGTATCAGATTTGTTTAAATTATTCACATAGTATCAAATTATTCACATAGTATTAAGGTACAAATATCGTACTCGTGGTTCCCTTTTCTTAGAAGAGACATGCCAATTCTGCATCATTTCTTTTGGCTGATGTCTTCCGTATATGTTGGTATGTTTAGTACATGTTCTTGGGACATTGGACGGATACGATGCTTCGTTGACACTACGTCCACTAACAACGGTTAACCTCCAGATGAAAGAGGTTAGAAACCACATTTGGATGGGTTTGTTTAAGTGTATTTGTTAGAAGAAGCATCCATGATATTAGGAAATTGTAACAGAAACATATGAAATTTATAACCAGACATTACAAGATATGAGGAGTGGCCTATTATTATTTGGGGAATTTCGGAATAAAAATGTGGCCTTTGAGACAGAGCGAGAGAACTTTATTATTTGGATCATTGTTTATTGAAAATGATGGTTTTTAAAATGTAAAATTTTGTTTAAAAGGTTAAATCTTGCAATCAAGATATTAATTACACCCTTCTTTCTTTGATCAGGTAATTGATTCTCTGAAGTGTGCTGATGATTTTGTGTTCTGGTTTGCATGAAGGTTGCTGGTCCGAGGCAGTGAAAGTTAGTTCAGGGTTGCGGGGTAGTCTGGTTCTGTTGCTGGTTCTGTTTGTTGCTCCGTGAAGTTTTAACCAAAGTGGTTATGTAAACTTGGTGTGTTGTTGTTTGCTATACATAGTCCCAATGAGTTTGCATAATGGCCCCATAATTTTGTAACTGATTTCTTATTTATATACCTCATGTGTTTGCATATTTGTAATTTTTTTTTTATCATTTCAAATCCTTATTTGTCGGATATGGAGGTGTGCAACATGATACACAATTTATTTCATCTCCCTTACAAAACAAATGTTATTAGCAATCTTTAAACAAAAAGTTTTTTTTCCTACAAATACATGGTTATAATACTAATTAAACATATTTGATATATTTTAATGAAAATAACTATGCCATACGTTTTCCCTACCTTGGGGGACGGCGCGCGATAGCGCGTCGGCCAACAACTAGTTTGTAAAAGCGTGTGTACTTGAGGCAATAATTTTGCGCACAAAAAGTCCAAAATCAACATTGACTTCGATGTATACAAGTTAATGAGAAGTTGGGCAAAATCATTAGTAGTGTCACTGGTACTGGTATGGTGCTATGGTCAGTGACTGATCCCAAAATTATACCGAGTGGGATTACTATTTGAAAAAATTAAAAAATTACAAACATTAACCAAAAAAAAACTGGTCATCTGTCATGACCTTACTTCTTGTACACGGCCTCCGCCTCTGGTATGCTAGTAAGAAATATGAATTTGTTGAAATAGATAAAACTTGATTGATATTATTGGACTCGGTAGAATCTGCTTAGAGATTATTTGATCCGATTAAATTTGATTAAATTTGATTGTAAGAGATTAAACGACTAAATTGATATGATTTGATTGGAATTTAATGGATCTCGTTAAAATTTATAGTCTGCAATATAATTTATCTAAACTTCTAAAACCTAAAACTTATTATTTTTTAAAGGTAAAAACAATGCATCCTAAGTAATAATTAATTATATTATTGATCCATGAGAAAATTGCATCCTCCTCAGCAATTGTTTTTTTTTTTTTTTTTTTTTGGGTGCAAATGAGCCACAAAGGCGGGGATGAGAATCGATCACAGGATCACCTGGAACCGGGATGGAAGCTCTAACCAACTGAGCTATCCATCACTCAAGTGTGTCTTGGCCTAGTGAAAAGGATTCCACTTTCCAACCAAAAGGTTGGGGGTTCAATCCCCACTAGGGGGCACTTTGAGGGAGGGTTCCCCTTATCACTCCCCCCACTCTCAAAGTGTCTAGCCTGCTAACCCGCGAGAGTCGGTAGGACTATTCATTTTACCTTGCAAAAAAAAAAAAAAAAAAAAAAAAAAAAAACAATTGTGTCATGGATATTGTGCTTCTCTTGGTCTTTTGTTTTTGTTTTTGTTTATCTCTCTCCTCTAAGCTCTAACGAGTAACCACACAAGCTAACTAACAAGTTGACAAAAAAAATGAAATTTTCAAGTTGCTTGGAGCTTTCCCTATCACTAGGCTTCTCTTTCGTAATTTTGCCGTCCTTCTAATCTGTTTTATTATGAATTGAACTTTATGGTCTATATAGTTGGATACATTCAAAATACTACTTTTTCCTTAAAAGTAGTAAATCTTAAAGTAGCAAATGTTATATTCAAGCAGGTTCGGGTTATTTTAGGTAAGCTTTTTTATTCAATACAGGTGAAGTTCAATTCAATGGGATTCTAATGTTCTATGGTTTAATACATGTCTTTTTGCAGATGTCTGGTGTTAATTCAAATCAGTTTTAGTTCAAGTCAAGTGGTAATTAAATTGATTAGGTAGGCATTTAGATACACTTTGTTTATCAGATTTTCAGTTCGAATAAAATCTGATCTCGTCATTTTAGATTTGATAAAATAGTTATAACTAGGTTCACTAAATTCATATTGTCTTGGAATTTTAATTTTTAGATCTCTTTTCATAAATGTTGGCTAAAATTATTACTCCGTACTTTGTAATCTCTTTTGTTATCTAAAAGATTTGTTGTAATTACAATATTATTTATACGTGGATGTGATTTTTAAGGTTGGAGCTTTAGTTTGTAAATAGGTCAAGACAATCCAAATGCAAGTGATTGTCCCACTTCATTATAACAATTCCATTATTGTAATTTTGCAAGCGTGCTTGCCGCTAACCACAAATTGGAATATATATGCAGTATAACATTCCTATTTTTTTTTTCATATTACATCATACGGAGGATTCAAATATCGTTTAAAACATTTTTACATATTCAAAATCTACTTTCTCAAATAAATACCTCAAGAACTATGGTTAGAAAACAAGCATTTAAAATTTCAAATGCTTGGAGCCAACAGCTTAAATATAAAAATGACAAATGATTCACTGATTGTAATACAATTATTACGAGCACTTGATGAGTAGTACAATTGTAGTAGCTACTTCCTACTAAATATGATTATAATGGAATTTGAAAAAAGTTTATCTAGAAAATACATAATGAATTATTCCAAATAATTTAACGAACCATGATTATACATATTGAGAAAATACGAAAATGCATATTTATATGTTGGACTCTTGGTATCAATACCAATTCAGCTCTCATGCATGGATTTATATATCTCATGCACGGCGGCTTACTTTTTTTTTTTCTCGTGTAACAACTAGAAACAATGTAATAAGACAACGAACTCGGCCTGGACCTTAGTGGTGTCCTCCTCCGAATCCTCCACCAATCCCACCACCTCCACCTCCACCGCCACCACCACCAAACCCACCTCCTCCACCGCCACCGCCACCAAACCCACCACCTCCGAATCCACCGCCTTTCCCGAATCCTCCTCCGAACCCACCACCTTTCCCGAATCCCCCTCCTATGCCACCACCCTTTCCGAATCCCCCTCCTATGCCACCACCCTTTCCGAACCCTCCTCCAGCACCACCTCCAAATCCACCACCTTTACCAATTCCCCCTCCAAAACCACCACCTTTTCCAATTCCTCCGCCAAAACCTCCACCTTTTCCGATGCCACCGCCAATACCGCCACCCTTTCCAAAGCCACCGCCGATTCCTCCACCTTTTCCAATGCCGCCACCTAAGCCACCACCCTTGCCGATTCCGCCACCAAAGCCTCCACCCTTTCCGATGCCACCTCCGATTCCACCGCCCTTTCCAAAACCACCTCCACCACCTAGACCT
Organism: Spinacia oleracea; assembly: GCF_020520425.1. Classification (NCBI taxonomy): domain Eukaryota; kingdom Viridiplantae; phylum Streptophyta; class Magnoliopsida; order Caryophyllales; family Amaranthaceae; genus Spinacia; species Spinacia oleracea. Next base: position 11,070,582 of record NC_079489.1, on the reverse strand, counting down.
CCACCTTTGCCAATTCCTCCTCCAAGCCCTCCACCTTTGCCGATACCACCACCGAATCCTCCACCTTTCCCAATTCCACCACCGATACCTCCTCCTTTACCGATACCACCACCAAATCCCCCACCTTTCCCAATTCCACCACCAATACCTCCTCCTTTGCCAATTCCACCACCAAAACCACCACCTTTCCCAATTCCACCTCCTAGCCCCCCACCTTTACCGATTCCACCACCATATCCACCGCCAATTCCGTGGCCACCACCAATGCCACCGCCAATTCCATGACCGCCTCCAATGCCACCACCTATTCCATGGCCACCTCCAATGCCGCCGCCGATTCCATGGCCACCTCCAATACCGCCGCCGATTCCGTGGCCACCTCCGATTCCGCCACCAATTCCGTGGCCACCACCGATTCCGCCACCAATACCGCTACCAATTCCGTGGCCACCTCCGATGCCACCACCAATTCCGTGGCCACCTCCAATGCCACCGCCAATCCCATGTCCACCACCTAAACCTCCGCCGCCACCACCTCCTAATCCTCCACCACCACCAGTACCTCCGCCAAACCCTCCCCCAGCACCACCACCATATCCCCCACCTCCTCCGAATCCACCACCTCCACCACCACCTCCACCTCCTCCTCCGCCTCCTCCCCCTCCACCACCAAACCCTCCACCCGTTCCGAATCCACCACCCTTACTAAAGAGAAACTTCTCATCTTCATTCTTCGTAGTCTCCAAACTTCTCGCAGTTACACTTGATATGGCAATGTGAAAGCAAACTAAAAACAACAAAGAAAGTCTTTTAGTTCCTCCCTTCATATTCGAGATTGAAGATATATTAAAAATGGAAATCGATGTAGTTTTTGGTTTTGTTGAGCAAGACTTACAGAGTTTGAGGGGGTTTATATAGAGTTTCTAACTAAAGTCACAAATGCATTAAATTTAGTCTCAACAACCAACTGTTGTACGTACTCCTGTATATTATGGTTGATAATAATATCATAATACACACCCATTATAATTATATTTTGATTTATAAGTTAAATCACCGATTAAATCATCAGCATTTATTAGGCATGGAATTGAAAATTACAGCTATTAATTAGTACTCTTGTGTTATTGTTTCTGATTTTGATTGCTAACCAATTACCGCTCTTTTCTTGCGTGTTGTTTGTATGGCTTTTGCGCCGTACGTGCGTATTGGGTGTTTTTGTAGTAGTGTCCTAGTGAATTTTGATCCAACGACCTTGAGGTTGTGAGTCTTTGTGACGATTCTTGTGACTTTGTGAGATCTAAAACTTTAAAAATTATTAGGTGCATCCGGATACACCATGCACCTAAAAGTATTTTTATGTCGATTGATGGTCCCTATTACATTTTCTCCTCATATATATGGAGAAATGTGAGAGGGTGCACCGTGCACCCAGATGCATATAATATGCTCTACTAAAACTTACCCTTAAGCCAAACCTTTCTTGATTGATAAGTGAGTTTGAATGCACAATCCTTAATTAAAGTGGATAAGCACATGCAATAATATAACAATAATTCATAAATGGTTAATCAGTCAATTTTTATTTTTATTTTTTATGCAAGCTTGGAACACTAAAATAGATAGTTAACAGTTAACAATGCATGATTTTGTTGTAATATTACAACTCTATTAATTCCATCTTGGAGAGTATGTTTATCATTGATCTGTACGTAGACTCCAATCTAGGGATTCTTAATTTCACAAAATCTAACCGTTTCTGGATAAACACAAAGGGTAAATTGACATAAGCAGTTCCAACTATGAGCATACGGTCCGATTTAGCCGGGCTATATTAACGGTTGAGCAGGTTAATTATGCACACGAGGATCATTTTGTGATCATATCCCTAAAAGTTGAGACCACCATGACTTAACCAAAATTTGAGACCTTTTAAAAGTGACCACCAATAGTTATGACCGTTGATATTAATTATACTAAAATCGTATGGAATATGTATATCGATATCCTTCTAGTTGTGTTAGGAAACGAGCCTACAGTATTATGTCAATAATTACCCTATGTAAATTCCTAATAAATCAAAGAGAATTATGTTCTCTATCAGAAGCTATAGCAACGTACATAACTAAGAAAGTGAAGAATAAAGACGAAACTAAAGCTAAGAAAGTAATTAGTATAGAGATAGAAGCTATAGCAACGAAGACTAAAGAGGTGAAGAATAGAGACGTTGTCAAATGAGGTATATGTAAAACAAAGTAATGAGAAAGTGGTGTAAATGATGGGGTTTATAATTTCTCATGATAAACTCACCCGGCCATACACGGATCCGTACATGAGAAAGATTGACCGCATATAAATTTGAAGGTCATTTTAAAACCAATTGGTGATAGGCGGAGTAGCTCACCAATCTTATATGTTAATCAATCTTCCTCTATTTCTTCCATATGGAACAATCTGTCTCAACTCACATATGGATTAATCTTTCGATCAACCTCTCAAGTCTTTTTTTACGAAGGCTAGATGTCTTATAACTTTTATTGAAAAGGTTCTTCAATTCCAAGTTCTAAAAGTAGTAGAAATAATGAGGTTCTCCAAAAAAAAAAATAGAAACATTTTGTTGGACATTTGAACTTCATCACTCAAGTCCAAGTGATCCATAGTTCACCTTCTATTGGCACTAAGACTTGTATATTATATTCATATATGACGTATATAATTTTTAATTGGTTAATTAGAAAGTATTACATGTTAATATTGTTTCATATAATGTACGAACTACGAAGTACACTTCCACGAGGATTGCACTGGATATCTTTCGACGTACAAAATAATCCCTCCCAAACTACTACTACGTAACAATTATGGTAACTCAGCTCCACCATGAATAATCCGTACATATATACTTTCTCCGTTCCGAAAATATCGCCAAAGTCATAGTGTGAATAGTGTAAAAAATAAATGGTGCGATATTTCCGAAACGGAGGAAGTATATATTCACATGCAAATACCGAATCCTTTCTCGTTTTAGTGTAGCTAACTACGAGGTACTTAAGTTATTGCTAACTTGGTTTATTAATAGACATTTTTCCACGAAGAAAAAACTCGAGGAAAACATATGTAAGATGTAGTAGAATTGTAGAAAACACAAGTCCAACATTCATTTATAATTAAGTTCAACTTTCGGTGATTAAGTTGGGTATATATATATGATACTATTTCATTCGAAGAATAACAATTATAAGTTGGTCACTTTAATTTTACCAAAAGAATTGGTACCCTATGAAATATTCTTTATTGCCTTTTGATTAATAGGACACTAATTTAAGAAGTTTGAACAACTATTATTAGTGAGTTCCATCCATGGACCAAACAAGAGGTTTTTAGTTGAATAAACATTAAATGCAATGAGATTATTTTCAAGATCCATATTAATTCTATATCTACCTAGCACATGAAACATGACCCCACTTTACATGTTTTTCTTCTATGTTTGTACTCGTAAAGTAATTATCAATTGATCTAGTTATTGGCTTTTGAAATGGTGAACACTTTTCACTGGTAGAACAATCTTATTTGATTTACATTGTGTTCTCTTTGCCTTAAAAAATATAATAAGTTTCAATTTTAGTAAGTTTAGATAGATCCAATCAGTGTCAATGAGTATACTCTCTCAAGTTTACTTTCTTACGATCATCTCTAATAAGTTCAAATCAGGTCCTACCAAGTTAAATAAGTTAATTATGCTCCCCCCATATTTAATTTAAAGATACACTTTTCTTTTCTGGCATGTCATGATTCTCGCTTCCAATTATATTAATATTTCTTTCTTTCTTGTGGTTCTCACACTTACTCACATAATCTTTTTACTACTTCCTCCGTCCCTTTTTGTTCTTTACGTATTTCATTTCGGGTGTCCCATTTTGTTCTTTACATTTCCTTATATATTATCAAATGAATGCCTTAATATTCTATCAAAATTTGTGCCCAAGAATTATCTTAACCAAATAAATTTGTTGGGGCATTTAATCTCTCACACTTTTCCATTGGGGCATCTCAATGTTAGATTTTTAATAAAAATGATAACATTATAAAATAAACGTAATTATTTCTTATTTTAATAAAAAAATAAATAGAGGAATCTCAATGCACATTAAATAGACGTTAAGTTGCCTATAAAATACTAAACATAAAGAATATTTTAAGACCGAGGGAATACAATAAATAAATTCACCCTGAATACAAGTCTTTGCTCCTCATTTTAGCAGGATATTACCACCCAAATTCTTAGATGCATGTATTCAGGGTGTACATAAACATTTGTACAGTCGTACGCATTAAAAGAGTGTTTTATGTTATTAATAGATCCTTCATATTATCTTGAGGGGGTAGTGTATAAAGATGGTTGTGGGCCGGATTGGGTTGGGCCATCCCTAGGCCCGACACATCCCGGCACAAGAAAAACACGACCTAATACGAGCACGAAGTCATGACCGGGTTGTGGGCCACATATTTTTGAAAAAGCACAACACGACTCGATCCGACACAACAAATCACGCTAATTTTAATAAAATTATGCTTAGGCAAGACGATCCGACCGCTAGTGGGCCAAGACCACGTTTTGAAACTTTTGGCCCGGCCCGACCCAATGAAAAAGTGGGCTTCCATGGACCGGATCCATTATGGGCCGAAGCCCGCCCGGCCCACAACCATCTTTAATTGTGTACTTTAAATGTTCTCTTAATTAACAAGGGGACTCGATTTGGATTTTGAAAAAAAAAATTAACTAAGAATTCAAGAGATGTTATGAAAGCAGGGAGAGAAAGGAAGAGAGAAACTGACAGTTATGATATTGTTCCAATAGACATAATAGGTACACATACATATATTATAAAGGATGTCAGGGGTATAATTAATATCCACAATACAATATTTTATAACACTCTCTCTTGGATGTCCATTATTTAAAACAATACAATAGCCCTGTAATGTAGTACATGAGATGATGCCTCTTTAAAAACCTTACTAGGAAAACCCTGTGGGAAAAAAACCTAGTGAAGGAAAAAAAGTACAACACTCATCATAATACGCTTGGGATTAGGGATGGCAATTGGTCTGATCTGGACCGGGTCCGACAGGATCTAGACCCGGACCCTTTTTTAAGAGGTGGATCCAGATCCGACCAGATCCATTGGGCCCAAAAAAATCAGATCCAGACCCAGATTTACTGAGTCTAATGGGTCTAGGGTCGGATCTGGGTCCTAAATAGGTCTAAGCGTATTTCTTTTCCAAAAAAAATTGTCACTCATTTTTCTTATATTATGTAATTTTTTCGCCCATTTTTTGTATATAAATGTAACGTTACTTTAATAAAACCACTAAATATGGAATATTCGTTAATTTTTTTTAGGAAAAAAAATCATATTAGCCTTGTAATACAATAAGTATTTAAAGTTTCTAATATTTTTATTTATACGTCACGTCAAATAATTTTTAAATAGTTTAATATCATAAGAACTGAATAAAGTTTAGCACGTAAACATTGTATTATTTTTAAACTTTAATATTTTTTTAAAAATTATATATATATGGGTATGTGGGTCGGATTTGGACCGGATCTGAGTCTTTAATTCTTGGATCCGGACCCAAACCCAGACCCACCCTATTGAACAAAGACCCAGTTTCGCCCCATATTCACAGGGTCTAATTTTTATTTTTTTTTGTACCGAGACCCTTAAAAATGGACCGGGTCCAACCGGATCTGGTCGGGTCTTGGATCCATTTCCATTCCTACTTGGAATCGATGTTGCCTCGTTAAAACCCTTACCAGGAAAATCCAGTGGGACAAAAGCATGGTTAAGGGAAAAAGAGTGCAACGCGTATTTTCTCCCCCTGATTAATACATCACTTGAGATCTTCTAGTTCAATGAATCTAATATTGTTGATAACTTTTCAAATGTAGCAACATGAAGCTCCTTGAAAGTTGATTCTCCACAATTTGACTTGAATTTTCAAATTTTCACTTGTATGCACTAGGTGAGTATTTATATCACCTAACTTTTGAAAATAATACCTGAAATAAATATTTTTTTTGTACATAATATTACAAAATGTATCTTTTCATATTGGACATTTATAAACCTTCTTATGGAGGTTAAAAATAATAGTAATCATCAATAGAAAAAATTCTAGTCATACTTTCATGGCAATGCATGATAAATAACAACATCATTGGAGTATGATATAACTAATAATGCAATTTATGGTTCTTCTGGACCATAAAATAAAACTCAATGTAAGGGAATTACATACTTTTATCTCATATTTTGAATCAACTCATATTTCCGTGAATAAATTAATATGTATATTTCATAATTATCAAATACTCAAACTTTGGTTGAGACGACAGTTTTAAAACACTCTTTAAGAATTTGATAATATCTTATCAATGATGTGACATTAATATGCAAAACTTAAAGGGCTAGATGTTAAGAACATCATGTATAAGTTCTTCAAGAACTCTTCTTATTTGCATGATTCATAACATGCTATTAAATCAATATTATATATATATACTACTTTCGCAACTATTAGCCCAATGGAGTAAGAATCTCCTCTTATGTAAATTTTCATAAAGTTGCAAATTCGTCTTACCATTCTTTGGATGCATATTCATATACGACATCATAATAGTTTTGAAACTTGTAATATGAAATTATAACTGGATAAATCAAAATCATATCATGATAAAACATAAAACAAACTAAATGTATGATGAATGATGCATTTACCTATTAACTACACATGTATATGAATGTAAGACTCAAAATGCAAAACTCTGTACATTGTAGATATTTCAAATCAATAACTTGTTGGACTTCAAGTCCATGAGCTCATTTGATCATTATAGTTATGTCTACATCGAAATAGACATGGATTTACGATCCCCTATTAAATTCAAAGTCCATTATTTCTCGCATATGCATTATATTTAGGTTCCATCATCTACCGGTATCATCAAAATTCTTCAAAATATACTTGCATGCTATTCATCAATAATATCTGAATACTTATTCAATAGGTACCATTCATCTTTTCTCATGTGCCATATATTATAGTCCAGATATCTATACCACTTAAAGGGTATTTCATACACTACATTAGTATTTTCTTTCTTTTCACAAATATTATCAACTGCATTATTTTTCCGTCATTTTCATATAAATAAATATATAACTCATCACTATGTTGGAACCGTATATATAAACTACACTTCAGGAGTAGAAATTTAAATATGGGCAAAATATATATTTCTCAACACTTACTATATGTAACATCGAGCACTATGGCTATCATATACCTTTATTACGTTAGAAATCTTATTATAATTGGTGGTGGTGGAGATGGTGAGGTGAGGGCTGCCAGATTTTTGTCGCCGGAAAATGATATAGGCTGCCGGAATAGGAGTGGTGAAATCTTGAGGTGAAAAATGAAGAAGGTGGGGCAGAGTTTTATAAGGGCACAACTGTCCTTCCACATAAAATACGCGAGCGTTTTTAGCGAACGAGACGTCGAATAGCGATACACTTTAATAACTATTCTTGCTGATGGTATAGTGCTTGAAATAATGTTAGCAGTCTGAGTCCAATTTTGTTTTGGTGGTTACGTTGATCTTTTTTACAAAAGTTTTTCCATATTTTAGCTATTTTGGGTGATGTTCTCTTAGTTATTGTTTTAGTCTTTTCTGCTCTTGCTTCTATATTAAGTGTCAGTGTCCTTAATTTGCAAGAAATGTTTGATTTAGTTCTTTGCAATAATTGAAGGTGGCACTAATTACACATTCTCAATTTGAACATGAGATGCTACAATATAATGCTAGCTAGATATATTGTCATTGAACTTTTGCTGGGTTAGGGAGGCCTTTTAGTGGCACTGAGCCACTGATCAATTACGATATCTCAGAGTATATAGGACTTTAGAGCTAGAATATAATTAATGATTATATCTTAATTTATATGTGTAGTAAAATTAATATGTTTAGTAAAAATGATAGGAAAATAGCTAGTTTGTCTATATATCCACCTTCATTTTGTTTTTTTTTTTTTATTTATCTACTTAGATTGGAAGTAGGGAGTTTTATTTTCTCAATCTTTTTTATTACCTTTTTGTGCTCCGGCCTTATGACCTTATTTTTTGTATTGATGTTGTTGCCTTGCAGGTCATATCAGTTCTACATAAATCAAGATTCAAAATTGTCATTGGCCAAATTTGGCAAACAAGTCGAATTCCTTGGATTATTTGTATTATTTTGTAAAATTTCCCTATACCTTAAGTTTTACACCGTACGTCGTGGATTGAGTTGATTTTACAGATTAGTACGTGTCTTTTTAAAAACTAGATACAAATTTATTGTTATTATAAAAATCTAATATGCCTCCTTTATATATATATAGACATATTTGCTGAAATATTAGAGCGCCATCTAGGATTACTATTGGTTTCGACCAATGAAAAATAAGATTTCTAATTTATTTTTGAATTAAAAAAATCGATCGCCACGTAGATAATTCATTAGGTGCCACGTGGATATTATGTGTCACATAGATATTTTAATTATGTTATCCCACTTTAAGTTAGATTCCACTTTTCATCAGTGTTGTAATTCTATAAGTAGTCCACTCCTTAAACACGGTGAAGTTTATGATATTGAGTTCCAATCTATAGACTCTTGATATTTAATGCAAAGTAAGATGAAATATACTAAAATCATCCGACAAAGAGGAACTCAATATCTAATGTAAAGTAAAGATGAAATATACAATTCAAAGTCTAGAAAGTATACAATCACATGGATTGGAATATGAATTTGAGGCCCACGTAGCTCAAGGAATATAGAATTTATTATTTAAACTAATATTAATAATAATAATAATAATAATAATAATAATCTAACATATATATATATATATATATATATTATTGTTATTATTATTATTATTATTATTATTATATATAACTAATTATTTATTATTAATTACTATAAGTTATTATTTATCATTTATTATTATTTTTAGAAATTAATTACGGATTATTAATTATTAATTATTTATTATTCAGTAAAGTTCAGTTCAGTTCAGGAGTATTTAGTTTAGTTTAGTTGAATTCAGTTTAGTTCAGTTCAGCTCTAAATAACAGGGCCTTAATATTTTTTCTATTATTCATACTACAAATTACGATCTAAGCTTTTAAAGTTTGAACACATGAATAGTAAACATGAGAAACATTATGAAATAGAGAAAGTGCTACTTATTAGATTTTTATAATACAATTATTGAAAAGTACCTAGTATTGATTAACAAAACATATATTGTATACAAGACTATTACAAATTAAATTGCTATAATAAAAATTAATAAATAACTCATGCATTGCACGGGCTTTAAATCTAATTTATAAATAAAGTTGTTGAAACCGGAGCTAATCTAGTTTATGAATATGTCAATTGATAATGCCTACAGGAAATAACATACTCCGTTTATGTCAATTGATGATAATACATTTTTAGTTAGAGGAAAAACAATTTACGCACGCTAAATGCAACGTATTTCGAGTGTCGTAACTCGTATGTAATCCAAAATATGGTTTATACACCCGGGTGCACAATGCTTACTGTGCACCCTATTTTTAAAAGAACATATAGTTCAAATGCAAAGAACATATAGTTCAAATGCAAAGAACATATCATTCATATTCATAGAACATATACTAAATGAACATATAGTTCAAATCCATAATACATATATTGCAAATATTTCATTTGTATATGTACATTGAAATCATTCTTCATCTTCTTTAGATACTCAACAAATATTCTTCAGGGTGCATCATGATTCATGAGCACTGTGCACCAGGGTGTATAATCCAAATTGCGTATGTAATCATGTATTGTGTTTAGGTCTTGGCCTATTGGGCCCGTTTCTTACGATTGATCTTTCTAGCTGTTCCGGACCGGACTTGAATTGTTTGCAAGACGAAGGAAAAAGAAATGATTTTTAGTGGGCCCTGGTCCAAACCAGCCAATACTTTTGAAGAAGGAATCTTTTAGGATTAATGTTTTCTAGGTTTCTAACCCACATTTGACACATAGTACTCGTTTTTACGAATATGTGGTAAGCCGTACGCATCAACGGATATTTCTCCGTGTAGAATAAATAATGCATCAATTCAACATTATCCAAATGAATTCCTGGATTTTTTTTTGGATATTTTTCCTATTTGCAGGAAAATCCATTTTATTACTCAGTCATAGAAAAATAATTAACTCAAAAGTAAAGGAGCACAATGGTGTGAATTTGAATAGTCAAGATTCAAAGTTAATATCATAGTTTTGAGTTTATAGAGTTGGTCGATGGAAAATAATAATTTGCGTACACTGATTCTATTAGGTTTAATCTTATTTCAGGTTAGATCCAGTCATAACTTTTACTCCGTAATACGTTATTTAGGATTCCACTAGGCTTAATCATATTCCTTGTTTTAGCAGGACTCTTAGTAGGTCTTCTTTTATTTTCTTCTTCTTATTCTAGGTTCTTTTTGTTAGACTTATATTAGGTTGTTATTTTATTTACATTGTGATTGAGGTTAATAGAGTTTTGAGTTTTATGATACAACTTACAAGAGCAAGTGACATGCTTATTCTTCCATTCCAGCGTTTCTAGTTTGGTTATCATTTGGTCCATTTGATCGAATTCTTTAGTTTATATCCGTTCGACTCTAAATTAACACTTAGATTTTGTGAAGTTTTTTTACTGCGCATAACTACCTTATCATACCAATTTCCCCTAAGAGAAACATAATAACTCAAATCTCAAGGAGCTAGCTAGTATGAACGATTTTTTCATTAATTAAACAAGTATATAATTAAGGAATTTTTGCTATTTACTACCTTAAAAATACATAACTTTTATATTACTACTTTATGAAAATTTATTATTATTACTATCTTAAAATTTATTAAACTCCGCCTGTGAGTGTCGCGTATGCGGCATTCACTGCCGGTCCCAAGCCCGGGTAAAAGAAGAGGGTGCGGTAGGTTGGTGGCCGCCAACAGTAAAACTAAGCCACATATCATTAGCCGACCCCAAATCATTTTGGGACTAAGGCTATGTTGTTGTTGTTGTTGTTGTATTACTATCTTAAAATATGTTTTAATTTTGGATCACTCTCACTTTACATTTTTCTCATTTTGACATTAACATATCTATTTCGTTACTTAACGTTTGAAGTGATTTAAAGTTCCTCATTTTTTCTTTTGTGTAAGAATTTCATAGATAAAGACATTTCAGAACAATTATTTAATACACAAATATTTTAATAGTTTACAAAAATATTTTTTAATTCGTTTTAAAGGTGGATATCCCAAATCAGAAATACACATGTAAAGGTGAAAATGTGGAATGGAGCCAGATAGGGATTGAGATAGTAGGGGTTTGCATGAAATAGTCCTTAAAGGCTTTCTAAAAAATAAATCAAAATGAAAATAATGACAAACTCACGCATCGTTAGAATTACGTAATGGACACTAAAAATCGACAATGGAAATAACATGTACTATCTTCGTTTTATAAAAATCTTTACAGTCAATATTTGCGTAAATATTAAGACAAAAATAGAAAATTTTGTTAAATATATGGAGTAATAAAATATAGATACAGTAAGTGAAATGTGTAAAAAGGTGGGTGGTGTAATAAAAATATGAATAAAGTAGGAGAAGTGGGTAGAAAATTATAAATATTGTGGGTTAAGAAAGGAAGGTAGTAAACTTTCATGTCCAAAAAAAAATAAAGCAAAAAATAAAGAAAATAATGAAACAGATTAAAACGAAAAGTGAAAGATCATTTTAAAACAGATATAGTACATGTCACTTCCTGATGCAAGACCAAAAATCCTTTTCTTAAAAAAATATACGGAGTATATACTTATTTTTTTATTGATTTTCTCTCCTATTTTTAAACGGTTTATGCGTGGAAAAAAAGGATTATAAAGTATGATAACATAGACGATTTTGGTAAAATTTTAGTCAAATCATCATATCAATACTACTCAATATTTTGGTCAAATTAGCATCTTAATCATATCGAATATTTTGGTCAAATTATCATTTTAAGCATATAAAATATGTATTACATAGTAGGATGAAAAACTGCATCTTAAATAATTAAATAAGTATGTTCAAAATTTAATAATTATGCATTGACTTTAGGGATAAATAATCCAGTTAAATATTCTACAAATAAGATGGTCAAATAATAATTTTCGAATATTTATACATACCCCGGAGTTAATCTAGTAACTTAGTATAGATGACAAAATCAGTCATGGTTAGAATCACGTAATGTTGTAAAGAAGTTGTTTACTTGTAAATCTGTGATAATGATATTTCTCCACCATTCCACCCTCCATAATTCTTGATTTTTATATTTTTGCATAGGAGGGAGAAACCTAAAAAAAGCAAAATTACAAAAACGAAAACAAATACTCGCCTCTTAATTAACCGTGGCAAAATTAAGAAGGAATGAATTAACCGTGGCTAGAGATGGCCCACATGGCTGGTTGGGTGGGTCGTGGGTGGATTTGATGGGTCGTACAAGAATAGGTAGGCCAAATAGACTTACCCGTCGAGTCCGAATACTCAAGATTAAGAGTGATCAACTGATTTATGACATAGAAGATGGATAATGGTTAAAATTAAGGGCATGTGTTAGACATGTTACATGTTTGAATCCCTCCTCTCCTATTGTAGTTGCTATTGCCCTTATAACTCATTCATATCCAAAAAAATATTATAGTCATTTGGAACAAAAGGTCTTGTACGCACCCGGTGTAAACCGTTTTATTGTACATCAGTAACTTTTGCCTATTTTTTGGTTAGCCGCTAACATGTTTTGATTAATTTTATATTACTGAAAAAAAATAACAGATAAACATTTTAAAGGGTTAATAATTTTATATTATATCAGAGTATTTTTAATCATTTTGTTAAATTTAAGAGAAATATGAAATGAGTCTGGGCAACCCAACAAAGGAGAAAAGTTCGGTCCACTTATAAGCTCAATGGAGGTTCCACACTAAAATCAATTAACAATAGTGGGAGTGACTCCACATGCTTATAAGGTGGTATTTTCTTTCCTATTTCTCCAATTTGGGACAACTCACTTGTGGACAGCATATTGTTTCAACGCATTTTGAGTTAATTTTTTACTCCATTGTACAATTATACACCATGCATCTTTAAATAAAAATTTGTGCATTTAGAATCTTGTATTTTCGTGGATAATCTTGTAAGATACAGACCACAGATTAATATCATCAAAAGGTCTTGCGCGCACAAGGTGTACAATAAATTTATTGTACACCAAGATAACTTTTACCCATTTTTTCGTAACTTTAACCCAATTTTGATTAACTTTTATATTAGTAAAAAAAAAATTGATAGAAATGATTAAATGATTAATTTTATACATTATTATTGATTTTGGAGAAATATGATTTTACTAAAATGAAAAATTTTATCACTAAAAAAATAGATAACTTTTACATATATAAGCTTAACTTTTAAACATTTTGAGTTAACTTTTACTTCGGTGTACAATATTTATTGTACACCCTTTGTAAATAAGAATTTGTGTAATATCATTACTCCGTACTAGTGAGGTTTCTAAAGATAGAGATTAGCTTGCGTAAGTGTATTGTTAATTTGTCATTGAGTCCAGGTTGCATCATCCCAGATTAATTTGTACGATCTAAAATGGAGGATTGTTGAATGTCAAGTGGTTTGCGACTACATGAACAAGTCAATCCAATACAACCATTTTTTAATACCAACACATAATATGTTAGTACCAACTACTGGTGTTAATGAGCCGAGCCGAGGCCGAGCCTTTATAGGCTTGGCTCGAATTCGAAACTCGTGAGCACAGGCTCGGCTCGAGCTCGAAGCTCTTCGGGCCTGGGAAATTGGGCTCGAGCTCGAATTATAAAAACCGAACTTGGTTCGACTCGAAGCTCGATAGGCTCGCTCGAGATTGATCATCAAATGTTTAATTAAGTAACATGTTTAACAATTTTTTCATATTTTATATGTTAAAAATAAATATTTATTAAAGTTAATTTATGCAAAAACTTATTTTATACAAAATACATATATTAAAAAGAACTCGAGCTTGTTCACGAGCTTTCGAGTCGAGCCATTGATAGCTCAGGCTTGGCTCGTTAAGTACTCGAGCCGAACCCGAGCTCGAGTCGAGCCTGCTCGAGTCGAGCCTGCTCGATCCGAGCTTTGACCGAGTTTTGTTGAGCCGAGCGTCGAGTAGTTCGCGAGCAGGCTTAGCTCATTAACACCCTAGTATCAACTAATCAAATAATTCGCATTGGTACTCCTTAATAGTTTATTGGTATAACAATAGCTAAACGCTAGTCTTAGTACCAAATTAATATGTACCAATAAGAGTCAATTCCAATTTTAAACACAAGCCACTAAAAATTTAGAGTTTCTCGTCCAAAATGCCGATTTAAAAAAGAAAATCCAAAAAGTAAGAGATGTACTCGTATAAAATCAACCCATAAAAATGAAATCCTTAAAAAGTTTAAGGAATAGTATAAGATTCGTTTTAAATTTTTAATGCACGTATCCTTACCAAATTTTCATGTTCATATTGGACTGGACCAACTCTGTTTAATATCATAATTGGGCCTTGAGCCCAAACAACAATACAGGGTCAATTCCGTCCAAATCACATCGGTGGCATTCTCGTTATTTCTTCAAATAATAAGGTCATGCATTCAGCCATCACTATATATATACCCCATCCTCTTCCGTGCTAACAATCTTTGTATTCCCCTCTCTCTCTCCTCCCCTAATCCCTTTTCCTTCTCTCTACTTTCTATCTCCTCTATACTCCCAATCTCCCTTCTCAATTTTCCGGCCACCTTGCTCCGCCTCTTCCGCCCAATTCCAGGCCCACCTCCCCCTTTTTCTCTCTCTAATTTTTGAAAAAAATTAATCTGTTTTGGTTTTTTTTTTTTTCAAGTTTAAGTGATTTTCCCAATTTATTTATTATTTAGTTTTGTTGGTGTGAAATTACGGTTTTATCCTAAAGTGTCCCAATAAAAAACGCCACTTGCCTGATGTAACTATACATCTTTTTTATTTAAAACCGTCACCCCCCTCCAAAAAAACAACAAAATAACAAAGTGATAAATTATCGAAGAGTAATTTTACTTTTGTACCCTTACTCGTGAAATAATCTGGAAGAGAGAGACACGACGGACGGCGAGGATGAATCACACGAGTCGTAGCGTGGTAACAGCCACACGAAAGCGCAAAGATAGAGGAGAGCTAGAGAACTCTTCATTTTACAAGGGCAGTTTCGGTAACTCACATAAACCGCTTTCCATGGGTAATAATAACCATAGCAGTACGACGTCGTCGTCAACAACAACATCAAGAATGGTTGAACCGGGTTTACTAAACCCATCCTCTCCGGCTTCATCGAATCGGCTCTTAGCCGGCTACATGGCGCACGAGTTTCTATCTAAAGGGACTTTATTTGGGCAGAAGTTTGACCCGGCTCGAGCCGAAGCCGTTCCAGTTTCGGCCGCCGAGCTGAAGAGGAGGCCGGTTCAGACTGGATTTGAGACCGGATTTAAGCCTAACCGGAGTTATGCTGATGTGGCGCAACTGTTGAAGGGTGACGGGGCCCACATCCCTGGGATTGTCAACCCTACGCAACTCACTCGGTGGATCCAGATGTGAGTGACCCGGAAACCCGATATTTTTGGGTTTCCACGTGGAGGGTCCACATTCGTCTGTCACTCTTTACGGAGGACACAGGCAGGTGAGGGAAATTCAAATCAAACCCCTTACCCGTTAATTAAAAAAAAAGGAAAAAAAAACTTGAACAACACTAGTTTAGCGAGAACACCCACTCGCCAGAAAATGACGTCATTTTCCGGCTGTTTTTTCCCTCTCTCCTCTGTTGTTGTCAATATTATAAGAACGAGAGATGTAGTTTTTTATTTGTTGTTTAATCGATGTTATATTTATCTACATTATTACAATTCGCAATCAGAAATGTGTTTGTTAGTATTTTGATCAATTTCATCATGTTATTACATTTGTGATTTGTTTTTTTTAATTCGTTTGTAGGGTTTTATTTACTGATTTTAGATTTGCATCAAATGATTTATTAATGCATGAAATTTGTATCCTTCGTATTTATTTTATAAGTGAAACAATGCATGCCACAACATGCATGCATGTGTTAAAAATATTTGGCCAATTTGGCTGATTAATGTCGAACTTTTGTTTACTTGCGAGGTACTAAACCAATTAAATCTGGCTTTAATTCATTATTATGTACTCGTACATGATCCCTCTCGATTTCTATTCGATCACAATTGTTAGCCTATCAATAATCAATGTGACTATTAAATCTGTACGGATTTTCTTTTTTGTGCAAATGAGCCACGATTGAGGGGATGAGAATCGATACCAGGATCACTTGGAACCGGGATGTAAGCTCTAACCAACTGAGCTATCTATCACTCTCAAATCTGGACGGAATGGAATGGAATGGAATGAAATTAGGGAGTAGACCGGGGGACGGGGACTTACTATAAAAGGATGGTGATTGTCTAGAATTCAGAGATGAATAATACCGAAGTTAAATATTCCTATTTGTTCATGTTTTGTGGGTGAATTATGTATGTGATAATTAATGATAAGTAATGGTGGTTTATGCAATTATGCAAGCTCAAGAAATTGTCAATAGCAATTCTACTAGTAGGTGTCATATTGTTGATAGGAAAGTAATTTGATCTAGTATTAACGAAGTCGATGACATGATTAGGAAGTATTGATATCATGATGTATTATGGCTATGACCACAAAGAGAGTGTGTGTATGTATTTAACTTATTTACAATGGCAATGCCAATAAGATGTGCAACACATAGAATTAAGGTGCATGCATCATGAGCGCTTCATGCGAAGGTTGCTTAATTATTGGAATATGATTAAATTGATTGTATTATTTGTGTTTATTTTTGATAATCTAACATTAAGGATTGAAATCATGGTCAATCGAGATGATATAAATGGTTTTGAATCCTCTATAGTTTTAAAATAACTCTATAAGGTAGAGTTTAAGCAATATCAACCATTGAATGAAAAATCAATGGCTCTTATAGTATCTTTCCAAACTTTCCCCTATATTTTCTCATCAATATCCACTCCCTGGTTTTCCCTTCCTACTAATATGAGTTATTGATTTTAAAATGTATGGTTTAGACACAACTCTACCTTGTAGAGTTTTATTAAAAGTCTAAAGAATACAGACTTGATATGTAACTAAAATAATCACTGTAATATTAACCAGGACTTCATTCTCAAACAATGGCCACCTGGCCCACCCCTATCGTACTTTTGGCACACCATCATCTACCGGTACGGCGGTACCTCCAATTTTCAAGTTCTCTAAGATACTACCGATATTTGAGATGATATAAGTGATCAATCGGGTGGTAACTCAATTTTCTAAGATGCTACGTACCGTGAAGTCGTACGTGAAGCTAAAGAATATGGTACTTGAAAATCCACTTGTTTTGTTTATCATATTTTCACTTACTTCATGAAACATAAGTTTAGAAAAAAAGTGAAAATCAAGTGTATAAAACACATTCTTAATTTTTTTTTAAAAAAAATCGTG
Source organism: Spinacia oleracea (assembly GCF_020520425.1). Lineage (NCBI taxonomy): Eukaryota > Viridiplantae > Streptophyta > Magnoliopsida > Caryophyllales > Amaranthaceae > Spinacia > Spinacia oleracea. Next base: position 11,052,818 of record NC_079489.1, on the reverse strand, counting down.
TTTGGCCAAGCGGCCCAAGCTTCATCAGATTTTTTAAAAAAAATGAACATACAAAGATGATATCAAGTTATCAAAAAATCAAAGAATAGGTTTGTGCATGGTTTTGGTTTACAAACCTTTTGTTGAGGTGAGACTCAGAGGAAGTAAAAACACATATCTGATATGTGTGTCCAAATACATATCAGAACATAAGACAAAATAGGAAAAAGGACAAAAAAAAATTTAAATGGTACTTTTCTAAACACAAATGGTACTTTTTTTTACAGAATGGTATTAGAATGGTACTTTTTTTACATGAATGGTACTTTCTTTTTTGTCTTTTAGCTATTTGTCTTTTAGTTGATATGTGTTTGTTGTTGCATGCCCGATATCCGCCTCGACGCACTCGTGAGACTCATGCATGTTAGATTGTTAGGTGGATAAATAATGATTTACATGCCACCTCATAGGCTTCCTAACTTCCTATATAAATCAAATTTTATGCTCTAATGGACTGTCTAATTAGATGCCTAACTTTTTTATGCGACTAAAAGTCAAATTAAAATAATAAGTACTCGTATTTCATATGAAAATTACACTATATTTTCATGTGATTGCATTGATGTGATATGATTGTCGCATTGAGAAGTTTAAAAGTCTGAAATCGTGAAAACTGGTTTAAGGACGTATTAATTGCAAATCTTAAACACTTTAGTTAGAGGACCATCATCCAGTAAGAGCAAGATCAAGGGGATTTTGTTTTAAGATTTTCTTCAATTGCCATGTCATCATTTCATTAATATTAAATAATTAAATTATTGTTAAGATTCCTTGAGATTCAATCAAATTTAGCTCTTCACCCATTAAATCATTTAAGACTTGTAAATTTATGTACAATATCATTTTATTATTTAATTTTACTCACATACCCAGTCTTAAGTTGAGTCTTAGTTTTTCAAGACTCAATTTAAGACTTTGATAAGACTCGTCTACTTCAATGCTACAATTTCTATGTGTGTGATCTTAAGACTGATGACTCATATGCCACGTCAGCACAACTCAAGTCTTAAAACTTGGGGCTGATCATGCTCTAATGAGTATGTACAATAGAAGTTACTGGAAGAGTTAGACAATTTGTAATGTATGAGCTTCGTACATTAGTACTCAAATTTTAGAAACATGTCGAAATTAAAATTTTCATATGCAAATGGTATAATATGTTATCGTGCTTGAACCATGATAGAAATACAAGAATTTTTTCTCCATTTTAATGAGAATGGAAATTCTTAATAAGAGCATTAGGAGACTAATGTCAAAATTCAAATGCCATGCATCATCCACCTTAATTGGCTATTAAAGTAAAGTTGTAATTGTGGGCCCTGTGGGGCTTGACCCCTTGATTGAGCTTGTGTCTCTTCTCTGGTACTCCGTATTACGACTAGAATGTAAACTAATAGAGTGGGACCAGATGAATAATATGAGTAATATAGGGTGATTATCCTTAAATCACTTTCTATTATCTCCTAATGAATCTGTGGGACCCTTTTATTTTATATTTCGTATATATCTTAGTCTATCTAGAGCTACCGGATGTGTCATTTTGGGCCGGGTTCGTGTTTGGTCCCATGTCGATTTCATATTGTTCACGAAATTTATCATATTTTGTTAAAAAGTATGATCTCAAACCCTTAAAAGTCATGTGTCTTAAGTATTATGCTTATCCCCAAATTCTTATATGAGGATCCCTTGAAATTCACTAAGAAGTAAAATTTCCAAACCTTCCATTTGTAATCTCTTAAATCTAAATGCTTGTTTCCTTTGGTCTAAGGTTCAATTCCTACCATAAAATAAAATACATGTGATTTGAGTACTTGCTTATCATAGTGATATGACTTATAACCGGTCTAATTTTTTTAATCAATGGTGCTAAACCGCCAACTAAAATAGCGGTTGAAACTCATAAACCGCTATTTCAATTAGCGATTTACACTACAAGAATTTGTATCTTTAACGACAACCTAATTACGATGGGTCAAAACTCCCGTCGCAAAAGCCTTTTGCGATGGGGCGAACAACCAAACAATGACGGGAATAACCGTCGCGAAATGTCTTTTACGACGGGTTAACGACGGGATTTTCTATTAACGACGACCCCTTTTATGACGGGTTCGCGACAGGAAATCCCGTCGTTAATCAACGATTATAGGCCTTTCGAGACGGGATTTCCCGTCATTAATAGTACTATTTCTTGTAGTGTTAGTGTTAAATGAACCGCCATTTCATTTAGCGGTTCACTTCCAGACCTAGGTAATCAAAGCTAGGCTCCCTCTCACATTTGGTCTGATGCTTAGAGAGCCGCCTCTTCATCAGACGGGATGTGCCTACGCCCACGGAGGAGTACAAATATCTGACAAGGTGGAGAATTCAAAATATCCAAAACAACGAAAAGGAAGAACCTGAGAAGTTTGATAACCCCATCTTCACCATCTGCAAGTTACATACATACAGGAAGAAAGGGAAAATCGGATTCTTAAAAGGAATAAAATAAATTGCTGAAAAGGAGATCTTCTATCTTGGAACTAATAATTTAGAAAGGTACGAACCAACTCAGTTCTGGGAGTATTGCATACTCAACCGCTAACTTAATTGGCGGTTTGGTTTTAAAATGAACAGTCATTTGAGCTGGGGGTTTACCCCCATTAAACCACCAATTCAGATGGCAGTTTCTTATGAAACCAAACCGCCAAAGTTCAACCGGAGAAAAAAAAGTTTTCTGTTTAATTAGGTGATGGAATGGCATGGTGGGAAATAAGTGATAATGTAGCATATTTTGAGAATTTAAGGATTTTCAAGCAATATTGAAGGCAATCGCTCTTCTATCTGCTGACCTGATCCCCTTTGTCCTTTTTTTTCCTCTTACGTTCTTTTCAATAATTTATTTGTCTTTGTATGCGTAGATTATATTTTATATTTATATAACAAATGAAATATCTAGACTCTTTCATTTGCAATGTATATTAGCAACCATAACATATTTACGTAATATTTGATAAATAATTTACTTTATCTAATTATTCAACCTAATTAGTCAGTTATTTTTGCTAATGGATTCCAATATCACGTGGAACTGTGCGCTAGCACGCGACCGGTCCAATAACCTGAACTAAACTAAACACATAAGACCAGCCCCGATCCTGATATTTTGAGGGCCCTAGGCGAAATAAGGGATCATGACTCCTTCCGAAATGATACGTCTTTAAATAACATTTTTTTTATTAAATCTATTATATTGTTGAATTCAAATTAATAAAAAATTATTATATCTCCTTTGTAGGGTCCTAGAATTCAAAATCCGGCTCTAGTCGATCTCTTGAATATTTCAATAAAATAAATACTTACTTAATTACAAGATAACTAATATGCATAAATTGATTTTTTTTTTATTGTATATAAAAGTATCAGTTAATTTTGTTATCATTAAAATTTGATATCTATTTTAAAACTTATAGACCCACAGTCCATCAAATAAGCATTTGTGTCGCCCACATATAATTACATCAATTAGAACTGAGTACTAGAAGTCATATACTACGTACATAAACTCAACGTAAAACTTAATTATCTTGTAAAGGATTAAAGGACAAATTAAGATAATACAAATAAGAGTTTAAATAATTGAGACATTATATGTACAAAGTATTATAAATGAGAAAATTAGTTGCTAGAAAATAAATTTAAATAAAAAAAATTACAGTACAAGCTGACAAACATAAAAATAAAAATATTGATAAAGTTAAAAGAAGAAAATAAAAGAGTTGAACGAATGAACAAAATAATAAAGACAATTAGGGGAGTCGAACACTAAGGCTCCTGTTTAGTTCACCTTATTTCTCCTGATCTGATCTGATCTGGTCTGAGCTGATCTGGACTTATTTTTTCTGATCTGATCTGATCTGAACTTATTTTTTCTGATCTGATCTGATCTGAACTTATTTTTTCTGATCTGAGCTGATCTGATCTAGTCTGGTCTGATCTGATCTGATCTGATCTGATCTGATCTGATCTGATTCTTCTGAATTAAGTTTAAACAAAAATCTACATTTATTAATATTAAACGACTTACGTGTAAAATAAATGTTACACAAATTTATAATATTGTTATTATTTACTTGACTTTGCTCATGATTTAACTATTCCTTATATTAGATAGACCTATACATGATCTAGATAGATCGGTTATGATCTAGACATATAAGTTCTGATCTGGATATGATATGTACAGATCGGTTCTGATCTATACATGATTTGTACATATAAGTTATGAATTGGACATGATCAGTTCTAATTTGGACATGATCTGTACAGATTAGTTCTGATCTGTACATGATATGTACAGTTTAGTTATGATATGGACATGATCTGTACAAATCAGTTCTGATCTGGGCATGATATGTATAGTACAGTTCTGACCTAGACATGATCTGTATAGATCAGTTCTGACTAGGACATGATCTGGTCATGATCTGTACAGATCAGTTCTGATCTGGTCATGATCTGTACAAATCAGTTCTGATCTGGTCATGATCTGTACAGATTATTTCTGATCTGGTCATGATCTGTACATATCAGTTCTTATCGGGTCATGATCTGTACAGACTAGTTCTGACCTGAACATGATCTTTAATTATGATCTGAACATAATCTATATAGAGTCGATATTTAGACAAGTTATAATTTGGACATATCGATTTTGATCTGGACATGATCTGTACAAATCGGTTTTAATCTGAACATATTGGTTCTATAAGGATCGGTTCTGATGTAGATAAGATCTTTGCAGATTTGAACATGATCTGGACATGATATGTACAGATCAGTTATGATCTGGATATTATCTGATCCTATCAGTTCTAGTCTGGATATATAATGGTTCTGATCTATAAAAATCAGTTCTGATATGGACATGATCTGATCATATCGTTTCTAACCTGGACTTAATGGTTTTAATTTTGGACATGATCAATTTGAATGTTTTGTTAATGTTTTTTTATGCTAAAAATGATAGATTTTAATTGCATCGACAACAACATTATTTTTTATTAAAGCAATAATAGTAATAAAATATTAAATATAATAACAATGATATAAACATATACCAATAATAATAATAATAATAATAATAATAATAATAATAATAATAATAATAATAATAATAATAATAATAATAATAATAATAATAATAATAATCTGGTCTGATCTGATCTGATATTGTCTGATCTGATGTGATCTGATTTGATCTGAACTTATTTTTTCTGATGTGATCTGATCTGAACTTATTTTTTCTAATCTGGTCTGATCTGATCTGATTAAATCTGAAATAAGTAATAAGGTCCTGAAATAAGGTGAACTAAACAGGGCCTAAACCTGTGGTAGAAGCAAAACTTTAGCACATACTTTCTATCAATGAGCCAAGGAAATAACATGTGTATTTAATGTGTTGTTTATTACTAGTACTAATTACTGTACATGCTATTATTTTGGCCCCTAAGCGGTCGCACCCCTCGCCTACCCCCTAGGGTCGGGCCTGCATAAAACTTAACTAGAATCAAACCCACCACATGGGTACTTACTACATTGAAACTATGTAATTTTATTGAGATATAATACAAAAAACAAAACATAATTGAAGAGAAGGGGCGGAAAAAAAACCAAATTTCCGAAGAAATTTGGCTATTTCCACCCTAAAAGCCTAATTTTAGAGAGAAGAAAAGAGGGAGAACGGAGATGCTAGTGTTAGAATTTTATTAGAGGGTAGTAATATACTTGATTGCAATTGTTGAAATCAGAAGATGTGCAGTTTGAACTATGATCTAAATCCTCTGATCTCAGTTTTCCCAGGAACACATATTTGCCCTGCTTCAAGTACAAGTCTTACCAGATAAAAAAGGATCTGACTGAAAAACAATTACTAAACATACTACTATTAATTTTTTTTGTTCCCCATCTCCAGTACCCACATGGTCTTGCAATCCCACAAGAAGAAGAGGGTAATGATTGGAGACAGGCTAACACAAGAATCACACATCATTCATTCATAAATTATCAATCATACAAGTACAATTATCTTCAACGATTCCGGGACTTCCGACTCCTTCAGGTGCCACCGTTTTATGATTTCTGACCTTCGAAAGTAAAGAAACTGATGAAGATGAACTATTCGTGAGAGGAAGGTACCGTTTTAAGGAGACTGCTTCATGTATCATTTAGGCCTTCTTGATGGCAGTAGATTTTGCTTTAAGGTTAAGGAAGATTGCCCTGCAAGTAAACAAACAGTAATCAATTTTACGTAGATGTAGAGTTTTTACATCGAACATGGGTATGAGATTAGTATGCAAAACAAACAAGAAAAACTAAGATGATGCATAATATGCATGAATTACAAGACCAGTAATTTCCCAATGTGATGAAAATCTGCAACAGATGACTGGAGAATTTTATGGCATGATCCCAGTCAGTAATTTGGGACATCTTTCTGTTTATCTGTAAATATAAGTTGCATACTGAACTTAAAATTATTCCCACGTATAAGTGTAACCATCATGTTCGAAAATTGACAATGGAAAATTGGAAACTACAATTTTCAAGTAAACATGTTTTAAACTTTTCAAGTTTTCAGAAGAAAAAAAGAGACTTTAAGCAATGATAAGAACAAGTCCTTGTTTTACAATTTTGTTGGAAATAATTAATATTCTCAGGCGTAAAGAATGCTGTAACTGTGCTAAGCTTCTGCTATCTGATTGCCATAATAATCAGAACAAGATCGAACAGGGAGAAAACACAAGAACAATAAGTCCAAAAGATATAAGAGTAACTAACCAGCAAGAGGCAATGAGGCTGTGAAACAGAACACGGAGTTGCAGAGGCATATACTGGTAGTTTACCCAGTTTACAATTGGCCAAAACTGCGAATGATAACAAGTGAAATAAGTAATCCCAAAATTTTATCAGACCCATCCCAAATGCCTTAAACATATCATCATTTAATAAGCTAATCACAGTAAAAATTTGAGAGGTTACTTTTGAAAAGAGTATCGATTACCTTCCAAGAAGTTAACTGTACAGGAGGGTAATCTTTCTTGATCTTACTCTTGACCAGTGACCATGATCTTCCTGCAACAAGAAAGCTTTTAATGAACTCAGAAGATATCAGTATATCACTTGACTTTATGCAACAAATCTATAGTTCACATGACACCATCTTCAAAATTTCAGATGTTATTACTTGAACATTCTTGCACAAGTACATACTACTACATAAAAAATCAGCTATGACTAATTATTGGAAGACTAGTAAGCCGAGGTGGGATCCGTATTATTCAAAGACTAGGGTAAATGCCAGTCCCGCAACAAAGATGTCTACTTTGCTTGACAGGCGTACAAGGCACTTTCAAGTTTCAATTCCAAAGCTCCAAATTGACCTTATTAGATGATTTTTCAGCAGAAGCAATAGTTGCAATACATCTTGCTTGATCAACTCCAAATGAGTAAACTCTAAATAACTCAGCAAAGAACTAAGCTATTGCAACATACCATACACTGATTGATTATATGACTCTCAATGTGGAATTGTGGAGCCATACAGAAACTAGACTTGAGGCTAGCGCGAATTTAATTTCAATTTCGATTCAAGCAATGTCAAGACAAATTTAAGAATAATTTCACTAAAAAATCCACAAAAACATGAACATAGCTCCACAACACACAGTGAAAGTGAGAATCCTCACTCTAGAACAATATGATATCGCGTCTCGTGTCATGGCACAGCAAAGTGATGACCATTGTAATAAGCTAAGCTACATAAATCCAACAGGAATACAATGCTGAATTGAGAAAATTACTTTTATGAATAAGTAAAACTGTAAAATTAAAGCATATACCTTCAACCACAAGACCATAATACATCATGAAAAACATGTTGTTCCATGGACTTGCTGTCAATTGTTCCAGTAAAACCTTTAAAAAAAATGGTTATACAGAAAATTTCAACATCAGAACATCAATTTGTAGACTAAAATAGAAAGCATCACCAAAAACAAAATTAACAGATGTGTTTTTTATACCTTCTGTCCCACAGTTGTGTTTCCCTTCTTCCCTTTGAAAATCTTGTCCATCACTTTGTGCAAAAAATGCCCAAATGGTCCAGAATAGAAGAACCCATATATCTAAAGAAAATAGCAAATTCAAAATCAGCAAACTCAATGATCATAAAAAAATGATCTTTTACCAGAATCAAACGACCCGATTGCAACCTCTTACCATGATAAGGAATAATCTTCTAAATTGGATCCTTTTGATCCCAGAAATCTTCTGGGCAGTAAAATCGCTACACCCAGCAAGAACCCCAGCAGTAATTGCCTAAATCATAGGAAAATGAAATCAGAACAAAACCCATGCAAATTTTCCAAATTTAAAGTCAGAATAAGGTAAAGATGGGAATAACCTTGGTTCTAAGAGGGTGGATTTGAAGTTGCAGAAGGTATTTCTTCCAAATTTCAGTAACAAAATCAGACATGGTTGATCAAATTCTGTTTGTAAAGATGCCTTGTTTGTGTTTGTTTAAATGGTGCAGAGAGTGAAAAGCAGGAGAAGAATGAACATTGGTGGGTTGACCAAAGTGGGAAATGTAACAGAAGTTTAATGCGACTGGTGTTAGGTAGCATTGGACTCAGAGCTGATTAGCTGAATGAATTTCCTTTATATTTTAATGTTTTTCTGGGTTTAAGAAGAACTTGTTGGTTGAATTGTTTCCCCCTCCAAATATGCATTCTTTAATTGCTGTACCTATAAAAATTTAACCCACGTTTTCCAATTGCCAAACTAGTTTTTGAGTAGAAAACGATGTGGGAGCAGAAACTCTGGTCCCAAACCCGTTGACATTTTACTCCCCACAAGGCCACACCCACACCCTTGAATTGGAACAAGGTTTATGTCGTGAATCCGAATATTAGCCACCACACACACAATCCACGGTGTACTCCTAGACCGGTGTGTTCAGTTTACGTGCGAGCGAGGTTCGCATCGTAGCACGTTATGTGTGTGTTAATTGACAAGCAATACTCCGTTTTTCTTTGCTACCCCCAAACACGCCCTCAAAGGTGCACTCTCATAGTCTCATGCTGGCGTGTGCATTTTTTGTGTGAGTGACGTTGATACGTATCAATCTTTTTACTCTCTATGAGAATTTCCATTTACCTAGATGTTGTTAAATAACTGCCTCCATTAAGGAGGATGTAGAGTTTTCTAGGAAGTATAACTTCGTATATTTTTCAAACCAAAAAGGTCCACCATCTCCAACTTCCCATGTATTTTTTATATCAACCAAACAAGGACCAAGTGCTTGTTTGGTTAACATTCAAAAGTATGGGAATTAGAAAGTGGAAATTTGGAAATAAAGTGATTGTTTGGTTGACAACGAAAAATGAAATGGAGGTAGAGAAAATTCATGGAAATTACTTCCCATGTAAACCAAACGAGCACTCCAAACCACCAAATACAAATATTATTTTGTTTTTCATATGTAAATCCAACAAGGAGTTAAGGTAATGATTGGAGACAGGCTAACGCAAACGAAGCACACATCATTATCAAGCATACAAGTTAGAATCAAGGAGAAATTATGATCATCTTCAATGATTATTGATTGATGGGACTTCCAAGTTCCAACTCCTGAAGTAGCTACAGTCAATTGATCTCTAACCTTCAAAATTCAAGGTAAGGAGACTGCTTCAGGTATCATTTAGGCCTTCTTAATGGCAGTAGATCTTGCTTTGAGGTTAAGGAAGATTGCCCTGCAAGTAAGCAAACAGTAATTAAACCCATGTACTAGGAGATGTAGTATGTTCATCTGATGATCGAATTTTTACACCGAACACAGCTATGAGACGTGGGAATTTTGAGACATGTTCGGTAATATATCAAGTCTTCAATTTTGAGACTTAAAATTTTGTTGAACAAGTTGCACAATGAACTTTTTAACAAGTCATTGAACATACATATCATGTTAGTTTGATGTTTGAAAATGGACAATAGAAAACTGGAAATGTTGAATTTTGTGGATTTCATTATTCAACAAAAAAGTCATAACTTGAGTTCACAAAAACCTTGGAAATGTTAAATTCAGGTGTTGTCAAACACATACACTGAAGACTCGAGTTCATAAGCATTTATAAACTCAAACTATGTAAAGAATACTGTGCTAAAACTGGCAATTCAATCAAAGAAAGGTCTGTCCACCTTTTGAGACTCGAGTTTCCTGAGACTCTGAGAGTTCTATATCAACTTTCAGATGTCTTGCAAAAATGTACAGAGTTTTTAAAAGGGAGAAAAAGAAGAAAAGTGAGTCCAGAAGATTAACTAACCAGCAAGAAGCAACGAGGCTGTGAAACAGAACACGGAGTTGCAGAGGCATATACCGGTAGTTCACCCAATTAACAACCGGCCAAAACTGTGATTGACAATAAGTGAAATAAGTAATCCCAAAATTTTATTAGAAATCCCAAATAGCATGAACAAATCATCATTATATACCACAAGAAAATTTGAGAGGCTATTTTTCAAAAGAGCATTGTATACCTTCCAAGAAATTAACAGTATAGGAAGGTAATCTTTCTTGATCTTACTCTTGACAAGTGGCCATGATCTTCCTGTTAGAAGAAAGCTTTCAGTGAACTCAGAAGATATCGCTTGACCTTATGCAATGTACACAATTTATTTCCAAGTTTATTTCGGTTTTGTAAATGTTCAATCACATAATTCACATACAGGTCGTAAATGTTCAATCACATAATTCACATACAGGCCGTATATTCAAAAGGGGAGACATAAAAATTCCCTCCAGCTCCAGAGACACCAGAATCTTCTAGCTAAAAGCAAGAGGAACTACATTTCAACCAATTGCGCATCAGCGGTACCACCACATTCAGACGTTATTTTCTTTTCTAATTTTCATTTAATGAACATGGAAATTCAAGCACAAGTACATACTCTCGTTAGAGAGATTTGCAGCACCACTAACCCCTACTATGATGCGGGGTAAACAAATTTATCCTAGGTGGGATCACTAGCCACATAACCATACAATTGACGGATGAAACTACAACTTAAACCCTCAATGTGGAGCCATACAGAAATAAGATAGTGTCCTTATTCCAAGAACGTCTAAAACTTGACAAATTAGACCCAACACTTCATGTATTAGTCGAATTTCATATAGATTCAAGCAAGACAGAGACAATTTTTAGTACTTTTTTAAATGATCAATAAGATGAACATAACATAGGCTCCATAAGGAACATAACATATAATGACAGTAAGATTTCGAGCCATTGTAAAGGATAGTGAATTGGTGATTAACATTGTGAAAAGCAAGATAATTCAGCAACATCGCATTGCTTAATCAGGAAAATTATGTTGGTGAATAAGTAGAACTAAAACACATACCTTCAATCACAAGACCATAATACATCATAAAAATTATAGTTTTCAATGGACTAGCAGTCAATTGCTCCAGTAACACCTTGAAAAGGGTAAAATAAATTCAAAAAAAAATATAAACCAGAAATTGTCAATTTCAGAATATCAACTCATACACAATATTAGCAGCACCAATAACCAAAACCAAGAACAAAAGCATTTGATACCTTCTTTCCCACAATTGTGTTTCCCTTCTTTCCTCTAAAAATCTTGTCCATTACTTTGTGAAAAAAATGCCCAAATGGTCCAATATAGAAGAACCCATATATCTAAAGAAAATAGCAAATTCAAAATTAGCAAACTCAATGATCACAAAAACATGATCTTTAACCTGAATCAAACGACCCGATCGCCACCTCTTACCGTAATAAGGAACAATCTCCTAAATTGAAGCCTTTTGACCCCAGAAATCTTTTGGGCAGCGAAATCACTACACCCAGCAAGAACCCCAGAAGTAATTGCCTATATCATCATTTAAAAAAAAAAAAAAAAAAAAATAGTCAGAACAAACCCCATGTCAAAATATCAACAAATTTGCCAAAATTAAAGTAAAGAAAAGTTAAGATGGGGAATAACCTTGGTTCTAAGAGGGTGGATTTGAAGTTGCAGAAGGTATTTCTTCCAAACTTCAGTAACTAAATCAGACATGGCTGATCAAACTCTGTTTCTAAAGATGCCTGCTTTTTGTTTGTAGAAATGCTGCAGAGAGTGAACAGGGGTTCGCTGACCAGATGTGAAATGTTTAATGCAAGCTTGTAACTACTCCAATTAGTAGTAGATGGCATTGTGGCTGAAAACTGTGATGAATGATGAATTGATGATTGATAAGACATGATTTTCTCTATATTTTAATAGTTGTTTAAGAACAAATGCTATTTTAATTATGACCAAATAATGAAATAACATCCCACGTTTTCAATTGCCAAAATACTTTTTGATCCAAAAATGGTATGAGGACAGATATTGATAATTGATCCCCGATTGGTATTTTACTCCCGACAACCTCCGATCGGAAACATTCGTAATCCGTTGATAAGGCTCATTTTCCAGCTTTGCTTTTAAAAAATAAGGCTTAAGTGATGCGTGAATACAGGCATTGAGCTCCGCCCAGTCAAATGATTGGCGAACAAAGCAGATTAAGGGGGAATTCTCGTAAATAAATTGTCAAAATGTACAATATGAATATTAAATACCCCAAATTCTTATATGAGACTGTCCTCATCATCAACTGATGGTGAGACCAGTTCACACTTGCGAATTTAGGTATGTTACTTCTATAGTTTAGACATGTTACTTTTTTTTAAAAAAAAAAAATTTTAGAGGAAGTACTTTTTTTTAGTTTAGATATGTTACTTCTATAGTTTATACATGTTACTTTTTTTATACGGAGTAGTTTTAGGAGAGATACCTTCTTAGTTTAGGTATGTTACTTCTATAGTTTAGACATGTTACTTTTTTTTTAATAATTTTAGAGGAGGTATTTTTTTTAGTTTAGGTATGTTACTTCTATAGTTTAGACATGTTACTTTTTTATATAATTTTAGATGAGGTACTTTTTTAGTTTATGTATGTTACTTCTATAGTTTAGACATGTTACTTTTTTTTTATACGGAATAGTTTTAGGGGAGGTACATTTTTAGTTTAGGTATGTTACTTCTATAGTTTAGACATGTTACTTTTTTTTTATATAATTTTAGAGGAGGTACTCTTTTAGTTTAGGTATGTTACTTCTATAGTTTAGATCTGTTACTTTTTTTTTATAGTTTTAGAAGAGGTACGCTATTGGTTTCGCGCTCGTCACACCATCAAGTTGATGGTGTGACTGGTCTCACAGGAGGCGCGCTGTTAAATACTCCCTCCGTCCTTAATACTCGACCTGTTTTGACTTTTTGCACTATTTACATAATTCACTTTGACCCTATTTTATTTCTAGTATATAAAAACAAATGTTAGTATATAATATATTGATGGCTTCATCTTAATATATATTTTCAAAATATTAATATTTTTATAAGCTTTTATAATATGTAGTTAAAGAAATTGGTGGTCAAAGTTATGCATTGACAAACGTGTCCAGTCAAAACAGGTCAAGTATTAACGGACGGAGAGAGTATACAATGTCTTTCTATACGAAGTATTAAAATCATCTCTTTTTTTTGTTTAAAAAAATAATATCAAATAGACTTATATACAATTTTTAGAGATCATATATTAGTTTATTATATTTATGAGAATGCCACTTGATTGACATATTTCGGCAATCAAGGGATTGTAGAAATTTCTCAGCAAGTCAGCGGGCATTAAAATCTCTTATGCACACCATAATACCACTAATTCTTAAATGAACTTGGTCCACACTAATTTATTACAGGGGTAAAAGTCAATAGCTTATTTCTAAAAAAATTGGGCATGCTAATGTGGGTTATTATAGTATTAAAAAAGTGTCAAATTGGTGTTGTTAGTACAAGTTTTGCTTGAATTATGTGATTTTAAGTCAAGGTTCACTTTTAAAAATTAGGGTTACTTTCATTAAACAAATGATTACTATATATAAGAAAATTGGTGCTACATTTATTATACTCCGTAGTTATTATGTGAATAATAAAGGTCACTATGTATATAAATTGTTGCTAGTGAAAATTGTTGGTTTCGATTCCACACTAATATTATCGAGGATTAAGTACACACAAGAATAATCGTATATACAACTGGCCAACTGGGTGCATAATATACAAAAGTAAACTTATAATGTTGGTGTAATTTTTGATTTCCTAGGTTGTGTCTCATGAAGTATCTGTATATATCATGGGACTTTGGGACGTGCACAAATCTGTATACTGTGGACGATTTCCATTCATCTGATCTTCACTTATTTTATGAATTTATATCACAGAGTATCTTAACTTCTTAGTGGAATTTATCAAAATTTGACTTTCTTATAAATTGTACTAGGTATCCCAATTTTTTACCAAACTTATCTCATCATTTAATAAAACATGGCCCCATAAGATAGGTTCATTTCTAATAAGTTTATAAATTTTTTTCTTTTTGATATCGGCTTAGATAATATTTCGCGTAAGTTCAAAGCTATATTACATTCAAATATAATATATATATATAAAGGAGGCATATTTGCTGAAATATTAGAGCGCCACCTAGGATTAATAATGGTTTCGGCCAATGAAAAATTAGATTTCTAATTTATTTTTGAATTAAAAAAATCGATTGCCACGTAGATAATTAATTAGGTGACACGTAGATATTTTAATTAATTAATTACTAATGTATACAACTCCATCTAAAATGAAACACTATAATAATTATAAAAAAAATCTAAAATAAAATTCAATCAAAATCAAACACTAATCTAAAATAAAATAAATAAAATTTAATTTAAAATCAAACATTAATCCAATATTAGAGCGCCACGTAGGAAATATAATGGTTAAAAAAAGTCGAGTGCCGCGTAGATAAATAATTAAACACGTAGAAATGTTTATCAATTAATTTTTCATATTACGTACGTATATACAATTTCATCCAAAAACAAACACTCTCATAATTTTTTTTTAAAAAAATTAATGAAATTCAATGAAAAATAAAAAACTAATCTAATATGATATATAAATTGGTATATATATATATATATATATATATATATATATATATATATATATATATATATATATATATATATATATATATATATATATATATATATATATATATATATATATATATATATATATATATATATATATATAGGAGTTTGATTTAAATATAACAATTTAATAGAAAACGTGCATCGCACGGGCTAAAATCTAGTACATAATAATATAAAGTCATATATACAAGTCTAAAGCTCCAGTACCCTCACAGTATTTCCGCCTTATTTCGTGTTAAATAAAATTTAGATAAGATAATTTAAGTCGTGGTTTGTTCCCCAATAAAAGATATTCGAATTACCTCAAGCAAGAAAATTTTAGCACGAATAAGTCCAAGTACGTAATATAAATTCAACGCCAATAAGTCGAGATAAGATAATATACGTGAAATTAAGGTTAAGAGAACACTAAATGAATGAACATTAATTATATTCACTTGATTTTCAAACTGAAAAACCTTTTAAAATTATTTAGTTGTAATACATTAACACTTATTTCCGTCCGAGTTTAAATAGAACTGTTGATATTTATTATAGAGTATCATTTGGAAAAAAGGTGAACAAAACCAACAAATCCAATATAGATATAATAATGAAAATGAATATCGCGAGCGGTTCTAAACTACCTAAAAAAGAAAGAACTCTTAATTAATCTTATGTTGGTACAATAAGGCTTTGTTTGGTTCAATTCAACTTGAATGAAATTAACTTCTCTAAACTTAGTGTATCAGAACATATATAAATTTATATGAACTTATCTTTGGTGAAAATAACTCACTTGTGTACAAACAATTTCTAAACTCATTTTTGCTCCGGTTATCTAAACTGAATTTATTTAAGTTCATAAAAACTTGTACAGAATAATTATTTTTATTTTCTAAACTGATTTAAATTTATTTATACTGAACAGTCAAAGACTTAAAATTTAATAAGTTAAATAAAACAATAAGTTAAAACAAACCTATCATAATAACAAGAATGAATTTTCATGTTATCCATTTCTTGGGAAATTTTTCAGCAAACACAAACTTTTCACAAAGGTCGATCTACGATAATATATTGCATGGCGGCCCAAAAGAGGATGGTTATCCGCACCTGTTATGTTCTTTTAGTTACCCTTGTTGATGTTATTAGTTTTCTTTATTGTAGTTATAAGTTACCTTATCTTCAAAGCTATTAGCTCAAATGGTAGAACAATGTACAATATTGTACATGGTATGGGTTCAAGCCCCACATAGCCCGGAGTACCTATATTATACTTGTGTATTAGTGTATTCTCATTGTTAGTGTTGTATTGGTTATAGTTATAACTTGTAACAAACATATCTCTCTTGATAAGCGTCGCTTTATTATTATTTATTATTAGGGTCTCATTTTTCATTGGTTAGGGTCACATTTATCATTAAGTAAGTAATTTTATTTTTCGAATTAGTTCACTTATATCTTTAGTCGGATTCGCTTATGGGGGTGTTTGGTTAGGAGAGGTTTGAGGGAAAAAGAGCTTTTTGGGGTGAATTAGAGGTTTGACTTTTAGAAAAAGCTAATTGGGAGTGTTTGGTTAGGAGAGGATTGGAAGAGAGTTTTGGGGTGAAAAAGCTAATTTTGAAAAAGCTCAATATAGGACCTTTTTGCAATTAGAGGTTTGAGAAAGTGGATGAAAATGACTATTTTATCCTACTATTGCCTATAATTAAAACCAATATCAACCTTGGTACCCTACATATTTTTCTCCTAAAAACATTGCCCATACTTTCTTTTTCATTTCACCCTATTTACTAGATTCGTTAATTTTTTGTTATATTAAATTTTATATTAGTACTTTTAAACAATTGAAGTATATTGCAATCATGCTTAAAATATTATTAGTAATATTTATCTATTTGAAAAATATATATTATTAAAAAATTAAATTAAGAATATTTTTTTTTTAAAAAAAAAAAATTATCTTATTTAGTCAATGTTTATTACTCCCTCCATTCCTAAATGATCTTCCTATTTGGTGTTTGGGTGGAAAATAAGAAAATGAAATCTTGTAATGATTGGGTGTAAGAGTAATGATTGGGTGTAAGAGAAAATAATAAATAAATGAAGGAAAGTAATAAAGAAATGAAGGAGAGAGAAGATATTTTGTTTAAAGTAATAAAAAATCATAAAAGAGGGGTTGGGTGGGTGAATGGGAAAATGTGAATGAATTAAATAAGGGATGGTGGGGAAATTTATGGTAAAAAGTCATGTCCAAAAATAGAAACAGGAAGATCAAATAGGAACGACATTTATAGAAACAGGAAGATAAAAAAGGAATGGAGGGAGTAGAAAAATGTAAAGAAAAAAAAATTAACACAATAAACTTTTTGTCTAATATTAATAAGACACAAAGTATGTCAATGTCCTTAATGGTCATTTTACATATTAAACAGCTAACAACTATCAGCTATTTTACCAAACACTTTTACACAAACAACTAATGCAACCATCTAGTCAAATCAGCTAATGTAAACAGCTAACCGCCAACAACTAGTCAAACCAGCTATCAGCTACTCCCTCCGTCTCTTTTTGTTTTTTACGTTTCCTTTTTTAGTGTTTCAAAATGTTCTTTACATTTCCTTTTATATTATCGCATAAATAATTTAATATTCTATCAAAATTTGTACCCAATTATTATATTAACCAATTAAATCAATTGAGTTATTTAATCTCTCACACTTTTCCAAAGAGACATTGACTTTTTCTCATTTTTCCAATATCAGAATTTTGATAAGTGTGAAAACATTATAAATAAACGTAATTTTCCTCGTTTACCTGAAAAACTTAGAATAATCTCAATGTACATTAATTAGTCGTTAAAACGCGTGCAAAATACCAAACGTAAAAAACAAAAAGAGACGGAGGGAGTAACATCTAACCCCAAATTTTTGGCTGCATAGCTATGCATGCAATTTTGCATGCATATGAGCTCCAACTGCTTTGTTTTAGCAGTTCCAGCCTTCATTTTTTAGTGCATTTCCTTTTTTAAAAAAAAATAAATAAATTTAATTAAAAAATTTAATTAAATTTTTTTTTTCTTCTAAATTTTGTATAACGCTTGTTTTCCCCAAAAAAATCTCATTATTTGAGTAAGCTGCAAGCACACATAAGGAACAAACAAATGGACATTTAAAGTAACTTAATGAACATTCATGTTCAAAAAATGAACTTTATCATCTATTTTTCTATATGCTTTTTCTATTTTAGTTCTATTTCTATATTCTATATGCTTCTAAATTTTCTGCTTCTTTCCTTTCGGGTTCCACTTTTTTCGCTACACCGGTCTTTTTTCTCTTTCTATCTGATTCCTTATTTGCATATTCTTTTCTTGTTTTTTTCCTTCAATTCTTGTAGCCTCTCTTAATACCACATCTTCAATTTCGGGTTTTTTCTTTTGTTGGCGCATTCATATTAACCCTTTCCTTCCTGCATGAAAATCATAATGTTATTGAACATAAGACTTGAGAAACTGAACATCACACAAAGTGTTCTTATTCATGAAAATATGATAGTTTTATAAGTTGAATTTAGTTGAACATGATTCGTTATAAGTTGAACACGAGACTTGAGAAACTGAACATCACACAAAATTTTTCTTATTTGTGAACATCATCTTTTATAAATTGAACATCGCCTTTTATAAGTTGAACATGATGAGTTATAAACTGAACATGACAATATTTAGAAAGTGCCAATTTTGATATTTTAGTAAAGAATAATGAACATCTGCTTATTACTGTTGCTACTTGCCTTTTAGTTGAACATGATTCTGTTCATAATTCTTTATAAGTTGAACATGAGATTGAGAAATTGAACATCACACAAAAGTAATTGAACATATTTTAGTTTTATATAAGTTGAATTTAGTTGAACATGAATTTGTATAAGTTGAACATAAGATTTGAAAAATTGAACATCACTCAAAAGTGTTCTTATTTGTGAACATCATCTTTTATAAATTTAACACCATCTTTTATAAGTTTAACATGATGAGTTATAAACTGAACATGACAATATTTAGAAGGTGCCAATTTTGATATTTTAGTAAAGAATAATGAACACCTGCTTATAAAATATGAACATGATCTTTTAGTAAAGAATAATGAACATCTGTTTTAAAGAATGCTTTTGGCTCGTTGTTTGATGTTGATGCTTTTTTATTAATGTTGATGCTTGCCTTTTAGTTGAACATGATTCTGTATAAGTTGAACATAAGACTAGAGAAACTGGACATCACACAAAGTGTTGAAGATGTCATAGTTTTATAGGTTAAATTTAGTTGTACATAATTCTTTATAAGTTGAACATGAGACTTGAGAAACTGAACATCACACAAAAGTATTGAACATATATTATTTTTATAAGTTAAATTTTATTGAACAACATCACACCAAAGTGTTGAACATATCAGTTTTATAAGTTAAATTTAGTTGAACATGATTATTTAGAAGTTTAACACGAGAGTTGAAAAACTGAACATCATACAAAAATGTTATTATTTGTGAACATCATCTTTTATAAGTTGAACATGATAAATTATAAACTGAACATAACAAAATCAAAATTAATATTTCACCAATAACTACCACAACCACCACGAACAACAATCCCAACAACAATACCAACAACAACAACAACAACAACAACAACAACAACAACAACAACACCAACACAATACTAAGTTACCAAATGTAGTTCATTCTACAATTCTGAACATCGAACTTTATAAATTAAACATGAACAGTGATAGATCTAAAATCGCAGCATAAAATTGTTGTTCAAAAAAAATGAACACCTACATATATTAATTTGAACATCTACATATATTAATTTGAACATCTCCAACCACGAAATTAATTAAACACGAATATGTAAATTAAAGTCACAATCAAATTTGTTGACGAAACTAACAAATTATTAAACACGAATTCGCTGAAAATGAACCTTGAATAAATGCATATTAAAGATCAATTTACAAAGGAAACTCACGAATTTCATACAAATAAACATAGATTGACATAAAGAGAGGAGAGAGATATTCGACAGATCTGATAAAAAATTCACCGGAATCGATGAGAAATTCGACATATTCGACCAGAAAATCGACAGATCTGACCAAATTTTGACATATCCGACCAAAAATTCGACAGATCTTACCAGAAATTCGACGAATCCGACTAGAAATTCGCCGGAATCGCATGAGTTACCGTCACTGTGGAATCCATCGGAGTCAAATTGGAGGTTTAAAGAGAGATAAATATGTAATTTGATGAGAGAAAATAGTAGTTTGATGAGAGAGAATGTGGAGGTTTTGATGAAAGAGAAAATGGTGAGAGAAAAATAAAATGGGGTTTGATGGGAGAAAAAATGGGGAAAGGTTAGAGGAGAGAGAAAAATGGGTATGTATAATGTAGTGTGTCAGCTCATATGCATCTAGAGATAGATGCATACCTATGCAGCCATTAATTATTAACATCTAACAACTCCTAACCAAACAAGGCCTATATCTTTAGTCTTTTTAGTTTTTACGCGCTAAGTTAGATGTAAAGTAAAATACCGTAGATTGGGGCACATTGACGTTTTTGTCCAACAAAAATGTCTCGCCCGCTTTCTTCTCCAGATATTCCACACAGTGACTTCAATACTTTTGTCTTAGCTCAAGATACGACAGGTCAATTTCTCCAATTTCCTTTTCTAAATTACTATTTCTGTTATGCTTAATTTCTTCAATAATAGTATAATACTATTGATAATACGCTAATTGTAATGATGGTGATTTGTTTAATCATTTTCCGTCAATTGTTTAATTGCAGGTTTCATGTCAAATGCTGATTATGCTGGGCATTGTGAACTTTCCCCCTTTTCTTCTTCCAAAACCCTAATTTTCAATTGGAAAGCCATTGACAATTAAACATAAGGTAAACCAAAGTTAAATTTACAATTTTCGTTGGGAGTTTTGCCGGTCTTTTCTTTACGATTTACAATTTGAAAATTTGGATTTAATATTGTTGAAGCCAATTCATGATATGGAGTTGTTTTTTGTTTTCTAAATTTAACAAGTATGGTACTTCTATAGTTTAATTTATGCATTTTGCAACAAGATAATGGCTGTTTTTCTTGGACGTGTGGGTTTTGTCGGTCGGAATTAGGAAGTTGAGTGTAGTGCTATCCGCCCCAACCCATAATCTACATAAAGAATGGTGAGTCTAGTTTCCGACAATTGATGTAACATAAGGTTCTCAAGGTAACAGTAATTGATAACATCTAGATGCTTTGCCATTTTTAATCTTATGGTGTCTTTTCGCTTTCCTTTTCTTGCTCGTGGATTGAAAATTAAGTATTGGTGTTTATTGGCTATTGCTCAAATATTATTCGTTGATAGCGAGGTTTTTACCCCTTTTTCCATGTTGCATAGATGTATCATCGAGTCAACTCGAGTATTTCCTGGTCCGTTTTGTAGCATAAGTATGAATGTTGAAATGTTGAATAGTATTTTGCATAGCATGATGTTAGACTAGGTTTTGCATAGAACTCTTAATGTGGTAGAATAGTAACTTAGTAAGGTTTGGTGCTTTTTTTATTCAACGCGTGGATGGTGCAGGGGCCTGCACGTAGATCTACGTGCACCTGCACCAAAACGCAAAAACATTAAAAGAAAACGCAAAAAACAAAAAAACCGAAAAAGAACATAAAAAACTAAACAAAAAGAACTAGAGTAAACAAAAAGAACATTAACTAAACCTGAAAAGAACACTAATGTCAAAAAACTAAAGAAAATGTACAAAAATAAAAATAACATATTCTCTCTCCTGATAACTATAAAAAGAACAACTATTTTTCAAAAAGAACATCGTGTGAAAAATGCAATAGAAAAACAAAAAAAAAATACATATTATCGATAATATTATTAAATATTAAAAAACTGTAAAAAAACTAAAAAGAACACAAAATAATTATAAAAAAGAACAACAACTTTTTTACAAAACACAAAGAACAAAATTAGAAGAAAAATAAAATAACAAAAACTAAAAAAAAAAAACCACAATAAAAAAAAAAAAAAAAAAAAGAACAGAACACATGAAAAAAGAACATCATTTTCTTTTTCCTTATCAAACAAAAGAACAGAATGAAAGGGACGAAAAGAACAACAAATCTATGTTCTTTTATTAGTTGTATTTGTTCTTATCAAACCAATTAGTGTTCTAATTAAAAAGAAGAAAACGACGATACTTTGATGCACTTAAAACTAGATCTATATTTTTATTTAAATGTATTTTTGTTTTTATCCCACACATAAGATCTATGTTCTTTTATTAAGTGTTATTTGTTCTATTCAAACGATTTTATGTTCTAATTAAAAAGACAAAACGACGATTTTTTGATGCACTTAAAACTAAATCTATATTTTTTTTAAAAAGTATATTTGTTCTTTTACCACGAATCAGACTATGTTCTTTTTTAAGTGTTATTTGTTCTTTTCAAACCATTATATGTTCTTTTTTAACAATCTATGTACGTTGATATAAAAGAACAAACTATGTTGATGACACAATAAAAATAAAGTTGTGAAAAAAAACACAACAATCCGAAAAGAACATTAGATGAAAAAACAAGGAAACGTACCTTAAACACTTGATCAACATTTATCAGGAGCATCAATATTGAACTAGTGTTTCTCTTAATTCACTCATTTTCAACAAACGAGAAACATTCAGAAGGAATTTTAGAGAGAGAATAAGGAGAAAATGTATTTTTTTACTCTTTCATTTACCATCTCACTCTTTCTCTCTCGAAAAATCTCTCTTATGTTGAGAGAATATAAATCCTCTCCCCTCTCTCTCTCTCTAAAATGTATTTCTAAAATGACTAATGGTTATGACTCATAAGTACAATTATTATATATAGTTGCTGAAAAATAGAAAATGAACAAATAGGAAGTAGAATCAAAGAATTGAAGAACAGAGAAGGAGAAAAGAAAAATTGTTAAAGGAGTGCATAATGAGAACCGTGCACGTGTTTTTATTTTGTTATTTTAACAGAGTATTATGAAAAGAACAAATGAAAAGTCTTAAAGAACAAATATAGAGACTAAAAGAACAAGTCAAGTACTTTGTCCCACAATAACATATGATTCGGAATCATCATTTTCATCATTCTGTTATGAATTATCAAGCACATTATTCATAATATCTGAAAAAATAATAGGTTAATATGTATAAAAACAAGAAAAAGAACGCAATCAAAATAACAAAGGATAAATAAAAAGTAACAAGAAAAATAACACAATAAAATAAAAAGAACAAGTTATGAAATGCAAATAAAATTGAAAATAATAAAAAAGAAGAACACAATAAAATAAAAGAACAAATTATGAAACGCAAATGGTCTATTTTTCTACTATAATGAAACTGTTCTTTTAATACGAGCATAATGTAACTGTTCTTTTCATTCGAGCATATGTTCTTTTAATACGTAAAACTGTTCTTTTCTGGAAAAAATCGTAATTACATAATCAAAATCTTCAAAATCAACGATTTCAACGAAATCAGCGTGTTATTACATAATTTGATTCATTAAAATCATCAAATTCATCAAAACATGATTATTACAAAATCAAAATAGTCAAAATCATCAAAAACACAACTATTACAAAATCAAAATCATCAAAACATGCCATTTGTTATTACAAAATTGAAATTTTACCTCCCAAAATCTGATTATCAGCTGTAGAATTCAGATTTGAAGAAAAGAATCAATTTAATTTGATGTTGAAGTAGAAAAATCAACGAATTTTTGGGGATTTTCATTAATTTCTCTCTCTAAAACCCATTTTAGAAAACCTAGACTTTCTCTCTCCTCTTCACAGTTTGAATTCAAAACATAAAACCCAGAAGAATATATATCGCAAAAATAACAAAAATCAAATAAAAACGCGATAAACATAACTGAAAAGAACATAGCCTTTAATGTTCTTTTGTTCAGGGGTGTTCTTTTGTTCAAGGGCATTGTTCTTTTTTCTGGGAATTTAATGAAAACGCGTGTTTTGTGTTTAATGTTGGTCGTTTTAATCCCGGTGCACCTAGAGCTACGTGCACACGCCTGCACCATCCAAATTGCGTTTTTATTTTCTTAAAGTGACAACTTATTTTGCTTTTAGGTATTAGGATAAAGAAACTGTTGTAAGATAAGCAACTTCGATAGAAAAGGGAAACACATTGATTGGGAAAGAAAAAGTCTAATAGCCGACTTAGCTAAGTACTCCCGTACATAATTGAACGGGGGAGAGAAGTACACCCGTACATAATTGAACGGGGGAGAGAGAATAAAAAAGTAGGGATATTTTTTTCATATGAAGTTGTGTGAAGTAAGGGATCAGCTGTATGGGTTAAATGTTTAAGAAAATCATTATTGATTATTTATATTTTTTTTATTAACTTGGAATTGGAAATGTTGTCTAAGAAAATCATCCACGGTAAACTCTCAATCACACATAAAACGCAATGACAATCATTATTGTTAACCGTAAAATTTTACATTTTATCTAGTAAATTTAGCAACGTTCAAGTTTTTGTGCAAGCTGTAGGTGATGGAAGTATAAGGACTGGATGGGAGATTTTGGAGTGACGACAGTTTTCATAACTTCATGTAGACTTGGTTTAAATGTTATACCAAAGTTGATTTCCCCCCGGTGTTCCTTCACTTCCTTGTTTTTTATTA
The DNA here is from genome assembly GCF_020520425.1 of Spinacia oleracea. Classification (NCBI taxonomy): domain Eukaryota; kingdom Viridiplantae; phylum Streptophyta; class Magnoliopsida; order Caryophyllales; family Amaranthaceae; genus Spinacia; species Spinacia oleracea. The sequence goes on along the minus strand of NC_079489.1, from coordinate 11,027,902 downwards.
TTTTATTACTTTTTCTTACTTCGTATTTGCTATGCTGTAAATGAAAATGTTTTATGTCCATGACATGTTAAAGATCCTGAATCAAATAGGTACTCGTGTATTAAGTTCGGGGATAGAGAGAGTTTCACTGAGCAAGATTAACTTAATGAAGACCTTTTGCTTGGGGAAACCGTACCTGAAAGTGAAACAGAGTCGTCGTTCATAGCAGTAGAAGAATAAAACGATGTTCAAATATTAAGGATATTAATAGTAATACTCCCATGAATTGAAAGTTGCACCATGAATCTTTACCGTATACTTTGTTCGTGTTCCTTGTTTCTCGCTTTATGCTTCATCAGCAAGTTGTCTGTCTTTGTTTAGAATCCCACTTGTTTTGCTTACTTCTCGAGATTGTCATGGTCAATCAGCACTATTTCAAGTCTTTTGATTCCTCAAAAGATAAAACCCTGACTCGTGGCTTGACTGTGTTAGAAGAAACCTTTAGTGTCTAGTTCCAGTTGTTTGATAGGACTTAAGAGTCACTCGGGTTGATCTGAAACCTTGATCCTAGATCCTAGATAGAGGACATCACCAAAATTGCAAGACTACATCTTACTTGAATTAGGAAGATATTTAAGTTCTCAATATAGAAAACATATGTGATTTGGAAGTTAATGTTATTTAAGAAGTCCCATTCTTGAAGTATGTGTTTAGGAAATATTTAAGGGCTCAATCGACAAACTTGAGGCAGTTTTATATTTTACTCCCTCCGTCCCAAAATTATCTTCCTGCTTTCCTAAACGAGCGTCCCAAAATTATCTTCCTGTTTCTAATTTTGGCTACTAAGGTCCCCACTTTTTCATGTACTATATTAATTAAAATTGAATTGAAAACCCCACCCATGTACTATATTCCACTTTTCCCATGTACTATATTCTCTTTCACATGTACTTTATTCCACTTTTCCATACAACTCAATCATCATTTATACTTTATTCTACTTTTTCATGTACTATATTCCACTTTTCTTAAAATCCGTGTTTTTGGTCAAACAGGAAGATAATTATGGGACGGAGGGAGTACCTTGTAAAATACTTTGTAGTTTATAAAGATGCTTTAGTTCAAAGAACCTTGCTTGCCTTGAGCTAGATGTTTTTCATTAGTCTCTACGATACCTTCTTAGCAGTTTAGTAGTTCTAGCTGCTGCATTTGATTAATAATGCATGCTGTTTAACGCCTTTCCTTAGCAAGTTTATATTTCTTGAAAAAAGCTGGATTATGTTTGTACTCATTGGCTAGAAGCGAAGCATTTATGTATCCATGCATTATTAACCGTTATGATTACTTTGAACTGTCAAATTAAATCTGAACCCCTACTGTGATTTATGGGGGATAGACTTCCATTATATTAATCCATGATTGGTTTATCATGTTTATGTGTAAGATGATTATACTAGGCTTACAATCTTCCACATTTTGTTCTAAATATGACCTGATCCATGATACCTTCTGGGTGCTGGTAGGCCTTCAGACTTCGCAGGCCCAGCAAGTTGACAAAAAACAGCTCGTTGGCTACAAGAATGCTCAAGTAGTCAAGTTTAGTTCAAATTCTAAAAAAGTAGGCATTGGGCCTAAAATTCGCATTCTTCGTGGGCCTATGTTGATTTCCTATAAATGGCTACTGTACTTTAATCTCAAGTTCCTCTCTTCTATTTCTGCATGTCGTATCTAATATAGGTCTATGTTAGTATTCAAGCAAGCTGAGCATAGGATATCCTCGCTTACCAATCGTGTTACATTCTACAAACAAACCAAAGATGTAAATTTGACAAAGCCATGGTAGCATATAAATTATATGATATTTGTAATAATTAAAGTAAAAATAATTCTGTTAAGTAAACCAGGCGGGTGATGAGTTAACCTTGGAAATTACTTGTTTTTTTGAGGCATTAGTTATATCATATTTTAAAGCAGTCAACTGTCCCTTTTGTATCGTGTGGTGCATGTATCATGAAAGAATGGTAGAGCACATGGAGTTTTTTTCATGTTTAATCTTTGAGATTAAAGAACATCACCTCAATAAAGAGACTAGATAGTCGAGAAGGTGGTTATGTAACACTATCCTTCTCTCATTGCTTGAATCAGGATGAGAAAGCACAGGACTAAAAGTGATTCCAAATTTGACCAATAGATAAATTTGTTATGAAGCTGCTATGTTGGTAGGGTCCTTACTGATTGATTCATTAGGGTGTCATTAGAACACTGCCACACTGGCATACTGAATAGTTGGTTTTCAATAGATGATTATGAAGCTAAGACATTTTCTACTTGTTTGTCACATGTACCATCCATAGTTATTAGGAATTTAGGATTTATCTCTAGTTTGCAGAACTGTATGTCCCTAAATGTGGAAATTAAAATACCAGATCATTTATGGCTAGTTTGGTAAGTGGTCATTGATAGTAGGAATGGTATTGATTTCTTGTATCTTTGTAAGGAATGCCATGTGCATTACATGGTAATGAGCCTAAACATATGGTTTTATTCATAAATTTCCATAACCACGCAATACCACCTCTAAATTTCTAAAGTATGGATGATAACGAAATTTATGCAGAGGGTGGTATTTGTTGATGGACTAACATTACCATGGATATTGGCATGTGATTTCTCCACAAAATTACATATAAAATGATTACCTATTACCACCATTTATTATCATTTGCCAAACAGACAGTAAGGATCTTTTTTTCTAGGGCTAGGATCCCGATAAGATAATTTAGCATTAGTGTAGGATTGTTTAGGTCCTTTAGGATATTATAGAATGTTGAATAGGATCATTCAATGTCACAAAGCTTCTTCCTCTTCTGGTTCTTTTTGGCTTGCTTTGCTTTCTGCTATTGGTCCATCCATAATCATAGCATCCCGATAAAACTTTGTTATTCCACCCCTTTGAAACAATCTTGGTATAACTTTGTTCAAAGTTTTCTAGCACGTAGGTTTAGGATTATTCCGATCCTTACAAGTATTATACCAGTCTAAAGTAGGATTTTAATCCCAACAACCTTGATGTATACAGTTTGAGTTTATCTATGAGCTGGTAGACTGATTCTTACCTAAATTGTGTTTAGATGGGGATCGTAGTTACATTAAGAAACAGGCTCATAACACCAGCCATCCTATGTGCTTCTCATTGACTTATCAGTTGGTTTCATTCTGTGATTACTTTTTTGTGAAATAATAATTACGTGCCATAACTGTTGTGCCGTATAAATTTTCTATGTGATATATATTAATTATGGTGTTTGAGAAGATTAAGTTCTTCGTGATGTCAGTAGCCAGTCATATGCTTTTCTTGTTTGAGAGGGCCTGAATTATGGAATCACATCAGTAATCAATTTCTTATTTTTAATGTAGACAGTACATGTTAATGCAGTTAGTGTCTTGGTTTAATCTTGAGTGCCCAGTGTTCTAGCAGACCCACAAGAAAATAAAGGATCTGCATGTCCCAATTTCGCTGCCACTCTTTTCTTTGTTTCCCTGTTGCCTGGTTGCTGTGCTGGTAGTGTCTTTGTCAATGTTATCTTAATTTAGTTGCATGATAACAGTTTTCCCATTAGTATTTTAAACCTACTATTGCTTGTTGCCTTGTTCTCTGTTGGTGCCTATTCTGGTAATGATTTCTCTCATACTTGTTGACAATTTCTATCGTAAAACCGGTTTTATGGTACAACCAAGGCTATATTTTGCTTATTTACTCATTTGAAGTTCCCCAAATGAGCAAAAAAATGATAGAGGTTACAATGTGCAACCGGTTGTCTTTTATTTCGGTTCTAAGTAACTTGTGGCTCTCAATATAGATGGTACACATTGAACCACCTAGCATGTCCAAAGTTGTCAGTTGCTTCTACCTTTTTATCTAACTATCTATTTTTTTAGCTAGGTTTTGACAAGTTTAGCCAATCTGTTATTTAGTAAATCTAGCAAAAATGGAATTTAGATACAGAAAAGTTAAAAGAAGAGAAGTATACTTTCCTTAAAAAAAAGAAGAAGAGAAGCATACTTGCAGCTGCCTTCCAAAAAAACCTGTGGAAAACGACAAACTGGTGAATGGTATCACTCAAGGTCTCATAATCGCTTGATATGGACGTGATAAGTTTTAGTTTTCCCCTAATGATAGCTGTATATTGACTAAGTGTTGTTCAAGTAGCAGTTAGATTACTTCAGTTCTGAACTTGTGATGGACACCCTGATGATAGAATTCCGAGTCTTTATCATTTGTGTTAACTAATATGGTCCATGTTTTTCATGGGTGCTACTGAAAGTAACATTTAACTCACTGTAATGTCAAAGTCCAAGTGGCTTATATCCGGTATACCTGGAAATCAGAACACTGTTTAACAGGAATTTATAACCTACACCAAAAGATTGTAGAATTTGCTCACCATCAACAGCAGCATTAGTTGCTCACGAACTGATGCAGTAGACCTTTCAAGGTGTTAGAACTACTAATCAAATAGCATGTTCCTAATTCTAGGAGTAGTTAACAAACCTTTTCCTTCATGATTTATCGGGAATGAAAATCAGTGGCTGACTGACTTTTGATTATTATTATTGAAATAAAGAAACAGTTAATTTTGTCTTGATAACATTTTATATCATAATCAAAGCTTCTAATTGACTGAGCTTTTCCATATCCAGGTATTTGTGACCCTTGGATAAATGGCTATTTCTTTTCAGCAGCCAAAGGTGAAATTGGCAACTGCCATGGTGGGAGGTCAAACAAAGTTAGTTTTACATTTTGGCCTATGACATCAAATCCTTGAGCCATCTTACCCGTTTGGGCTCACAAGAGTCACAACCTAAAGTAATGATCTTTAATTGTTGCTTAATCGATCAATATAAAAGTGGATGTTATCTCTTGTTGTCTTGAACCCTCAAGCTTATTAGCTATTTCTGTTAAATCAGCTTGTACGGGAGATCAGCTAGTGTTTCTTTGTCAGAGTACCTATTAGTCCTAGTTTGCAAGGGTACTAATACGGACAGTTGTACAGGGTGTGACACAGAGTTGAAAATGACAATATACAAAGTTAGAAATTCAAAGATATTTGTATGAGATGTGTCAATGATTGTTTGTGGATGTAGGACATGCCTCTTTCTTTGTATTTTTGACTTTTTGTGCTACCCTAGATTATGATAGATGAAACAAAAGCTCTCTCATGTTATTCCTGAAGGTGAAGAGTGTCTAAGTCATTTTATCTCTTGTTGAAGCTCAAACACATATGTATCTGAGAGTGAGCATGAATGGTAGTTGCTATGTGTAAGTCATTAATTTGAGACTTATGTTTTGTAATGTGGGCTTTACACTAGTGCCCGGATATGTGATTTCATATCGTTGTCCATGTTTGATTTGGATTGCATAATGGTCAATTTCATGTGTTTCGGCTGTGTAAACTGTAAAGTATCTTGTGCTTGATAGTTGTGTTTGTGTGTGTCTTTAGACTGTGGACTGTGGAGGACGGATATTTGTAATTTTATTGTTATGACTGACAGACGTGAATATCTGTTTCTGCAGACTAGGTGATACATCATGTAAACTGGGGCTCTTTTTGAATCTCATGGAATAAAATCATTCTTCAGTATCATGGTTTCTTACAATGATTTCTCTGCGAGTTTACATGGTACGTATCCGTTCATCTATTTCTTTCCATTCTTGGTAGCTCACAGATGTAATTTTTATGTAAGTAAAGTTGTTTAGAGTGCCTAATTAGTGCTTTTCCTTGCAATTCATGTGAGAACCCGGTAGAATCTTAAAATTTTCTGTGGTTGGTCTCTCATTATTGGATTATTGATGCAAATGGTGAATGTAGTGGACAAGATAATGGCGGGGTCATGAAATATAAAAACAAAGAGAGTGTACCTTTACACTATTGGCAGTTCATTTTTATAGAATATGACCTGACCCTTTCTAATTCGAAGCCATTATTACCGCTTAAACTGTGCTGATGTGTGCTACAGCTATTGGCATTGTTACTTATGACAATATGCCAAAGAACTTTCTTTACGTTTTAGGAACATGAGCATCCCCTGCCTCTTCTAGTCTTTCGTAAAAAGATTTCACGATGTGTCGTGTAGCGCACTGATTGTTTGGCACTTGTGTTGTATTCCTTGGTCTGAAAACTCTTGGTCATGCTTTATCGACGGTCTTGTGGAAGCCTGCCTAATACTCCGTAACTAACTATATATTAAGTAGTTTTAACGAATAGAAGCAGTTGATTATTTAGGTGGAATTGTCATAATATCGGATTTTGTTTATCCAGATAAACATGTCAAATGAAAGTAGTTGAGTATTTGGATGGAACTATCACTAGATTTCTTTGCTGAATAGATATACAAATTCAGAATATAATACTATGAGTACTCTGTATTTGACAATGCAAGAGTATCTTCTTATCCACCTCAATATCCATATTCTAAAAACAGGACAGTCAATATCGGTTAATTTATTTGTAACCTCTCTTATTTTTATATTTATTTATTTATGTGATTACTCTGACCTTGGTGGAGCGTGCAAAATGCTTCCACGAACTCTTAAAGCGCCTGCGCAAGAAACTTGTCTGCGCGCTTAATTTCTCAATAACTTCGATTTAGATCCATTGAGTAAAATATTCTCACTTCTTGCAAGAAAATGTGTTTGTTTCCTGAAATAGGCAATAGTTGCAACTGATCATATTATAATTTCTTGATGACTTGGATTAAACCCAAACATGAGATTTGAGGGATAAAAAATCCTAGTTGCATATAGCAGAAAATGTGATTGTTTCCTGAATTATGCAGAAAATGCAACTGTAACAGATCCCATTACCTGGAGAAAAATTTGATCAGCCAATCATGCCGGGTGCTCATGGTCTTGCGACACAGGTATCGCCTTTTTGGTAAGTCATGCTGCAATAATTAGATGGATTAGGACCACTTAGTCATTAATTATTTTTTCTTAAACTAACCTTGTGGTTGTGGATTATGTTGTGGACCTTGGAATAAAGGGTTTAACTCAAGGAGTAAGATAAAGATATGGCATTCCATCCATCTGAAGAATTACAGTATTACCCTTTCGCTTTCTTTCGCCTCCTAATGAAAAGTCGAGGGAATATCCCAATTGCAGAATTGGAATTTTATGATAGGAGAAGTACAGTGGTTTAAGATGACAAAGAAAGAGAGAAGTATTACCCTTGCCTTTCTTCCTCACCCTGGTGGAAACTGGAAAGTAGTCGGATACTGATGGTTTGACGAAAAAGAAGCTTTAATGGGTTTTTTTTTTAAAGCAGGAGTTTTTGACGATTACATTTATTTACAACTTCATAAATAAACGATTTGATTTTTATTGATATCTTTGGCATTTTAAGGGGTTTTTTTTTTTTTTTTTGTTAGCACCCGATTTACCTTTAAAGCTAATCCAGATTCGGGGCGAGTTCTGGGTGGATGGGTTCCAGTCCCCTCCCAATTGTTGTTGCGAGGGATCGAACACATGGTCCTCCTTACCAAGTTCAGCCTCAATCACCACTGAACACTGAATCAACAGGCAATTGGTGGCATTTTAAGGTTGTGAATGTATGTTTTTGATTTAAAAAGGTTGTAATTGCTAAAGCCGATGATATAAATGGTTGTAAGTAGTAAGTGACAAATTTTCCTTATTTTTTCATTCCTTAAATTTTCATAAAAATGTTGTGTTATCTTTTTACTTTGCCCTGATATTTTGTTAGCTCTTTGGTTGAAGAAGGGTCAAATAATCCATGTCAAAGTTTTTTGAATGGCATAAAGATCAATTCTTTAATTAGCATTATCTAGTTCCATCTTCATAGGCTGCTTTCTTTACGTTGTTTCTCCTTTTTTAAAAATATAATTCAACCAATAAATAAGTAGATTGATCATGTTTATATTTTAAATCGCCTCTTAGTGACGACTGATGAGCTATGTTCTAAATTTAGAAATTAGTCCTTTATTTGGTTGGCTAAAGTGCATGGAAATAGAAACATTGTGACTGTAAAAGGTGCCGGAGTTGTTTGGTTGATTGGAAATTAGGCAGGGTTTTAGAAAAATAGGGTTAGATTATCTAATGGAAAATACTTTCGAAAATAGAACATAAATATCATAATGTGTTCCCTTTTCTAAAAATATAAAAGGTTTTTCCATATTATACTCTTGTGTTTATTTGATTTTTACGTTGTACTCATGCATTTAAAATCTTTCACATTTATCCTTGTATTTCTTTGATTCTACGTTGTACCCATACATTTAAAATCTTCCACATTATACCACTGTACTTGTAAAATATAGTCAACATTATCCTTATTGTTAATCCAATGTTTAAAAATTCCGGTATATAACAAATTAATTTTTTTTCTATATTATAATCAACTTTATGTTCGTTGTTAATCATTAACTTTTGACTACAAGAGTACAATGTGTAAAATTTAAAACCTTCGGGTACAACGTAGAAATCAATGAACTATAGGGGTATAATGTAAAATAAGTAAATAACCCAATATAAAAATATATTTAACGCGAGAGAAAGGGGAAGTCTTTTTGATTGAAAAATATTACGGAGAATATTTACATAAATCGGTCTTTGCAACGTACTTATGATTTATGATTTTTTTGGTAATTGTCGTTTCTAACGTCTAATTCTCCTATACCGACAAGTCTTGAATACATGAGGAACATTGTGAAACCCCGATCCCGGAAATTTGAGTCAACCAAAATCCAATTTAACCTTTTAGGAATAAAGTAAATCGGCTAATTAAAATTTGCCCCGAATTAGACCCTCTAAAATTAATGTGAGTATCTCAAAAATCTCCACTATAGCATTTTAGTGTCAAAATGTACATTATACAAAGTAAAATAATTTGGCCAATTTAAATCAACCCAACCCAACCCAACTAGCTTGACATGTCCAAGCACAACTTGGACTTTTTAAAACTTCATTTGCCAATTTGGGACAATAAAGATTACCCCCTCGAGTATAGAAATTCTTCTTTAAGCGACAATGACTTGTTCTAAACAAAACATATGTGAAAAATGACTACCTAATATACCTATTGTGATCTCTAACAATACTCATTAATTTGAAGTGGATAGATAAAAAGGAACCAAAATCACTAACAAAGCCCCTAATTAGATTACATCCTAAACCGAATTGATTGATCGACAACATATACGAGATTAGGAAAGGTAGCTTGATTTGGTTATATACTCACAAACTCATAAATGACCACTAACCTTTCTAATTACAAGCTTTGTTAGCTATGGTTACGAAAGTTATACTCCATTCGTTCCTACTGCGTATTTATTAATACACCGTATTTGAATATTGATAATTTTTTAGAGAGTTTTTTCGTGAAATATTCTTATTGTTTGAATAAATGTATAAGGTACGCTTATATAATTTTAAAAATGCAACCTATTTCCATATGCTCATAAATCTAGGAACTATGTTGTTCAAAAGATTGATATACGAAGTATCACAAACCACTGACCTCTTGATCAAAATCAAGGTCGGGGTCTAGCCCTAATTAATAAGATCGATAGCCAAGAGAAAATTATTTATGGCTAAAATCCCCTGACTATAACCGTCCAGTGTTGTAAAAGATCAATATATTCCCTCAATTTATGTATTTGTCCTATTTGAAATCGATGCAGTATAAAATGTATCATAAAGTAAATCGAGTTAGTATAAAATAATAATTGTTTAAAGAGAATTAACGAGTGGTATGAAATTGGTGTTATGAAAGTTGGGTTTGGTCCATGCTCTAAAACCTCATATAATGGACTTATGTTACTATACAACAGTATTACACTAAACACTAATTACTAATTAGTGGACGATAATGTATTTAATGTTTCCTACGTCATGCTCACTTAGAGCTAAAGGTGTTGGTTAATTTATGCTCCCCCACACACACTTAATTCAGCTAATTCCCCACCACATGCCTAGCTTTTCACTAGAACTTGCGACATTATAACTTAGATTATTTCGTTAGCTTTGAATTATAGATATTTTCGATTAATGAGGTCTTGATCTAATGGTTAAGATTGAGGTTTGTGTGTAATAAAGGTTATGAGTTTGAATTTTCATGTTAATTTGTAAATTGTGTTACCCAGGTAGAAAAACAATATATGTCTATTGTTAAGAAAAAAAAATTTGTATACTAATAAGAACTTACTACTTATACTAATGAACTCTTATAATATATTACAAATTATTATTTAAGTAATTACATGCTCGAGAGTCGAGAGTATGTGTTCTTCTCACTTAAATTTCAATTATACGTAGTATAAACTTAAATGAACCAACACCTATATAAATTAGCCAAGGTACTTATACAGGTCGAACTTTGAGCTACTTCCAAACATTTTACAGTTGATTGAGCTCAATATTATGACTTCTAGTCATAAGGTAAGTTTTCCTACCAACTCCACCAACTTAGGTTGATTATCATAAGCTGGATTTAACATAAGTAATTTAATAACTTTAGTTTCTTGCATACACCAATAAAATACTAGAAGGACAACCTTAAAAAGGAATAACTAAATTGAAGTGATGAAGAGCATTATTAAAGCTATATTAAAACCATGATACTCTTTCCCTCAAAAAAAAAAAAAAAAAAAAAAAACATGATACTCTTCACAAAAGAATCTTTGAAGCTTTTGACCTATAATTATAAGGTATGCAAAATATTGTAATTTAATAATAATTGTATAACCTCATAGATCTTCGCTTAAACTACTAATATATTACAAAATGTGAAGTGATTAATTAGAAGTTAGAATCCATTTGCATAGTGGTGATCTTAATATTCTTATAAATTATAAAATTTGTTAAAAGGTGATCAAATCTACAACTAATTTGCACTACTCGTAATTAAATTGTTAATTTAATCAAAGATTCCAGTGAAGATTCTTTAATTGGCAGGGGAAAAACTAGTGTATATTCTTTTTTAGCTTAAATATTTGCTAGAATCTTCACACATGTTTTGCAGCCACCCAAAGAATCTCCACTTCCCAACCATTTTCACGAATTGTGAGTTTAATTAGCTGCGTCGCGTTCGCAAATTTATCGTATGGAGGAGAGGAAAATATTACTCCGTAAGTCCGTATTAATCTTGACATTCGGCATGCAAATTATACAAATATAGAATACAACTAGATTATACTCTGTATATAGTATTCTATAAACAGATATGGAAAAACCCAAAAATAAGCTCAAACAAATTACAAACTTTTCTATAAGACGGTATTATACAAAAGACCACATTGGTGTCATATAGGTGTCATATAAGTTAAGCAATGGAACCAATTAGTTAAGCATTGAAACCGATTAGTTAAGCAAGAGAATTAATTAGTTAAGCAATTGAATCAATTAATTAAGAAATGTAACCAATTAGTTAAGAAATGGAACCAATTAGTTAAGCAACCAAATTGGTCTTTCCGGTAAGGCGGTCTTACACAAAAGTTGCCGCAAACAAATAGCACTAACTCGTAATAAGACTCTGGTGCTGAGTTGTTCAAAGGAGATTTAAACCAATTCAAAACGTATTCTAACAAATTATGTATGCGCCTTGGCTACATATTTCAAGGTAGTATTTATAATGATGGATAAAAGTCATACGGAGTATACAACACCTTGGAAGGACATGTAATTAATGCAGCATACAGAGAATAGATTGACAACAGGTTCAAATGACTCAAAATCTAGCTATAGAAGTGATTTTGACTTCCTTATCTTTTCTAATTTTCCTTAATTTTTTTTAAGCACATGTCAAAAAACAAAGGAAAAAAAGAAAGAAAAAAAAAACTCATATAATCTTAACACTTATAAAGCTTCATACTTGCATTACTATTCACACAATAGTGATATTACATATATGCCCCCAATTTTAGTGTATTTTCGTTTTTTGTCTTATTCTTAATAATAGTGTGCATCCATTTTTACCTTACTCCTCTCCTTGACATGTGTTCATCAACTATGGACTTTTATCCTCACAGGGGTTCGAGCTCTAAGTCATGCATTTTTGCTTTTCTATAATTTTTTTACAAGTATTCTTTGTGGAATTATTGAGAAAAAATAAACTTTTCTTTTTAGGGAATTTATAAAAATTACGGAGTATATATTTTAAAACCGTTTTTATTTTCTTTATTATTTTTACTTATATTATTTACGATTTAATTACAAAAACGAATTAAATTGTTCGTCCCCCGTCAAGATTTCCTGGCTTCGTCCCTGCCCGTCGCAAAACCCTTTTGCGGGGCTAACAACCAAACAAAGACGGGAACAACCATCGCAAATGTCTTTTACAACGGGTTAACGACGAAATTTTTCATCAATGACGGCCCCCTTTTATGACGGGTTCACGACAAGAAATCCCGTCATTAATCAACGATTATTGACCTTTAGTGACGGAATTTCTCGTCGTTAATGGTACAATTTCTTGTAGTGATAATTGTAGTCTTATACTCCACATACTCCGTAAAATACATAATATTATAATAGTTGTACTTACTACTTTATGGAGTTTGTAGACTTGTAGAGTGCATAGTATTGTAAAGAAAGAAAAAATTACAAAAGTTTACGTGAAGAAGTTGCATTATTTTCATGATAATTACTTTTGTGCAGTACTATCAATGAAAAAATTTCGATCCATCCTTAAAAGTAAATGTCATTATAACCCGTTGACCAATAATTTATTTTGTATAGGAGTACACTAAATTTAATTATTTTCTTTCCCTCAAAATATTTATTCCATAAATATGAATAAATATATATTTCAACAAAATATTTATTGAAGTTAACTTGTTTGACCACAAACGTCGAAATATATAAAAAAAATCAACCAATTCAACTTGAATTTCCAAAGGAACATATATATATATATATATATATATATATATATATGTTTTCTCTAACACCCATTTTTCTGCTCATCTGAAATTCTAGATTAGCCTTGATGTGGCTGAGTTGGTTGTTCATGACTCCGTAGAAGATTGGGGAGATGGGGGAATTATGAATTGTCTAAAGGTAGAGATGAGCTCTCGTCCAGAATGCATACCAGTTTTATGGAGCTCCTGAAGATTCGGCCCGAGGTATACATATCCACATTGTTTCCGTTTCCTCTTGTTGAGTTGTTGACTTGGGCTTCGTTCTTTCACTAGAAGACTTTCTTGTGATGATTTTATGGGGATCGAGAAGAATTAACATTAGTGATTGTAAAGGGGGAGCCTTCGGTTACAGATTAGGGGTGTAAATGGGTCGAGTCGAGTATTATCATGTTCATGTTTAAGCCTATTCAATTTAGTTGTGTGTACAAGACTTTAAGCCTGAGTTTGGGTTTCAGATTGATCTCTAAATCTCGCTTATCATGAGTGATTATAGGGGGGGGGGGGGGGGGGGGGGGGCTAGGTGTTTAAGCGAGTTGAGTCGAGTATATTATGTTCATGCGTAAGCTTTTCTAGCATAGTTATGTTTTTAAGTCTTTAAGCTCGAGATTGAGTTCCAAATCTTGCTGAAACTTAGCTCATTTTTTGATTTAGAATATTCCAGCTCAGTATGTTTATCACTTGTATAACTTTACATATTCAAAATGTTTTTATAGGTTGTAGGTTGGCATGAACGTGCATGATCTGTGCTCGTTTTGGTTTGTTATATTTGCATGTTGTCCTATAGAAAATTTGCATATTACATTGTTGTAATATCAATCTTTTAATTGTTAATGATTTGCCGGTTCTCTTATAAAGAATGCTTGCAGTTCAGGTGTTCACCTATTGGGTGTCATTCAGTAAAGCTCTATTATTGTAGTCCTGCATTTTTTAGAACTCTCTGATCATTACCTTTACTAATCAAGAGCCTTCATTTGAGTTATTTCCAAATGATCAGGTTGTGTATGTTTCTTATGTACTATTTTGATTCGTTTGGGTAAACGTGTTCAAATCCGGTAGGAATTTGGTATTGTAGCCGTATAGTAGGTGTTTTTTTTAGCGATACAACCTTTAGCTAATTTTTTTTGGGGAGAGGTTCCATTTTCAATAATCCTAAAGCTAGGTTGCACCTAATTCCTAGGAATTTTTTATAACAATTAAAGACGGTAATCCTGATTTTCCATTAAACTCTTCCTGTTTTATTTTGAAAATTAATCATGGAATGCTTTTATCTGTATATAATATATGATTAGTTTTTGTGCACTTCAATAGTATTTTGATTTGTGTTTTAGGGATCTGGAGTTTTTTTATTCAATTTAAAGATTTGTTTGTTTCTTTCTTTGTGTTTTAGGGAGCTTGAGTTTTTGTATTTAATTTAAGATTTTTTTTTGTTTTCTTTCGACCTTAGTTGCTGCCATGCGCCTACAAATCCCAGTAGTAGTAGGTTGGTCACGAGATTCAACAACATCCAGATACATCTAGTTACTCTTCTTCGGGTTTAAGATTGAAGGACATTACCTTCTTTCCTCTAAGTATTCGAATAAGAAGACCCGTAGTGCCTTTATTGCTGCGGTTTTTGCTATGCGAAGATATTATGCTCTTTTTGCCGGCCACGGTCATGTCAGAGTGTCACGGTAGAGACACTTTACTAGACTTGAGTACTTATTGTGCTTCTGTCAGGATAAGGATTGTATCTTGTATTCCTATACTAGATTAGCTCCCGTGCGATGCACGTTTTAACCAAAATTCTTTGTTTAGATTTGTATAAGAAGATATATTATCTACATGCATTGTTAATTGTTAGTTGTTAATATTCTTATTGAAGTTAGATTAATCAAATGTTATAAATCCTCGATAAAAAAAATGTTTGACATGATCTTTGTGCTTATTTTATTTATTATATGTTAATCTCACTTAAAGAAGAATAGTAGAAATTTATAAAACATATACTTTTTAGATGATAAAATGAAATTTGAATTAAGACATCATGTATGTGAGCATTATTTGATCACAAATTTGAAACAAAGCTTTTGTCTAAAAATGCGAGTAACAAAAGTTATATTGTTAGAGTGGTAGTTAGAGAACATATTACCTTATTAACACAAAGATCATAGGTACAAATTGATCTTAGCAATCATTAATTTTATCGTGTTCCTTAAAATCGTTATCATTAGTTCATTATAGTTAGACCATAAGACACAATGTTTATCTTGTTTCATCGGGCTAATTAACTTCAAAATTATAATTTTGACTGGGTTAAGTTGCACCCTCATATTAACCAAATTTGTACCAAGGCATTTGAAAATAGCCAAAAAAATCCAGTCACAAAATTTAGAGGCAGTCCAAGCTAAAGATTACAAAAGAAGAAAGGTCGTAATGTCTCTTTATCGCTGTCAACATTATAACTATTCTTATCAAGATTTTAATGTCCAGCAACTCCATATCACCCTCAGAAACCCAAAAATTAAAAAGAAAAAGCCCAGCCGACAAAAATAACAATTTGAGAATTTGAGATAGAAATCAATAAATAATTCCCAAGAAAACTTAAAAAAAACTGAAGTAAAAATTGAAATTAAGTAAAAGTTAAAACGAAACTCATTATTTTTTACAAGAACAAAACATCTTCTCTGTATTTCAAAACTAATACATTTAAATTAGGAAAAAAAAAGAGGAAATTTTCTCACAAAACCCAATCTTTTCCCAGAAAAATTATAGTCAAGAAATAATTGACCTTCAAGGATCCACGACCTGCGATATTCACCAAATTGAAGTTTTAAACAAAATTTAGAAAAAATAATACCAAGAAACTGAAAAAAGGAAAAAGAATATCCAAAATAAGATCGTTTGAACTGTAGTCTTCGGCGCAGCGAGATTGTGCCTGATATATCCAGATGAAAAAAAATATCAGTTCATTCCCTAAATTGGATATTATGCTAGCTTGAATTTGCAAAATAATTTGTAAAGTATTTAATTAAAAAATTAGAAAAGTTTGATGTGGTAAGATATGATCCTATACTATAGCTTGAATTTTCATTAGATATTTGAGGAAAAGGAAGCGAAAAGATTGGACATGGAGAATTGCAGAGGGAGAAGGGGAATGAGCGGCCACTTCAATTCCCAAAAGAAAGAAAGAAACAGCTGTATTCTACTCCTTGAATATTGACCAGTGAGAGCCAAATACTCCACAATCCATATAACACACGAAAAAGGAAAAAAAAGAAGAAAACTCGGTAAAGATTAAGTTTAGGCGGGAAAATAATAAAGGAGAGAGTGACATGTGTACAATTTGGAGGGAAGGATGATGTCAGCTAGGGGTGTTCATCGGTCCAAATCCAGACCGGACCGAACCGACCCGGACCGGACCGAACCGACCCGGACCGGACCGAAGACCGAAATTATGTTAATTCAAGACTCGAAGACCGGGCCGATTATGCTCGGACCGAACCAGGACCGGACCGAAAAAATGGGTCCAAAACCCGGACCGGATCGATTTGGACCGGTTGTAAACCTATTTCTATACATTATTTATTTATTATAAAAATTATGATAAAAAAGAAAATATATATATAAAAAAAATTGTTTGAGGCATTTCTTGGAAGCTAAAATAAAATACATCACAATATAATAATATTTACAACATACTAAAGGAGAGAATTAAATTTTTAAATAGGTTATATTATATTTTATTAAGGAAAAATCAGTCCGGTCCAAAATCGATTTTGGACCGGACCGGACCGGACCGAATACCGGAAATTGATATTTCTCGACCCTAAGACCGGACCGATTGCCTTCGGTCCGGTCCGGCCTGGGTCGGTCCGGTTCGGTCCATTTTACGGTCCGGACCAATTTTTGCACACCCCTATGTTAGCGGTATTTCTTTTAGTAATAGTTATAGATGATGGAAGCTTTTGGAGACAAAATGAAGCACTGGCAAACGCATGTTCAAATGCCTATAAATGTGGATTCGAATCCTAGGTTGGCTATCCAGAATGGGAAAAACCAAAAAAACAATGTAATCCGTTTTTTTTTGTTTTAAGAATTACAATAAGATTTTATTGGATAATGTAATGTAAGTAGTACAAGGCATAATAGCATGAGTACACATGTAATTAGGTTCGTATTATCAACTACGTGCAAATAAAACATCAGCATTGTTTTTCAAGCATTTATCATAAATTTGTAATGCTCGTTTATTACATAATATTTTTACAAAATAATTTTTTTATACCTTGGGGGATCGTGAGCTAGTGATATACAAGGATACATTTATTGAGATACCAAAACGGTAATAAAGCGTTGTGTAAGATAGGTTGTGGATACACCGTCTCAATCAATGGCGGAGTCAGGAAATTAATGTGGGCTACGAGAAAAATAAAATAAAAGGGCATATATATATATCTCTATTATATAAGTGGAGCGTTGGTGTTATTTTAGTAAATTCACTTTTGGTGTCCCCTTTGAGTACTAAAAAACCCTCCACACTTATAGAATAAAGAATATAATGACAACCTACCAAAAGGAAAGCTCAAAGAAGCATTTTAATCAATCTAGCCCCTTAAATAAATTCTTACCATTTTAATCAATCTGTTTATATGCGTTCTGCTCCATCTAACTTATTTGTTTCTTATATTCGCACGCACCACATTTATATTATACTTTTTACATGTTATTTTAGGTTTAAATATAATAACATAAATCTGTTTCCTATATTCGCAGCATCGCATGCATATAAGACTAGGTGTAGTATAAAGGACTTAAACCCTTGCCTAAAGAGCCTACATAGATTAATGAACCAGAAAGTACCACTGAGACAAAGAGTATTTAGTGATATATTATGATATTTAATACGGAGTACTATATATAAAAGTGCTTTTTAAAATTGGGGTTTGGGGGGGAGTGGGGGCGGCTGCCTCCATCCACCTCGATCTGGTCTCAATATCATTTTGTTATGAAGGGAAGCACGTCTCGCAAGCACCTATAATCTAGGTTCCACACAAGTGTACATGACATAAGTTTTATCTTTACGCGAAGGTGTTCAAGAAGTCGTTAATGAAGGTGAAAAGTTGTTAGTGACCAATGCAATAAATGGCATTTGATCAATTCCTTGGAAACTTCATAACATCATTGAAGATGCGCGTTAAAATACTACTTATGCATTTTTCGACTTTGGGAAATTCATCACCTCTATAGAGAAGCAACTCGAGCGGATGATTGGATTGCAAATGTAACATAGATCGTTGAGTTTCTGATCCAATGTATATAGATGTTGTAATAGCCTGCAACTTCCTCTCGATAATACACAGTTACTCCATAAGTGTTACTCTCGAAAAGTGGGACTCCTAATGTAATTTTCCTTTATAAATCAAAGGAAAGCTCTCTTATACAACAATACAAGGGGTATTGGATGCATGACAAAAGAGAAATATACTACACCGTTTCAAAATAATCTTTACACTTTTCATTTTAGTCTGCTTAATTCAAATATTCTTTACACTGTATGTGCTTTATTCTATTATTGGACATGAAAATTTACTATCTTAGCCCCACAACATTTATAACTTCTATTCAATTTCTCTTACTCTATTTATTTTCTTACATCCACCCGCATTTTTACACATTTATCTTACTTTATCTATATTTTGTTATATCACCCACCTTTTTATATACCTGTATTATTTTGTCTTAATATTTATACAAATATTAACCGTAAAGATCATTTTAAAACGACTATAGTATATGTGTACGTTGGTGCTTATAATGATCAAGGACCATTATTGGTGTCAAAATTATATTTCTTTTCACAAATGATGAGTTTAAAGGCCGAAAAATTTATTTATTAAAGACCTTATCCTTCTCCTTTTTCCCCTTTTCTTTTCTTTGACGGATTTTTTTTCTCCTCTTTTTAATTGCATAGATTTAGCCTTTTCCCCTCCCTCAATTAAACTCTTATGCCTTTCGGAACAAGTCCAAAATTAGTGTTTTGAAAGGTTATTATCTCGAATTTCTCTAAAGAAAAGAAAATTGTATATCCTCAAATTTGCTTAAGGACAATTATATGACTATTATTGTATATAAAATATAAGTGGGATTAATGATTATTTTAAAATGTGCATCAAATTCTTATGAGATAGTGTTGCAATACCTTATCAAGAAACTAATTAAAGTAACTTTAATTAGACTGTTTAAACTTTTTAACTATTTAAGCTAGAGTTTAGAGGTGATTTAATCATATAACAAGATGTACGTATGTGCACAATATTACTTTCTTGCATGATAGGACTACTTTTTTATATTTCTAAACAAATCAGGTTGTGACCGATGATCTCACGTACCCAAGAATTTATCTGAATAATGATTGGTATTAACATAATTACACAACCTTTTTATTCAAAATTATACTACTATGATGTGTTGATATGATGAAACTTTATCTTTCTAAAGAATCACGACGACATTTAAAACCAAAACAATGTCAATTGGTTTTTGTCAAGGAACTTTTGTCGACAAATTGTGATAAATGACCTTTTAAAAAATTTGTGAGGTAGGACCAAAAATCCTGATTTGGGTCATACTATCTCTGTTTCACAATACTTGCATCATTTCTTTTTTTCACGTATGACGTATTCCAACACGCTTATTTGAACATTAATATCTCTAATTACGTGTAAGTAAAAATTATAAAAACTTGATATTTGGTGTCCTCGTATTGGTACGAATTTAACAAGATCTCACTTGACTATGCTTATTCTTACATAATGTGAAAGAATGATTGTCAAAATTAGTTAATGAATAGTGTCAAAATGAGAAACGATGCATCTATTGCGGAACGGAGGTAGTATCTCATAACATTTTTTTTAAAAGGTCATTTGTCACAATTTTGGACTATAAAATGCCCTTTCTGACAAATATTGTTTTGTCAATGAAGTAAGGGGTAAATAAAGAGAGCAAATTGATCTAATTCATCAAACAAAATCTTCCTCTTATTGAATTCTATCTTTTTAATATGTTTAATTACACACTATCACAAACACATTTTGCAAACTCAGTAATTTGGATATGGTTGTTGGTGCTTGTATACAAATACATACCGTTAAAATATTTGAACATTCAAGGAAATTTACAGAACGAAGAACATAGATGATTTGGTCCTTAGCAGCAAAAAACTGTTATCTTTAAGGGGGAGAGGATTCTATTTAACTGTATTGCTTTAAGAACAAGTTACTAGAAAATAATACTGTAAATAAAATTATAAAAGACTACTACACTTCAATCTGTGGACTATGGACTGTGGTGCACATAGAGCATGGTGCACCAAAAGAACATATGTGCATAAGCAAAAGAACATGACACTACGGCGAAAGAACATGCGATATAATATTTCACTTTTTTGTTATAAAAATAATATATTATTTTACTATTTATTAAAAACCTAAATAAAAAAAATACTCATGTTCTTTCAATTATATACTAGTGTTCTTTCAATTATATACTAGTGTTCTTAAGGTGCACCATGCTCTATGTGCACCGTGGTGCACCTTCTAAATACAGTGCTTTGCTTGCTCAACCAATCAGGAGGCTGGAAGCAGGCCATCAACCAATCAAAATACAGTGCACCAACATCCAAGCTAACAAACAAAAGTTCTTGTGCCAAGCAGTATGTGGTGTAGCCAGGATTTTTTTTTCCCGGATGTTGGTGGAGTATCTAAAATTTTTAGAGTATTGTGTCTGGTTATATACTAAAAGAAAATGTATCGTCCTAAAATTAATAAATATTCATATTACAATTAAATACCTATAGAATTATTACAATTATTCTCTACGGGGATGCATGTGCATGGTGAAAAAAATAACTTAATTTAAGAGAGTAGATATTTAATAACCGATCTCTTTGATTTGAATTGAATTTGGATTATTCAAAACTCCAAGAGACCAATTTTTTCTAAAGACTGGCCACCATAGGTCTACGCGGTGTCTTCTATACGGAGCTGGTTTTTTTTAGTATCACCTAAGAGATCAATTCCATATTACAACATGTCTTTTAACTCTCGGCTATAATCACTACAAGAATTTGTATCTTTAACGACAACCTAATTACGACGGGTAAAAAATCCCGTCGCAAAAGCCTTTTGCGACGGGGCAAACAACCAAACAATGACGGGAATAACCGTCGCAAATGTCTTTTACGACGGGTTTACGACGGATTTACGACGGGATTTCTATTAACGACGGCATCCTTTTATGACGGGTTCGCGACATGAAATCCCGTCGTTAATCAACGATTATTGGCCTTTCGCGACGAGATTTCCCGTCGTTAATAGTACAATTTCTTGTAGTGAATGTTTGTTTTTTCAATTTTTTCTGGGGGTCAGTGGACCCCTTGCACCCACGTACGTGGCTCTGCCACTGGTGCATGAATCAGTTACAAGGGCTGCAATGCAGTGTGAGCATGTCCATGCTTATTGTGATGGGATTGCAGTTGTGTGCGAGACTGTCCAACACATATATACATCACCCTAAATTATGCATACAACCACTAACAAATAAACTCATACTACGTACTATAAATTTATAAAACCTAATTGCGAAATATAAATCTAATATATTGTATGTACAATAGTAAAGGTAGATCAACTTTAATGTACGTATTGTCGTACTCGTTATGTTTCATGGGCGAAATTAGGAGGTTGGCGGCGGCCATGACATTCCTCATGATATGTGCACATGTCTAATATAGCTCAAATGATTTGTGTTAAAAGTTAGAAGTTGTTGTAGGTATACGGTTTGAATCTTGCCTCCCTTGGATTTTTACTTGTTTTTTGAAATTTGACTTTTGTTTTGCATTGTTAAAATAATTGTGTTAAGTTTTAACCCTTCTATATATAATTTTTGGTTCAACCACTGCCATATTCCTAAATAATTATCGCTTTCAGTAGGGGAGGAAATAAGTTGTTCTCTTACAAGTTAATTAATTTGAAAGTAAAGTTGATTTCTTGATGTGGATGACAAAATTAAGAATGCCTTTGTTCTTACATCTTTTTCCGTTCAATTATTCCTACCTTTAATAAATGAACACGAACTTTTTGTAAGCATACAATGTATTATGTCATTTAAGTACACCCTATATAATTACGTATTGTTGCGAAACACGTAAAAGTTATAGTTAAGTAGACGGAATCACGCATGTCTCATGTATATAGAAGAGTTTGATTCGTTTATAAGCCCAAAAGAAATTCCACACTAAAACCAACGGGTGATAGTAGAATTAACTCCTCTAACTCATTATTAAGTTGCAGGTATTTCCTCTCCTCCTTCTCTTAATGTTGACAACTCACATGTAAGTACAAGTGTACGTGTTTTCACGACGTATTGTTGTTGTATAAATTTCTCATAATGGAAAGACTAAATTACCCTTTCAATTGATCACCTTTAGAAAGGAGGTCTAGTGCAATGGGACAACAATTGAGATAATGAAAAGATAAAGGAAAGAATGATTGTATGTATAGTAGTTGATAAATTGAACTATACATCTTTGATTTCATAAGTTAGACTCTCAAACATTGAAATCGATGTATCATCCCCCACTTTAGAATGTTTTTTCCAAGCTAAGGGATATTCTTTGTAAAGATACCAAATTCCCAAGTATTATCGATCTACAAAACACATGCAATAAAACTATGATTGTGTCATGCTCTATTTATTGGGTCCGGCCTCAACTCATGATTACGGAACTTACACTAATAATATTTCCTCGTTTACTGTTTTCGTTACTAATTAATTACACAAATGATTACAAGCTACTTCGTATATAGCTTCATTTTACATACAAGTAAGCAGTAAGCACTAAATCAATGAAGTCTTGCTTTAATAGTTAATACTGAGTATATCAGTACGTGTACGGTAAGTGCGGAGATTAATAATCCAAGTAATACCCTATTTTGATGGATCAAATTTCAAAAACATTTACAATAATTATATGTTAACATTGAGCATATATATATATATATATATATATATATATATATATATATATATATATATATATATATATATATAAAAAAAAGTATGGCTATGTTAGGTACAAAATACTACTCGTATTATTTTAGGTGGACTCCAAACTTCACGATGTAAGTAATTTTATCTTAGTTATATAAAAAGTACTTCTTATCAGATCTAAATGCATCTGATGAGTGTTTTACATTTCAATAATACATGTACTACAAATCATAGTACTCCGTATTATAACATTGGCAACATTATATTTTAGGCATATTAATTATTCATTAATATATGCCTAATATTATATTTTAAAATTCTCCTTAGTACCTAAGACAAATAAAGTCAGTTAGACATTTTAGATGAGCACTAAACCATTTATGAGTTCACTTATACTATAGTATATGGAGTAATTATTTCCTCCAAAAATATGGAGTAGTTAATTAATTAAAATTTTAACTTAAGTTGTCTTCAATTCATCTGAATTTTATTTATATTATCCGAATTTATATGAAACTTATTATAACTTATCAAAACTTTTTTTTTTTTTAAATTGTACTTAGTTTTCCTAAACTTATCTAGACTCATTTTTCTTAAGCATATCTTGAAATAAGTCTAGATGAGGTAAGCATAACATGACCTCAATACGTTCAATTTATTAAAAAAAATTGAGCGAAACCATTTACAATGTTAATGCAACGATTAAATGGAGTACTTTGTATACCATAAGACGCGTAGAGTAGACCATGAGTACCACTATCAAGAAATTACTTACTTCCTCCGTTTTAAAAAATTACAATACTTTAAGTTTTGTCACTATTCATATTTTACAAATTTATAAAAGTGAACGCTATAAGTAAAATATGAGTGGATAGATTTTATTGTATATTTTCATAGTATTAAATTTTAAAATTTACAAAAGAAGAATAATTAGAGATATTTACGGTGAAAGTTGTATTTTGACAAACATGTTAATTAAAGTGTTGCAATTTTTGAAACAAATGAAGTATTTGACTTTTTTTTTTATTTGTTGTTGTTCAACTTTGTACTCCCTCTCCGTCACAATAACAAACTTTGTACTCCATCGGTTTTATAATGTTCACCACTTTTCCATTATGCGTGTTCTTCAATGCAATACGTACACTGAGCATTAATAATCATAATTTCGAATTAGTAAAATTATAAAATGATATTTTGATGACTTACTTCGAAAAAAATCTAATAAGATCAAACAAGTTAGTATTTTGTATAATCTGTAGTACTAATTACGGCCAAAGTTTTTAAACTTTGACTTATGAATAGAAATATAAGAAACATTATGAAACAGAGAAAGTACGATTTATGAATGCAGGTTCACTGATGTTCAAACTATTCAAGAAATCACGGTATATTCGTATCGAATAATGCTCTTTGTTCAATGTTCATGTTAAGGAAACCTCGGGCAAAAAAATGATACCTAGTTAGTAGCAGTCTAGCAGATTTCATTCAAATAAGATCCGTAGATTAACTAAAGAAAAAGCAAAAGGAAATGTCAAATTTTTTAAAATTCACGTTCTCTAATTAATAAAGAAACTTGCATGATATCAAAGTGGAATTGCTTTCTATTTTTTCTCCAAACGTACAAAATTCAGCCTCCAATTTAATTAATGGATTAATGATTGTTTGTAAAGCTTAACGATGATTGTTGCAATTACAAGAACCACAAATCAAGCGATTAATTTAATCTAAATTTTGTTTTAACAACCCGGATTTAATCCAATATTTCAAATTAGTTCTTTGTAAATTCTAAAATAAATTAGTTTGATATAGATAGAGTAATTAATTATGGGTTAATTATTTGTAATAAAACACACAAGCTACATTTTTATTTTTAATTTATAATTTTGATTATCGGGAGTCCTTGAGTTCGTTATTTTTATTTTATAATTTTGATTATCGGGAGTACTTGAGTTCGTTATTAAAGAGAAATGAAAATTTAAATTGGTTATTGTTTATTGTCAAATATTGTGTAATCTCGTATCCTTCTCATTAATAACACACGTATATATATAGTACAACTCATTACCTAAACCCTAGATTACATATTAGGTAACATACCATATGTAGGACTCATATTAGGTAACATACCATATTTAGGACTCTACAGAATATTCACAATATAATATCTCCTATATTCTATCTTAACATCCCCCTCAAGGTGGAGCATGAAAATCTCGAATGCCCATCTTGTTCAAAAAAAAACTCAAATTGCTTCTTCCCCAACGCTTTAGTGACGATATCTGCTAACTGAACCTTCGTCGACACATACGACGGGCTGATGACTGCCTTGTCTCACTCTCATCACTACACGTCGTCTCATCGACACCTGTCGTTGCTGAGACGACGTCTGATTCCACTCGACTGGGTGTATAATGTTGTTGTTCCTCCCTCACAGGCGACGACACCCCTTCGTCGACGCCACTAGTCAACGACACGTCCTCATTGTCACCTGTATGCGACAACACTCCCTCAGTATCACCCGTAGGTGACGACACTCCCTCAGTATCACTCATATCATATAACATAACTCTATCTCATATGATATTCTATCCTCTAGGATAACTACGTTATCCTTAACTCCCTCCCTCAATCGTAACGGCAGTTTCACGAACATTGCGATTGGAAACACCATTCTTCAATAAAAAAAATCGAGCAAGAACGCCATTCTTTTCGAACCTGCACTTTTTTTTTTCTCTTGATGAGAACGCCCTTCTTTTCGAACTCACCAATATCTCAATATGAATACTCGAATTGGACGCGATTCCAAGTACGAGTCTTTTCTCCAACACAAACCTCATCTTCTACCAATTTGCAGCGGAATTATTATATTAATTACGAATCCCGCCGGTGGGTTTATTTTTCTAACCCACCGGCAGGGGATAATTTTTTTTTTTTTTTTTTTGTAGACGGGTCGTAGGATCTCCCTAAGCTCTTGATACCATGTCAAATATTGTGTAATCTCGTATCCTTCTCATTAATAACACACGTATATATATAGTACAACTCATTACCTAAACCCTAGATTACATATTAGGTAACATACCATATGTAGGACTCATATTAGGTAACATACCATATTTAGGACTCTACAGAATATTCACAATATAATATCTCCTATATTCTATCTTAACATTTATTCAATATTTTTTGTTTGACATAAGTGAAAGACACATAAAGTAAAATTAAAACTACAAAGTCTACAATACACCTTCAAAGAGGTCCAAGCAAAGCTAATTGCATATGTGAATAGTGATGTATTCAGAATATCAAATCCGAAGTAGACACAATTATAAGAAGTAAATAACTTCGAATAATTGAAATTGACAAAAAAAAAATGACAAGAAAACGTACAATAGAATGTAAAATTGCCATGCAATTTTAAAGTTTAAAACATATTTGAACATACTAAATACAATAAAATTACTCTGTAGTACATGATTCAATCAACATTGCAAAAGTTGCAAAATTAAAAATTACAAATGTTCTCAACTATTTAGTCTTCAATTTAATACAAGAAAGTTTTCCATGTACTCGTAATTTTTAACTTTAAATCATAAATAACTCGCAATTTAGAAGGTGGACCATGATGCACAGTGAGCACGGTGCACCTTAAGAACACTAATATATAATTAAAAGAACATTTGGTTACGTGAAAAGAACATGAATATATTTTTTATTTATATTTTTAATAAATAGTGAAACAATATATTATTTTTTACAACAAAAAAGTGAAATATTATATCGCATGTTCTTTTGTCGTAGTGTCATGTTCTTTTGGTTATGCGCATATGTTCTTTTGGTGTGTCATGCTCACTGTGCACCATGGTCCATATTCCACTTATTCTAATTCGCGATTGATTTTGGACTTTGTTTTTCTTGTTCTTTGTGCTTGGTTCATTCTCTTTGGTTAGTATATTTGACCTGACCCAAATAGTTATATGGGTTAGACGGCCAGACGGGTTGCTTTCAGATAGAAATTCAACTCAATCCAACCCGACCATTTAATTAAACGGGTTGGGTTTGGTTGATTAACCCATTGAATTAAAATGGTAGAAAATCTTGACCCAATCCTTTATTATTGGGTTTGGTTCTGATTAAGTTGGCGGGTTAGGTCATCTTTTTCCAACTCTATTAGTAACCTAGTATAACCCTTACTTCGAGGGGGTCGGAAAATGTGTTATATCAACTATCCCTCGGATGCGACAATCTTATTAAGTAAAGAGTGACTAACTGGGTGGCCATGACCTCCTTTTTACTAGATCATGGAGCTGCCATTCAGCTTTCAACACTCTTGGGAGAAAACTGACAAAAATCGGGTATTGTGATACGCGAGTAGCAACATAGGTTGAGGCTCGTGTATTTGACCACAACGGCCTTAAGTTCCCTTGTGATCCTTATTTGGAGATCGCCCAACATACATCCACAATGTAGAGATTGGGGGATTCGGGGAACATTTTCTAACACAGGGAGTGCCCAGTATTAGCCCATGTGTCGGTCCTTACTAGTTTAATGCATCGTAACGAATATATAACAAAAGGGACATGACTTACGTCTAGCTACATTACTAATATGGATTGATTTTAATGCTCAAGTATTAACTACACAACGTCAAGAGATGATTTAGATTAATTCAAGGTACCTAGCAAGATCCAAATTGTCCAAAGATTATCTTATTAGGCTTGGTAATTAATCAAATTAGGTGAATAGTTTATAATGGTGATGAAAGCAATAAACAATATATGCACGTTACAATATAGGGGAGATTATATTGCGGTTCTTAGGAACACTTACCACTCGCCTTTGAAGAATCTCCTTTTAGCTTTAGAACGACCTTTGTCGCTAACTATTAGATATTGATCCTTGCTTCAGTTTCCACATAGTAACCTTAATATTATCCTAGAGTCCCTACTAGATCCCCAATCTAGGCTAGAGATTTAACTAATAGGCTAGGCTTAGAATAAGATTAGAAATTCAAATATTCGAGATCGGGTTTTAGCAGAGATTCGGAATACAAAGAGGAGAGGAGAGAGAATTCAGAATATCACATGAGTGAGACTAAATGTTGATTCTGAATTTGGGGAGCAGAAGGGTTGTATTTATAGTGTAGACCGATGGAAATCAGATAGAATTAGGATTACTAATTCAGATAGAATTGTAAGTTGAATCGTGTAGGAAACCGACAAAAACCGCAACAGATCAGATAGAATTGAACGCGGAAACGTATTTTAATTCGATGGAAATTGTGGCAAGCGCTAGAAAAAACTAGCGCCCGCCTACATGCTCTAGAAATAAGTGGCGCCTGCCTGCCAGCGCAAGAAAGTTTTGCGTTGGCAGGTTTTTTCCGCGGATTCCAGAAACTTCGATTTTCAACGACTCATAACTTTTTCATACAAACTAGGATTCTAGCAAATAATATCTTGTTGGAAATCCACGGAAAGCAGCTTTCCAATGACACCGGTCTTGCATCAATGGACTTAGTAAATGTCGAGTTATATCCCAAAGAGTGGAGGTCGATTCGTTTTGACAAAGCCCAAGTAAAAGCCTTATAACTTTTTTTTTTTTTTAAATCGGACTTGGGCTTATGATAAGTTTATGGAAATCTTATTCCAATGCCAATACAACTATGTAATGTGCATGATCCAAATTATAATTTATAAGACTAAATTTGACTTTGTAAGGACGTATTGCTTTGCTAACGAGTGTATTCTAAGCACTCGTTATCATGTTTAAGTAACTTGGGTCCACATTTACCTGTGTTCTGCCCAAGAACTATGTGTTCAAGAAATTTTATCGTTCGAGCTATGTTATTCTAGATCCTGAAGGCAAGCACTAGAACATTGTGTACGTAGACAATTACATTCAATCTTTCTAACGATTTACAACTATGTATTAAGACGCATAGGGATGCGAATTCGATTAAAAACGTGTCCAATAGTTTTTATGAATCTTTCTATTTATGGAAGTTACTATATTTAACAGGTTCTGCTCCGGATGGCCTCTTTAGTCAGTCGAGGGTCGTTTTTCAACTAATCAAAGTGTATGGTTGACAAGTGGGTTATAGTTTCATCATTGAACCTTCCGACACGTGACAAGGGGTCAAATGTAGGCGTCTACACTTACCCATAATACGTGTTTCACTTTGTTTTCGACGATTATATTTTCTAAATTTTAATATTTACGTCACGAATAAAATAACTCGCGACATGTATAGGCCAATTAACTAATTTATTTTGTAATGCGAAATAAGAAAACAAAGTTATATACTTCGTATATAATAATAGATAAGTATTGAATTTTATTGTAAAAATGTTGTTCGGCCCCCTTGTAGGTCCAAAAAATGAAATTACTAAACGCTATTGACGGAAAAATTACCAAACTCCCGATCGCGAAGATAATCCCTAAATGGGATGTTCTTGGAATCTTGAGGCCTAAGCTCAAGCCTCCTAAGGCCTACCAATTTTATAACTCAACAATTGCAAATGTGTGCCAACAATGCATCACACATTTCTATAAATACTCATTAGTTACATCAGGGGGAGAGCGGGGGCGTTTGATTCGCATACTGGTATGAGGTTGGAATCAGGAATGAATATAGGTGGTATGAGTTTGAAACTTAATTCTTAATATAATTTCTCATATCTAGAATCCGCAAATCAGACACACCCTTGAGGTAACGAATCCTTCCAAATTAAATACTCTCTGTTTCTACTTCTCTTTTTAAATTGAAAAGTATCTGACTTGAATATCGAAGAGGATTTTCTAGAATACAACCCCAAGACAACTCACTTTACTAATTATGTAGGTCGGTATATGCCACCCAAGGACATAAGGTCGACTATCCACTCGAACGGACTCTCTAGGCTCCACTCAGTTCACTGCTTAAAATATTTTCAGAGAAGCAATGAATATATCCGAGTAGAAGAAATGTTAAATCTATAAAGTACTATCTCCACACATGCACAACTATTAAAAAAAAATTGGATATTGTAGTGAAAACGATGGGACCTAATTGTTTATTATCATAGTGGCGTGATTAACAAATGCATTCCAGCGTATAGTCTTAAGAGAAGACTATTTTAACTTTTACTGTATCTTTCTTTTCAAAACAAATGCATTGCAGCAAAGAAACTAGCTACAAATATATCAGCACATTGTGTTTTTAAATTTTAACATGAATGGCTATCTAGTATTAGTACTCCCTTAATTGGTCCTTTATTTTTTGGGTCAAATTATGAAATTTTTTACCATTAATTCTCATTAACTTATACTATCCCCATTTAATAATGATTTTTACGATTACCTTTTATATAAATATTAAGATTAAAGTGAAGAGTGTATAAAAATGTGAATAAATATAATAAAATATGTATAAAATAGATAGTGTAAAAAGGTGCATGAGTGTAAAAAAAATTGAATAGAGTAAAAGTGAGAGTGGAAAAAGGTGAATAGGTGAAAGAAAAAAAATTAGAGAAAATGAGTGAAAAGTTATAAACGTTATGGGATAAAAGGGGTAAGTATAAAGCAAAATGTAAAGAACATTATGAAACCTATTAAAATGGAAAGTGTAAATATCATTCTAAAACGAAGGTAGTAAGAAGTACTATATCTGTCTTATAACGATCTTTAAAGTTGTTATTTGTAAAAATATTAAGACAAATGCGAGAAAGTGTGTAAAAAGGCGGGACATTATATATAATAAAATATGGATAAAGTAAGATAGTGCGTAAATAATTAAGCAGGTAGATGTAAGAAAAAAAATGAATTAAGAGAAAGTGAGAGAAAAAATATCTGTGAGGTAAGGAGATAAGATGATACTTTTCATATCAAAAAACAGTGCTCCGTATAAAAGTACAATATAAAGAACATTACAAAACAGACTAAAAAGGAAACCGTAAATATCATTAATTGTGAAAAAGAGGTATGTAGTAATATATAGTCATGTGAAATCTTGTTAAATTTAGTTCATTATGTATTTTCAGAATTTTGCGTGTAAAATTAAAAATATTTACGATTTAATTTGCTTATTAAAGAGCGTGAAAATTTTAATAGAAAAAACAATAAGGGACCTAAGGAGGATCACAAATGAAATAAAAATGAAATCCTTGCCTAGTGATTAAGAATGATTCGTTTCACAACATACGTAGTATATGAGTATAATTTTAGAGCATTGCATGGGCTCATGATAATTTTTGGAAGATTACTTAGGCCGCGTACAATTGTACAAACTGCAAGGAGCAATACTTGGAAAGCATGCAAACAGCCTAACCAAAGTTAAATTAGGCATGTAATCGAATACTAAATCTAGTCTAACACAATCACAATCACAATCACAATCACAATCATAATCATAATCATATCAGTGATATCTTTGCCTAGTGATTAAGATTAATGGTCGTTTGATAAGCTCATATATTTTGTACCTATGCTCCACCCCAAATTCTTATATGAGACTCACCATCAACTGATGGTGAGACCAGTTCACAGTTCACATTTGCGAATTTAGGTATGTTACTTTTATAGTTTACAAATGTTACCTTTTTTATAATTTTAAAGTAGGTACTTTTTTTTAGTTTAGGTATGTTACTTTTATAGTTTATACATATTACTTTTTTTATATGGAGTAGTTTTAGGGGAGATACCTTCTTAATTTAGGTATGTTACTTCTATAGTTTAGACATGTTACTTCTTTTTTTTTTTTTTTAATTTTAGAGGAAGTATTTTTTTTAGTTTATGCATGTTACTTCTATAGTTTATACATGTTACTTTTTCATACGGAGTAGTTTTAGGGGAGATACCTTCTTAGTTTAGGTATGTTACTTCTATAGTTTAGACATGTTACTTTTTTTTTAATAATTTTAGAGGAGATATTTTTTTTAGCTTAGGTATGTTACTTCTATAGTTTAGACATGTTACTTTTTTTTTTTATAATTTTAGATGAGGTACTTTTTTTAGTTTAGGTATGTTACTTATATAGTTTAGACATGTTACTTTTTTTTATACGGAATAGTTTTAGGGGAGGTACATTTTTAGTTTAGGTATGTTACTTCTATAGTTCAGACATATTACTTTTTTTATATATAATTTTGGAGGAGGTACTTTTTTAGTTTAAGTATGTTACTTTTATAGTTTAGATCTGTTACTTTTTTTTTTATAGTTTTAGGGGAGGTACGCTATTGGTTTCGCGCTCGTCACACCATCAGTTGATGGTGTGACTGGTCTCACAGGAGACGCGCTGATGCTCCACAATGATTCGTTTCACAACATACCGTAGTATATGAATATATGATACTCTCTCCGTCCCTTAATACTCGACCTGTTTTGGCGGACACGCTTGTCAATGCACAACTTGACCACCGATTTCTTTAACTACAATTATAAAAACTTATAAAAATATTAATATTTTGAAAATATATATTAACATGAAGCCAAAAATATATTATATACTAACATTTGTTTTAATATACTAGAAATAAAATAAGGTCAAAGTGAATTATGTGAATAATACAAAAAGTCAAAATTGATCGAGTATTAAGGACAGAGGGAGTGGAATTTTAAAATATATACGGTTTAGCTTTCCACTATATTTGTTTTTTTTACGCAAATCCGACGATATATATTAATTAGGAAGGGCTAAAATCCCCAGATCAAAATTCTCAAAGAGAGAAAACAAAGTTGGAGCACCAATATCCAAAATATTCCTAACACTTCTAAAAAGCGTAGGATAACGCAAAGTAAACCAACCCAAAATACCGGAGGAAACTATAACTTGTGAAATCCAACCTTGCCGAAAGGAAAGCAAAAGACACATAACATACTAATATATACAAAAGAACGCCAAAGCATAAACTTGTGGACGCATGCGTCTCCCCAAAATGAAGTCATCCAAATTAGTTGTTGGTAACGCTTCCATTTTCCTCATCATCTTCAATTTCAACAACTTGTATGTTATTTGTTGTTGTTGAACCACCAACAACGAATGGAACAAACTCCTTGCCTTTTCCTTTATCCACCTCAACTCCTTGCTGAGCAGTATTTGAACTTTGCAACGCCTTCTTAATGGTCGAAACAATGGAGCCAAAAACAATATGAGAAGCTGGAGAACCTTCACCAATCGTGTTTATAATCTCCGTGTTCTTCTTTTTTGCATTACAAATAGATCGAACCTGCTCACGAGCGTTTCTTCTCATCTCTTCTACATAGACTGGATTTGCTTTCTCAAAATCCCCTTCATATTCATCTTTGGCACAGGAAGGAATTATATAATGAAGCTTATGTTGCACCATCATAATCAAAGAATGCGCTGCTAAGGCATGAGCAACTCTGTTGTAAGTTTTGGGGATATGAGAGAAAGTGATAATCCATCCCTCCCCTAATAACTGAGAAACCTCCCTAAGAACAGGGCCCAACTCATGATGAGGATGATCCTTCACCTTATCCAGCAACAACTTCAGATTTAGAGCATCAGTCTCTATTTCCAATTTGTCAATCATGAAGTTTTTTGCTATCTTCAGGCCCTCTCTCAATGCATAAAGCTCAGAAGCTAGAGGAGAATGAACCTTAAATTTTGTGGAGAATCCCACAAACCAGGAACCAGTGTGTCTTCGAAAGACACCTCCCCCTCCAGCAATATTCCCTGACTTCCACGCACCATCTATGTTAAGCTTCATGTACCCTTCTATGGGTGGCATCCAATGCTTCTTTGGTATGACCTTATCAGACCTGTTGTTTGGAAACTTATCCTGAAAAGCTAAGTTAGTAGAATTCCAATCCACAAAAAAAGAATTATAAAGAGAGAAGGCACTTTTCATTTTTAGATCAAAGACTGCTTTGTTTCTTGCAGTCCAAATATGCCAAAGTGCTATAGTAAAAATAACTTTCCATCTTTTTGAGTTATGAAGATTAAACTGAATCCAATTCCTCCAGTCTGTATTATAGAAGCAATTATATTGGAACTTTTCATTTTTCCATACTCTTTGGAAAATAAAAGACCAAAGCACACTAGATTGAGGACAATCTCTAAAAAGATGTATGTGATCTTCTTTATGGTGGAGACATCTAGAACAAATCGGACTGATACTGTTGATTTTCTGATTTAAAGAGGAAGCTACAGGTAGAATTTCATGGCAGCAATTCCAGAGAAGCATTTTATATTTAAAATGGCATTTAATTTTCCAAATAGAATTCCAAGGAACATGATCTTGAATGATGGGTGAAGGGCTCGTTAACTGAATATGATAAGCTGATTTGATTTCAAAATCCCCATTTTTTGAGAATTTCCATCGTATAAAGTCCTTTTCCTCTGTATTATTAGAAAGAGGGTAGGCCAAAATAAGATCTTTTATATGAGATGGGATGATATGTTGGATTTCATCCAAATGCCACTTCCCATCTTTAATTATTCTTTCAACAAACCAGTGAGCCTTTAGGTCTGGAATTTTAATTTCCTCAAGAGTGTAAAGAGGAGCTTCCCCTATCCAATGATGATACCAGATAGAAGTATTCTTCCCATTCCCAATCCCTATCATTAATCCCTGATGGAGAATTGCATTTCCTTTGAGAATGTCTCTCCATATAGGGGATTGATTATAAGTAGGAAAGCAGTTTAAAAGATTTGTATTCTTAAGATATTTTTCTTTCATAATTTTCACCCATAGTTTGTCTGGTTTAGTTAGAATGCTCCACCCTAATTTTGCCATAAAAGCTAAGTTCCACTCTTTAAGCCTTCTAATCCCTAAGCCTACCAAAGTAGTAGAACTAGTAACCTTACTCCAAGCAATTCTTGACATATATTTACTATTATCAACTTTGTTCCAAAAAAAATTTCTACAACATTTTTCAAGAGCATAGGAAATGGTGGTTGGGAATAAATTGGTTTGCATAGCATAAAGAGGGAAAGAATTGAGAACTGCTTTAATAAGAGTACAACGTCCAACCATGTTTAGAAGTTTGGCTTGCCATCCCCTTATTCTTTCCATAGTTTTGTCAAGAAGCCCCCTGTAATTGGTGATTTTCAGTTTATGAGGTCTAATGTCTACCCCTAGGTATTTTCCAAAAGAAGTTGAAATTTTTAGGCCATGGTTTCCAGCAATATCATTTCTTATATTGTGATTCAAGGAAGAAGGAAATATGATGGTAGATTTAGTCAAACTTAACTTTAATCCAGACATATTCCCAAAATGAGTTAGAGTATTCATGATGGTAGACATGTTATCCTCAGAGGCTACACTAAATAAGAAAACGTCATCCGCGTAGAAAACGTGAGAGATTTTAATATTCTTAGTCAAGGAAACTGGCTTCCATTGAGCTTGATGAACTAAATTTTCAATCATGATTGAGAGTCTGTCCAAACAAAGGACAAAGATATAGGAAGAAAGCGGATCCCCTTGTCTAATACCCCTTGAAGGATAAAAGGGCTCACAAATTTCTCCATTCCAGAGAACGGAAATGGAAGAAGAAGTGATGCAGGACATAATGAGATTGATAAGATTCACTGAAAATTCAAAATAATAAAGAGTGTCTCTAATAAAACCCCATTCTAAACTATCGTAAGCTTTAGTGATATCCAATTTTAAGGCCATTATTTTATTTTTCTTCTTTGCCTTATGAAAATGATGAGTCATTTCCTTGACCAAAATAACATTATCTTCAATTCCCCTACCCTTAATAAAACTAGATTGTAAGGGGCTTATGATACGCTGTAAAACAGTTTTAAGCCTTGAAGAAACAATCTTAGTGATCAGCTTATAAATAGTGTTACAAAGACCTATTGGTCTAAATTCTGTAATGACAGAAGGGTTACCAATTTTAGGAATTAAAGCTAAATAGGAGTTATTAATATCTTTGGGGATGCAGCCATTTCTGAAACAAGAAACACAAAATTCATAAATAGAAAGGCCAATATCCTTCCAGTGTCTTTGAAAGAAGATTGGTTGAATGCCATCTGGTCCTGGGGATTTAATAGGGGCCATAGAAAAAAGGTTATGATGAACTTCTTCTATGGAAACCATGGCTGATAATTCTCTAATTTCATCTTCATTTAATTTTAAACCATTATTAGTAGAGCAGTGAAGATTACTATGATGATGTGTGGTAGTAAAGAGGCGTTGAAAATAAGTAGTAGCCATGTTTTTTAATTCCTGTTGATCAGTAATCCAATCATTAGCCTCATTTTTTAGGGTTAAGATCTTTCCTCTCGATTTTTTAATCTTAGCCATAATATGGAAATATTTAGTATTATAGTCCCCATATCTTCTCCAATCAAGACCCGCCTTTTGAGCCCAGATAATTCTTTCCTTCATAAAAATATCTTTAAGCTTTCCAATTAATTCAGCTTCTAGATTAATCAAATAGCGAGAATAATGGTGACTCAGAGCAATTTGAATACCATCAATTCTAGCAATAATATTGGCTTTTTGTTTTTTTAGGTTTCCAAAAATATTATGATTCCAGCCGTTAATGGTCCGAAGAAACCTATTCCTACCCTCTAAAAAATTATTATTAGGAAATTTCCACTATATTTGAAAATAAGGGATTCATTCAACTCAACCTCGCGGAAAAAAAGTGCTCAGGCGTCTCCTATATGCATTAGACATTTAGACACATTAAAAAAAATCGGGTCAAGCCTTAGTGGAAAACTCATGCTCAAACCCGCAAAATTGGGTCGTATTTTTTTAAGACAAATCAAGTTTTTTTGGGCTAGGCTTGAGCTTAATTTGCCATATAAACACAATTTGAGGTTGCCTAAATCGACCCACTCTCATTTCTGGTATGGCTAGTGGGACGTTACATATATCCCTTAGATTGATTAATTCGATGCTCCTATTAACAAGCTAAATCTGTCTACTTAACTAATTTCCTTCTCCGTACTCCGTAACAACGTTTTTGTTGTTGCCGTTGCTGCTGCGAATGAGTTAAAAGGGCAATATAAATTGTAAATTACAAATTCTTATTTACAAGAGTTGTACAATAAATATTGTAAAAGTTAATTCAAAATGCTTAAAAGTTAAGTTTATATATGTAAAAGTTATCTATTTTTTTAGTGATAAATTTTTTCATTTTAGTAAAACTTATTTCTTCAAAATCACTAATAATGTATAAAATTAATCATTTAACCCTTTAAAATGTTTATCTATCAACTTTTTTTTATTCATATAAAAGTTAATCAAAACTAGCTTAAAGTTACAAAAAAATGGGTAAAAATTATCTTGATGTACGATAAATTTATTGTATACATTGTACGCGCAAAATCTTTTGATTATTAATAGGGAGAAGGGGATCCCAATCTGATACTTATTGTACACAAATATTCAGTTTTAACCACTATGCTAAGATATTATTGGTTCTCGGTAGCAATGTGTTATTGCATCTTTCCATTCTAGGCTCCAAATTATGTTACGTACGTAGCCCATTCTCCATATTTACCATTTCCCGTAACACACACACAAAAAAAAGTTATTATGTTTGGCAATTTGTATTTTTTTAGAACTCCTTTTCCTATATAAAAAATTATGTATATATACAAAAAAAAAAAAAAAAAATAGGTATAAAGTATAGTTCCATAATTGTTATTCATTAATTTATAAATGTCCACTTGATTAACAAATTTCTGTTTTTCCCTCAAAAAAAAAAAACAAAATTCTGTTTTTATTTTTTGTTTAAAAAACTCAATGCCAAAAAAGTACAAGTACAATTCCATAAACCCCACCATGCAATGCACCAAAAACTTTCCTTTTTCTTTTTCTTTTTCTTTTTCTTTTTCTCCACTCTATAATGTCTATATATATATAAATAAATCTCCTGAATTTTTCTAATGCAATCTCCCCTCTCTCGCTCTCTCTGTCTCCTCCTTTGTATCCATATACCAAAGGAGAAGAACAAAAGAGAAGAGTTAAATTTTTGAACCAAAAAATAAATAAATATGGTGAAGTTTTCAAAGGAGTTAGAAGCACAACTAATACCAGAATGGAAGGATTATTTTGTAAATTATTGGCAACTCAAAAAACACATTAAGAAAATAAGACTCTCCATCAAACCTAAACAAGTTGCTCAAGTTTACACTTCCGGCCATTATTGCTCCAAGCTTATTCACTCGGTTTTCGACCCCGTTCGTTCCTTCGCCTCCGTAATGTCTCATAAACTCCATGGTGGTAGCTCTTCAACAAGTGATAATGAGGTATTTACATTCCTCATCATTTCGAGTTTTCGAACACACGTGACTATACTTTTTCTTATATACTTCGCGGAAGTTTTTTTTCCGTTGATTGGTCTGTAGTTAAATTGGAGGATTATTTAACATCGTTTAATTTTCTAAATGTTTTTTTTAAAAATATTGAATAAAACATGTTCCCGAAAAAACCTAGAGCTAGGTGTACCTGGAACAACGAGGCCAGAGATGTTACGATTGGAGAAATGGTTTAGGGCAAAATTCTTTGAGGTGTTTTTTTGTGTGTGTGTGTATGTGTTTGTGTTAGCTAGCTAAAAAATAAAATAATTTGGAATACCGGGGTTGTTAAGATTTTACCATAAATTGTTTGTCTTAAATATAATGTAATCTCGTGTGAGAAAGGAATTGTCCTATAAATAAATAAAAGTTGATTATGTTATCATGTTAATTGTATTTGTGGTGGTGGACACCCGTATCAAATTTGTGGTAATAAGGAGTATGATTGAGTGTTTCTTTTTGTTTCCTATTTCATGCTTTCCATAACAATATTATGATTTTATATTAATAGAACTATTACAACAAACAAGAAAAGAATTTTGTCAAATTTAACTAACCTAAAAAATATTTTTTAAGTTTCATTACCATAAGTTTTCAAACAAAAAGAATATCAATCTTTCGATAAAACATCCCTCCTACAATTTTTTTTATTATTTTTTTTAAATGAAAATGTAAGAGGCTAACATTGTCAGCAAAAAAAAGTCCTTTATGTTCATTCTCCCTCCCCCATTCCGTACAAATAGAACCATGCATAAACAT
Source organism: Spinacia oleracea (assembly GCF_020520425.1). NCBI lineage: Eukaryota > Viridiplantae > Streptophyta > Magnoliopsida > Caryophyllales > Amaranthaceae > Spinacia > Spinacia oleracea. The sequence goes on along the minus strand of NC_079489.1, from coordinate 10,988,943 downwards.
TTCAGCACCAACCATTTATAAGTTTTTCCCCCAATAAGGTTTTGGGAGGAATAACCGATCTAATTATATTTTGTGCAAATGAAACATAAGGAAAATATTTTGATCTATCGTACAAATTACAAATTGGATTGTGATCTATCGTATATTCGTATATATCCCTTCAGTTTTAACCGAAAATACTGTGATCTATCATACAAATTACAAATTGCATTGTGATCTATCGTATATTTGTATATATCCCTTCAGTCTTAACCATTAGACTAAAGACATCATTAGACATAACATAAAAGCAATACTAAGTTTGTTAAATAGGCTAATTAAGTTTGTAGGCATACCTTTATGTTTCTCTTTTAGTTTGGTTGATATATAGGTCACTTTCTTTTTCTTTTTAGGGGTTGGTGTTAAGTCCAAAAAATTAAAAAAATTCCTTTTTTTTTTGGATTGACATTGGCCCTTTTACAATATTGTCTGTTATGCATAATTATGGCCATATGGGGCCGATATATTTGGTATGACCATGCATCACAAAACCATCGTGATTCGTGATATAAACTACGGAGTAATTGACCCATTATAAGAGATCGATACCTATATTATGAAAATATGAAATAGCTAATTAAAATGTTACAATAAAATAAAATTGCATGTATAACAAGTGAACTATTTGCAGGAGATGAGAAGCAAATCTACGGATGAAGAAGACGATCAAGAAGACCAATTACGCGAAGACAATCAAACCGAACTTTCTCAACTCTTCTCCGAAGAAGACGAGGTAAAAATAAAAAATAAAATCTATTCGGATTTAATTGTCACGTAACTCACAGTGTACTTACCCGGCCTTAAAGTTAATAAACTAATATATTATATTTGTACGAAATATATATTAATTAATTAATTAATTAATAAATAGAGAAATGTAATGATGGATGTAGGTGAAGATGTTTTTTGATGTGTTGGATGAGGAGCTTGAAAAGGTGAATCGTTTTTACACTGCTAGGGAAACTGAGTTCTTAGAGAGAGGAGAGGCTCTTCTTAAGCAACTACAAATCTTACAAGACCTTAAGCAAGTCTTAGATCAACGTCGCCGTAAGAATTTCTTGTCACCTAAGTCATCTTTCCACGGCGGTTTCCTTTCCCGCTCTAACTCTACATCTACTCGATACTCCGATAATTCTGGTAACTTTTTTTATCTTTTATTTATTTTATCATGACGTTGAAAATTTAAATATATTACTGATCTGATTAACTTGACAATTACACTTAAATTCATTTTCATTCCTTTACCAGAGCTCAGCTAGCTCGACAAAACCAACATTAGCCACATATTTAAAAAAGAAATTAATATGATTGTTTAAAATATAGTTTATTTTGCACTCATTTGTCATTAATGCACTATCAAAATTTTAAATAAATATAATACTAATCACTAGTCCAATCTACAATACTTGTCCAATTTGCTAACTAATTACCTTTCCTAAACCATAAACTTTTTGTGACATAAGACTCAAAACCTTTTGAAAATTGGCAAGCTTGATTAACACAAAACATCTATTACTATGAAAAGCTATATATGTTTACACGTAAACTGTGTGTGATACTATTGAATGTCTATTTTATTTCAAATATTCAATAAATCCGACAATACCAGATCATAAAACATACGTAGTACGAAGTATTACTAATAGTGACAACTGACAAGTGATAGGATGATACATAATACGTACGTAGTAAATAATTAATTAAATATATTTTTATCGTGGACTCACGAATGCAAGGATTGCATGTACATAATTTTGTTACCCGTATTTAGTCCTATTTTTAGAAAATTCCTCGGTTGTATGAGCATGAAGATGACCTTTAAGTAGACATACATGCATCATGCATGAGTACTAAAACTCAACTAGCATGCTTTAATTTGTTGCTTAGACTTTCATATATTTATTTTCCAGTAATACGAGGTTAATTACTATTACACCATTTCTTATTTCTTAATTAGTGTAATTAACATTTTTCTCCACCGATAACTATCGTTTTCATAAAATGACCTATTATATGATAATCGGACGAGAAATATATATACGATACATAAGATGACCTATTATATGATTCAGGCGAGAAATATATATACGATACACCTGTTGTATGCATGATTTACCTCACATTGATTTACGTCCCAAAAAATATCACGATACTTCAAAATTATCCCACTTTAATTTAACGGGTGGTTTAATTAATTAATGTCCCTACTCCCTTCGTAAAGCAATCTCCAATATGTATAGTGGGTTGTTACATGCTAAAAACAGTAAGTAATAGTGTTTTTTTGTCTTAAGATGAGAAAATAGTTAGTGGGAGGCGAAGACTCGCAATAAAATTAGCAACTTTAGAAAGATTAGAGCCAGCTATTAACATTAATAATTAATCCTAAAAAAAGTATGCATGTCTTGGATGTACAATATATTTATTATGTATTGAGGCAATAACTTTTTTTGTTAATTTTTAATAAGTTTAGTTTTGTATATTACAAGTAATACTTATTATGGATAATTTTTTTTAAAGGGTTGTGTGGACATATTTATAATTGTATACTGATTTTTAAGGGGTAATTTTTTTAAAAAGAAAAGTTTATCATTAAAAATGTAAACGACTTTTATATTATATCGAGGTAATTTTAATATTTCTTAAAGTGTGATAAAATTGTGGTAGCTGGAGGCCGCTAATTAACATTAATTAGTCATATTATGTGAGTAATTAATTAAGATAATAAGGTAGTCCAAGTTGATTAAATATATATAAAGTGGCAGACACATTTAAAAAATGGTAGTAGAAGGTCCAATATAACATGGTTGCTTATGTAAGACACCATCTTTAATTAAATTTAGTTGGGATTAGTATTATTATGTATGGACTTTTTATAGGATCTCCACTATACTCTCTTAATTCCCATGCCCTATGACTTTTTATGTTGACCTTCTACTTTACACTATTCCTTATGTCATTGCTTTTCAATTAAGTGGCTCCTTTCCACCATTTTTCACCTGCTGGCTGGCTACTGGCTACTGGCTACTGGCTACTGCCAAATCTATTTTTAGTTTCAATTTCTTTGGCCGGTCTTGGGAGAGGTGTTCGTTGTCGCGGCGGATATGTCTAGTCGGTTAGATGCTCTTTTTTCTTTATTTTTTATTTTTGGGATTTGTATTTTGGGTTTGTTCTTTTCGATTTATTTTGACTTATTTCATACTTCCTCCGTCTTTTAATACTCGCAACGTTTGGACTTTTGCCACTATTCATATAATCTACTTTGACTATTCGTAGTGTTTTTTATATAAGATAAAACATAGTCATGTGGGATCTTGTTAGATTCGTCTTAATGTGTATTTTCAAAATATCAACTTTTTATAATTTTAGCATAAAGAGAATTTAAGATATAAATGATCAAAGTTGTGCATCGGCATGCGTGAAACTAACGAATGTTGCGAGTATTAAAAGACGGAGGAAGTATAAAATAAGTTCAGTTCAAGAAAATAAGTTTTTTACAAACAATTTCACACACAAATAAGTTTATTTCAGACAAAATAAGTTTTTATTTCAGATAAAATAAGTTCAGATAAGTTTAGATAAATTCAGTTAAGTTCAAATAAGTTCAGATAATATAAGTTTTGTCAAAATAAGTCCAATAGAACGAAGCCTTATTTCATCCGTATTTTTGTGTAATACACCTTATCGGAATGAATGTTTGATTATTTAACTAATTAATTACAGTGTTTAACTAATTGACTCCACTACTTAACTAATTTGTTACATTGCTTAATTAATTGGTTCCAGTGTTTAACTTATATAACACCAAGGTGGTCTTTTGTGTAAGATCGCCTTATATAGAAGTTTGTATTTAGCTTATCATTTTTCAAGTAGACACTATCTATTTTTCTTTCCTTTATTAAAAAAACTACCTTCCATAAAAATGGAGATATTGTGTCTTTAATTTGATTTTCACACTATTTACATACTTCATAAGTCCATATTATATTTTGTCTATAATTTAATAAAATATAGTCATCTCAAATCTTGTTAGATACGTCTCATAATCCGTTTATCTTACTTATAAGTAAGTAGATATTATAATTGAAATAATACATCAACCATATTTGACAAGTATGCAAAGAGAAACATTACAACTAACAAAATGAATGAAATATTAATTCAATTATTCACGTCAAACAAATATTTTATACATACTAAGATAAAAAAAAAAAAGTTAATTCAAACAGACACCCCCGATTAAATTTTAGATATATCATACAAAGTATATCCGAATGTATGCAAGAAATTGTATTTCCGTGATCTCTCCGGAGCCTATTTCAGTATTCACATTTCATCTCACATAATGATAATTCTACACATTCTCCTAATTGACGTTAATTGTAAACGGTAAACCCTCATCATCAGAGAAAACACAAACATAATGCTAATCGTGTGGAACTCTTCACAAAAAAATTGTTCTACATATTTTCAGGGATTAGACACCAATTAATTGAATTTCACGGCACCCACCAAATGTAAATCATCTGTCTTAATCAAATCTTCTTTCTTTTCTTGTCTCGCCTCTTTTGGTCACTTTTGCACTATAATCCAAAGTTCTAACCTTTTTCCTCACCTACCCATCAAAGATTTCCCAACGATCTTTGTCAATAAAGTTGTAATTAGTGGCATTTTTTAGTTTTTGGTGTTTAATTTGGTGGGGTTTTTCTGGGGTTTCGATTTTGCACACCAGGTGTTTGTTGTAATGCCTCAGAGAAGTATCAGAACCTGGATTTAAGGACTGCTTATTTGTTTGCACTTGTCCTAAAATGATGAGAATTTTGATTTTGGTTTTACTAAATTGAATTGAAATGGAAATAATTTGAGGATGGCAACTACTAATTTGCAGAAAATAAGTCTGAAACCAATGAAGATACAGATGCCTCATCACAGACAGATGAGGTAGTAGCAGCTCTTGAGAAAAATGGGCTGAATTTTATTGGGGCGGCGACCCGGTCTAAGACCAAGAAAGGGAAGCCAAAGATGGCCCTGAGAATTGACATTCCGGCCACCACCCCGGCCCGGACAATTTCCGCTGTCACATCGACATTATGGGAGGATCTAGCCAATACTCCTAGCAAGGACTGTCCAAGGGAAATGATTAACAGAAAGAAAATTCAATGTGCTGAGAAAATGATCAGAGGGGCATTTGTTGAGCTTTACAGGGGTCTTGGCCTTATAAAAACTTACTGGTATATGTTTGAAACTTCTGAAGTTTAATTTTTGTTTCTGCTTGATTTCCTTATTCAATCTATTTGGTGTATATGCAATGATTTAAATGCTAATTGTTATAGTAACCATTTGACAGCACGCTGAATTTGGTAGCATTCACTAAGATCCTCAAGAAGTTCGATAAGGTATGCCACTGACTAAAATTTGCCATAGTGCATTATGGATTTGTTTTCTAAGGTCTAACAAGAATGAATGGTTTGTTCCTAATCATTTTCATGTATAACTAAATATGGATTTCAAATTTTGCCCTATCACCGCACCCACGTATATGAGCTACAATTCACATATGGAGTACTATAAATGTCAATCATGTAAAAAACAGAAGCACAACAATTCTTGAAGTCAGTATCCCTCATAAAGAGTGTGGAACATTTTCATCAAAGTTGTTATAGGATCCTTGAATTCAGACAGTATTCTTCATAGGAAGGATACTCTAAACAGATCCTCCTTTGTCCAAAAAAAGTTAACTTACCGTTTTTGTTATACACATCACTATGCATACAAGGGTAGAGACATAGTGGTTACCGTAGTTTCAGAGATGTTAGTGGAAGCTCTATGGATCCCAGTAGCTTTTGGTACCCAGATGGGAGTAATCTAAGCTAGTCTAGCACAAGATGTTTGTTATGTAAATTTGTATGGTAAAAATGATTTTTTTTTTTTTATAGTAGTTTTAATCAATTATACTTAACGTGAGAACTCGCATTTTCTTAAACAGGTAGCCAATCGACAAGCATCTGCTAGTTATTTGAAGACAGTGAAGGGTTCCCATTTCATCAGTTCTGACAAGGTGTGGAAATGAAACTATTTTTTTCTGAGAATTATAGTTTGCTTTTTGTAGCTTCTGAAACATTCTAAAGTATTGGTTATAAACATGTACTTGTAATATTTTGGAATGATTCCCTTAAACACATCATTTTCCCACCAAAGTTTAGAGAACTACAAATTTATAATATGCTTTTGGATTGTTTTGACGTAAAGTTAGATCGTCTGAACACTTTAAATACTTCTAGGTTCCAAGAACGGTAAGTTATAGAAAGGATTCAGACCCAGTGACTGCTGTAGGCTGTAGCTTATAACAGTTGCATAATTTTTATTGCCAACTTGTTGATTATGAAAATGAGTTTAAGTTAAAAAAAGTTAACTAATTGGGTTGCTATTTTTTATGGTGGTGATGGTGGTGTCATAAAGGTGGTTAGATTAATGGATGAAGTGGAGTCCTTATTCATCAAGCACTTCGCTGACAATGACAGGAAAAAGGCTATGAAGTTCTTGCGTCCTCAGCAACAGAAAGACTCTCACATGGTTACTTTTTTTGTGGGTAAGTTTTTTTATTTTGCACTTAATGCCCAAGATAAAAAAATTAGCAAGTAAATAGGAACTGTCTTCTCCATTCTCAGTTCAAATGTCATTCTCCATATCACAATACACTCTGAAGTTAAATGTTATTAACAATGCTGCTAAGATATGGTCGCTTCACAAAGTTTGTTATAGTGCTTGATTGAAATCACTTACTCTTATATGTTTATATTTGCATTAAATATAACCAATTATCCTTTAGTTGAATTCAATTTTTACACGTATTTTAACTTTAGTGGGTTGCTGAATCACATGATTAATTATTTTCCACTATCATTTTTAATTTAGTTAATACTATGTGTGTAATGATCTACTACGTACTAATCACCCGAAGTCGCTATATCAAAGCAATATTATTTGTCTACTTTGATTATCATTACCTTCTGTAATTTCTTTTAAAATACCAAACTGATGGATACTTTTTTGTTCAATAGTATCCATCAGTTTAAGATACCAAAGCCATATTATTCTTCTGCTTTGATTGCTACTAAATCTTTAATATGTTTACATAACCTTAAAAGACATTTCTATTGTTATATGGGAACGGAGGAAGTAAAACTGAAGAGTCATACGATAATAATAACTTGAACTGCTGAACAATAAGAAAATTTAATGGAATACCAATGTGAAGATCATCAGTAAGACTCCGCATATGATTTGTTAAAGACCCATGCACCTGAATTGCTTAATAATAAGGAAATTTAATGATTTTTAGCTGGTCCATAACCCTCTTTTGTTTGGTTGGAGCAGGATTGTTTACAGGCTGCTTTGTGACCCTTTTTACTGTGTATGCTATTTTGGCTCATATCTCTGGTATGTTTTCGGCTGGAAGCAAAGATGAGTCTGGTTACATGGAGACAGTCTATCCTATATTTAGGTACTCATCACACTTTTTCAAACTTTATTTTGCCTTTGCATATATAGCTCCCGCAAGAATTTAATTGTTCTTAATCATCAATTTGTCTTGAATATTCTTCTTACACCTTTAATCTTTTTTCAATTGTGCATCGAGTGATTGTAAATAAAACTCTAACTGGGTGTCTGGGATGCTACCTAGAAAAGTAAGGAGTAAATGTAATGTTTATTTTCCTTGTTCAGTTTTGAGGCACAAAGGGAATTGGTTCGACTAGCTCAATCTTCTTCTCTCGTGGTTCACAATGGCCTAAATCTCAAGACATTCTTTGAGCCAATCTTAGAATTTATTGACATAGGAGCTGCAAAATAGCCCCCTAAGAACTGTATGTGAAATTTTCATCTCATTCTGCTCAAGCAGACGCAGCCTAAAATTGATTAGAAGTTTAGAATTAAGATCAACCCCCCTTCCCCCTCCACACCAAAGAACCTCAAAGAAAGAATACAAGAAAAGGGAACCTTTGTAAAGAACATGAGAAAAAAGGGGAGAAAATCAAAGCTTTTTTCTTCTAGACTTATACTCACTCAGTCCCACGACATTTGAAAGATATGGAAAATGTCACTCAAAATATTATGAATCGTAAAATCCAAATCTTGCAAACAATATGGGACAAAGAAAGCATGTATATACCTCCCATTGACAATGACAATTTTGTGACGAAGGGTCATCCCTAGGGCTGGAAACCCACATGGTATCAGCCCTTGAGGGTGTCCCAGGACCGAATTCTCATGGCCTAGGGTTACTTATATGGTAATGCTGAAACTTTGAAGGATTATTATCCCTCTAATTTACTCCTTCATTAACTCTGTGATGCAGCACATTTGCTTTGTTGAGCTTGCATATGTTCATGTATGGATGCAACTTGCTTATGTGGAAGGCCACAAGGATCAACTATACGTTCATATTCGAGTTTTCCCCGAAGACAGCCCTCAAGTATAGGGATGCCTTCCTTGTCTGTACTTCCTTGATGACAGCTGTTGTCAGTGCCCTGGTCATTCACCTCATTTTAAGATCTAGTGATTTCTCTGCTCAACAAGTTGACGTCATTCCTAGCATCCTTCTCCTGGTTAGTCATGTCTACACGTGTTATTTTCCCCTTCTAAGATCATATTACGTGTAATTGTTATGGTGCAGTGATCACGGTATGACCAGAAGAGAAATTGAACTATTCTTTTACCTTGGATTTTCAGATCTTTCTTGTAATCCTTGTCTGCCCATTCAATGTATTTTATCGTTCAACTCGATATTGCTTCCTCAAGGTGATACGTAACATAGTGTTCTCTCCATTGTATAAGGTAATATGCGTAACTAAGCTAAGCTTGTTGAAAATGTTGTTATATGGCTACCCTTTGATGTACGATATTGTTATCTGATTTTGGCTTGGAAAATTGTGTAACAGGTTTTGATGGTAGATTTTTTCATGGCTGATCAGCTGACTAGCCAGGTACTTCTGAGAGTGGAACTATAACACGAACTGCTTAGTTTTATTATCATTGACTGTCTTAATAATGCTAATCAAATGTGTATTTTTGCAGATTCCGCTGCTTAGGCACATGGAAACCACGGGTTGCTATTTACTTGCTGGCACTTTCAAGACACACCGCTATGATGTCTGCAAGAAAGGAACCATGTACAGAGAGCTTGCATATGTCATCTCCTTTGCACCATATTACTGGCGTGCAATGCAGGTACATAGTTCGGTTCATAATAATGTATTGTTCCTTCGTATTGCAAAGGGCTGTATTTCCTGCTCTTCTTATCTCTTGATTGCATAAGAATCAAAATAGATCATTAACCCCCTTTTTCTGTTTTTGGTGTCTCCCTTTGCACAACCTTCAAGTGTGCCAGAAGATGGTTTGATGAATCTGACCCAAAACAGTTAGCTAACTTGGGAAAGTATGTTTCTGCCATGGTCGCAGCTGGTGCTAGGCTAACATATGCCCAGCAACCGAGTCCTACAATTTTCAGCACAACTCTAGTTGTGGTGACTTCTGTTGTGGCCACAATATACCAGCTATATTGGGATTATGTGCAAGACTGGGGATTCTTCAGTCCCAATTCCAAAAACCAGTGGCTAAGGGATGAGCTTGTTCTGAAGAAGAAATCTGTTTACTACATTTCCATTGTAAGTTTCCGTCTTTCTCCTTTCCCTCCTTTTCTCCTTGACATGTCAAACAGAAACCAGTACTAATGGTACTTTTCCTTGTAGGTTCTCAATTTGGTCCTAAGAGTTGCTTGGGTGGAAAGTGTCATGAGGTTTAAAAAAGTTGGCAATGTTGAAGCCAAATTTTTAGACTTTTCTTTAGCTTCTCTTGAAGTAATTCGTCGAGGGCATTGGAACTTCTATAGGTAAGCAATCCCTTAACGAGTAGCATTTCCCATTTGTGACTTTTATCTTGAAACCGTTATAGATTTCTTAACTCTTTCAACTCATCTTCTTTTTTTTATTAATTATCTTCCCTGAATTAACAGAGTGGAGCATGAGCACCTAAACAATGTGGGCAAGTACAGGGCAGTAAAGGCAGTTCCTCTGCCATTCCATGAAACTGATACAGACGGCTAAACTGTTAGCTGAAGTTATGTACAGATATCCCTTGTTCTTTGGTGGGTGGGAGAAATGCAAATTTTTATTTATATCTTCCACAGAGCATAAGAGAGCTGCATTGAAGAATCCGGTAAAGGTGAAAATTCTCGCTCATTATGCATCTGAAGATATATATTCATACAACTTGCGAGTCCCACTTCTGTATAGAAGGTGCACCATTGAATTCAATCTCTAATGGTTAATATCTTCAGTCAACCTGAAGATTTTTGTTTCAGTAATATATATTGACAACCTAAATGTATGATGATTTTTTGTAACAAAGAGACCCGATTTCTTGCAATAAAATTTTGACGCATTTGGCTGAATATATGAATCATCAGAATTAATTATCTTACATTCTTTTCTTTCTGCTGTCATCTTGTTGAACAGTCATCTCTAACATTAGATTGCATATTCCATGTTCATTCATGCTCGTTTTGACCGGTTGTCTGATTATGTTGGTTCATGATTCTGAGTTTAGATACTGCAACTATTGAAATTATTAGAAATACAAAGATTACAGAAAGAAAACAGAAAACCTATCTAGATGATGAACTCCCCGTTCTTCAGAGACTCGGCAAGCTTCTTAGCAATACAATAAGCAGTAGATTGTATAGTGATCATAGGATTAACACCCACAGCACTAGGCAAGATACTTCCATCACAAACAAACAACCCTTCTGCTTCCCAACTCTCCCCATTCTCATCAACAGCACCTTCATCTTCTCTCCTCCCCATTCTGCAACTCCCCATCTGATGTGCCGTACAGTAAATAGACCAGAAATGATCTGTCAAAGGACCTTTGTTTGCCGAAACTGATCCTAGAAACTCCTCTATTTCATCCTCACTCTTTCCTTTGCACTCTATTCTCTGACCATCACTTCTATAAGTCCCAACCTCAACAGCACCTGCTGCTATCAGAATCTGCAGGGCTCGCCGTAGCCCTGCTGTCATATTTTCTCTGTCCTCTGAAGTTAACCTATAGCTGATCCTCTTCTCTGACCTGACTTCACCAGAACCTTTATCCCTCACCATTACAAACAAATGGGCAGTCCTAGAATACCTTGACATCCTCTTTTTCATGTCACTGCCCGACTCCCATGGGCAGAGGGCAGCACAGGCAGCTGGCCCTAGGGCTGGTGTCTCTATCAAGGCTCTCGGCATTGAGTTGGACCTTTGATCTGGTGGTGGTCCCACTCGATGTGCAGACGTGATCAGCCCACCCTCATAGCTCTTACCCTTGAGTTGTGAAGTGGGTCCCTCAGATGGAAAGTACCCCCAAACCATCAGAGATGGGTGGAGGTGGAGGTTCTTTCCGATCTGTTTGTTCCTGAGTCCACTTGAGATCAGTAGCGGAGGTGTTAGTAATGACCCGCAAGCTGAAATTGTCACTTTGGCTTCAATCTCAAGCTTTCTCGTGATCTTATCGTTTATTGATCTTGCTAAAACTCCTACACATCTTTGTTCTCTCTTTTTTCCGCCACTATTTACCATTAGAAACCTCTCAGCTTTGCAACCACTGATGATCACTGCACCTAAGTTGACAGCATCAACCAACCACGTCACGTCAGTCCCTTTCTTGTCCGCAGACCTGCAGCCATAGTAACAGGACCCACAGTAGTGACCCTCAGAGGAATTCCGTGGGACTTGATCGACTTCCAACCCTAAATTCTCACACCCTTTTCTCAAAACCTGGTTCTGAAACCCTTCTTTCAGACACTCTGTTGTAACACCAAGCCTTTTTGTTACACACTGCATGGCAAAGTTGTACTGTGGGGTCCCAAACAAGGGTAGCCCTTGTTCCTCTGCCCATTCTTTTAAAACAGGGTCTGGAGTTTTAAGTGCAGCAGACCAGTTGACAGCAGTCCCGCCCCCAACAGTAGACCCTGCAAGTAACACGATAGCACCATCAGTAGTAGGGATCATTCCTCCTCTCTCCATGAGTTCCTCCATCGTGGGACCTTCGAGGGAGGAGTAATCAGGGGCAGTGTAGTAATTTCCTTTTTCAAGGACAACCACCTTTTGGCCTGCCCCAGCAAGGACTGCAGCTGCCACTCCTCCGCCACAACCGGATCCTACAATGACTACATCACACTTGATCTTGTATACGTTGTTTTCGGGATCTTCTTTGACACTGAGGCCTTTATTTGTGAGAGACTGGATTAGGGTTGATGGAGTTTCGTAGAGGGTCTCGATTATACCATTTTCTAGAGGCCTCGCTTGGTTAACTGCCGCCTTGTTGTCTGTGGTGGCGGTGTTGGGTTCGTAGCCTATTTCCTCCCATGCTGGGTTTTGACAGTTATCATCTACCTGCTCAACATGAATAGTCAGTACTGCAACTTTAAGTTAGCATGCTAAACATCATATATTCTACACCTTAAAAAGATTTTCGGCCGAACCAAACTCAAATTCAAACTCAAAGTTGATCAAAGACTGTTCAGGGTCACTTCATAACTTAAAACTTGTGTGAGCATTTTCGGAAACAAGGATAATTAATTTTCTACTTCAATATGTTTACATTCGGATTATTACTAGTTTACTACAAGTAATACTCGTGTTTTGTAAGGGGGTTACTATATTAGGCTCTATATTACGAATTAGTCATGAAACTGGTTTTAAACCGGTCTGGTCTAGGTTTTGAAGCGGTTTTACATGTCCGAACCAAGTGTAAACCAACTTGAATAATCAAATTTCAGGTTTCGGACAGGTGAATAACCCTACGCAGTGGTGGAGCCACGGTGCTCTTAGGGGGGTCCTTGACCCCACTTGAATTTTATTTTTCCTTTTTTTATAGTTAAAATTTCAATTTTTTTTAAAAAAATACATAATTTTAGTGAAACTTTCATCAATTTTTAAATAGTGACCCCGTTATTTCGAATTTCTGGATCCGTTACTGACCCTACGTGAACGAAAATACTAGTAAAATACAAAACTTGAAAAGGAAAAAGATTTACCAAGGAGAAGCAGAAGTAGAGGCACAATGACTTGAGGAAATAGAAGACGAGTCTAAGTGAGCTTAAGAATCTGTGGCTTGACCAATTCTGTAAAATCCTTTCTCTTTTTTCAGTTGGCAAATTAGAAAAGTTATTTATGTAAGGCCATTTTTTATCCAAACAAATAAACCCACATAACAAAAGTGTCCCTAATCTTGTTGATATTAGCCATAATACTACCCTTACTAACATCACTGCTTCTGGCAATCCCTTATCTTTCATCACTTCCGCAACCTGAAACCACGCGAAAATATAAAAAATATTAAAAATATTAAAAAAAATCGTTAAATTACACTATCAACATGACTATTAATACTAAACATACTACAGAGCGAGTAATATATATACAACTGTTACCTCGAAAGGTACGGGATTCCGGGATGCAAGTTGAGATTGAGGGAAGAGAGTTTCACAAATACTAATTAAAGAGTTCATCTCAGAAGAAGAGATTATTTGATCATTATAGCTTTTTTGTTCCCATGATTTTCTTAATCTAGGATGACTTTGGGTTCCTCTCTTCATTTTTTAACCTTATTGAAATTGTTTGTTAAAAATGTGTAAGGGTTGTTTGGGTATTTATAGCATAAGAAACTTCGGAAAAAAGAATTGGCAATTTTTTGAGGACTCTCTTATACGTAAGTACTGTTAGTTGTTAAAATATCATCCAAATTAGGCTTGGTTTAACTGATTAGTGCCGAATTTTGTAATGATGCATATTTGGGACCTCAAAAGAATCTAAGTTTAAACGTAACTTGTTAGGAGACTCCGCCTAAAAATGATGATATGACAAGCCTTGTTTGGCAATTAGATGTTGTAGACTTATAGTAGTTGTTAGGTGGCTTAATTAGTTGTAGCTAATATCTGTTTGTATTAGTTGGTTTGACTAACTGGTTGAATTAACGGTTTATGTAAAATGTTAGGTAAATTAGTTGTTTAATGTGTAAATATCATGAAGGATATCGACATAGAGTGATTTACGCAATCCGTGGATTATGGACTGTGCATGGTGCACATAGAGCATGGTGCACCAAAAGAACATATGTGCATAAGCAAAAGAACATGACACTACGGCAAAAGAACATGCGATATAATATTTCACTTTTTTGTGTTATTTTACTATTTATTTAAAACCTAAATAAAAAAAATACTCATGTTCTTTTCTTGTAACCGGATGTTATTTCAATTATATACTAGTGTTCTTAAGGTGCACCATGGTCCACCTTCTAAATTGTGTGATTTACATTGGCAAATTAAGGTTGTAATTTTAAACAATATTAGAGCAAGTTCAAGTTTTTATTTTACATCCACTTCTTCAAACTTCTAATGCAAAAAACTCCTATATTGAACTTTTCGTTCCAAATTAAACCTCTACGGACAAAACACTTCCATCAGATTTTTGGAATAGTCAAACCTTTAATTCACCTGAAAATGTTTTTTCTCCAAACCTCTCATAACCAATCACACTCCCGAGATATTTAAATCTCTCATAACCAAACACACTCCCGAGATATTTACTGATACGTATTGCGACGAATATATTTCCAAAGGAGACAAAGGGCAAAATAGTGATTAGATGCTAATGTAAAGATGATTATCTAAACGAAATGGTGAGGATTTGTACGTGAACGCTTATGAACTCGTTGTTGGTCGTCAACTACAATTTAATTACACTTTGAGTCGAGATTAGTGGGCTATGTTCCATAATTATTCATTTTTTATTGCTTAATTTCAGCTTTATCTGTGTTGTTCATGAGCCCATATAGTACAATGGGGATTTGTTTTATTGCAAATTATTGCCATCCATTGCTTATTTTATTCGTCTATCCGTTGCAAATAATATTCACGTATATATTCCCACACTAATTTTGAAATGTGAAAATAATTTGTTACAGTCCCAAAATTGAATTCAATATGTGTACAACTAGTCGTACCAAAAGACCCCATTTAAAAGAGTAAGGAAAAATGCGGAAATAACATACTCCATTGTGTGTATAGCCGTATAGAGCTATAGGCCTTTTTTTTATTTATCAAAATATGGTTTATACACCTAGGTGCACAATGTTTAATGTGCACCCTGTTTTACAAAGAACATATGGTTCAAATACAAAGAACATATTGTTCATACCCAAAGAACATATAGTTCAAATCCATAGAACATATAGTTTAAATATTTCACTAGTACATGTACATTTAAATCGTTCTCAATTTAAATCGTTCTCAATGTTCATTAGATTTTCAATAAATGTTCAATAGGGTGCACAATGAGCACTGTGCACCCGGGTGTATAATCCAAATTGCGTTTTTTTATTGGTAATTTCACGAGAATTTTCAGTATCACTGGTCATATCTTGTAAATTGTAATAAAATTGGAAATATTTTTGCAAAACATTGCTACATGAGTAAAGAAATACCATGCACAAGATCGTTATGAATTGTACAATACAAAATTACAGTAATTCCACAAATTAAGATTGGTTTTTTTTTTTTTTTAAATGACAATAAGAATGGAAAAGCACTAGGAGTTTAGGAGACTTCCTCGCAAGGGGAACACCCAATGCATCAGAAGTAATAATAGGGTACAAACGAGAATTATATTCACAATTACAAAGATTAATATCTAGGCTAGTAGACACAAAGTGTCCAACATTGCAATCCAATCAACAACTCGATTCGCTTAACAGGATACATGACAATTTTTTGCAAAGGATTGAATACGAGTTACGAGTCAGTTCTCATAGAATGTATTTACTCCTTGTGTCTTTATGATTTATTCGTACTGGAAATAATATTAATTCACATATATATTGCCATACTAATTTTAATATTTGATATAAATTGTTATATTTCCAGAATAGTATTATCAATAAATTATACGTATGTAGTACTCTGAGTTAGATTTTTCTTTTTTTTCTTTTTTTGCAAGGTAAGATGAATAGCCCTATCGGGTCGGAACCCCGCACGGGTTAGCAGGCTAGACACTTTGAAAGTGGGGGACTCTGAGTTAGATTTTAGATGTTCTCTTGAAGGTATTTACTCCTTGTATCAACCAAACTCATACATGGAGTACTAACGTAGGATGGAACCTATTTACCTATCTCTATTATTTCCTTTAGAGTACTAAATAAGTTGTGCATTCACATGGTACAATCCATGATGATGTTCACTTACCCCAATTTACGTTCATTTTGTGACCACAAAAATAACATAAGTAGTAAGTTTCCTAAAATAGAAACTGGTTTTTCTTGTACATTTTTATCGCATTTAATCTAATTGCTTGAATAAGACATAAATACAACACAAGTTATGATTTTCTTCACCTAACAATTTATTCCTCCCACCTCCGGCCCACAATATTCAATTTCTCATAAATCATTTTGCATATTTATGTACTTATGTAGTTATAATTAAGTGCACTCACTTTCACTATATTTACATTCTTCAACAAAAATGGAATTAAAAGTAGATGGGAAGATTTATAACTTTAGGAATTTTTTAATTAATGCAACAAGTTATGCCATTGCGTATTATTAAAAAATAATTGCGAGTGTGAGACAGTACAAATTACAAATGAGGAGAGAAGGATTCGAACGTGTGACCTGTTTTACACAGATTGTCAGTCTTAAGTTTTTTAACCATTAAGTCAAAACATCATTAATACAACATAGTAAATATAATAAGGAATTAAAATTTTGTCGTACTTATTATACTTTGTAACTTTTATATGCATAGCATAAATGATGGGGGGACACAAACCTAAGGATGGAATTAAAAACTAATGGAATGTGCATGACCCTTCTATTAGTGAGTTTGTTGGTAAGTTTGTTGTAGTCTCTCCCGGTTGATGAGATCTTTACTAAACTCTAGTTAATTTATTAATTAATTAATGATAAATCTCTCCATTACACGTGTCAAAACATCATTTAAGATACACTTCAATTCTATCACGCACGCATGCCAACTGCATAACACTACAAGAAGTTGTACTATTAACGACGGGAAATCCCGTCGCGAAAGGCCAATAATCGTTAATTAACGACGGGATTTCCTGTCGCGAACCCGTCATAAAAGGGGGCCGTCGTTAATAGAAAATCCCGTCGTAAATCCGTCGTAAACCCATCATAAAAGACATTTGCGACGGTTATTCCCGTCATTGTTTGGTTGTTAGCCCCGTCGCAAAAGGCTTTTGCGACGGGATTTTTGACCCGTCGTAATTAGGTTGTCGTTAAAGATACAAATTCTTGTAGTGTAAGTTTCATAGAAAAAATATAAAATGTAGATACTTCTTCTGTTTAAAAAAATTGCAACATTTTAACGAGTACGTTTGCCAATATACAATTTTGACCAGAATTATCTCTAATTATCTTTTTCAAAAAATATTTAAATTTAATATTATGGAAGTATATAATGAAATCAATTCTACTTGATAATTTTTTTTTAATAAAAATAGTAAAAATATATGGTCAAAGTTGGTGTATAAATAGTGGAAAAACTAAAAATATAGCAATTTTATGAAACGGAGAAAGTATATTGAAATGAATCTAACGGAATTCAAAAGACTCTATTTTAATTTCCAGATACTTAAATATATACGAATTGAAGTATATATAATTCGTACTACGTATATCACAAAGTACGATAAAATAAGAGTTAGCGAAGAAATTTATTAATTAAGCACTATAAAAAGAACGGGTTTTTAATGAAACACTCCTGAGTTTTTGCGTAATTCATGCACTAACTGCCCATCGATTTTCAATAATTCATAAAATACCCCTAAAACAAAAATCAATACCTCAAATACCTTTACTTCTAAAGGTACCGTTAGTGCTGATCCATTAGCCTAAATTTTAAATTCACCAAATGCCCCTATTTTTAAACTTAATTCACCGGATAACCCTATTCGGAAACTTAATTCATCAAATACCCATATCCTTAAAGTACTCATTTTGATTCTCAGCTGCTAGTTTATGTGTTTGAAAAAGTAGCCGTTAGTTATTCTTTGCATATAAATCCTTTGTTTTGCATTGTGATAAAGAAAATACAATCATTCAATGTCAAACTTAATAATTTAGACCCCGTTCCGTATCGTATTTTGTTTCTAGTTTTCTGTTTTTTACAAAACTAAAAACCAAAATATGAAAACCACAAAAAGTAGTTTCCAGTTTTTTGTTGTCAGTTTTCAAAATCAATATGATTACTATACGTATGACTATTTTTTAGTTAATGATTCAATCACAATCACATGATTTTTAGTACCAAAAAACCAAAAACTGCAAACTGACAGTGATACCGAACGAGCCCTTAACATCATGATGAAGCAACAATCACACTTGTACTCTTTTTCTTCTTTCTTAATGCTGGCGGTATGTACAAAAATATCGATCATCAATCACGACTACAAGATTCAACAAAAAAGACTATTGCCATTATTTGTTTGGACAACACACAAAAAACAAATAAATAGCAGAAAACTGAATGAAAGGCAGCGACCTCTGAATTTCATGTGATTAATCCATATAAAAAGACTCGGGTAGAGAACCTAGTTGGGTATAAGGTGGTTAAATCTTGCTGACACCACAACTAGCCTCCTTGATCCCGATGATCCACCCCAAAGGAGAGGAACATTTACCAACAACCAAATATGATCACTCCGTATAACAGAAGTGATTGTTGTTTGTTTACCAGAGCCATAGCGAAGACACCCTCGCTACCTGGTTAGGAAGGTAAGAATATATTTTGCTAACATAATATCAACGGCTACTATTTCACAATGCAAAACATGGGTATTTATATGCAAGAATAACAAACGGCTACTTTTTTAAACACAAAAACTAGTCGTTGAGCATCAAAATTGATACTTTAAAGATATGGGTATTTGATGAATTAAGTTTCAGAATAGGGGTATTTGGTGAAATAAGTTTAGAAATAGGGGTATTTTGTGAATTTGAAATTTGGACTAACGGATCACTAATGGCACATTAATAGTAAGGACTTTTGGGGTATTAAGTTTTATTTTAAGAATTGTTTATGTATTAATGAAATCAAGGGGCAGTTGGTGAATTATGCCAAAATTTAGAGACATTTCATAAAATAACCGTAAAAAGAATTACGTGCCAAATAAGAACAACTTATGCATTACATACACGAAAGTTTAGGTGACCAAAGAACAAATACTCGATCTTTAATAAGACAAAGTGAGACTTCTATTATTTGAGAGGAGATAAGTGAAAGTAATAATATGATACTTTATTCGGAAATTTTATGAATACCCTCGAATTTTGCCATAATTCACAAACGTCCGTCAAAGTTTAATAATTCATAAAATACCTATATTTTAGTACTTAATAATCCAACTATCCCTATTTCAATACTTAATACACCAAACACTTTTAATGACGTCATCGACCCTATAATAAATTAATTAACGTCTAATTAACTCACTAATCCCTAATTAACTCCTTAATCAACTTTCTAATCAACTAACCCCATTAACCTACTAATTCACCCATTTCTTTTTCTTTTCTCTCACCCCTTCCTTCTTCCATTAACTCACCATCCACCTCACTATCATGGCAGCCATATATGTTTCTGGCATCTTCCTCCCTCACCCTCACCTTCACCTCCACCCTTGTCGACGCCCACAAAAACAACACACCTCCACCCTTGCCGACACCCACCAAAGTCTCCCCTCCCTCTGCTTCCTCTCTACCATGGTCCGCACCACTCCCAAGAACCTCACCAGAATCACCACCAAATCAAAATTGCAATCAAATTAGCATTGCATAAAAAATAAAAATAAAAGCTCAGCACCAAATGGAAGTTGTTGTTAGAGTAGCATTGCAATCAAATTCTCATCCTCGACTACAGGCCCATTATCTCACAAATATGCTTAAATGAGCATATCATCATCACTGACGTTTACAATCCAGATTAGCATTGCAATCAGCATATCATCATTATTGTCGTTTAAATCAACAGATTAGCATTGCAAATAATCTATTGGTTTCGAGCTAATATCATCATCATCGTCGTCGTTTACTAGCTCTCAAGGAGTACAAATTAAGATCCGAAAATTACGTAGAAGAAAATCAAATACTAATTGCTTGGTGGCGGCAGTGAGCAATTGGGCGGCCAAGATTTTGGTGGCGGCAGACGAGAATGGCAGTGGGTGGGATTTTGGGAAGAGAGAACGTCGGAAACGTTGGTGGTGGTGGTCAATTGGGGATCTGGGAATAGGGTGGAAGGGGGCAGGCATGGAGAAAAAGCCAGGGAAGAAGAAAGTGGGAGAGAAAAAGTAAAAGGGGGAAATGGGTTAGTAGGTGGGTTAATTTGGGGGTAGTGGGTTCAATTGGGGTTGATGACGTCACTAGGGTAGATGGTGTATTAAATATTGAAATAGGAGTATTTTATGAATTATTGTAACTTGATGGGCGTTTGGTGAATTATGGCAAAATTCAAGGGCATTTCATGAAATTTTCGTACTTTATTTATCCATTTCAATTCATTTTAATCTTCATGTTTGAAATCTTTCTGTGAGACTAAAAAAAATTAATGTAGAAAAATACAACTGGAGACCGAGGGAATTTGACAACGTAGACATCAACAGTAGAGATTCAATAATTTGATCACGATCCCATTAACCATATTAGGCCCATCTTTCTTAATTTTTTTTAGGGAAACGTTAGGCCGGCATATATTAAATTAAATCAAGATTTGCCAAAGTTGTGAGGCTTTGGGGTCCTATCTTTCCTAATTGGTCACTCGTGAATCTGAATCCATGACTGCAGTTAATGTAGGCCAAGACGACCAACCCACTTGGGAGTTGGGACTCAAAATATTATAACTATACTACATACTAGATTAGATCCCGTGCAAGCACGGTTATATGTGTGATATGCTAATTTGACTAACATGGCATATCGAGTTAATATATTTTTCATTATTAATATACCGATTTGAATAAAATATATTACCAAATAGTATTTAGCAAAATTATTATTACGTGTTATCTATTATTACCATAATTTCTAAACTAATATTCTTTTTACACACATAAATAGTTTTTAAAAAAGGATAAAGAATAAAAATAAAATAAAAAAAAAATATTTTTTAGGAAAGTGATTTTTGGCGGGAAAATTTTAGATCAGGAAATGACATGTGTCATTCCTGGTGTCTGTTTTAGTATAAAGTAATAGACTAGTACTACGTATGTGAATAATATGATACAGAGTACGAATTTAAGTTTACACTGTTACACAACTACATAACTACACAATTGTCTTTACGTATATTCTTTACGTATATTGTATTATTGTATATATGGATCCTATAAAGCTAGTGTGAAGTAAACGGACTAAATCCTATAACATTTTGTTCTACGGTTTTGCTAATAAGTAATTTTTTACGGTTATTGACACTTTAAAGGCTAACTATTCAAAAAAAAAAAAAAGTTAACAAGATTTCGCTGTTTCAAGGTAAGATGATTCATCAGAGGGATTCATCGTTGTGAGTTGAGGTAGAGGAGGGGTGAAAGACAATATAGTTGGCGTAGACGACGCACTAATAGTCTCTGGAAGATGTTGTACGGGGCATAAAACCGGTGCAAAAGGAGCCGGAGCCGGATCCTGAGCCTGAGCTTGAGCCTGACCCTGAGCCTGTGCCTGAGCCTGGACTTGAGGGATGGGCTGTTTAGGAACACCGTCATATCCGGGCTGTGGAACCATGAACGGATAGCCCGAGGGTGAAAATTGTGTTTGCCAAGGCCCATATCCAAGTCCGGGGAGCATCATGGGCTGCATCATCATTTGAGGTGCATATGGATATTGGAGCTGGGCTTGTCCAATTGACCTTGACATCATCATCTGTATTTAAGCCCAAAAACAAAACTTTGGATTTGAATAACAGTCTAAAAAATCCAAGGATTAATAAAGCTTAAGAAAGAATGATTTGTTTTATTACATTAATTTGAAGCTGCGAGGATTTGATGTACCTAATGGTATGGTCCAAAATGGACACATGATCTCCCTGCAACATTAAGCCACAAAACTGAATTACACATGTAATAACAAATACTGCGCAAATACTCATAATACCAAAAATAAATCTTAGAAACATTTTTCATGCAATTAGGATAAGATTCGATAATGTTTTTGTGGTCACGTGGGCTATAAATTTTACTCCCCCGT
The DNA here is from genome assembly GCF_020520425.1 of Spinacia oleracea. Classification (NCBI taxonomy): domain Eukaryota; kingdom Viridiplantae; phylum Streptophyta; class Magnoliopsida; order Caryophyllales; family Amaranthaceae; genus Spinacia; species Spinacia oleracea. Next base: position 10,966,608 of record NC_079489.1, on the reverse strand, counting down.
TTCCTTTTTTTCTTCACGTTTTTAATACAGGGAGAAATTAAACCGAGGAGGTAAGAGGAGAGATAATCAGATAAAGGCCCTGTTTGGTGATTAGCGGTTAGCGGTTAGCTGTAGCGGATTGAATTAGCAGTTTTGACTAGCTTATTGATTTAGCAGTTTTGACTAGCTGATTGGATTAGCAGTTTGTATAAAAGTGTTTGGTAAATAGCTGTTAGCTGTTAGCTGTTTGAATATGTAAAATGACAAATAAAGACATTGTCATATTGAATTGTTTAACTTAAAAGTACAAATTGTTAGTATGATAGATATACAAGTAAAATATATTTTTGTGGAATAAAATGTACTACATATATCATGAAAATAATTAAACAATATTTTGCAAAAATAATATGTACATGTTTGTGCAAATAAATAAATAAATAAAAATTTCAAGAAAAAAATCCAAAATAAATAGAAAAGGGCAGTAAATAATAAGAAAAAAAATTGGAAAAGAAAAAAAATTACAAGGAAGGATTCTTACCTTGGATCTACTATGGAGGTGAAAGGTTTCATTTTGAACCGTAGGTAAGAGAATGAAAGAGAATGAAATAATGAAAGCAGTACAATGAATTAATGTAAAACACTAGGTTGTTGAGGACAATATGGTAAATACACGTTAAAATCCCAATCCTCTAATGAAAAAAGCTGCTCTCAGCTACTTTTTGGATTTAGAGGTTTGAGAAGAATCATCTATTCCAAACCTCTAACAACCAAACACTCCAATTAGAGGTTTTGAAAGGTCAAACCTCTAAATTGCTTCAATCCTCTAATTTTCTACCAAACCTCTAACAACCAAACACCACCAAAGAGGTATTTCAAGATAGAGAAAATATTAGAAAACTAAGATTCCAAGTGCACTTTCAAAGCAAGTGCAGCTATTATAGGAAAGTTCCAGTTTGCAATTAATAAATAGTTCAGCGCGTCTCTTGTGTGACCAACAATACCATCAACTTGATAGTATGACGTGAGCGCGCACTCCCTCGCGCGCAACTACGATGGAGAAGGTTATTGACTGGTGTTACTTAGAGTTTGCTCAAGTGGTAAGCAGCGTGATGCTTCTTAAGGGAGATCTCGGATTCGAGGCTCGCTGTATGCAGAAACTCTTATCGAGAGACTCACCCACCATAAGCAATGTGTGCGACACGGGTCGGATTCGGATGTAGTCAAAGCTAAGCTCCGGTGAACCCGGTGTGCTATGCGTAAAAAGAAATATTGACGGATGTTACTTGACTTCCTATGCTTGTGTTATTTATACATTGTATTCGCTGTTATTTTCTTGTTTTACTATAATTTCTTCAATTACATGTTAGAGGTTCCTCGTATAGAGTGGTGTTACTTGACTTTCTATGTTGGTGTTACTTATACATTGTATTCGTTGTTATTTTTCTTGTTTTATTGCAATTTATTCAATTTCATGTTAAATGTTCCTTGTACAGACTAGTGTTACTTGACTTTCTATGCTGGTGTTACTTATACGTTGTATTCACTGTTACTTTTCTTGTTTTATTGCAGGTTCTTCAATTTCATGTTAGAGGTTCCTAGTATATACTGATGTTATATACTTGATTTCCTATGCAAGTGTTACTTTTAGTTATTGCAGTTTCTTCAATTTCATGTTAGAGTTTCCTTGAATAGACTGGTGCATGTTACTTGACTTTCTATGTTGGTGTTACTTATACATTGTATTCGTTGTTACTTTTCTTTTTTTGTTGCAGTTTCATGTTAGAGGTTCCTTGTATATACCAGTGTTACTTTATTTTCTATAATGGTGTTACTTTTAGATTCGGTTAACCAACGCCCCGGGTTTATTTATATGTGTAAACACGCCACACCATAAATTGTTGGTGTAATGATCACATTATAAGACTTGAGGTAAATAGTTGGAGCGACAAGCTCAACTGCTCAACCAATGTGGAAAAGAAAAACTTGTAGCTTTGTAGAAACGTGTAGTTTTGTGGAGCTACTACCTTGGAAATATTCATATGAGGCCAACTACTCTCATTGTGAGAATAAAGATTGATAGAATCACTCAGTCTTACACGGACTCAAACATGAGAAGAGATTGACCACATTTAAGTCTGGCGGGGTTCCATCCTAAAACCAATTGGTGATAGGTGGAGTAGTCCACCAATCTTATATACTAGTCAATCTCCCTCTATTTCTTTCATGTGGGGCAACTACTCCCAACTCAAATGTGGGCAATGGCGGGGCTAGTAATTTAATGTTGGGGGGAGAGGAAAAAAATGAAAGGGCATAGTTATATTGCAGTATAAAGGATTCGAACTCTTGACCAAAGAGTACACATGAGATAATAAACCGAAAATAATAACCTATGCAAGGAACATTTAGGTCGTGTTTTCTTCAAAACTTATAAGACCTTATTTTCAGTTCCTATAAGTTTCCAATAAGGCCTTATAAGTTCCAACTAGGGTCTATAACTTCCTATAAGTTCTAATAATGGGCCTATAAGTTCCAATAAAGACATATAAGTTTCAATAAGTTATTAAATAAAATATGTAATATTATCAGTATTGTGTTGTTATGTTAAATAAATCATATTTATGTTATTATATCAACAGAATTTGTGATTACTAATTTTTTTTTTTTTTGGTGAAAACAGCATGACTAGAGGAGTTTACGTTTCGGCGTTACGCCTATTACAATCCGAGAGGACTAAATTTAAACAATAACTAGGAGGAATAGCCAAATATCTAGTTACATTAACATCCAAAGAAGCATTTCTCCCCTTCCTTGCTAGAGCATCTGGGGTTTGTCCATGTGTATGTAGATGCTTCTTTCATAACTCCTAATTGAAGTTAATAATTATCAATGATATGCCAATGCAGTTTGGGGCAGGCTGGGTGTTCCTAAACATAGATTTATTACATGGTTGGCCATGTCAGAAAGACTCAATACTAAAGAAAGACTGATGAAAATGGGGGTCACTGCAGATAACCTTTGTCTCCTTTGTGGGACTGAGGTAGAGAGTCATAAACACCTTTTCTTTTGGTGTGAGTACATTACTCAGTGCTGGACACAAATTTCTTTGTGGCTAGGGATTACCTTAGCTCATAAATGCCTTAATAGCATGATTCAATGGCTACATAGGAGGAAGATCACCATATTCAGGAAGGGGGTGATCTTCACTAGTATTCTTTGTACAGTTTATCATATATAGAGTGAGAGGAATAATACATTATGGAATGCTCAAGTTAGAAGTGTAGACAGAGTTTGTAGTCTTATACAATAGAATGTATATAACAGAATTAGTGCAGTCTTACCTGGAGCTATTAGCACTAGGATCACAGTTGGTTTTTAACCCTGTTTGAATGGTAGCTGCCTTGGTTTCTCTGCCAGTGGTGTTGTTCTGATCAGAGGGGGTATATCCCCTTGATCTGTTGATTTTGCACATTTTTTATGCTATAATATATCTTACTTGCTTATCAAATTTTTTTTATCAATGATATGTAAGTATTAATTAATATGTTAATCATTTTCAATATAATTATAGGAGAAATATTTTCTTTACAAACCGACCGAATTCGTACTTGGATTTTATAAATTTGAATAATTATTATCAATATTCTAATAGTTAAAAGTTTAGTAATAATTTAATAAACTTTAAATAAAGTCCAATAATGTTTAATAAAGTCTTATACTACCTCCGTTCCTAAATGATCTTTACGCTTATTATTTGCACGGTAATTAAGGAATTTTGGTGAACATGTGATGGTGGGGTAACAAATAGAAATTGAGTGGCTATAAATTGTCCAACAATGTGAGTGGATGAAAACTAATATTAAAGTATTGTGAGTGGGTAAGTTATGGTGGGTCAAATGAGAGTAAAAATGGAAATAAAGTAGAGTGTAAAGAACTTTCAGGAATGGACCAAAACGGAAAGCGTAAAGAACTTTCAGGAACGGAGGTAGTAGGATCTTATAAGTTCCTATAAAATCATATAAGGTCATATAAATTAAATAAATCATATAAATTCAGATAAGTTCATGCCTTATAAGTCGGACAGAATACACCCTTAGTTGATATTTAACATCATCCGTCACCTCCGAACTCCGTAATTATGGGTTATTTTTCTCAACAAATATTGAAATGATTGACATATACGATAATACGAAGTATATTGTAGAAGAGATTGCGGCTCAACTACCCATGTTTTATGTTTCATGGCTTGATTCTCCTTTGGTTGTTCATTAATTTAATGTAACTGTCTCTATGGGCGCGTGTTTTGTGGAGGGATCGGGTGGTTTGGTTGGATTTGTTTGCTTTCTATGTGCTGTTTTGTGATGTAATTACCACATTTTACATCTGGAAAATGGACACAAGAAGTTGGTTATTGGTATATATAACACTAAAGAACAAAAATTAAGTCAACAATTCACGTGATTAATCATGCATGTAATCATGTATGCAAATATGCAATGTCGGTCCAAACTCTTTTGGCAAGTAAGGAAGTTGGACATGGATCTATCAGACCGAAACCTTGCGCAAGTCAATTTAATCCGAATTAATAGATAAGATCACATAGAACTGTTAGACGTAGAAGAATGATTAAGAAGAATTTTACAATTTTTAAAGTGTCTTTAATAAAAACCGATTACACAACCTCATGGACTTAATAGTAATTGGAAATTCAAATAAATATTGGTATCTTAAAACCGGCATAGCAATACTTTTGTTTTAATTTATTGATGATTTTACAATAGCCAACTTATTATACTAGCAACTTTGCAAGCACAGATTAATTACCACTATTACGTTCATATTCATGCATGTTCATAACTAAAATCATGAATTTCAAGATTATTCCACTAGGAAAATGCATGTTACTCCCTATTTCGCAAGTGAGTAACAAAGATATACAAATATATTACATTTACATATGACTTATTAATTTATTATACATTTGTCTAGTATTTGCGACTAAGTCGTGATTTTTTTTATATACTATTTTAAAGTAATTGAGTTGTTCATAAGATCATTATGTAATTCATCATTATTTAATACGAATTAAGTACGAAGTATGATTGTGGATATCTAGCTTTATACTCCTTTCTTTTGACTTTGTTGATGTAGATAAGGCGTGTTTGACGGTATGGTTTAAGGTAGCAGGTATCGTTTTTATCTATATAAAATATTATTTGTTAAATTTTTAAATGCTTGGTAAAGTAGCGATTTAGGTACGTAGTGTTTAATTAGTTGTAGCGTTTGATAAAATATATAAAGTTTAAACATTTTACGTTTGATAAAATATATGAAGTTTAAAGCTTTTTATTGTATTTTGCAAGTGCAAACTAATTTTACCGAAAATTCACACTAATTACCCGTTACTTTTATAGTTAACCATACAGCTAACTGTTATCCGCTACTTTCCGATACTTGCTACTCTTTACGGCTAACCCACTGCTACACCGCTAAAAAAAAATTACTCCCTCTGTCCCTTAATACTCGACCTGTTTTGACCAGACACGCTTGTCAATGCACAACTTTGACCACTAATTTCTTTAACTACGTATTATAAAAACTTATAAAAACATAAATATTTTGAAAAAATATATTAAGATGAAGCCAACAATATATTATATAGTAACATTTGTTTATATATACTATAAATAAAATAGGGTCAAAGTGAATTATGTAAATAGTGCAAAAAGTCAAAACATGTCGAGTATTAAGGGACGGAGGGAGTAGCCACTGCCGCTTATAAGTTTGTCGAATAGGGAGTTTTGCTTTAACAGGGTCAATGACAAATTAGTTATTTGGATATAACCCTGACACGAAGTAAGTGTCTCATCATTTGTATTCTCAAAAAACAAAAATAAAGTATTGCGGTAATCAATCCACATTTATAAAATGTCAAAACTTATCTATTGTGCCTAATATGGACAAAAATATGTATGGTATATGCTACTTGTACGTAGTACACCATGCTTGATTTTTGTAACAAAAATATCGTATGGTATATAATACTTGTACGTAGTACACCATGCATGATTTTTGCAACAAAAATATTGTATGGTACGGAGTATATAATACTTGTACGTTTTATCAACGAAACTCTCTATAAAGAGATCCATGCTAGCTAGGTTTTCATTTATACTTATACCATAACGCTCAAAAAAAAAAAAAACTTTCATTAGATCAAATTAAGTAATCCTCGAACCGATTAGCAATATATAGGTGGAATAATTCGCATGTGCGTGGTTTCTTTTAACGTACATAGCATGCACAATCTTACCAAGATTGAGGTATAATTAAGTGTATATATATATGATGATTTGTGTGTACTATATACATACAAGTTCAATTTACATGTTCTCTAGCTACTCCATATAAAAGTATAAACACTAGTTAGGCAATTTTGTTTTGTTTTTGGTAAGAGCATGACCCAATTGACTTGTACGTGATCGATCTCTTGCAGGTGGTCTAGCTATACATGTCAAACTCTAGCGGAAAGGATAATCAATTACAACTGTTAAGAACCATATCCATGATATCACCTCAAGATCATATGCAATTTGGTATTTATGTCTCTTTTACTAATTTCTCAACGTGAGTTTTTCTTATATTATGGTAGAACACGAGAGATAACAACAATCTTAATTGTATTACATATTGCCTAATTACTTATTTACTTCATATAGGAAATACATAATTTATATTATTATTTAATCTATTTTCCATAACTGATTTCTGTTATTAGTTGGTTAGGGTCTTTGTATATATTCCCTAGTCTACTTGCTTCTCAAGTAATGAATTCTGTTTTTCATTCATTTACCACATTCTGAATATAATTCTCTTCTTCTCTCTCTGATATTCTGCTCAAATTCTCTGATATTCTGCTCGAATTCTTCATGGTATCAGAGCCATAATCTCTGATAAAGAGATTGAGGTTTCTCAATTTGAGATTTACTCTTCGATCTTCTCAGAATTAATAGTGTTTGATCACTGAAGTTCTTGCTGGAATTTTTTTTTGCTGCGAAATTTCTTGCGATTGATTGCGAAATTTCTTGCACAAAACTGAAGAAATTGATTCTTACTAAAACTATCTTCTGCAATGGCGATTGGAAACACTGAAAGTGAAGGTTCTCAATCAAATTCTGAAGGTAACAACAATAATTTTGATCCTTATTTCATAGCAAACTCAGACAATCCTACTTCAAGTTTAGTTGTTGTTCCTTTTAATGGTGCGAATTTTGTTCGATGGAGTAGGAATGTTAAAAGAGCTCTAATAGCTAAGAATAAGGAAGGTTTCATTAATGGTGAATTGCTTAAACCTACTGTTAATCATAAGGATTACTTGAAGTGGAAACGAGCTGATTTTATGGTAGTAAGCTGGATTTTAAGCTCTATGAATCATGATTTAGCTGATGATTTTGGCTATATTGATAATGCTGCTGACCTATGGCTTGAATTGGCTGAAAGATTTGGACAGTCTAATGGTCCATTGATTTATCAATTGAAGAAGGAAATAGAGAATTTGACTCAAGAAAATATGACTATAGTGTCATATTACAGTAAACTGAAGAAGTTATGGGATGAGATGCAGACTCTAAGAGCCTTTCCTACTTGTACTTGTGGTGTTATGTTGACATGTAGTTGTCAATTTTTAAAGAAAGTGGTTGAGTTTGAAGAAGAGGACAAAATGATGAAGTTCTTGCTTGGTTTGAATGGAGGTTTTGACAGTACCATCACTAATGTGTTAGCTATGGATCCTATGCCTAATTTGAATAGAGTGTTTTCAATCACTCAGCAGATTGAAAAACAGAAGGAAGTGAGTAATGCTGTTGTTGAGCATAACATTCTAAATAGCAGTGCCATGGCTGCACAATTTTACAAAGGCAATCAGGTCCAGAAGAATGATGGAAATCATGGAAAGAAAGATTGGAAAGAGCTCAAGAAAGAGAAGTTGAATAGGTTTTGTACTCATTGCAAAGGGAAAGGTCATACTGCAGAACAATGTTTCAAGATAATTGGTTATCCTGATTGGTACAATTCTATCAAGGCTTCTAAAGGAAGTAACTCAAGCAACACTAGATTTGCTGCCAATGTAAATTCTGCAACTGATGCTGGTGATGATCCTCTAGATAATACAGCTGCAGACAATGGTTTGGTTAACAGTACAATGCTTAATGCAATTTGTCAAGAAGTCATGAAGGTGATGAAAGGACAACAATCTCAGAATACAAATACTTCTGCAGCAAGTTGTTCTTATGCTAACTATGCAGGTACTATTTCTCATTCTTTTAACTGCACTACAACTGAATTAAGTCATGATCATTTATGGATTGTTGATTCTGGTGCTTGTGATCATATGACTTTTGATGAAAATATATTGACCAACATAAGAGTTCTTATTCAGCCTATCAAAGTTGGTTTGCCTGATGGAACTCAGATGACAGTTGAGAAAATTGGGGATACTGTCCTCAGTGATGATTTGGTCTTACATAATGTGCTACTAGTGAAAGGTTTTAGGCATAATTTGCTGTCTGTTGGGAGATTGATTGAACATACTGGAATCCTAGTAACATTTACCAAAACTGGTTACATTTTCCAGGACCCCTCTAATTCCAAGAAACTTGGTGCTGGAAAAAGGACAAATGGACTCTACTATTTTGTCACAACTCCAGTTGATATCTGTCAAGGTAATAGTTCTCAGTTACCTAGCTGCAATACAGTTGATAGTATGGTTGATGTACATATGATGAGATTGCCAAATAAAACTTCCACTAGTATTTCTAAGACTAAGGATGATGCTAGAAATACTCTGGATTTGTTACATGCTAGATTGGGTCACCCTTCTTTGTCAAAAATGAAATTTGTGAATGCTGAATGTTGCAAAGGAATCACTGAATACAACTGTGATATCTGTTATAGTGCCAAACAACATAAATTTCCTTTTTCTATGAGTCACAGTAGAGCTGCTGCATGTTTTGATCTGATTCACATTGATCTTTGGGGTTCATACAAAGTCAAAAATTTAGATGGAGCTTCTTATTTCTTAACTATAGTTGATGATCATAGCAGAATAACTTGGACTTATCTGATTCATAACAAGTTGCAAGTTCAGAAAATCATCTCTGAATTCCTCTCTATGGTTCAGACTCAGTTTAATCAACTAGTGAAGAAAATTAGAACTGATAATGGCACTGAAATAATCAAAGAATCCTGTAGAAACATGTTTGCCAGCAAGGGCATTTTACATGAAAGAAGTGTGCCTTATGTTCCTCAACAGAATGGTAGAGTTGAGAGGAAACATAGAAGCTTGCTGGAAATTGCTAGAGCCCTAAGATTTCATGCAGGTCTCCCTAAGAAATTCTGGGGAGAGTGTGTTCTCACTGCTACTCATCTGATCAACAAAATCCCTTCCAAAGTCTTAAATGGGAAAACTCCTTTTGAGATCATGTTTAATACTCCTCCTGTTTATGAAAATCTCAGAGTTTTTGGCTCTCTGTGTTTTGTTCACAATTCTCACATTCAGAGAGACAAATTTGACTCAAGAACTAAAAGGTGTTTGTTCATTGGGTATCCTGCTGGATGTAAAGCTTTTAAATTATATGATCTTGACACACACAAAGTGTTTGTTTCAAGGGATGTAATATTCTTTGAGACTGTTTTTCCTTACAAACTAGCATCTGTATCTGATATTCCAATGATTACTTCTCCTCCTATGATTGATCTAAGCACTAATTCTTGTCAAACACCAATCTTAAACACTTCTTCTTCCACTGTATCCACTCCTACTCTAAATTCTTCACCCCATATTTCCCTAACTTCACCAAATGACATTGATCATATTTCTCCACCTACTTCTCCTACTCCTTACATACAGACCACTTCTCCTAATTCTTCACAATCTATGCCTACTTCTATTACTTCTGACTCCTCTACTCATTCTCCCCTTCCTCTTGTTCCTAATCTGAGTGCCATTCCTGTTCAAAGGAAATCTACAAGACCTATCAAACCTCCTGTTGTCTTAAAAAATTTTGTTGGAAGCTATGTTCCACACAGAGATGAACCAGAACCACAGACTAGTGATTCTCTTTCCTTTTCTGTTGATTCTTCTATTCCTACAGAAACAAATAATTTTGATGATGATAGTTGGTTATTAAATCTAGCTTTGGACAGTTATGATATTTGGGATTCTCTTGCCTTTTCTGTAAGTCTTTCTTCCAATGATCCCAAAACCTATCATCAAGCTAAAGATGATACCAATTGGATACAAGCCATGGAGAAAGAAATCATTGCTCTTGAGAGCAATGATACTTGGGATTTAACCTTGTTACCCAAGGACAAAAAGGCAATAGGCTCTAAATGGGTGTACAGAACAAAACTGAATCCAGATTACTCCATAGACAAGTACAAAGCCAGATTGGTAGCTATTGGTTATCAACAAATTGAGGGCAAGGATTTCACACAAACTTTCTCTCCTGTTGCTAAACTGGCTACAGTTCGAATTGTTATTGCCTTAGCAGCTGTTAAGGGTTGGAATTTGTGTCAATTGGATGTGAATAATGCTTTTTTGCATGGATTTCTGGATGAAGAGGTGTACATGAAACCACCTGCTGGTTACACCAAAGCAAAACCAGGTGAGGTTTGCAGACTTAAAAGATCTCTTTATGGCTTGAAACAAGCTTCCAGACAATGGAACAAGGAGCTTAGCAAGTTTCTGAAAGTGTTGAAATTTCAGCAATCAACACAGGATTACTCTCTATTCACAAGAAATCTAGATGGAGAGTTTTTGGTTCTCTTAGTCTATGTTGATGATATTTTGTTGACTGGAACATCATTAACTCAAATGCAAGAAGTCAAGACAGCTTTGGATAAGGCATTCACAATCAAAGATCTAGGTCAGTTGGCCTATTTCTTGGGGATTGAAATTCACAGAACTGACAAAGGTATTTTTCTTTCTCAAAGAAAATATATCACTGATATACTTGCTGATGCTGGTATGCTTGATTGTGAATCTGCTCCTGCTCCTTTGTCCTGTGGTTTGAAATTATCCACTGAAGCTGGTGATCTACTGGAAGAACCAGATGTTTACAGAAGGCTTGTTGGAAGATTGTTGTACTTGGGCATCACAAGACCAGACTTGTCTTACTGTGTTCAACATCTAAGTCAGTTTGTACACTCTCCAAGAATACCTCACTTGCGTGCTGCTCTTCATGTTCTTAAATATCTCAAAGGAACTTTGGACAATGGCTTATGGTACTCTTCCAGTTCTGACTTGCAAATCTCAGCTTACAGTGATGCTGACTGGAGTTCTTGTCAATACAGCAGTAGATCACTTAGTGCCTATGCTGTTTTCCTTGGTTCTAATCTGATATCTTGGAAAACTAAAAAGCAAAGGAGTGTGAGCAAATCTTCTGCTGAAGCAGAATACAGAAGCATGTCTGCAACTGCTAGTGAACTTGTTTGGATACAAGGATTATTGGAAGATCTTCAAGTTCATATTCAGCTGCCTGTTACTCTTTACTGTGATAATACATCAGCTGAACATCTTGCACATAATCCAGTTTATCATGACAAAACTAAACATCTCAAACGAGAAATGCATTACATCAGAGAACAGGTGGAAGCTGGCTTCATCAACACTTCTCATGTTCCTAGTTCTCAGCAATTAGCAGATTTGCTTACCAAACCTCTCCCTTCTTCTCAACACCATTCATTATCTGCCAAGCTTGGTCTCTTATCCAAGGTCCAGCTTGAGGGGGAAGTATAGGAAATACATAATTTATATTATTATTTAATCTATTTTCCATAACTGATTTCTGTTATTAGTTGGTTAGGGTCTTTGTATATATTCCCTAGTCTACTTGCTTCTCAAGTAATGAATTCTGTTTTTCATTCATTTACCACATTCTGAATATAATTCTCTTCTTCTCTCTCTGATATTCTGCTCAAATTCTCTGATATTCTGCTCGAATTCTTCACTTCATTAATTGATTGTCGGTTACATTATACGTATATTTTTCCGTTTCTTAATATGTGCATCTCTTTAACTTTTACACTATTCACATACTAACTTTTACCACGTTTATAGGTTATTCTATAAATACAAATTTCATTTTTTAGATTTTTGCTAGGTTAATCTCAATGCAAATTTTTCATAATATCAATTTTTAAACTTTTTTTTTCACTAATATGTAATTAAAGATATTAATGTCAAAATATAAACAATGTAAAAAGTCTAATAATATAAATATCATTATGAAACGGAGCAATAAAAATTACTATAAAGTAATTATAAAGTACGTAGTAATCTAGTCATCTATGGAGTGTTTTTTGACGGACTAATTACTTGCGCAATTTAGAAGGTGGACCATGGTGCACATAGAGCTACGTGCACCAAAAGAACACAGTATATAATTGAAAGAACATCTGGTTACGAGAAAAGAACATGAGTATTTTTTTTATTTAGGTTTTAATAAATAGTAAAATAATAAATTATTTTTATAATAAAAAAGTGAAATATTATATCGCATGTTCTTTTGCCGTAGTGTCGTGTTCTTTTAATTATGCACACATGTTCTTTTGGTGCACGTAGCTCTATGTGCACCACGGTCCATAGTCCACGAATTGATGAGGCTGAGAAAGCTAACCAATAATCTCTTAGCCACCAAGACCAGCTTTTTTTGCGATAAAAAAAATCTATTTTTATTAAAAAAAAGAATTGTCAGGTGAAAGTGATTAATAAAACAATTTTGCTAACAAAAACCAAAGCGGAATTTCCCCCAATCCATAAGTCTATAATATCAATTCACTTTCATTTATGTGAAATATAATTTGCATAAGATTCAAACATGCAACCTCCAGTTTTAACATTAGAGCATAATCCAATTGAGCTAACCCTCAGTTTCAATATTAGAGCATTTTCCAATTGAGCTAACCCTTCTAATGTTATCTTTGCAAATTATTATTAATATATTAATTATCTTGTGAAAAAGACATTGATATAATTTTATTAAAGAATATAATAATTTATTGTTATTCACACAATAACCCTATACATCCTCTCTTGATCTGGTCATTTTCTCTGTCCAAAAACCTCAACATGACCTCTAATGGCAACCTAAACGCTCACATCAGCCTCCTCCTCTGTGCTCCACAATCTTCATATTAATTTATATATTTCAAATGGGGTATGCTCCTATTCTCCAACAATTTTTGGGCATCAATTTCAAGTAATTTATTCACCTATTTGATTTTGGATCTAATATGTGGTTGGAGATTCATGTCAAAAACAAATACGGAGTACTAGAATATTGGTATCACAAAAATTATACTTCGAATATAATTAGTGATATAAAATGTAATATTTTGGGGTTTTACGATCAGATTTGATATGGAGTTATATAGGGGCGAAGCCAGACTAGGTTATCAAGGAGGGCCGAACACTAATTAAGCAAGTAGACTTAGCCGCTTAGGGGGGCAGTCCAATAGAAAACTATCTAATGTTAACTCGTTAGTCTTTTATTTAATAGGTGTGGTTGGGCCTTCAGGGGGTCCATGACCTACCTAGGCCCTCACTATGCTTCGCTCCTGGAGTTGTATTGATTTGATGAAAGATACAAAGAGTAATGAAAGAACTGAAGTTGGTAAAGGAGTAATTGATTTTGTATGAAGAATTTTAATTTAATTTTATTTAAAATTTTGAAAGAACGATTCTGCCATTCTCTATGCATGCTCTGTATTTATGTCGAAAAAATCAAGGAGTTGGTATTCATTCCAATAGAAAATTGCGTTTATTATTAGTTTTGAAAAAGTACAAGAGCGAAACAGAAATCTGTTTTCAATTTGCTATATAAAAACATAAAATTCAAAACATAAATTGTTACCGAATAAGCCTACTTTTCACCTAGGTGAAAATGCCATTTTATCGATTTATAATATAAAAAAAAGCCCGATTATTTAGCTAGTTATTTTTCAGCTAGGTGAAAAGGCCATTTATCGATCAATTCATAGTATTTGTATACTGTGTAAATTAAATGACCAAATATTACCTTGTCACAAGTGGGAACTAATGCTCGTATTGCTCTCATCTTTGCATTAATGCGTTGCCTTCGTTTGTGCTCACTATTTCGTCTCTGCGACTTTTTGCGTTCCTGTACAAAACTTACGATGTTACAATTTGAGTAACTCTTTTATACATTAAAAAAATATCAAACATGGTTTGCATAAGGTTTAAACCTTTAACCTTGAGTTTAAACACTAAACCTTTTACCACTAAGATATTATATATGTTCATGTTATCATTGCAAAAAAAACATATAAGTAAATGTGAATATCATTAATGTAGTACCCGGGGCATTGCCCGGCCCCAAAAACTAGTTAAAATCTATACCTAGTATTTAAAAAGGATAACCATAGATTATTAGAAACCATGTGTCACCATAGATTATTGGAAGCCATGTGTCATCTCTCATTTCATTCATAAATTCATTATTAGTGTTTTTTTTTTTGTTTTTTTATTTTTTATTGTTTCTATGCTTTACAACTTTAACTCCTCTTCCATTTTATCTTCTTTATTCAACATCAATTACTAATAGTCCAATATATACATTAACCTCTTCCACTTAATTCACCCCTTTAACATTCAATATTAGTTCAACATATAATTTTTATATTTTTTCAACCTTCAAATTATGGGTGACAATTTCATCAAAGTCCGACGGATATTCGAACAACTCGAACCGAATTTATGGTTGAAACCCGATAAAACACTGTTGTTAAACGGGTGGCGCGTGGATCGGGTCGGATTAGGGTGGAGCTTCATCCAACCCGTCACCCGATCCATCATCTGATCCATCCATCGATCCGTTAAAATTATTAATTTTGGATACTACAATTACTTAATTATTAATATAATCTTGTAAGTATTACCTAATATATTTTTTATTATTAGCATTTTCGGTTATTTTATAATGTAAATGTATCAAAATTGTAATTCATTGCCCACTATATTAACACATATTACTTTATATTGATTGATATTATAAATAAAGTTGACGATAATTTTAATTACACCGGCTAATCATCCGACCCACCTGATTCATCCGCGGATGCATGATGGATGAGTCGGATGTGGATGGAGGGTAAATGGATTGACGGATGAGTTGGATGATGGATGAAAAGTTGACGGATGGAGGCGGATGAATCTCCATCGGCCCGATATACCTCCAATCCATTGCCACCCTTACTTCAAATTACACCTCTATTTAATTCATATATTACCAAAAATCACAAGTCCTCACTAATTAAAACTTTAAAAGATAGCTGAACAACCATTATACAACCACCCGTTCTATGAACGGGCTCAAAAGCTAGTTAGTTCAAAAAACCTGTGATAGAGATTAATTAAAGGGGAAAATATAATACTCCGTATTGAATGAAGTTAAGTAACTTTGTTTTGTGTACATAGAGTCATAAAGGGAAAGACGACAAATAATATAGACGAGATTTGATCTCAGATCTTAGGTACCACTCTTCAAAACTTTATTAACTAGCTAATTGGTATCCAGTTTAATTAATTAAAAAGAAAAACAGCATGATGGAACCACATGTACGGGCCCTAAACTAGTATATATCGAAAAATCACCATTTCTTTTTAACATTGACCATCGCCCTATTTAATGCATTTTAAAAAAAGACCATGCGATACTCATTTGGTGAAACTATTCAAGTAAGTTTGTTAAAAAAAAAAGGATAAAATGTGAAATTAAGGAGAATCTTGTGTAACTTTGAATAACAAAATAGATAAAAAGTTAGTGGAAAATGATAAGGCAGAGCTTAATGTTTGGATTGAGTTTGAGGGATAAAGTCAACCTGGACTAGCATTGCCTCTAACGTGTAATTACTTAACTCTAGACTTCACCACATCAACTTATCCCTTATATTCAACCTCAAACTCTAGACTTTGTCACATCAATTTTTCTCGATTTTTTATTTATTACTATTCACACAAGAATCACAATGTTTTTACACTTATCCCTAGACTCATTATTCAGACTCACTTAAAACATGAATAAAGGGAGGCTCTTAGTGAACTTTTGAGGAAAGAGAAATTAATAACTAGCTTTTAGGTGAGAAATGAGAGACTTTCAATTAAAGTTGCAAAAGAAAATTCTGAAATAAGAGGCTCTTATAAATAAGAGCTAGCGGCACTATCATTTTTTCATAAAAATAAAATAAAAAGGGTAAAAGAGTATAAGAGTATAAGAGCTAATGTTAAGAATTAGTCTATTTTCAGAATTTTTGGGAGGAGACTCTTATTTGGAGTTGGTGCGTAGGTGTCATATGAGAGAAATTAAGAGTCCCCTAAATAAGAGTCTCCCCGTATTGTTGTTTGTAAACTCCTAAAAAAAATAATACTTTAAGATGACATGTTTTTTTGGTGTACCACCCGGTTCACCCTTAGGGCTAATCCGGATTGGGGTGAGTTCTGAGTGGGTAGGTTCCAGTCCACTCCCAATTGTTTTCGCCGGGAATCGAACATGAGTTCTCCCTACCAAGTTCAGCCTCAATCACCACTGAACCAACAGACAATTGGTACTTTAAGATGACATGTCATTATAGCCGACATTGGTTAATGAAATAATTACATGTTTTCCAAAAGAATATACTTGTCTGTTACCTGTGTCCTCTACTAATTACATGTCATTTTTTTCATCCTCGTGCTACCTGTGTGCTCTACTAAGACCAAACAAGAGTCTTAGAATGAGTTTGAATTTTCAAGACTCATAATAGTGTTGCACTAATATTTGGCCCGTCGATGGCCCTGTGCATCATGGTCAATAGCACAAGGCCACCAAAAATAAAAGAGCCGCAACCAATATACATTTAAAAAGAAGAAAAAAAGTTAATACTGCTACAGAGTCATTCATCCTCCCAAATTAATGCTTTGCTTTTTCAAGAACTTCAACGCTCATATTCATCTCCTAGCTCAACACTCTTATCTATCTCTCGAGATTAATTAATATTTGTTGCCAAATTCCCAATTCCATCTATTTTCATCTATTTAAATCAAAGGGATAGATTTTTAACCCTTTAAGTATTTCTACCATTCTCAAACAAATTATCAAATTCATTTCAAAAAGTAAAAAAAATCAGATTGGGGATTTTTTTTCTCTGATTTTTTTATTGCAATTCGCCAATTTCAAAACAGCTACTCTAGGAGGAATGTTTTTATGCGGTGCTAACGATTTAATAACTATCTTTGTAGCTCCAGAATGTTTCAGTTTATGCTCCTACCTATTATCTGGATATACCAAGAAAGATGTACGGTCTAATGAGGCTAATTCGTCTGTGCTATTGATCGTTTGGATTCCTAACTTTTTATTGCAATTCTATTTCCTTAGAATTGGAAAGGAGTAAATTTTGGGATTTTTGAAGATGAAGAACAATAATAACAAAGACGGAGGTGTAATTTCGTGTTTATCAATTACAATTACGTGAGTATCAAATCATGAAACTACAATCTGCCATTCTTAATTTTGTTTTTGTAGGCTGAATAGTTGCGTATTTTTATTGTTCTAATTTGGTATTATTTTCATATTTTGTTGTTGTAATTTCATTTCTTTATTAATTAATGGCTGTTTTTTTATTTCTTTTAATTTAAAACTAAAGATTAGGAGCATGACAGTGATATTTTAATAATAAATTGTTGCTCAGCCGACTAAAAATTAGGAGCATGACAATGATTTGGGGTCAACCACATTTTAGGGCCCCAATTTTAAGATTTGCATGGAAAATATTAGAACAAGGATTCCGAAATATTTAAGACGATTCTGACTAAATATACTTTATTATTAGTGCAAGACGCCAAGACCTACTAAAATCATGCATCAAAGATCCTTCCAAGACTTGAAATATATAAACACTAGTCTTATATGCACGCAATGCGTGCGAATATAAGAAAAAATATTTGCATTATATCTTAACCTGAAATAACATGAGACTTTATAAAATGTCTTATGGTCATGGTCATTCTCCTACTCAACGATCTATAAAGTTTATAAAATGGGTGGAAAGGCTATGACGGCGGCAAAAGACCGCGATAAGAAGTGTGCATGAGGCAGTATGAGAGGTTGTGACTATGCGAGCAAATGGCTACTATCAGGGAGAAGGCGCTTACAAAAGGGGGTGTGATAGTTGATAACAAATAAAAATTTTACTCCGTAAAAATTAAAGAAAGAATAAACATATTAAAATTTTAAGGGAAAGAAAATGAAGGGATTATAAATTTTCATAAATTACGAAGGAGAGAATATAAGGATTCAAATTTGCTGTTGACTTTTGGCTATCACATTGCAACTGTTTTTCATGTACTAAAATATGCAAGATTTTATTCCCTTATTTGCAATATGACATTATATAATCAGCTTTTAGAATTATTATAATTTTTTATTAATTTAATTAAATTGTGAACTTATTAAGGATTTAAGGGTATTATAGTCTATTGTATAGGGGGACACCAAAATGACATTTACTAAAATGATCACAGGAGTTCCCTTATAGAATAAAAATTCTACACCCTTATCCAATCAGCTTTGCTTGTCACACTTTATTGGAAATGAGAAGGGAACCTCCATCCCGAAATAGCCCCTAGGCCCTAGCTAGCTAGATTGATCACTAGATCATAACGTCATGAGGTCAAAAATTTACCACTAAACTAGTAAGTGATATTTAGTACTCCATCTGTTTCTATTTAAGTGTCCATATTGAGAGAATTCACGGCAATTAAGGAAAATAAAAAGTGTGTAAGAAAAATAATGATTGAGATTGTTTTTTGGGGGGGAAGGATAAAGTAGATAATTGTTTGTTGATAAAGTACAAATAAAAGTGGATGTGGGGATGGAAAAGTGGGAAAAGTGTAGAATGTGTAAGAAAAAACAATCATGATTTATGGAAAAGTGAGAAAAATGTATGAAAAAGTGAGAAAAGTGTATGGAAAAGTGAGAAAAGTGTAGTCCAAAAATAGAAATATGACACTATAGGGAACGCTATTTTTGGAAAGTGGACACTTAAATAGGAACGGATGGAGTATATGGTTGTGCTTAACTTACTCCGTACCATGTAGAAAATAATAACACATTCAGAGTCTTTTAAATTTAGGCCTAGTCTGGTTAGATGCCCTAGTGGACCGGTAGGACTTGAACCCATCTTCTTGTGCTTCCTATTCTCATGAACATATAAATTGTCTCCTGTTATTCTTTTATTGAGATTACATATATTCGCTTTGTCTATAATTATTTTTGGTATCAACAATTATTTTTGGTATCGACTGGTAGGACTTGAACCCATCTTGTTGTGCAACGCTATTCTTATAAGATCCCCAATCAAATAATATCTTCACTTTGTCTATAAGTTTTTTTTGGTATCAACAATTATTGTTCCTACATATCATGCATGTATCATGCACTAAAAACATCTCTAGCTAACTTTTGAGTTTTCGTTTTTTCTTTTAATTAATACTACCTTCGTTCCTGAAAATTCTTTACGCCTTGGAATATGGGTCCAAAGTATGAAAACTTTGATCTTAAATTCTCACTATTATATAGAATATCTTGTTAGAATGAAATCAATATGTATGTTCAAAATATCAACTTTTTATTATTTTTTCACATACGAAATTGAATATATTAATGGTTAAATATTACATTGGAATCCGTGCAAATAATTGTAAAGAAGTTTAAGGAACAAAGGTAGTAATATTTATAAAAGTTGATTATTTTTGTAATTCTCTTTATATTTAAGTGTTACACTTGTAAATTGACTGTTTTTATTTCAATGTTACACTTATACATATATAAAGAAACTTATTATACTACTACAATTAGCTGTATATATCTCCACTTTCATGGTACTCACTCTCAATTACATTATCTCAATTTTATTAACCTTTGTCTCTCTTTCAGGGTCTCCACACATACTTACACCATTTATTCTTACAATAAATAAATCACCTACTTTTATAAATAAAAAATTAGTCACGCTACAAGAATTTGAATTATTAATGACAACCAATAACGACGGGTCAAAATTTTTGTCTCAAAAGCCTTTTAAGGAGGGGCGAACAACCAAACAAAGATGGGCAACCGCCGTAAATGTCTTTTACAACGGACTAACGACGGAATTTTCCATCAATGACGGCCCCCTTCTATGACGGGTTCGCGACATAATGCCTTTAAAGACGGGATTTCCCATTAATGGTACAATTTCTTGTAGTGCTACTTACCCCGCTTGCATATCACTTTAATAAATTTAACTTAAATTTCTCGACACTTGGCAAATGTAACACTTAAAAAACTGAGTTATGGAGGGATATGTCATAGTATTTCCTCTGTTCATAAATATTCGCAACATTTGGTAGTTTTACACTATTCACATAGTTCACTTTAACTATTGTTGGTGATTTATATGTCAAATAAAACATAGTCATGTGGGAACTTGTTAGATTCGTCTCAATACGTATTTTCAAAATATTAACTTTTTATAATTTTTGCTTGAAGAAAATTTAAAATATCGACGATCTAAATTGTGATCGGGATGTGTGAAAGTAACAAACGTTACGGGTATTTATGAACGGAGGAAGTATTACTTTAAGCATACAAAGTCAAAATGAAGATTGAATTATTCTCACCCTTGATGAACCATGTTGATCGTCGGGAGCTGATACAGTTACACTGGGTGTAACTGGGGCCCAGGTACACTGCAAGCTTGTTGGTCCAAGTAGGCAAAGAGGAATTCAGTTTTAGGGGGAAAAGCAATTGGTTTTAGGGGGAAAATTTTTCACTGATTGCGCCATTTAGGGATGCTAAGCGGGAAATAATGCGCCCTTTGCTTCCCCTAATTTTATCCCGCCCATATATCAAAGTAATTAAAAAAAAAAAAAACCATAATATACCAATTTCAAAAACCCAACGGTAAGATTTTAATACCCTAAATCACTCTTAAAAAAAATTAGGCAAAGCTGGACTCATGTTATCTAGCTTGCCACAAATAAAAACACAAAGGAGAGTTTTTAGCAGAACTGTAGAACTGCTACATGGTGATTCAGCTTCGAAATTCAGCTTCGAGATCCCGCATCGAAGATAATGTAAGTTTTTAGTTCAAGTGATTTTGTCAAATCTAGCTCATAAATTCCTGAAAAAAACAATGGTATATGAATGTGTTTTTAATGGTAATTAAATTTGTTTGAATTGATGATAAGTTGTAGTTGCTTGATATTGATGAATCATACTTTGTTGTTGGTGAGAACGTAGATCTGAACGACGGAGATAACTAGGCGTTTTTCTTTGATAATTTCAACAAATTCTATATTTACGTAGTATTAAGAACGTTATAAGTTGTATGCTACCCCATATGGTTAAACAATAAATTGTTAGTTTATTATAAATTTCCTTGTATATATTATGTTTGTATGTTTTATATATAAATACCGTGCCAGATAATTCGGTGTATGGCAGCATTGTATAAAACCCTAAACGTTTTTCGTATTTTGTACAACAGTGATATACGTGGGAGTTCTGTATGGCTTGGGTAGACCTAAACGAAAGTGTCCCTGATCTGAATGAAAATGTTCCTGAAAGCTCACAATATAGATTAATAACTGATGGACAAGAAGTTATCGTTAACCCCCCTAGTGTAGGGATGTGTTTTACAACGGGCCATGAGTTTTTCGAATTTTGTCAGTTGTATGCCTTCAAAGAAGGATTTGAGATGTTTATCAAAAGTAATAAGCTGAAAAAAGAGTACAAAGAAAAGGGAGTATCTAAGTCTGGTGTGGGAAAGTATGAGGCAAAGCCTCATATGATGGAACTTATTAGATTAAAATGCAAGAAGGGAGGGGTGAAAAAAGGTGTTGGGTCTAATGTGACCGGTTGTAAGATGAATATTTACGGTGTAAGTAGAGATGGGCTATTTACTATATTGACTTGTGACTTGCAACACAATCATCCTTTAAATCCTGACTGTAGTAGACTGATGGTTAATTATAGATGTATAGACGGTACTACATTTAAGAGGGCGATGATCAATGACATGGGTGGTGTTAGCATAAGTAAGAACTTTGGTACGCATCTAATTGAAAAGGGAGGTTATGAAAATATTACATTTAATAATAGAGACTTGAGGAACGCAATCAACGTCGAACGTCGTTCATCAAGATTTAGTGTTGCGGATGCCGCAGGACTCGATGCTTACTTTAAGGCACAACGTGATTTGCATCCCGAGTTTTATAGCTCAATACAAGTAGATGATGATGGTGTTTTTACGAATGCATTTTGGTCGGATGCACGTAGTAGGGGTACATGCAAATATTTTGGGGATGTTATTACTTTTGATACTACTTTCGCATGCAACCGGTACGTGTTTTAATTAAGTTTTTATTGATTAAAATTCTTTGTAATTGTACTTTGGTCCATTTGTTTGAAAAAGTAATATCCAATACATTTATATTTTTTTAGGTATCGGATTCCATTTGCTCCATTCATTGGTGTAAACCATCATGGCAAATCAATTATATTTGCTGCGGCCTTAATTTCCCATGAAAATACTCCCTCATTTGTTTGGGTATTTGAAGAATTCCTGAAGTGTATGGGGAAGGCACCACTAGGCATCTTAACCGACCAAGACAAAGCAATTTGTAGAGCAATTGAGCTAGTCTTCCCGGGCGTCCGTCACAGACTATGTTTGTGGCACATGCTCCAGAATGCTAGTAAGAACCTAGGTAGTCTCAGTGATTGGAAGAAAATAGACACCCTGATCAGAACTGCAATACATGATCTGATTGATCCAGATGAGTTCGATGAAGCTTGGTGTCATGTGATGGATGAGTACGGTTTAAGGGGTCCTGGGTGGATGAAGGACGCGTATGATAACAGGCGTCAGTGGGCTCCGGCATATAATAGAGGAAAGTTTTGGGCAGGTATGTCTTCTACACAAAGGAGTGAGGGTATGAATAGATTTTTTAAAACTCACGTGAACTTAGATTGTGGTTTAGTTTTGTTCATTCATAATTATGAATATTGTATGAGGATAAAAGCTGAGGAAGAGAAACAGGATAATTTTGATAACATTGATAAGCCTGCTAAGATTGATGTTGATAAGAGTGTTTTAGTTGAGTATGTATTGGTTAAGACGTACACTAGTGAGAAGTTTGCTGAGGTTGTTAAAGAGCGTAGAGGATTGACACACACAAATGTCACGAAAACCTCATGTCATGGATCAGTGGTGTTGTATAGAGCTGATGAAAAACTAACCTCACCGTTTTGGCGGAAAAGGTTTAAAAGTTATGATGTTAGGGTGGATAAGGAAAATGGTGATTTACATTGCTCTTGTAACTTGTTTGAATTTACGGGAATACTTTGTAGACATATAATGCGTGCAATGGATGTAGAGGATTTTCAATTTGTTCCAGAAAAGTACATACTACAACGGTGGATGAAGTGTGTTAGGTCGTACGAGAGCATTCGAGTATCTTACTTCGACCCTCTTGAATCTATCAGATTGGGCAAAGCCAAAGAGCTTTCACAACGGCATAATTACTTGTCTGAATTAGCTATGCGTAATGATGATGCACTTCGGTTGTACAAGGAGGCTATGGATGTTGTGCGGCTAAAAATGGAGGATGTAGTCGGAATACGAAAGACTGGGGAAAAAGGGGACGACCTTATATGTTGGTGGGACCCAGATGCGAGAAATGTATTTGGTCGTCGAAGGCTACGTCCACGAGAATTTGGTGAGAGAGCCAGATTAAGGGATGTAGAACCGGTCGTGGACGAGAACAGGATCAAAACACCGGTTGACAAACGGCATACTGGTAGGGCAAAGACAAAAAGGAATGCTCCTTTTGGTGGAAAGGCCGGTGGGAATTCTAAGAACAAAAAAGTGGTTACTGAAGAGGAAGTTATTGCTAATGAGGTAAAATTTATATTTTATTTGTTTGGTGATTCGTATCGTATATGCAAGTCCTCATTAGGAAATATAACTTTACTTTTCTACTTAAATGTTGTTTGTGCAATGTAGGAACTTATTTGCAACGCATTTGGAAATCTTCCAAGTTACCGTGCTAGGCAACAACACGCGAATCACGTTGGGGGTACATATGCGGAGAACGTCCCACAAAGTTCTAATGTACATCCTTCTCAAAGTTCTCAAGCACACCCTTCCCAATTACATTTGTCTCAGGATTATTCACAGTCATTTGAATTTGATATTAACGATTGGCGCACCAGATTGTGAATGTTTTGTGTAAATGTAATTTAATTTGATTTCTTCAAAGATATATTTTCGTTTAAACGGTATTTTAAGAATTGAATTTTTTAATCCAATCCTCCCTTTTTGCTATGTACTTTACGTTATGTCTATATATGTAATTGATGTAACCTCAATTACTTTGTCAGTGTAAAAAAAAAAAAATACAAAATGAGTTGTATTAGGCGTCGAACCCACAACCAACGGGTAGACAATATGGGAAATGAGGAGGAAAGAGTAACCATTGTGACAGTGAGGCTAAGCCAGTGCTATTTGTGGGCAACAATACTATTTATTGTATACTTTATATTACTTAATAATGTACATACAACGAATCTATTACACTGGGAAACAATTATTAAAACAACGACTTCATTATACTAGTCTTACCAAATGTAAACATGATGTGTTTGGTCATTGTAGTCAAAATATGCATTCCCATGTCATGCTAAACTCAGCCCCTTATTTTTTGTAATATATGAATATTATTTATTGGAAACAACATGATCCATCAATGACATGTTAGAACTAGGTGAATATAAGGGTGTGTTCAATCCCTCCATTTCAAAGTAAAAGTAATTATAAGAGATTACTACATCACAAAGAATGGCTACTAGTGTAAACAAAATCACAACGAGATGCAGTGAAATCGATTCGATGTTGAGTGGGGGAATAACAATCGGTGAAGTGACTGAGGTGTGTGGCGAAAATGCATCAGGTAAGACTCAATTTTGCCTTCAAATTAGTCTCTCTTGTCAATTGCCGCCTTCAAGGGGTGGTATTTGTTCCTCGGCTATATATATCCATTCACTTGGTCCCTTTCCCATACGTCGTTTAAGTAGATTAGTTCCATATGTTTTAGGGGACCTTGAAACATTAAATGGAAATCCTTTGGATTACATAACTACAAAGCAAGTTGACACTCCTCATGAAATACCGGATGTGCTAGAATGGACTGTAAAACTTATTAAAATGTCTCAAAATTCATCAATGCCAATCCGCGTTGTTGTTATTGATTCAATAGGTAGTATGTTCACTGGTCATTTTGAAAACAATGTTGTTGGCTCAACCGAAAGAAAGGATCTTATACAAGCTATTGGTTATGGGTTACGTACAATTGCCGCATCCAATCATGTTGCCGTTGTTGTGGCTAACAATGTGATTGACGTATTTCCATCTGATCACGATACAACGCAAAATTTCATTATATCGTCCGGGAGAAAGGTCCGTCCGGCTTTGGGCGCCTCATGGACACGCAATGTACGCACTCGTCTAATGTTGTCCAAAAGATTTAATTCGTTTACCCAACAAATTGACAGATTTATAAACATTGCATTTTCACCATCATTAGAGGTAGATGCATGTATGTTCAACATCACTGAAGAGGGGATTGTCGGTGTTTGTAGTTAAAAGATACTAAGAAATTGTGCCAATAAGACCAATGAACATTAGGTTTAGGTGAACATTCGTTCCGATCAAAGGTCAACCAATTGAACAAAACAATAAACACTTCACTCACTTAAATCGAATCACTAGACGGTTTGTTTCAATACGGGGTGATTAGGTTTAGTTGGCCATTTGGTCCGATCAAAGTAGAACCAATTGTATCGACGGATTAGGAACAAACAAGAGTTACAAGTGTTAATCTGGTCTTGAATACTCGAATCAAATCTCATTAAATGGTGTCGTTCCACACAGGGTGATTAGGTTTAGGTGAACATTCGTTCCGATCAAAGGTCAACCAATTGAACAAAACAATAAACACTTCACTCACTTAAATCGAATCACTAGACGGTTTGTTTCAATACGGGGTGATTAGGTTTAGTTGGCCATTTGGTCCGATCAAAGTAGAACCAATTGTATCGACGGATTAGGAACAAACAAGAGTTACAAGTGTTAATCTGGTCTTGAATACTCGAATCAAATCTCATTAAATGGTGTCGTTCCACACAGGGTGATTAGGTTTAGGTGAACATTCGTTCCGATCAAAGGTCAACCAATTGAACAAAACAATAAACACTTCACTCACTTAAATCGAATCACTAGACGGTTTGTTTCAATACGGGGTGATTAGGTTTAGTTGGCCATTTGGTCCGATCAAAGTAGAACCAATTGTATCGACGGATTAGGAACAAACAAGAGTTACAAGTGTTAATCTGGTCTTGAATACTCGAATCAAATCTCATTAAATGGTGTCGTTCCACACAGGGTGATTAGGTTTAGGTGAACATTCGTTCCGATCAAAGGTCAACCAATTGAACAAAACAATAAACACTTCACTCACTTAAATCGAATCACTAGACGGTTTGTTTCAATACGGAGTGATTAGGTTTAGTTGGCCATTTGGTCCGATCAAAGTAGAACCAATTGTATCGACGGATTAGGAACAAACGAGAGTTACAAGTGTTAATCTGGTCTTGAATACTCGAATCAAATCTCATTCTGATCTTGGTTACCAAGGTTGTCTAGGTTAATTTGACTCTTGAACCCAATCAAATCATGTTAAAGTGACGAAGACTTTAGACATTCATTTCACTTTAGTTAAATACAAAATAAAGATCTGATGTTATACAAATTAAATCTTTAACCCATTATAGTCATACATAATATTATACAACTTAAACCTTTAACCCATTAAACTTCACTTATGCAAAGTATCGAAGCTAGTGCTATATAGCACATTTTACAATGCAACCACTTTTCAGCTTTTGGGACTACCAATGCAAATGTCTGGCGGGAAAACTACGCTATTCAATATATAACGAAACTACTTTACATACAACCATGTTTGTCTACGATTATCTACGTAATTAACAACAAAACTATTAATTTGGTCTGAAAAATTCATAACGACGTGATAAACAACACACTAAATTACGCCTAATTAGTTCTACTTTTCCCGCCAGAAAACACATGTGCTCCAAATCCATATATGGTGCATTGGTGCATATATATACATAAGACATACAAAATGAAATAGCAATTCAACAACTACAAACAAACCACGAATACAATTTGTTGAACATTTAAGTACATCAAGAACTATTGTGGGAATGGCACCGGTGAATCGAAGAGGTAAGCTAACTCATGGCGTCACAAGTTCGTCAAGAATGAAGGAAATATCAAAAATTCGAGTATGTGGAAAAGGTAAGCTAACTCCTACTAAAACGGCGTTTTAATATTATTAGCGAGTTACACTTAAAATAGCCTAATATAACATGGATTTCGGACATGTTTGTTGTAGATGTACCATCTACACCCCGTTGGTGTAAGTACTTGGCGGTGGAACTTCAACAGGAGCAATTCAAAATTGATTGGAGGAGATTTATGCGGTTCATTATCAAGCGTTTAGGACCTTCTGAAACTTCCAAGATAGTAAGCGATCTACGATGCGCTCCTAATGTAAGTGAAGTATTTATGGAAGAACGTGACTATTACTTAGTTGAGAATTGGTCTTTTGAAAAAATTAAACCAAACCAGAAGGGAGATCGACTAATTGCGGTAGCAAAAGCGGATGATCGACTACTAAAGCGAGAACCTTTAGAAGAGGACGAATTTTTGCTCAAGGAAGGGAAACAGAAAAAGATAGTGTTCGTTGATTTAACACAAGAAGACTAGG
Organism: Spinacia oleracea; assembly: GCF_020520425.1. Classification (NCBI taxonomy): domain Eukaryota; kingdom Viridiplantae; phylum Streptophyta; class Magnoliopsida; order Caryophyllales; family Amaranthaceae; genus Spinacia; species Spinacia oleracea. Next base: position 10,938,680 of record NC_079489.1, on the reverse strand, counting down.
GAATTTTGTTGTAGAAGTGGTTACATGCAACGTTTATCGTATGCACTTTCTTAAATATTACGTTGTACGGCTTGAAAAAGTTTTTATATTAAAATCAATGACGTCTTTGTTTATTTCGTATTGAAATATAATTTTTTTTTATATTCGTCGTATTGCTTTTGCTTTTGCTTTTGCATATACTATTTCGACATTTACGGGAATTGTGGGGAATACTTTGTAAATATCACCAGCAACCACACTTAGTTTACCGGAAACCAAAATCTCCTTTCTTCAAATTAATCTACACAACCAGATCTGAGTTCAATTTTTTTGGCAGATAATGAATAATCAAAGAGGACTGTCGCTATTAAGGTATGTTAATCGATTACCTTTATCTGGGTTTGTTTTTGTTTTTTAATTTGTTGAATATTTTGTAATTGAATCGTTTTATCGCAGAGAACCAATAACACAGACCGCCAAAATATGGCTTGTAGTTTGGCGTGAGGGGAAAATTGTTTTCCATCCACGCCGCCAATATAGAAAAGGGTCGTCAAAATTGTATATGATAGCAACGACCATATTAAACTTCAACTATCTGCATAATATAATTAGATCTATGGGATACTATGACTACAAGATCTGGTATGTCGCCGACATTAAAAAATTTCACAGCGAAGGGAGGTTACTTTCAAATTCAGAAGACTTTCAGGCAATGGTGGATTTGGGTCTGAAGAAAAGATTGGTTAACATCATTATCCAACACACTAACTATGCGGCAACTCATCCAACTGGGAAAAAAAAGAAAAATGTTACAAATCTAAGTCCAATTAAAAAGGTATGTTTATGCCGATTAAGGTATTTAGATTTTTAAAGTTTGTCTTATTATAGTAACTTAAATTCATTTTTGTTGTATAGCCGAATATCAATGCACAACAGCATACGGAGGCTAATGAAGGGGAACATAACGACTATGGTCAATGTTCGACAACGGTTAGTGACATTTTATGAGTTACATATGTAATATTATTTAAATATGATCGAAGTTTTTAGAAATAGGGATTGTATAATTAGAAATGTATGGATTTTTTTTTAATTAAAATGTTTATAGTTTTAAATAAATCACTAAATTCATGTACTGTATTGTTTTTTTTTTTGGTCAGATTCCTGGAATGGGTTGTGGTATAAGTCAATTTGCACAAATGCTTGCAAAATTAACAGAACCACAAAAAAAATGGGTGGTGGAAATGGGTTTCGAGGAACTATTGTATATAAGGGTCAATCATATTGACGCAACATTTGGTTATTGGATCATGTCTAGGTTTGACCCGGACAACTTAGAGCTGAAGATACGGGACAATTACTACGTTAAAATAGACGAGGAAACAATTAGTTGGGTTTTAGGTTTAAATTCGGGGAAGCACCTTTTGCTACCAAATAATTCTTCAAAACTTGTAGATATTCACACAAAGAGGCAGTATAAACAAAACACATCTTATGGTGCGGTTACAGAATCTGAGGTTTATTCAAAAATAATCGACTGTCATATAGACAAGATTAGTTTCAAAAAACATTTCTTACTATATGCTTTAGGAACTCTCCTTTGTCCTACACAAAAATGTGGTTGGATAAGCCCGATACATATCACCGTCTTAGACAAAGCTTCAGAGGCAACAAAGTATAATTGGGCAGCATATGTGTTGGATTGGCTTGTCAAATACGGGGAAAAATTCAAAAATTCAATTCAGGGCTATGGTGGATGCACACTTCTACTGCTTGTAAGTTATAACAACATTAATAACAAACACTCGTTTGTTTATGAAAACCATAGGTATACATGTACCTAACAACAATTATTTCCCTTAAAAATAACAGATCATATATATCGATAGGCTAGCATCGTCCAGAGCTGATCTGAACATGGCACCCGACGCCTGCCGCGTACGAGTATGGGACCAACAGGACATTGACAGGACATTAAAAGCAGATCAAGGACCAAATGGTGATTACGGATTTGGACCCGTCATTGAAGAATTTGTGTATGGGAATATTTAATAATTGTCGTCGACTTTGTTTGCAAACAATTTTCAAGTATGTGTCCAAATAACTTTCCTATAGTTTTATTAATTTGTTGTATTCATTTTAGTTATCCTATCTCCCACGATTAGATTTTTTAATTTTTTATTATTTAACTAGGTTAGGTTTTCGTTGTATTGTTATTAGATTATTTTTTTTTTATTCAAGTTACATTGCAACGGTAACAATCTGGACTTCTATATAATGACCGTTTCTGTGGGATATCTACTTACATTACGTGCCAAAAAAAAAAACAAAACAAAAATTAACATTTAGTAAGAATATATATGGCTATTGAGCAAGGAACACCCAATTCGGCAAATTCTTCGCGAGGCAGTTCTTGTAAGGCACAGCAAGTTCAATGTTACCATGGTTACAAGGCCAAGCTACAAACATGCAAACACACAAAAAACAAGGGCCAACAATTTTACTCTTGCCCGGTATGGAAGGTAATATAATCGATTCATTAGGTAGATTTAAATCACTTTTTCCCAACATTTTGGTTTTCAGAATGATGATCGGTTTTTTTACAGGATGATACTTGTGGTTTTTTCTTTTGGGAAAGTGAGGTAAACGGTAACATTCTAGATGAGCTACAAGATGAGAATTGTAATCTCAAGCAAGAAACTGTGCGCTTGAAATTCCAAGTTGAAAAGATATTTCTAGAAAATAAAATGCTGTTGGAAAAAGTTGCATATTTGGAGGCAAGGAATGAGGATATCATGCTACGCTTTTATGAATCAAAATCAAATGAAAAACTAAGTTTTAGAATGTGCGTTATTTTGACATTCTTTGTATTATTTTTTTCTCTAAATACTTGGAGAGTGTAACAGTAGATAATAAAGTAGGGGTTTCTTTGGACGCAATATATTTCTTTATTATTTTTTTGGTTACAGGTTTTTATTCTAGTTTTATTGTTAATTACCGAATAATGGAATGTATTGATTTAAATTATAAATTCGGTTCAAAAAAATAAAATAATAAAATACACATCATTTTTATAAGACATACAAATGTATAACATAATAGGGGAGGTATCATCATACATTATATAAAAACGTACAACACAATGATGGGGAGTCAAAATTGATCTACAACGTAAAATTAATTACTCAGTAACGTTTAGAACTACAAGGAGTGCTTAACTAGAAATTTGCATGACAATTGCCAATGGCTTTGCCTCACTGTCACAATGGTTACTAGCATTATCAATAGCTCTTTCATTCATCCACGCTGAGGTACAGGGTTCGAGCCTTGAGAACCTCTATTTTTCAATTTTTTTTTGGGCACCTTTTAAAACTGAATATTTACATTACGAAGGGTTTTACACTGCTCGAGTTGCCCTAATACACGAGCCATGCAGTGATAATTTAAGCCTCACAGCAAATGTAACTTAGTCCTATTAATCTTCTCAGCTAACAAAATATAAATAGGATACTGTGCTACCTTTTAATTTGGATATGTTTTTATGTTTTACAATATTTTTAAATAATATTTAATTTATTCATATGATCATTTAAATTCGATATTGGTAATTTAAGGCGTGTTTGTTAAACGCTCGTTTATTAAGGCACGTTTGGTAATACCTCGGCTAGGCTCGAGCTTGAACTTAAACAAGCTACTCGTGACCTAAGCTAAAACAACGGAAAAATGAAAGCTCATTTAAGCTCCGCTCGAGCTCGAGATCGGAAATTTCTCATCAAGCCTAATCCTAGGTCGAACACCGAAATACTCGGTTGAGCTCGGCTCGTTGACATAACATGCAAAAAGATCTGATAACTAAAATTGTTAATTTATGGTTATATATTATAAATTATATACTTATTTAAATCAATAAATTTTTCATTACCACTCTTTAAAATATGAGTTTTTTACGATAATTTACATTGTTATATCTATCTAATATTGTTAATGTCGTTATAAAACTAACATGCGAAATAAAACAATATTTATACCAACTTATCTGATTTTTTCTTTTACTAGTAAATAAACCAAATGAATTTTACACAATTGTGAAAAAATTTACCAAAATTGTTTACGAATTTTTTCAGAAAATACATAAAAATGAACCCACTTTTATTGCATTATTGCGCTGGCTTCCTCTAATTTATTACATGCACCACGCGTCTCACTTATATCAATAAAGCTGATTTACTTTTTCGTTTTTCAACGAAAGTAAATTTGTTCAAAATCATATACAACAAAACTGTAAATAGCAACAATTAATTGTTCACAGCTGGGGAATGCTCTAACATCTCAATACAACTTAACTCATTTGGCAGTGTGAAAATAAAATCCGGAAGTTCAAAAGTTTCTCGTATTACAATAACAATTCAAGCCTCACATTATAGTTTACATTGCCCTAAAACACTTACTTGGAAACACATTATAAATAGGATCTTCAAGTTCACTTGAAAAATCCTACTTCACCTTTCTTCCACCCAACACTCTCCAAAACCCTCAAGTTTCCACCAAAAACCACTCAACAATGGAGGAGATCAAGGTAATTAAACATTTTCTTTTTTTTAGTTACTCAAATGGGAGGTTGTAAGATCATGATTTCGATTTTTTTTAGTAATAGTCATTTTTTGGTAATTTTGGCAAGTTTTTTTCGTAACAAATTTACCACTAAACTTAGGGTTATTTTTGTTAATTTTACTTCAATTCTATTTAGGGTCAATTAGGCTTAATGAGTGTTAATTTTAGTTAAATTATATTGTTAATTTTGACTTGAAAATAATATTTTGTACAAAATTTAAGGTGAAAATATTAGTTACTTTCTATTCTTATTTTTGGTTTTGGTACATAATTTAGGTGAGAAGTTTTAATTATGTTTGTTAGTGTTATTATTCCGAAATTTTGAAAATTATGTTTTGGTCTTTATTTTGATTTTAATTTAGGTTGCGTAATGTTAGTTTTAGTTAAACAACAATTCCTAACTAAAATGTTCAATGTTGTAGGCGCATGATGTGTTTTATAACGAACTCATTTTAGCTCTTCATATTTTCCCGATTTTTTCGGCCCGTCAAGGGAAAATAATTCGAGCTGTTTGCAAGGAATGGAAACGTATTTGGGACGACGACGATTACGGGGAGTCGTTGCGTAGGTTGTTCGCTGAGGAATAGGTTTTCAGCAATAGACTAATATGTAACATTTTGTTTATCGTTACTTATTAGTGTCTAATTTAAGTAGTAAAAACGGTACTTAATACTGTTTCGGAGGGGTTTAGGACTTTGGTATGACACTTTTGAATTTGTGTACGGTACTATGATGTAACATTTGTGTACGCAATTAGTATATAACAACGTACGACTGTGGACTAAAGGATATATATTATAAGTTGTTATTTTGATGTACTATTTGTTTAACAAGAAATTTTAATTATTGAATATTCTTATAACTTGCAATTATAGTTTATTAATGAAATGATTGATTTAAATTATAACTTCGGTTCAAAAAAATAAAATAATAAAATACAAAATAAATTTGGGCATCATTTTTATAAGACATACAAATGTATAACATAATAGGGGAGGTATCATCATACATTATATAAAAACGTACAACACAATGATGGGGAGTCAATATTGATATACAACGTAAAATTAATTACTCATTAACGTTTAGAACTACAAGGAGTGGTTAACTAGAAATTTGCATGACAATTGCCAATGGCTTTGCCTCACTGTCACAATGGTTACTAGCATTATCAATAACTCTTTCATTCATCCACGCTGCGGTACGGGGTTCGAGCCTTGACAACCACTATTTTTCAATTTTTTTTTTGGGCGCTTTTTAAAACAGATATTTACTTTGGAAACTCCGCAGTCATCTTCTCCGATTGGATCTTATCAAATCTGAAATGCAGAATTTTTTTTTCACAAATTAAACATTAATCAATTCGACAATATTGATTTCGTGCCCATAACAGCTCTTAATTCGAACAAAATAATCCAAAAACACGACGGAAATTGCAATCTACAGCACAGCTCTTAATTCGAACAAAATAATCCAAAAACACGACGGAAATTGCAATCTACAGCGATATTAACATGGTGACCTTAATTAAAATGGTGTATCGCCTTTCATCACCTACCATTGACAGAGATGAGATGAAATGGAAAAAAAAAAAATCCTTCTAACTTTGGTATCATCGACAGAAAATAAAGGAAAAAAAAAACCTCAGCCATTTGAATTTCAAATTCAAAGTGAAGCTGAAATTTCAAATTGAAATTGGGGGATGATGTGGCGATGCTGAGGTGGATTGAACCAATATATGGCCAGGGTACACAGGGACCACTTACCCTCTGTGTATCCATAGCCTTTGCGTTGATCGTCAGGATCTAGAGGCTCTTTCCCTTTTGAATGTTCTCCTTTGACTACATCTACATTGGCCTCCCTGGACATTCGCTCCTTAATCCAAATAAATGTATTCTTAATTAGGAAAAATAAAATGGGTGATGATAAAGGTCGTAAGTTGCGATAACATTCAGTTGTGATCTTAAGTGTTGGAATTTAATTTGTACATATAGGCGTTCACGTAGGCTATGCGTCATCAAAATATTTTTAATATAATGCAATATTTTTACTATGAAAATATGTAAATAAGGTAGTCAATACAAAGAAGAAAACAAATTATAATATTAAGATTTTTCTACCTTTTTTGTACATGTATAATAAGTTATATAAGTTGAATATTTTAGTTTCCAATTTAATGTTGTGACACATAAGCATACAATATCATCATTGTGACACGATTTAAAGGAAAACCTTGCCGAAACCTTTATCATTTTCGAAACAAAATTAACAGAAGGATGAGCCATACATAAAATACGGAGTAGTATTCCTAGCTAACCAGATGGTCGCCTAGTTTTTTTTCCTCCATTTTTACTTTTTGTTGTCATCCGAACAACTACTCATTTTTATTGGCAAGTTCCATAATTCATTTTGAAATCTAAGACAAAATACTGTAAAAATACTTATCACGTGAATATCAAAAGAATCTAACCATGTGGGCAAAAGAGAACACTCATTAAAAGGTTTAATGGGGATAAACGTTTAGTTGGGAGTAAAAAGTGTGCAATTTAGATACTTAAGGTTTTGTATCCTTTAGAGGAAAAATTGTTAGACAAATATGAAAGATTTCAAAACGGACTAACAAAAATACAAATAAATATGAAAAGAAGACTAACATTCAAGAACGGAGGAAGTAGTTTTTGAAAAAAAAAAAAGAAGTTATGCATGCATAAAAATGACAAAATGAAAATTGCATTATTCTCACTCACCCTTGATGAACCATGTTGATCTTCATCCTCTAGAGGCTCTTTCCCTTTTGAATGTGGTCCTTTGACTACATCTACATTGTCCTCCCTCAACTTTGGTCCCTTAATCCAAATGAATTTATGCTTAATTAGAAGAAAAAAAAATTAACAAAAGGATGCATAAATAGTAATGAGTAATTAATCCTAGCTAACCAACTGATCGCCCTAAACGGATTAGGTGTTATCCGGGTGTACCATGCACCCAAAAGTATTTTTATGCCTATTGGTGGTTCTTACTACATTTTCTCTTCACATGTAAGGAGAAAATATGAGAAAATGCACGGTACATCCGAGTGCATCTAATATGCACTTCCTGATCCATTTTTACTTTTTGATATCAAACAAGCAACTACCAAATTTGCAATTAGTTTCCATAATTTTCAAAATTCATTAATTAGACATGATGAAGACTAAGTTGTGAGATAAATCCAAGCAAATATTATAGGCACAAACTAAACCCGTCCAGACATTTCAATCGTATGTATAGATAATCCAAAAGTAAAAGAGGCGGGCTGGGTGACCGGATCCGAACAACCGTTCTTTGTGTTTAGCGCTTACAGGGACAACTTTAAACTTAAACTAGTATTTTATGCATGCGATGCGTGTTGATATTTTCAAAAATCTGATTTAATATATACGCAAGTAATGTTCATAGTTTTATAAAAAAAATTAAACAATTTTATAATGGTATATCGATATCTTACGTGGACACCTAAATACTAGTTACTAAACAAAAGTTTGATCAGAATGAAATAAAATAATACTTCAATGGCCTGTTTCTCTAATTTGTAATTAAAACATAGTCATATATATACACGCTACATGTGTTTAAAAGTATATACATTTGGTAGAACATGTAAGAAAATTTATTTAAAACTAAAGAAAAAATAAACATATACGGGGTATATATGTAACAAAATCTGTTTAGGAATTAATGTAATAATCCGTAACAAATTAACTAAAATAAACGTAAAAGATTGTGATTTTTAACTTGTTTAATTTTTTTTGCGTTTTTTTTGCCGCAAGGTGCTTATATAACCATATAAAATTAGGGTGTGATTAAGGATAAGACTAAGTTCAATTTGTAGTAATAAAATGTGAGATTGAAGGGATAAAATCCATTTTTTTAACTGCCTTAATACTTGATTTTATGCTTGCTAAAGGAATTCCATTAAATTGTTGTTTTTGATTGTCACGTATATGCATTGAAATTTCCTTTTCTGCCATATGATAGATAATCAATTTTTAGAATTATTACAATTAAGTTTTTAATTAATTAAACTAAATTATAAACTTATTAAGTGTATTATAGTATATTTTATAGAGATACACCAAAAGATCATTACTAAAATGACGTAACTCAGAAGTTCCCTTATAGAATAGAGATAAGTAACAAGATGTTTAAGGTTGCAATGTAATAAATAAAAAAATAAAATAGATGATGATCGATTGCAATGTAACCTCATCCACCCTCAATGGGTCATGCTCAGGATTCAGAAGCTGCTTTCCCTTTGAATGTGGTTTGACCATTACATCTGCATCCTTGACTTGTGGCTCCTGAAATTGATGTTCAAGCGTAAAATATGGCCTTGTTAATTTTGTTAGGAGTTGTTAGCTGGTTTGACTAGCTGATTGAATTAGCTGCTCGTGTAAAAGTGTTTGGTAAATTACATGTTAGTGGTTTAATATGTAAAATGACCATTAAAGATATTGACATATTTTGTATCTTATTAATATTAGACAAGTAGTTACCGTGTTAATTATTTTCTCTTTAATTTTTGAATAAACATTGAATAAATAAAAGAAACTTTTGAAAAAAAATCTTAATTAATTTTTTTAATAATATATTATTTACAAATGGAGAAATATTACTAATGGTAATACAAGCATGATTGCAATAGCTTTCAATTGCTTCAAAGTACTAATACAAAATTTATTACAACAAATAAAGAGTCTAGTAATTAATTAGGGTGAAATGAAGAAAGAAGCGTGAGTAATGTTATTAGGAAAATAAATAATGCAGGGTACCAAGATTGATAGTGGAAGTAATTATAGGCAATAGTAGGACAAAAGTCATTTTCATTCACTTTCTCAAACCTCTAAATGTGAAAAGCTCCTATATTAAGCTTTTTCAAAATTAGTGTTCACCCCAAAACTCTATTCCAAACCTCTCCTAACCAAACACTTCTAATTATTTTATTTTAAAGGCAAACCTCTAATTCACTCCAAAAAGCTCTTTTTCACTCAAACCCTCCTAACCAAACACCCCCTAAAAACCAAGGGATTATTAAACGCAGCGGGCCTATTTTTCCATATACGGAGTAGAGTATATTTATATTTCGTTTGCAAAAGTTAACATGAAACTTGATATAGCCAAGTAGTTAGATAAGTTACCGGTGTTCAAATTATGGGGTTATGGGTTCGAATCTTCTATTAACTAAATTTATTTCTAATCTATATACTTCCTCCGTTCTTATTTACATGACACAATTGCATTTTGGACACTATTCACACAAGCACCTTTGACTTCCTTTTATGATTTATACTTAAGAAAAAACATAGTCGTGTGGGGTCTTATTAGATTCGTCTCAATAAATATTTTTTAAATATCAACTTTTTATAATTTTTACTTATCCGTAATTGAAAATATTAATGTTTGAAATCGTACATTAACGTGCCTAAATAATTTTGTCATTTAAAAGAACATAGGAAGTATATTATTAAAATTTCAAGACAATATCGCAATACTTCGTATATGACATCTCTCCATGTGTCGATGACTTGGCAAGTGACATGACGTCGTTGTGCCATTATTATAAGCACACGTTATTGTTTATTGTGTCTTTACTTGTCTTTCCTCGAACTCATGGCCTCTCATATGTTAATGCAAAATTTTATCAATCAGTCTAACGATACAACTTATAACTCTAAAACAATTATAAAAGAGAGAGTCGTTCTTATGAATGTTAAAACTTTAATACCCACATTTATGTATTTGAGTAACGATTTATGTTAAAAAAAATCTTAGTTTTATTGTTAAACTGCATATGAATGAAATTCATATTATCATTAAACTGCATATATAAGGAAATTTAAAAGTAGATTAGAAATGAATGAAACAATACTCAAACTATATGCAGCGCTTTGAGGCATCGCCCGGACCACTAACTAGTGGATGACATAGAACGACACGTGTCTTACTGAAAAAATAGAGCGTCACATGGCATTGTGTATGCTTTCTTATAAACATGTTTTAAAATATTATTACTACTATATATACACTAGTCCTATTCCTATACGCAACCACTGCGTGCGTAAATTATGATATGTGAATATTCAGTTTGCTCCTACTATTTTGTTATTGAATATATTTTTGATTTTTTTTTTTTTTTTGATTCAAGTGAGGAAATACATTCCAAGAAAAGAAGGAAAAAAGCAACAAAATAAATAAGCTAAACTAAACAGAGGACCTTAATGAGCAGGGATTAACCGTGGCATGGCCACCCCTCTTTTGAATATTACTAGTTGTTGGACCGCGCACTAGCGCGCGCGGTCCCCCAAGAAATTGAAATCAATTTGCAAAATAAGTTGGGTAATTATGTTGCCTAATTAAGTAATTAAGAATTAATTTAACGAATGTAGAATGTAACTTAGTTACTAATAATAGTCACAATTGAAATATCCTGCTATTTAAAATAATGTCAACTCGTTATTCCAATAATGTCAACTCGTAGAACAATTTTGTAAGTTTAAAGGTTTGGGGAAAGAGGAAGAAGAATATGTAAGTTAGGGAGTTTGAACTCAAGACCTTTGCAAATGTTAATATAGAGCTTCTAAAGGAAAGGTTTCAGTTTTCAATCCCTTGTGAATAGTGAATTTCAAGGTTTTAAAACTCAAAACACTATTGATAAGTATAGTATTTTCAATGCATGCATTTTAAAGGTTTGGGATTCCTTTACTTTGGGAATCAACTATTACCATATTCCTAAAGTACATACGTACTGAAAATGGTAATTTTTCTTATTTAATTAGTCTTTTCATCATTATTTAAAATAATTTAAAGAGTTAAAAATTGAAATGAGGACCGTTTTGATACGTGCAGTATAATTAATAATTTAATTAGGGCACTTTAGTCTTTTTAAGTTTACACCAAATTCTCCTCTTTTCGTTATAAAATAGAGATAGATATTATGTAAAGAAAATGAAAATATATTTATTTTGAGGACCTTGAGGTAGTAATAAAAAGAAAAAAGGAAAAGGATTGTTGTGACAAAGAGAAAACATAATGTTAACATAACTTCATTCGACCAATGAGATTTTGACCTAATAGATAAATCTGAGAGTTTGTACATGAAAAATAGAGGCTAAGTTACGTACATAATTATTTCATTTGTAAATGAAAAATAAATATGAAAATGATTTGTTAATTAATGTTGATAGTGTACTTAATTATTTCAGAAAAATAAGTTCATCGTATTTAAGTTTCAGATAAATAAGTACATGAAATATAAAGGCTAAGTTATGTACTCTATAAAATTTATAACCAAAATAAATTCTAAAGTATTATAAATTTTATAGTATGGTCAATTAATTAATCATGTGAAATGGCACGAAATGACAGACTTGTATAATTGTATTTACCTATGGAGTATAATAACAAAAAATGAATGATCAAAATTAATAAAAATAATTAAATGGATAAGTGGTGTACGTGTATAGTATATGTTATGTCATTCGTGAGGTAAACTTATAGAAATATCCATACTACTACTACTATAATTTGTTCACGAAAAGTATTAATTATATTAATAAAGACATTACCAAAAAAGATAATAATAATTAAAAAACGTAGTAGAATACAATTAATAATCTTGAATATGTATAAAGTTTGTGTATAGCCACAAGGGAATTGAAGTAATAAGATTGAGATTTAACCTCAAATCTTGTCTATCACGCTGGCTCCCAAGACTTGAGAATCTAAACTACTCCGTAATCCACCATGAAGAAAAATTGTAATTTTTTTTTTTTTTTTGGAATTCCAATGAGCCACAAGGGCAATATAAATTACAAATGGGGATGGGGGATTTGAACCTGAGACCTATTGTACACAGACCCTCAATCTTAACCACTAGGCCAAGACATCATTGGTAGAAAAATTGTAATTTATAAACGGTAATTAAACTCTTTTCATGTTGAATACTTAATTCGTATAAGATTAAAAAAAAAGTAAATCTTATTACTTAATTCGTATATCTTGTTCGTATATTTTTCATTAATTAATAGTCCGTAATAAAAATGAAAGAGAAATAGAGGAACTCGTTTTCAATATTAAATTGGTACCAAAATTGGGAAAACAAAATCGTTATTTTATTTGGAAAAATATGAAGTTAATTGTTATTGTTGTGGAAACACACTTTGGATTATTAATGAAAATTAATGTCTATGGTCTATGGAGTATGCTAATATATTATTAAGCTCCAATAGAATTTTTTTATGGCACTCCAATAAATCTTTAGACCCTCTAATTAAATCTTTCATTTTGGTATACGTTACACACAACTGTACAAGAAAACTATTCTAATTAATAAAAATTACAACAAGATATTATTCCAATAATAATAATAGTAATAATGATGATAAGCATAGTAATAATAATAATAATAACAATAATAATAATAATAATAATAATAATAATAATAATAATAATAATAATAATAATAATAATAATAAAGAGTCTTAATTACAAATAAAAAATAAAGAGTCTTATAGATCTATATATATGTAACCTCAACCCTCAATTAATTTGATTAAAAGCAGTAGAAAGTTACCACAGTTTGATGACCTTGTTTAAATATCTCACGGATAGGCATAGGCTGATGATGCCCTTCCTCCAAGCGAGGATAACCGGAACCGGAAGGCGTTAGTGTCGATGGTGGTGGTGGTGGTGGTGGTGGTGATGGTGGTGGTGTTTGTGTTGGGTTTGCATGGAGAGGGACTTCAGTTAAATGTTGAAAAATATCATGCAATGGAGAATAATAGCCAACCCCTAAGCTTCCCTCAATACCATCATCATCAATATCCTTAAAATTAAGAATACTATTATTATTGTTATTGTCAAATAAATATGAAATGGTGTTTATATCTTCAATACAACTAATTGAAGATGTGCTCGTGCTCGTGTTCAAATTATGCGCCACCTGGTCACTCATGTTGTCAGTGATTTTTTTTTTTTTTTTTTTGAGGGAAGTCAGTGTTTTTTTTTATTAAATGTCAAAACAAAAAAAAAAAATGAAAAGAAAATTGGTTTAATTCAATTTATTATGCAAAACCCTAAGCTCGTTTACTGGGTATATATATATTTCCATATCAGGAAACGGGTGCATGCATGTTGTCCCAAAAAAGAAATTTATAAAAATAAATAAAAGGCCGGAGTACAATTACATCCGATACGCCATGCATTGTTGCGTAGCCACATGTACGGCCGATTGGCAATACTCACAAGAGGAAGTCAAAACGGCAGTCAAAAAAATTCAATGAAATGGTACATGTTTTAATTGAAATGATACTCTGTTTTTAATGAAATTGTATTTTTTTTAACGAAATGGTACATGTTTTTATTGAAATGATACTCTATTTAATGAAATAATACTCTTTTTTAATGAAAGGAAATTTTGTGAAACACTACCTTTAAGTTTGGTGGTTTTGTGAATTGCTACCTTATAAAAACTTTTTTTAATTTAACTACCTTATAAGTTTGGTTTGTTTGACTAACACTACCATTTGACGTTTTTCGTTAATGTTTTCCGTCGTGTATTTCTTCTATTCTTTTAAATATCTCCGTTCATTTGTCATTTTGTGCATTTGCCATATTAAATAACCGTTGTAGTGGAGTCCAAAGACGTAAAACATTAACAAAAAACGGCAAATGGTAGTGTTAGTCAAACAAACCAAACTTATAAGGTAGTAAAATGTAATTTCCTTTTTAAAAGGTAGCAATTCACAAAACCACCAAACTTAAAGGTAGTGTTTCACCAAATTTCCTTTATGAAATGATACTCTTTTTTAAAGAAATGGTACATATTTTTATCGAAATTGCGTTATGATGTGTTTGCTAACACATCACAGCATGCCGCCTCGCCGAGCTCATACTCACACTAAGTACTCAAATGGGAAAAGGGGAGACGACACTTGCACCTTTTGTAATGCTAATATCTGATCTGAATTTGTTTGGATCGAATATTCGAATGGGAAGTGATTTTAACACACTACTTGGTTGATTTTGCATACTTTATGTGTGACAGTGTGAGAGATTTTTTTCCTAACAAAAAGTGTGTAAAAATCAACTAATGTTCCGTTCTATTCGACTTATTTTGTCTGAACTTATCTGAAATTATTTTGTCTGAAAATAAACTTGGACTCTGTTCTTTTCACCTTATTTCCACTTATTTCAGGAAAAATAAGTTCATATAAGATAAGTTTAGGAAAAATAAGAGTTGACCATGTTAGAAATAATACGAGACAACAATCTAGACAAAGCTCACACAGTATAAACACCGTGATATACCCACGTGCCAACTTGTATTATTAATCAAACCGTTATTAGCCATACAATCAAAATAACTTCACATGTGTTTCTCTCAAACTATGCTCAGCTCAGGATCTCAATGAAGGAAATAATGCCCTTGGTCCAAATATGCATTCAATGTTAAGTCTAATAAATGCGGTTCAGTATTAATTAACAAGTTAATAATTCAGTGAGATCAAGTGAGCTGAATGCCTAGCTAGAGACCGCTTCAGTTCAAGTGGAATTAATGATATTAATCCACAGCTTACTCTTGACTGAACCCGTAGGGTCACACAAATAGTACGTAAACGGATCAAGTATTTAATGGCATTAAATACTCCATCTATGGATATTCGGAATCGACGGATCTTGGTTTCAGTGGGAGCTGAGATCGTCACAGGCAAGAAATGAATACTCCGGAAACGATGATATTGCCGGAAACGGAAATATGGATCGTATCGGAAATATAAATATTATCCAAGTCGTAGATGTTGCCGGAAACGGAAACATGGTACGTATCGGAAAATATTATCGGAAATGGAAATATTGCCGGAATCGGAAATATTGCCGGAAACGGAAATATTGTCAGAATCGGAAATATTATCGGAATCGGAAAATAGTTCCGGAAACGGAAATATTAAATATTTGTTCGAAACGGAAATTAATTCCGGAATCGGAAATATTAAATATTGTTCGTATCGGAAATGAATTCCGGAATCGGGAATTTAATCGGAAGCGTATCGTACGAATTAGCATCGGACGAGGCCCGCTAGACGAAGGCCCAGCACGAAGCCAGGCCATCGCCCAGCGAGCCAACACGCACCATCGCATGCCAAGCCTCGACCAGGCCCAGCGCAAGGCCAGGCCCAGCCAAGGCCTGGGGCGCGCGCGCGAGAGCACAGCAGCAGTGGGCCGAGCGCTGTGCGCCTAGCGTGGGCCGCAAGGCTTGCGCGGGTGTACGGTGCTCGTGCAATGCTTGTGCGGGAATCCTAAAGCAATCGGGATTCGAAATATGATTAAATCCTAAAACTATTAGATAATGATTATTTAATTAGAGTCCTAGTAGGATTATAATTAAATAAATTAGTATCCTAATAGGATTCCAAATCCTTTTCCATAACTCTATAAATAGGTGCCTAGGGTCACATATTTACGAAGAGAATTCAAGTATTCAAAGTGAGTTTTTGAGAGAAAAATTCAGTCACACATTTGCCTATAAAGTGCCGAAAATAATAGTACCTTAAGGGCGATCCTAGTTGGTCAATCTTAAGGCGGATCCGGACGTGCTGTGGACTATCTACGGAGGGACGACACTTGGAGTCCTAAAGACTTGTTCTTGTTCGGTTCGGGCGCAGCTAGGGAAGGCACGCAACAAAGAGTGTGCATCTAAACTATGCTAAATGATTATGTGTATATAATATGTTTTCCTGGCTTTATAGTTTTTCCGCATGATTTATGAATTGTCATATGTATCATAACCTAACAGTGGTATCACGAGCCTCTTATTATTTTCATAATCTAAATTGCATGAACATGGTTAAATATTACAAATTTGAAAGAAATTAAAAGGGGTGATTAATTTTCGTAATTGTTAATTAATTGCAAATTGCGTTTATTTAATTATACGTACGCAGTTTTTCGGCAGTTTCTTCGTTACTCATCCAAATCGAGTGATTTTTGTGTTAATTCCGCATGTAAAAGGCCGAACCCAGAATTCTCAAATTCGAAGCCTAACTATGACTTTTCGGAGGTTTTAGTTTTTCGAATGCAAAATTTCGTAAATTTAAGATGTTAAATTAAATATTTGCGATTCTTGTTGATAAATCCTGAATTTTTGATTGACCTATTGTATATGTTTAACAAGTTTGAATGCGTAGCCTTGTTAATTATGCAATCTAATTTGTAATTATGATTAATTTGTTGAAAATTAGAATAATTTAGAATTAATTTGATTTTCATAATTAATTATAATTTAATTAGATACCTATGATTAAAAACCACCATAAAAATTGTAAATTTATGATAAATTTTAAATTTTTATGACCTAGAATTGAATCCATGTTAATCGGAAATCAATTGAATAATAAATTTTCGATTTTTCGCCCTAAAATTATGAAATTAATATTAATTTATTAAATTGTCATTAATTTTAAATATAAATTTTTTAAATTTTATGCGATTCGCTCATATAACTTGCACGCACAAAGCAATGGACGCTACGTGTTACCCTTAAGGGGTGTTGTATAGTGCGGGCATGTGACGACGAGCAAGGGAGCTCGTCGCCCATGCGGCACGAATGCAATGAGCAAGGCCATGGTGCACGAGCACAAGGCAGCAGCCCTGCCTTGTGTCGTGGGCCGTGAGCAATGGACGAATGGGCGAGGGCGAAAGCAAGGCACATCAGTCGCGTGTGGGCAGCAAGCGAGCTGCGCCACAACGCGCACTGCCTCGCGCAAGCGTGCGGAGCCTCGCGTGCAGCGAGCGCAAGCTCGCGTGCCACGAGTGCTACGCCCAGCGTCGATGCCTCGCGCAGCGAGCGATGGCTCGCAGGATCGAGTGCTGGCAAGCGCGCGCAGCGAGCAATGGCCCGCATAAAGCGAGCGCTGGCGAGCGCGCGCAGCGAGCAATGGTTCGCGTGCATCGAGCGCTGGCGCGCGCGCAGCGAGCACCAGCTCGCGTGGTGGCTTGCGAAGGAGAGCAGCAGCAGCGATGCGACGCAGCGCATGGGCTGCGCGCACATGGCCAGCGATGGCAGTGTGCGTGTGGCCCATGGGCGTACGTTGCGTAGGGTGTTTGCGTTGCGATTAGATCGTTTTGAAATTTTAATTTGAAATTTTCAGTTTACGTAATTAATTTTAAAATTAATAATTTAAATTATTTTCTTGGATTTTAATTTTGAATATTGTAATTATAATAAATTTTATTTATTCTAATTATGTTACTAAAATTAAAATCATGAATTAATTTAAATACGACTGAAATTAAATTAAACTTTTTGGATTCAATTATAAATTTATATGAGCTTTAAATTTTAATTAAATTTGTATGTTTCCGGTTAGACTAGAAATACATTTTTATGTTTAAAATTAGTAAAGCATATGAATTTATTGGTTTAAGTGGGAGCCCTTTTAGTCATAAACTCTTGATTAGGTCTACAAATCCTTAAGGTTAAAACAACTTGATTAGAATTAATAAGGACTGAATATTTGGTAGATTATTGGTGCCCTTGATTAATTGCTGCAAATGTTTACGTGATGCATAATGTGTTTTACTAACCAGCTATGTGGGCCATTCATGATAATGAATGGGTGAATGGTATATATTGTATATGTACTGTTTTGCAGGTTATGAAGTGACTAGTATGGCCCAAATAGGATAGAAAATATGGTCTGCGTACCATTAATTTGAATGTAATTGGTCTAAAGTACCAAAGTTGTTTTTCAATTCAAATATGGTCTGCGTACCATCAAATAGTTGTAATTAGTTTTAATTATAGCTTATCCTATTTGAAGAAAATGGTGCCTCCCACGGAGATTTTAAAGACGGACTTTAAAGTTAAAGCTTCAAGATGAAGTCGGGCCATACTAGATCACATTTATCTTATGCATGTTTTAAGTTATTTATTGCTTTTAAATATGTCTTAAAATGCATGAGATCAAAAGCTTGATTATGTTGCATGATTAAGGATTTTAGTTCACTTAAAATCTAACCAACATAGTAAGAGCCTTAAGTTCCAAACTTGAAAATTGAGTTAAAAGGTGCCATGCCAAAATATACACTTGCTTGGATATCCTTTACATCAATCTAGTAATAGTTTTCGCTCAGCGAGGTGTTACTTATTGGTCCTAAAGGGGCAAGGTACACAAATAATTGTGAGTACATGTTAGTTTTGGTGAAACTCAACGATATAAGTAAGGAGTCCTTTTATGTCGTGGCAAAATCGATAGGTTTACCTAATAAGTTCTTAGACGTACCTATCAACCAAGAATAGTTTCTAGACTATTAGCAAAAGGCTTTTGCTTACCTAAGATGTTTTAGGATTAAGTCGACAAACTGTGCTTAATTCTTCAATGATTTTAGGATCTTGGAATCATTTTATTCACACCTGCCGGAACAATAAATTCGAATAAAATGCTAATAACTTGTTGAAATTGCATGATTGCTTTAATTTTCAAGTTATTACTCATGATAAATGTTTAGACTTTGCATGCTTCAATGTATGTTTTAATTATTGTTTATAATTAAATATCTTGCACTGCAGTAAATCCTTTTAGAAAGGTAACAGTAAATTTCCTCGATTGGTAGTGAATCCAAGAACGATTCACGGAAATGAGAGAAAGTGAGCAATTTAAAATGTACGTTTCTTATAGCGACTTTTATGGTTGTTTTCGAACATCAAAGTCGAATGGCAAACCAATTGGTGCTTGTGAATTCAAAATACACTGTAGTTTTGAGATCATAAAGCATTAAGTTTAATACGCTCAGCTTTACCAATGGTTAACAACCTAATATCTTTGTCCATTTAATTCTCGAATGAGTCTAGTCCCTAGATATTCGAATAGATCGATGCTTAGAGAACTTTAGAAGCTTCTGGTAAGATCATCTAGTTGAAACTTAATATTCAACATAAATTAAATGGTAAGAACCTTGTTGGGGTGACGTTGGACATGTCTAACAAAGTATAAAAGTCAACACTAAAGAATTCAATTCTTAAGACTATAAGAAAGGGTACAAGAAATAAGAAAACGAGGAACAAATGAAAGGAATTTACGATTCCGTTTCTACCTATAAGTTTATGTTTAAAGAGAAGTGACCTAGCAATCAAACTTCCTTGGTATCATATACCGCTTGAGGTTCTTACTTCGGTAATAACTCAAACAATGGAAGCTAGGATACACTAATGACCTACAAGTGGGAAATGAAGCATGGCATTGCTACATTAATTGTAGGGTCATCTAAGTTTGTTTTAAGTCCTTTCAAAGGCTGGAACTTAATGGCTATTTTGTTCCATAATCAGCATACCTAAATTTCTGCTTCAAACACAGAAAGACTCACATTCAAGAAAAACAAAAACAATGTTTGTTTGTTTATTTGAATGAAATAGTCAATTACAGGTTGAGTCAATATGCTTGATTAAAACAAACAACTCTTTAAAGAACTTTACTAGGTTCAAATCAACCCCTTGATTTGAGTTCCACTAATCTTTGGCATTGTTGCTTAGACCATATCAACAAGTTAACATTCATAAGCTCTATTTTGATGGACTTTTGAAATTTGATTGATTTCTAGATCATTTTAAGACAACTAGTCTTACTTGTTGAAAGTAACAAAAGATATGAACTATTGTTAGAACGCCTAGACAATAGAGTTCAAAGCTAAAGAAAGATTTTATGACTTTATTATTTCACATGGATTTGAGTGAATATAGGTTTATTTACTCAAATGTGATATAAGTTGAATCTGTTTGGCTAGTTCAAAGATTCAGAAGTATAAAATCCACTTGGCAAGAAATCATAAAGATCTAGGTTAGATCATGTTGATGATTACTTGAGACCAAATATGATAATCAATGATTGTGTGTTGTAATTTCACAATCTAGGTCCATAAGATATGGCATATCTTAGTTGGAATAATCGAAGTCAATTAGTACTTGATTCGATCAATGATGGATCATAAAGACTTTTCCTATAATTTCTAAAACAAAATGCTCAACTACCACCAAACTAAACCAAATTCGTCAAAGCTATTGAAAAGTAATTTCAGAATAACTTTTCATAAAATATATCTAGAGAGTTGCAAAACTCAGTGGGAGCTTAGTGTTTGTCATTCGACAAACTAAGGCTCAAGTATAGATATATGTTTCATTATGATTTATTCAAATGAAACACAAGGGTATTGTTTCTACCACGAATTTTTGAGAACATAATGTTTGTTTGCTCGAAATAATGTCCTTTTGGAAATTCGTTTCCAAAATGACAAGTGGGAGAAAATAGACCTCGAAAGTTTTCGAGGCGAACAACAAACAAAAACGGACATTCCGGAGGCCTTTCGAAGTGCTTTAGAAAATCCGAACTTATTCTTTAAGGACTTTAGAAGTGGCTTTAAAGAATAGACATCTCTTAGAAGACTTTACAAGTGCTTCAAAGAGAATAGAATATTCAAAGGACTCTCAAAGTGCCTGTTGATATTCTATTGTTTGATGTTCTATACCCAAGTAGGCATAGAATTCAAGTCACTGAAACTATGAGATTCTTCTATTAGATAGTGAAGAAACATAGAGATCAGGTCAATGAAACTATGAGATTCTTCTATTAAATAGTGAAGAAACCTACAACTTGCAGTCAAACTATTATCATATAGATTAATGAGTTTGTGACTTGTAAGAAAGCTATGACGAAATATAGATTCCCTAAAATGGTTAGAGGCCATATATAGACTATATGTTTAATTGGTTAAAGGCCATAAAACATACTCAATGTTTTGATGACAAAATTGAAATTTTGTTGATTTGCAAGAATAGTTTCACACCTATTGGTTGCAAGTTTGTTTTAAGGATAAAAACCATCAAACATGGAATTGTGTTCACACACAAAGCTAGATTAGTTGCTAAAGGTTACAAGCAAATTCATGGTGTGAATTGTGTTGAAACCTCATGCATAATCGTAATGCTCAAGTCTATAATTCAAGCAATGATTGCATATTGGTACATATAGCAATTGGATGACAAAACGTATTCCTCAATCAAATGTTGGAATAAACTATGTACATGGTATGTCATAGGATTTGTGGATCCAAATAAATGCTTGAAAGAGAAAGCTAGCTTATAAAATCTAAGTACAGATTTAAGCAAGCAATTGGGAATTAGAATTATATTTTAATGAAGCTAATAAGTATTTTAGTTTCATAAAATATACATGATTCTTATAGATATATAAGAAGTTTAGTGGGAGTACTTAAAACTTAATTGGTCCTATGTGTATTACACACATATCTCTCTATTGTGAAATAACATTCAAATGCTAATGACTTACATTTGAAATTATTCATCAATGATGGACCATGGCGAAACTTAGTACATACTGGGTATTAAGATCTATTTACAAAGATCTTATGATATTGTTTTGGATTAAGTAATGGCATTTACTAAATCAAACACGAAAGTCTCCATTGGAGATATTTGACCCATGTGAATAAATCTAAGTAAAGGATGTTTGAACTATGTATAAGCATTTACTAAGTTAAACATCAAAGAGTCTAAATGAGATTCTTAACCTATATTATATGTCAAAGAATTTAGCTGAATTTAATATCTACTGAAACTAGATAAGCTAAAGTTACATGAATAGAATTCAATTGGGAATTATTCTGCAAAAGAATTTATCATGTATGATATAATATGAGGATCGCCAAAAACGTATCGTATGACTTTAGCCATGACGAACATATACCAATCTCTATTGATCTAAGTAAAGATCAACTAGATTGAGATCAAGAAAAACTTATGGTACTTAAAAAGGTACATAGGAATAGTTCTTGATTCAAGGAAATAAAGATATGCTAAATATTGATGCTACACGCATAAACACTGGCAAAGGATCAAGCAAGATTCCCTTGGAGTTAACCATTGATAAGGACGAGCTATAGAGAATCGTGTTTTGAAATGGCAACATGGGTTGGAGACCATGAGTTGTTGCGTGGGAAATTAAAATATTAATTTCTATGTTCTAAGATACAGCTGGAAAGTCTTTCGCATGTCTGTGAACTGCTTGGATAAGTAAATCCAAACAAAGCATCACTAGCAACCTAAACAGTTGAAGTAAAAGTACTTATTGCCTAAGAAGCAATAAAACAGAGTTGTTTATATTAATGAGTTCTTCATTGAACTTTGGTGGATCACATGTCTGCTAACTTGATGGCTCTTCATTGCAAAATGCGTAGAACCACTATCGAAGTAAGAAAGACTAGATCACATAATAAACAAACTCAAAAGATCTTATCATCCTATCTCGAATATCATTCGATGAAAAAGATATTAAGATTGGCAAAGCATGATAACTAAACCTATGCAACAAGTGAGAAAGCAACACTCACATTGTAGCACTGGAAATCAAGCATAGCTTTGAATTCCATGAAATGTTTTAAAGATGGGTTCGAGGCCCATGGTTGTAAAACATTGGGGTTGAACATTTATCATATATGAAATGAATTTTCATATTCCATTTAATCTTGGTTTAGTATTAAATGATGAGTCCCTTCAATTTGACGATATATTCAAGATAGACTGTCAGGACCAGTCCTGTGACTAAGAAATGTCTATCAAGTGAACTTGAATGTCAAAGGTTGAAAATGGTCCCTAGTCGGAGTTTTCTATAAAATTGGACGCATAGAAAACGTTAGACGACTAGAATGCAAGATGACTAGTAGTTCTGTTTCTTGAACTATGTGGACATGGCAATGTCATAATCATTTGCATAGATACTTACTTTGGGAAGACTAGTATCGGACAAGACCTATGAAACTTTACTGTAAGAGATGAAAATCTGTCATAAGTAAATTTCATTAAAATTATTAGACACTAAATTCTCAATACCTGAGTGATTTGAGATTACTTGTTTGAGAACTGGTTGCTTTGACGTTGACCAACCGTCGCACCGTAAAAGGAGGCTATAAAGGCAACGCTTAGGTAATCACCTATCAAACGAAGTCTAATCTCAAGATCGCAAGATTGGGATTGTCCTCCCATAAATCGGGATGAGATGCTTAAAAGTTGTACAAGGCCACTCGGAGAGCTAGAAACTGTGAAATGCATGGCCGTGCTCGGATGAATCATAGGCTATGATTATCTGTTTATTTGATCAGTTGAACTCTGAAACCGAGAAACACCTCTGGACATAATAAGGATGACAACTCTTACCTTATGTTCAAGAGCAAGCATCGAGCGACAAAGGAATTAGGAAATGCACACTTGTTCCTAAGGACAAGTGGGAGACTGAAGGAAATAATGCCCTTGGTCCAAATATGCATTCAATGTTAAGTCTAATAAATGCGGTTCAGTATTAATTAACAAGTTAATAATTCAGTGAGATCAAGTGAGCTGAATGCCTAGCTAGAGGCCGCTTCAGTTCAAGTGGAATTAATGATATTAATCCACAGCTTACTCTTGACTGAACCCGTAGGGTCACACAAATAGTACGTAAACGGATCAAGTATTTAATGGCATTAAATACTCCATCTATGGATATTCGGAATCGACGGATCTTGGTTTCAGTGGGAGCTGAGATCGTCACAGGCAAGAAATGAATACTCCGGAAACGATGATATTGCCGGAAACGGAAATATGGATCGTATCGGAAATATAAATATTATCCAAGTCGTAGATGTTGCCGGAAACGGAAACATGGTACGTATCGGAAAATATTATCGGAAATGGAAATATTGCCGGAATCGGAAATATTGCTGGAAACGGAAATATTGTCAGAATCGGAAATATTATCGGAATCGGAAAATAGTTCCGGAAACGGAAATATTAAATATTTGTTCGAAACGGAAATTAATTCCGGAATCGGAAATATTAAATATTGTTCGTATCGGAAATGAATTCCGGAATCGGGAATTTAATCGGAAGCGTATCGTACGAATTAGCATCGGACGAGGCCCGCTAGACGAAGGCCCAGCACGAAGCCAGGCCATCGCCCAGCGAGCCAACACGCACCATCGCATGCCAAGCCTCGACCAGGCCCAGCGCAAGGCCAGGCCCAGCCAAGGCCTGGGGCGCGTGCGCGAGAGCACAGCAGCAGTGGGCCGAGCGCTGTGCGCCTAGCGTGGGCCGCAAGGCTTGCGCGGGTGTACGGTGCTCGTGCAATGCTTGTGCGGGAATCCTAAAGCAATCGGGATTCGAAATATGATTAAATCCTAAAACTATTAGATAATGATTATTTAATTAGAGTCCTAGTAGGATTATAATTAAATAAATTAGTATCCTAATAGGATTCCAAATCCTTTTCCATAACTCTATAAATAGGTGCCTAGGGTCACATATTTACGAAGAGAATTCAAGTATTCAAAGTGAGTTTTTGAGAGAAAAATTCAGTCACACATTGGCCTATAAAGTGCCGAAAATAATAGTACCTTAAGGGCGATCCTAGTTGGTCAATCTTAAGGCGGATCCGGACGTGCTGTGGACTATCTACGGAGGGACGACACTTGGAGTCCTAAAGACTTGTTCTTGTTCGGTTCGGGCGCAGCTAGGGAAGGCACGCAACAAAGAGTATGCATCTAAACTATGCTAAATGATTATGTGTAAATAATATGTTTTCCTGGCTTTATGGTTTTTCCGCATGATTTATGAATTGTCATATGTATCATAACCTAACACTCAAGCATATCAAACATAATTATAAATCCCTATTTATGTATCCCAACTTCCTAATCCTAGTCTTATTATTAGGAAACACAATATTATTGAATATTACAATTTAAACAAAACCAATATACTAAAATCTATCCCTAAAATACAACTCGTAAAATAGGAATACAATAACATAATATATCTCCTAACTAAATATCTAGTAATGTACCAAAATCGGAACCCATCGCCATATTGGGTTTAATATTAACAATTCCTCCCCTTCTACCCAATATGGTTCCACAAACCGATTTAACTGTCCCCATTGAGACACCTTCGTCCATCCAACAATGTCTCCCCTCGAACAAGAAAATCTTCATCTTACACAAATAGATTTCATTTGTTCTTCCAACCTTTGAGTATCACCGAACCTTTTTTAGTGACCTCCAAGCTACTGTTGTTCACCATAACAATATAACCCAAACCATGATCAATGAAATTATATTCCGTTCTAGCTATGGTACGTACCTTACTTCAGCTAACTTTCGAACACGGTCATTACAAAGTTTTACCGCAACCTAACCAATGCCGTCAACTTTTACCTTCTTACCATCCAGTAAAGTAATCATCTTCCTTTCACACTCTTCGTAGGATGAGAACCATTCTCTCCTAGCACACATGTGATGAGAACTTCCTGAGTCAAGCACCCAACCGTCCTTTTGTCCCTTATCTTCTTGAAACAAAAGAACATTGATCACCAACATCATCATCATCATCATCTCCTTCCGCATACGAAACACGTCCCTTCTCGCGAGTTTTCTTCAACTCCTTCAATTCTTCTTTTGCTTAGGGACACATGTATAGTTTGTATATGACCCAACTATTCACAATAGAAACACTTAATATTAGAGTTATATTTCTTACCAAATTTCTTTCTCTTGTCACGTGCATCTGCCACGAATGCTCCTCCGTCTGATGAGTCACCTGATCCTTGCTTCATCAATTTTTCATTCTCCAGAAGAACAACAATAGTCTCTTAAAATCCAACTTTGTTTCCCCACCAACAAGAAATAATCACAGTAATATATTTCTATGGTAGAGACACAAGTAAAATAATAGCTTTGCCATCATCCTTTAATTTTCATCCAAATTATTCAGTTGGTTGATCAAGCTATTGAAACGAAACATATGATCCCTCAAATCTCCATCTTCTTCCATCTCGAGTCCGCAAAAATATTTCTTGCGAAATAACTTGTTGGCCAAAGACTTTGACTGATATGTCTTTGTCAACTTCTCCCCAAAATTTTAGGATTATCTTCCTTAAGAACATCATACTTAATTTCTGGTGCAAGGGTCAACCGGATTGTCAATGCCGCTCGTAATTTTATGTCTCCCTACTTTGCCTTTTCTACTTCGGTAGGTTTCTTGTCTTCAAGGGTTCCACACAACCCTTACTGAATTAGGAGATCTTTCACCGTACTCTGCCATAAGGTAAAAGTGTTTCTTCCATTGAACAATTGAATCTTGAACCTTCCACCAATTTTCTCCATCGCGAACCTTAGCTCTGATACCACTTGTTAGGAATAGTACGTGTAATACCTCGTATTTTTATAATATTTATAAATATATTTTATTATATTTATAAAGCATTTTACGATTTTTAGAATTTATTTCGCATTTAAATATTATTTAAATGTATTTTAATTAATTAGAATATTTATTATTTTAATTAATTACAAAACGAATTTAATTTTCGAGTCGGGAAATTTAATGGGTCACAAGTAATTTTAAAAGGTTTGGGTTTTAAATGAAAAGTCCAACTCGTTTTATTAATCAAGCCCAATCAAAAGAATTTAATTCTAAACTTAAGGCTAGCCCAATCATTTAAATGCTAAGCCCAATGCCAAATTGCCAAGCCTAGCCCACTAGTGATATGAGAGCCTATAACCACTAGTGATATGAGAGCCTATAAATAGGACTCTCCTCATTAAATGGTCCCCCTTATTTTTCATAAACCCCCTCTTGCTTTTCTTGCCCCACACTCCTCATCTCCTCTCCCTCTTGTCCGGCTCGCAGCTCCGCACAGCACGAGCAACGCCCTCGTGCCTTGTGCCTCGTGCTCGCCCGTCCCTCTCGCCCTCGCAACCCGCCCAGCCAGCGCCTGCTGATGCTACTGCTGCTGCTGTTGCTGCTGCGTGCTACTGCTATTGCTGCTGCTGCGTGCCTCGTGCTCGCGCCCAGCTCTCGCCCTCTCGCCCTCGCTCTCTTGCGCGCCCTCGCGCCAGCCCTCGTCGCCCAGCCTCGCGCCAGCGCGCGCGGTGCCCTGCTGCCTTTGTTCCTTTGCCCGCGCACGCGCACACACGATTGTGTGTGTGTGTTTCGTTGTTCGTTCGTTCAATTCTTTCGCCCAATCACATTAATTCGTGGTTGTTCCGTGCTATAGGCCGGATTGGTATAATCCTAATTCCCTTAAACTATTTTATTTTAATTTCGTATTTCAAATTATATTATTGTTTTGAATAATTAAAATGCTGGGAATCAGTTATGAACACCGTACTTTGAGGATTTATATGTTTTGATTCATGAGGCGTATTTTAATTATTAAAGCATGAATATTCAAATTCGTTTATTTAATAAAGAATTGATTTTCATGATGTTAAATTGGTTTTATTGGGAATTTCAAGTTAGGGTTTTAACTTAGACCTAATGGGTCAATTGATTAGCATAATTAGGTGATTAATTTAATTATGATAATCAATTATATTTTCAGATTTATAAAAAGTTCTAAAGTGTTGATTTTTATTGATTTTAAGGGTGGAAAAAGTATGTTTTCATACTAGGGATTAGTTTTGCAAATTGAGACGATTATTTTATTAAATAACGAATGAATTCTAAAGTTTTAACAAGGTTTTATATTTTATAAAGTTGCTGGAAATTTAATGAACATGGAAATAATTAAAGTTTCATTATTTTGATGATAGGAGGTGATTTCTAAGTGAGTGCTTGTTTTTGCAAAGTGGCCCATACGCTTAGGTATTCAAGGTACGTACAAGTCTAGGGCGACCACGTCATTTGTCAAGGATATTACATGATTGTTGATGATGTGAATTATATTATGTGGATTCATATTTGTTTTGGTGAACGATCATGTGGATTATTATATTGGAATTGTTGAATTATTGGTTGAACAAGCATGTTGGGATTATTATGAGTATGGATTTCATTGTCAATCATGTTGTTCAATATTTATGCATGTATGGTTTGGTTTCACATGCAAGGGATGAATTATTTATTGTTATGCTATTGTACGGGATGTCTAGCATACTTTTGAGCCAATTATTTGTACCACGTCGTACTATTTATTTTACCACATGTGAAGGGTTAGCTCACGTAAGACACCGCACATGTAGGGTTCAGTTGAGAATATTTTTATATGAAAAGAATTAGGATTTATCGTGCAAGGGCACAACCCTCATGTTAATAGGCATGATGTGGAATCTCACCTTTTGTGAGAAGGAACCTGGTAGTAATTTCACTGCGTCTTGCTTTATTGATCACATACTAGGATGCTTGTCCAAACAGGCCAAGGATTTGCATGAATTACATTATTAGACCTTCCTAATAGAATAAGTCACCTCATTACTCTTGTTAGTTGACACAGTCAGTCAGTCAGTCATTTGCTACCTAGCCAGAAACAAGCTTCCTATTATCCTAGAAGCCCTCAAGCAGCCAGGTGCATCGCCAAAACCATTATGCTCGATGTAATAACTAGATATTTGATTGACTCGAAGGTAGCCAAAAGAATTTTTTCAAGAAAAGCTTCATTCCAAATACTGAAGCTTAATAGACCAAAGCCACCATACTCCTTAACCCGACTCTAGTCCGTTTCACCAGTGTTTGATTGTGAAATTAACATCAAATCATCATAATATTCCAAATTACAATGAACCCACAACTAATTATGATATTTCATTCACGAATTCATCACGAGATAAAGCCACTTAAATGACTAACACAGTAAATTGACAATTACAGCAAGCCCTAATTCTTCATTTCCATTAACGAACAGTTAACAATGAAACTCATAAGGCCATATTCGAATCAAATTACACACAAAAATTAACAACTAAACAAATAAGGAAGAGATTTCGCCGGTCACCTGAGAAGGAAGAGAGCGCCGGTGGCTTCGCCAGTCAGCAGGGAGATGTTGCAGGGAGTGAGTGAAGTTGGCTGCAGGGAACGATGAGAGCAGAGCAGTGTTAGTTCTTTTTTTTTAGCCTAAGGTTAAGGGTTGCGTTTTTTTTGAGGTGAAAAGTTGAGATGTTTATTTATTTATTTTTTTAAAAAAAATTGTTCTTAAAGGTTGCACTTGTTTAATAAGGGCAACCTTTGGTGAGCAACTTATGAGCATTTTTCCTCTAGTGACAAGTCCTAAAAGATTAAAATGAGATTGTTTTGGTTGTCTATTATTATTGTATGTACGTATGTTTGTTTGAGTCTCGAGTTCGCCTTAATAAAATATTAATAAACGTAAAGTGCAACCAGAACAAGCTTAAAAACTCTTGGAACGTATATACCTTGAGTATGAACAATGGGGGGAGACTTGCCGGAAAGCTTGATCTCCTACTAATGATACAAGACGTTGTTTCATTCATATTATGCGCTGGAATTCCGTCGGTATGGCCCGACACTCGGTATGGTCCATTATTTATTATTTATTATGGTGTTTTGTTGGGCTCCCAACACCCTTCCTTTATGGAATATTCTTTTGGCCCGTTCGAAGCTTATTCTAATTAAATTGTGAGTCAAGAGTCGAGTCTTGTATTCATGATTTACTTGTTATTATTGAATGGCTTTTGCATGTTGATTAGTACTTTAGCGAGTGATGCATGTTTATAGTTTTATTTCACTATAGCCTTGTAAGTACTCAGCTTTTTGCTGACTACGTGCTTTGTGTCTTTTGGTCATGGCCTTTTCCTTAATGACCCTATGATGATCCATCATTTGCACTTGCATTGTTGGGGAGTAGAATAATATAGCAGGTTGGTAGATCGAAGTACGATCGAAATCATGTGGCTTTGGATGATTGAGAGAGTTGCATGCTTTCGTACTTTAAAACTATTTTTATCTATACTTTAATTGTGTTTTGAATTTGTTGAACTTTTAATACTTTGGTTTTTGTGCCATTATGGTTCCAATTTGCAGGAGACCTCGATAATTTAATTATTTATGTTTTGAAAAGTTAGTTGACATTAAATTCCGCTGCGTAATTCTGGTAATAGCCTTAACCGTTATCACGGTGGCGATAATATTTTAGTAATTCCTTTATTTTAAGTTGGAAAATGGTTTTATAAAAGCAAGGAATTATTAGGGTGTTATAGTACGAGACAACAATCTAGACAATACACACACAATATAAATAACGTGGTATACCCACGTCCCAACTTGTATTATTAATCAAAATCGTTATTAACAATACAATCAAGCAACCTCACAGGTGTTTCTCTCAAACTATGCTCAAGCTCACGATCTCAAGTATATCAAACATAATGGTATTAAATCCCTATTTATATACCTCAACTTCCTAATCCTAGTCCTAGTATTAGGAAACACAATGTTACTAGAATATTACAATTTAGGAGAAACCAATATACTAACAAATCTATCCCTAAAATACAACTCGTAAAATAGAATACAATAACATAATATATCTCCTAAATAAACATCTAGTAATATACCAAAACTGGAACCATCGCCATATTGGGTTTAATATAAAAATACCAAGTACAATTTATAACTAAAATAAGTTTTGACAAGTTCTAATAAGGTAAGATAAATTCAGTTAAGTTCAAATAAAAGTTCAGGAAATAAGTGAAAATCAGATGAATAGAACACACATATTTGTCGGAAATAAACGATTTGTGTATGAAAATGTACGGCCAATTGGCAGTACTTGCACTAAAAAGTAATAAAAGGGGAGGCGACACTTGTACCTTTTTGTAATGCTAATCTCTGATCCCAGTACATTGGATCGTATTTTCGTATTTTCGAATGGGTTCTACAACATACAAGATCAAAGAGGGCGAAATAAGTCTCTCTGTTTATCAAAATATCCCTTTTAACCTATAAGGGCGATTTTTTGTCGCCCTTAACTCGCCTTGTTAGATTCGTCCTATTAGATTTTCAGGAAAAAACGTATTGTTCGTGCTCTTTGATTAAAAGAAAATAGGGCAAATAAAATTTTCCTTCTTTGGTTGAACTCAAGGAAGGCAATTCCTTTCTCGCCCTCCTAGATCACATTTCTCCCTGGAAAATAGTTTTAGAAGGGCAATTCTATTTGCCCTATTTGTTCAAAACCAAATGAGGCAACTAGCTAAAATCATCCTAGTTGTTAATTTTTTTATTTAAAAATAAAAAAAAATTGGCGGGGGCAACACAAAAGCTTAGCTTATAAGTAATATGGCAACAAGCCTTGAATCCATACGATACACAAGGAACAATTAACTGTTGTCTGTTGCTTACATGCAAATATCAAAAGACTAATTCGATGTGCAAAAAGCATTAACACATAACACATAATTCTTAATAAGGTTCCTTAGAGCAGTCACAAACTTTGGCAGTTTTCCCGTCCAAAAATTAAAAACTTTGGCAGTTCATGCCTTGATGTAGTACCAACCAGTATCACCAAGAGCATCAAGATCGGGATACACAAACACAAAGGACATCAAGTCACTATCAGCAAAAAAAAAAAAAGTGAAGAATGATTGTACTTGTAAACAGGAGGACTATATCAGAATAGATCAGATTGGATTTGACGAAGAAAGGAGCAAGTACGACCTTAAATATGATCCAATCATAACTATGTTCTTAAAAGGACAAGAAACATTATGAGTTAGTGAGCCACCATAATTAAATATATGCCTCAAACAATCTTAATGCACATTTGCTATGCATTTGGTATATTAAACTTAAACCTAAATTATGTGGGAATGTAGTATATTCTGCAACGCAGATAACACAGAAAACGACCAAGAGACAAGCCACAAACTTAATGATTATCACAAATTCAATCACAATCTTGACAGAATGACTCCGGCCAATTCATTATTCTTTCTCCTACAAATTTAGAAACTAGTTGTTAGAACATGCCTTAGTTTGAAAATGTAAAATTGTTGTAAACAATGTTAAACCTTTAAAATTGTTGTCCATCTCTCTTGCTTTTGCTTTTCCCCTGAAAAAAACAAAATAGTTGGATAAATTTGTTGAAATTATGTTCGTGTGTTAGAAACAAGGCAAATAACTGTTTATTACCAAAAAAAATTGAAAGTTTACAACAAGCAGGAAGACTTGCCAACACATTACAACATACCAGCAAAACACCTAAAAGCAATAGCCTAATCCAGGAGCAAGATTTTATTCACATCCGGAATTTTGCAAGCAGGCCTAAACAACCAAACTTATACGGAGTAAGTTAGTTAAATTTAATATTTTTTTAAAGGTAGCAATTATAAAACCTCAAAACTTAAAGGTGTTGTTTCACCAAAATTCCTAAGAAATAGTTTGAGATATTTTTGAATTTAAATTTTGTATGCAAATTTGTTTTGTACTTCATAAATGGTTTTATGTAACTTCGTAAATGATTTCATATAATTGAA
The DNA here is from genome assembly GCF_020520425.1 of Spinacia oleracea. Lineage (NCBI taxonomy): Eukaryota > Viridiplantae > Streptophyta > Magnoliopsida > Caryophyllales > Amaranthaceae > Spinacia > Spinacia oleracea. The sequence goes on along the minus strand of NC_079489.1, from coordinate 10,905,743 downwards.
TATTTTTAAACCATTTTGTAAACTAAAATTTATAATGGTTTGATTGATTAAAATTATATAGATGCACTATTAAACTAGAAAGTTGTAAGTATATTGTATAGCAAAATAACCCTAATTTAAAATAATAAAATAAAATGCAATAGTTTTCAATAATTCCATTTACTGAAAATAAATTGCTGAAGTAGTAAATTCAAATCAAGGATATATTGAAGGAAATAATGCCCTTGGTCCAAGTATGCATTCTATGTTAAGTCTAATAAATGCGGTTCAGTATTAATTAACAAGTTAATAATTCAGTGAGATCAAGTGAGCTGAATGCCTAGCTAGAGGCCGCTTCAGTTCAAGTGGAATTAATGATATTAATCCACAGCTTACTCTTGACTGAACCCGTAGGGTCACACAAATAGTACGTAAACGGATCAAGTATTTAATGGCATTAAATACTCCATCTATGAATATTCGGAACCAACGGATCTTGGTTTCAGTGGGAGCTAAGATCGTCACAGGCAAGAAATGAATACTCCGGAAACGATGATATTGCCGGAAACGGAAATATGGATCGTATCGGAAATATAAATATTATCCAAGTCGTAGATGTTGCCGAAAACGGAAACATGGTACGTATCGGAAAATATTATCGGAAATGGAAATATTGCCAGAATCGGAAATATTGCCGGAAACGGAAATATTGTCAGAATCGGAAATATTACCGGAATCGGAAAATAATTCCGGAAACGGAAATATTAAATATTTGTTCGAAACGGAAATTAATTCCGGAATCGGAAATATTAAATATTGTTCGTATCGGAAATGAATTCCGGAATCGGAAAATTTAATCGGAAGCGCATCGTACGAATAAGCATCGGACGAGGCCTGCCGGACGAGGCCCAGCACGAAGCCAGGCCATCGCCCAGCAAGCCAAGCGCGCCGTACAAACAGCCACGCCAGGCCCAGCGCAAGGCCAGGCCCAGCAGGCTGCGCAGCGCGCACAGCGCGCACAGCACGCGCAGCGCGCAGCGCCTGGGGGCCCATCGTGGCTGCCGTGCGTGTGTGTGCAAGTGTTTGTGTTCGTGCACGTTTCCTAAAACATGCAGAGTTCGGTTAATGATTAAATTCCTAATTCTATTTGATAAATTAATTAAATTAGAGTTCTTGTAGGATTCTAGGTTTAATTAATTTGTATCTGAGTAGGATTTCGATTCCCTTTCCATACCCCTATAAATATGAGGCTAGGGCTCACAATTTATAACAAGTTTCAAAGTATTCAAAGTGAGTTTTTGAGAGAAAAATTCAGTCACACATTTGCCTATAAAGTGCCGAAAATAATAGTACCTTAAGGGCGATTCTAGTTGGTCAATCTTAAGGCGGATCCGGACGTGCTGTGGACTATCTACGGAGGGACGAGACTTGGAGTCCTAAAGACTTGTTCTTGTTCGGTTCGGGCGCAGCTAGGGAAGGCACGCAACAAAGAGTATGCATCTAAACTATGCTAAATGATTATGTGTAAATAATATGTTTTCCTGGCTTTATGGTTTTTCCGCATGATTTATGAATTGTCATATGTATCATAACCTAACAGTGGTATCACGAGCCCCTTATTATTTTCATAATCTAAATTGCATGAACATGGTTAAATATTACAAATTTGCAAGAATTAAAAGGGGTGATTAATTTTCGTAATTGTTAATTAATTGCAAATTGCGTTTATTTAATTATACGTACGCAGTTTTTCGGCAGTTTCTTCGTTACTCATCCGAATTGAGTGATTTTTGTGTCAATTCCGCATGTAAAAGGCATTCTAAAATTTTGACAAAAATAATATTTTTCTGCCGAACCCAGAATTCTCAAATTCGAAGCCTAACTATGACTTTTCGAAGGTTTTAGTTTTTCGAATGCAAAATTTCGTAAATTTAAGATGTTAAATTAAATATTTGCGATTCTTGTTGATAAATCTTGAATTTTTGATTGACCTACTGCATATGTTTAACAAGTTTGAATGCCTAGTCTTGTTAATTATGCAATCTAATTTGTAATTATGATTAATTTGTTGAAAATTAGAATAATTTAGAATTAATTTGATTTTCATAATTAATTGTAATTTAGTTAGAAACCTATGATTAAAAACCACCATAAAAATTGTAAATTTATGATAAATTTTAAATTTTTATGACCTAGACTTGAATCCATAACAATCGGAAATCAATTGGATAATAAATTTTCGATTTTTCGCCCTAAAATTATGAAATTAATAATATTTATTAAATTGTCATTAATTTTATAAATTTTAAATTTTTTATGCGATTCGTTCATATAACTTGCACGCACAAAGCAATGGACGCTTCGTGTTACCCTTAAGGGGTGTTGTATAATGCGGGCATGCGACGACGAGCAAGGGAGCTCGTCGCCCGTGCGGCACGAATGCAATGAGCAAGGGCGTAGTGCACGAGCACAAGGCAGCTGCCCTGCCTTGTGTCGTGTGCCACGAGCAATGGACGAATGGGCATGGGCGAAGGGCGAGCCAAGGCAGTCGCGTGTGGGCAGCAAGCGAGCTGCGCCACAACGCGCGCTGCCTCGCACAAGAGCGCGCAGCCTCGCGCGCAGCGAGCGCAAGCTCGCGTGCCACGAGCGCTGCGCCCAGCATTGCTCGCGCGCACAGCGAGCGATGTCGCCCGCCCAGCGAGCGATGTCGCGCGCCCAGCGAGCGATGGCTCGCGCGCCCAGCGAGCGATGTCGCGCGCCCAGCGAGCGATGTCGCGCGCGCACTGCGAGCGATAGCTCGCGTGCGATGAGCGCTGGCGCGCGCAGCGAGCACCAATGCGTGCGGAGGCTTGCGATGGGGATGCAGCAGCTATGCGACGAGCGCATGGGCTGCGCGCACATGGCCAGCAATGGCTGTGTGCGTGCGGCCCATGGGCGTGCAACGCGTAGGGTGTTTGCGTTACGATTAAAGATCGTTTTGAATGTTTAATTTGAAAATTCCAGTTCACGTAATTTTAATTAATTTTAAAATTAATAATTTAAATTATTTTCTTGGATTTTAATTTTGAATATTGTAATTATAATAAATTTTATTTATTCTAATTATTTTACTAAAATTAAAATCATGAATTAATTTAAATACGACTGAAATTAAATTAAACTTTTTGGATTCAATTATAAGTTTATATGAGCTTTAAATTTTAATTAAATTTGTATGTTTCCGGTTAGACTAGAAATACATTTTTATGTTTAAAATTAGTAAAGCATATGAATTTATTGGTTTAAGTGGGAGCGTATTTTAGTCATAAACTCTTGATTAGGTCTACAAATCCTTAAGGTTAAAACAACTTGATTAGAATTAATAAGGACTGAATAATTGGTAGATTATTGGTGCCCTTGATTAATTGCTGCAAATGTTTACGTGATGCATAATGTGTTTTACTAACCAGCTATGTGGGCCATTCATGATAATGAATGGGTGAATGGTATATATTGTATATGTACTGTTTTGCAGGTTATGAAGTGACTAGTATGGCCCAAATAGGATAGAAAATATGGTCTGCGTACCATTAATTTGAATGTAATTGGTCTAAAGTACCAAAGTTATTTTTCAATTCAAATATGGTCTGCGAACCATCAAATAGTTGTAATTAGTTATAGCTTATCCTATTTGAAGAAAATGGTGCCTCCCACGGAGATTTTCAAGACGGACTTTGAAGTCAAAGCTTCAAGATGAAGTCGGGCCATACTAGATCACAAATATCTTATGCATGTTTTAAGTTATTTATTGTTTTAAATATGTCTTAAAATGCATGAGATCAAAAGCTTGATTATGTTGCATGATTAAGGATTTTAGTTCACTTAAAATCTAACCAACATAGTAAGAACCTTAAGTTCCAAACTTAAAATTGAGTTAAAAGGTGCCATGCCAAAATATACACTTGCTTGGATATCCTTTACATCAATCTAGTAATAGTTTTCGCTCAGCGAGGTGTTACTTATTGGTCCTAAAGGGGCAAGGTACACAAATAATTGTGAGTACATGTTAGTTTTGGTGAAACTCAACGATATAAGTAAGGAGTCCTTTTATGTCGTGGCAAATTCGATAGGTTTACCTAATAAGTTCTTAGACGTACCTATCAACCAAGAATAGTTTCTAGACTATTAGCAAAAGGCTTTTGCTTACCTAAGATGTTCTAGGATTAAGTCGACAAACTGTGCTTAGTTCTTCAATGATTTTAGGATCTTGGAATCATTTTATTCACACCTGCCGGAACACATAATTTGAATAAAATGCTTAATAAACATTGAATTATGCATGTATGCTAGAATTTAAGTTTATTAAGAGAAACTGTGAATGGTTATTTATTTGTTTATTCTTTTCAATTGTAGTTTTAATATGGCAAACAACAATCAAAACATCATCATGGGTTCTGAGCTTATGGTCAAGCTGAACCTGACAAATTTTCTTGAATGGGAAGCTAAGCTAGTTGAAATAGTCAAACTCAATGGACTTGAGTATGTACTGTCACATCCCATGCCAAGCTACTATGCCAGAGACATGACCCCTGAGAGATTTTACGCCTGGGATGCGGATCTCAAAAAGGTTATGAGTCTCATGCTGAACAATATCCCTGATGATTGGGCTAAAAGGTTTGTAGCCTATGAACCTTTTACGCTCATCAAGAATCTGAGGGATATCTGTCGTGGAAGTACGGAGGACAGGGACCTGAACGTCCATGAGTTGATTGAATCAATGTCTGGTCTAAAGGTTAGTTCTCCCAACAGGTGTTATAGGATGGAGGTCCAAGAAACACATGTTCAGCTCCTTCGCACTAAACAGAGGGTAGGCGTCCCACTGAGGTTCCATGTGGATCTTATGTGTTCATATTTTGATCGCCTAAGTCTACTAGGAACACCAATAAGCGAAAGGATGGCAGTCTCTGTCTTGCTCAATTCACTACACAGTGGGTTTGGTCGCTTCAAGCAACTATACCTAAGTGAACCAAGAGAAGAAACAGTTGCAGAATTTATTCACCTTGTCAGAAAGGCTGAAATAGTACTGGACTGTGAAGCCAAAGATTTACTCAAGGCTAGAAAGAGACCATTCAAGAAAGGTGGAAAGTCCAAGGGCAATGCTAAATCAAAGCAGGACAAGTCCACATCAAGCTGTCTTTATTGTGATGGAATAGGCCATTACAAAAGAGAATGTCCAAAGCTAAAGGAAGATCAGAAGAACGGAACAGTCGTTCCATCTTCAGGTATTTTCGTTATAGACTGTATACTTGCTAATTCAACTTCTTGGGTATTAGATACAGGTTGTGGCTCACACTTATGTTCCAATCCACAGGGACTAAGAAGAAGTAGAAAGTTAAGCAAGGGTGAAGTCGACCTACGAGTGGGAAATGGAGCACGGATTGCTGCATTAGCCGTAGGAACTTACTATTTGTCGTTGCCCTCCGGGCTAGTTTTGGAACTGGAAGAATGTTTCCATGTTCCAAGTCTTACTAAAAACATCATTTCAGTTTCTTGCTTAGATGCTAAGGGATTTTCCTTTTTAATAAAAGACAATAGTTGTTCGTTTTATTTTAAAGAGATGTTTTATGGATCTGCTAGATTAGTCAATGGACTTTATTTATTAGATCACGACAAACAAGTATATAACATAAATACCAAAAAGGCCAAAAAGGATGATTCAGATCTCACCTATCTGTGGCATTGTCGATTAGGCCATATAAACTTGAAACGCTTAGAAAGACTTCAAAGAGAAGGAATTCTAGAACCATTTGACTTAGAGGATTATGGTAAATGCGAATCATGTTTACTTGGCAAAATGACAAAGCAACCTTTCTCTAAAGTTGGAGAAAGAGCAAATGAACTATTGGGTTTAATCCATACAGATGTATGTGGACCAATGAGTACAAATGCTAGAGGTGGTTTCAGCTACTTTATCACTTTCATTGATGACTTCAGTAGGTATGGTTATGTCTACCTAATGAAGCATAAGTCTGAATCCTTTGACAAATTCAAGGAATTTCAGAGTGAAGTAGAGAATCAATTAAGCAAGAAGATTAAGGCACTGCGGTCTGATAGAGGCGGTGAATATCTGAGCTATGAATTTGATGACCATCTGAAAGAATGTGGAATTCTATCAGAATTGACTCCTCCTGGAACACCACAATGGAACGGTGTGTCGGAACGGAGGAACAGAACCTTGCTAGACATGGTCAGGTCAATGATGGGTCAGGCCGAACTTCCATTAGAATTTTGGGGACATGCACTAAATACAGCTGCACTCACTATAAATAGAGCTCCGTCTAAAGCTGTCGAAAAGACTCCATACGAATTATGGTTTGGAAAGCCTCCAAATGTGTCTTTTCTTAAGATTTGGGGATGTGAAGTATACGTCAAACGATTAATTTCAGACAAACTTTATCCAAAATCTGACAAATGTATCCTTGTGGGCTATCCAAAGGAAACAAAGGGGTATTACTTCTACAATACATCTGAGAACAAAGTGTTTGTTGCTCGAGATGGTGTATTTTTGGAGAAGGATCACATTTCCAAAATGACAAGTGGGAGAAAAGTAGACCTCGAAGAAATTCGAGTCGAACAACAAACTCTAGAGAATGCTCAAGATGACATTCAGGATGAAACTCAGAGATCTTTAGAAGAATCTGGTGAGAATCATGGTCAATCTAGAAATGTTACCCCGCGTAGATCGCAAAGATATAGATCTCAACCGGAAAGATACTTAGGTATTTTGACGAACGAGAGCTATGACGTTCTATTACTTGAAAGTGATGAACCTGCGACTTACAAGCAAGCTATGACGAGCCCTAGCTCCAAGCAGTGGCAAGAAGCCATGCAATCTGAATTAGACTCCATGTCTGAAAACCAAGTATGGGATTTGGTCGATTTGCCAAATGGCTACCAGGCCATTGGAAGCAAATGGGTTTTCAAACTCAAAAAGGACAAGGATGGGAAACTTGAAGTTTTCAAAGCTAGATTGGTCGCAAAAGGTTACAGGCAAGTCCACGGTGTGGATTACGATGAAACCTTTTCACCAGTTGCAATGCTAAAGTCTATTCGGATAATGTTAGCAATCGCTGCATATTACGATTACGAAATATGGCAGATGGATGTCAAAACTGCTTTCTTAAACGGCGTTTTAACAGAAATTGTGTTTATGACACAGCCTGAAGGTTTTGAGGATCCAAAGAATGCTAAAAAGGTATGCAAGCTAAAGAAGTCAATCTACGGATTGAAGCAGGCATCCAGGAGCTGGAATATACGTTTTGATGAAGCAGTCAGTGACTTTGGTTTCATCAAGAACGCGGAAGAATCTTGTGTATACAAGAAGGTCAGTGGGAGCAAAATTGCTTTCCTAGTATTATATGTCGACGACATATTGCTTATCGGAAATGACATTCCTATGTTGAACTCTGTCAAGATTTGGCTTGGGAAATGTTTTTCGATGAAGGATCTAGGAGAAGCACAGTACATATTGGGCATCAAGATTTACAGAGATAGATCTAAAAAGATGATTGGACTTAGTCAAAGCACTTATATCAATAAGGTGCTTGATAGGTTCAAGATGGCGGACTCCAAGCGAGGCTACCTACCCATGTCTCATGGAATGACTCTAAGCAAGACTCAGTGCCCAAAAACACTTGATGAGCGTAGACGAATGAATGGGATTCCATATGCATCATTGATTGGTTCAATAATGTATGCTATGATATGTACACGCCCGGATGTTGCGTACGCACTCAGTGCTACGAGCAGATACCAGTCAGACCCAGGAGAGGCGCATTGGACTGCTGCCAAGAATATTCTGAAGTACCTGAAAAGGCACAAAGATGACTTCCTGGTCTATGGTGGAGATGATGAATTAATTGTTAAAGGCTATACGGACGCAAGTTTCCAAACCGACAAAGATGATTTTAGATCACAGTCTGGGTTTGTCTTCTGCCTCAACGGAGGAGCAGTAAGCTGGAAAAGTGCTAAGCAAAGCACCATTGCGGATTCTACAACTGAAGCGGAGTACATTGCTGCACATGAAGCAGCAAAAGAAGCTATATGGCTAAGGAAGTTCATAGGAGAACTTGGTGTAGTCCCCTCCATTAAAGGACCAATAGCCCTGTATTGTGATAATAACGGAGCTATTGCACAGGCAAAAGAGCCTAGACACCACCAGAGAGTCAAGCATGTACTTCGTAGATTTCACCTTCTACGAGAGTTCGTTGAAAGAAAAGAAGTCGAGATAAGCAAAATTGGAACTGATGACAACATATCAGATCCATTAACTAAACCTCTGCCGCAAGCGAAGCACAACTCGCACACTGCAGCTATGGGAATCAAGCATATTGGAGAATGGCTTTGATGTCTCTGTTTAATGTTTTAAAGTTTTAGAGTTTAAATCTTTGTAAAACATTATTGGTTAATCATTCACAATAAATGAAATGAATTCATTTTTCCATTTAATTTATGGTTTATTAAATGATGAATCCCTTCAATTTGACGATATATTCAAGATAGACTGTCAGGACCAGTCCTGTGACTAAGAAATGTCTATCAAGTGAACTTGAATGTCAAAGGTTGAAAATGGTCCCTAATCGGAGTTTTCTATAAAATTGGACGCATAGAAAACGTTAGACGATTAGAATGCAAGATGACTAGTAGTTCTGTTTCTTGAACTATGTGGACATGGCAATGTCATAATCATTTGCATAGATACTTACTTTGGGAAGACTAGTATCGGACAAGACCTATGAAACTTTACTGTAAGAGATGAAAATCTGTCATAAGTAAATTTCATTAAATTATTAGACACTAAATCCTCAATACCTGAGTGATTTGAGATTACTTGTTTGAGAACTGGTTGCTTTGACGTTGACCAACCGTCGCACCGTAAAAGGAGGCTATAAAGGCAACGCTCAGGTAATCACCTATCAAACGAAGTCTAATCTCAAGATCGCAAGATTGGGATTGTCCTCCCATAAATCGGGATGAGATGCTTAAAAGTTGTACAAGGCCACTCGGAGAGCTAGAAACTGTGAAATGCATGGCCGTGCTCGGATGAATCATAGGCTATGATTATCTGTTTATTTGATCAGTTGAACTCTGAAACCGAGGAACACCTCTGGACGTAATAAGGATGACAACTCTTACCTTATGTTCAAGAGCAAGTATCGAGCGACAAAGGAATTAGGAAATGCACACTTGTCCCTAAGGACAAGTGGGAGACTGAAGGAAATAATGCCCTTGGTCCAAGTATGCATTCTATGTTAAGTCTAATAAATGCGGTTCAGTATTAATTAACAAGTTAATAATTCAGTGAGATCAAGTGAGCTGAATGCCTAGCTAGAGGCCGCTTCAGTTCAAGTGGAATTAATGATATTAATCCACAGCTTACTCTTGACTGAACCCGTAGGGTCACACAAATAGTACGTAAACGGATCAAGTATTTAATGGCATTAAATACTCCATCTATGAATATTCGGAACCAACGGATCTTGGTTTCAGTGGGAGCTAAGATCGTCACAGGCAAGAAATGAATACTCCGGAAACGATGATATTGCCGGAAACGGAAATATGGATCGTATCGGAAATATAAATATTATCCAAGTCGTAGATGTTGCCGAAAACGGAAACATGGTACGTATCGGAAAATATTATCGGAAATGGAAATATTGCCAGAATCGGAAATATTGCCGGAAACGGAAATATTGTCAGAATCGGAAATATTACCGGAATCGGAAAATAATTCCGGAAACGGAAATATTAAATATTTGTTCGAAACGGAAATTAATTCCGGAATCGGAAATATTAAATATTGTTCGTATCGGAAATGAATTCCGGAATCGGAAAATTTAATCGGAAGCGCATCGTACGAATAAGCATCGGACGAGGCCTGCCGGACGAGGCCCAGCACGAAGCCAGGCCATCGCCCAGCAAGCCAAGCGCGCCGCACAAACAGCCACGCCAGGCCCAGCGCAAGGCCAGGCCCAGCAGGCTGCGCAGCGCGCACAGCACGCGCAGCGCGCAGCGCGCACGGGCGCTGCGTGGGCTGCTGCTCGCGCGCACGCATGGGGGCCCATCGTGGCTGCCGTGCGTGTGTGTGCAAGTGTTTGTGTTCGTGCACGTTTCCTAAAACATGCAGAGTTCGGTTAATGATTAAATTCCTAATTCTATTTGATAAATTAATTAAATTAGAGTTCTTGTAGGATTCTAGGTTTAATTAATTTGTATCTGAGTAGGATTTCGATTCCCTTTCCATACCCCTATAAATATGAGGCTAGGGCTCACAATTTATAACAAGTTTCAAAGTATTCAAAGTGAGTTTTTGAGAGAAAAATTCAGTCACACATTTGCCTATAAAGTGCCGAAAATAATAGTACCTTAAGGGCGATTCTAGTTGGTCAATCTTAAGGCGGATCCGGACGTGCTGTGGACTATCTACGGAGGGACGACACTTGGAGTCCTAAAGACTTGTTCTTGTTCGGTTCGGGCGCAGCTAGGGAAGGCACGCAACAAAGAGTATGCATCTAAACTATGCTAAATGATTATGTGTAAATAATATGTTTTCCTGGCTTTATGGTTTTTCCGCATGATTTATGAATTGTCATATGTATCATAACCTAACATATATTTTACCTTTTTTTATTTTTTATCTGACATCGGTATAAATTTTACATCAAGGGATCTCTATTCTATATAAATAACACTTGAGGTTGGTTTTGGTGTATTCTTTGTGAAATACTTATACCATCGTGGTTAAGGAATTTGTATGGTTCTTATATATTACAATATTAATATAAAATAGCATGCATCGCGTACATAAATACTAGTAATTATCAAATTAAACTAAAATTGCCTAATTTGAAATCTCAATCTTAAGTGTATTTTATTTACGTACATTGATTTTGACTAATTAGCCCTAAAATAAGTTGATAAGTAGTCTAATACCCAATTTTTCCTCTACAATAGTCTAGCTAAGACTTCAATTTGTTCCGACTAAGCATCTATATAACGGGTTACGTTGGTTTGGATCCATGCATACATAAAACAATCACCATAATATCATATGCATGAATACCAATGTAATCAAGCATCTCGTTTCTTAAAAGAAGTTGTTGAATTAATCTTCTAAAGTTCGATTCTTATAAAGTGAGTGGGCTTGGGGTGAGATTTTCTTTATATTTTTCTCATACTTTTAAATATATGAGTCGTAAATATTAAGCCAATAAAATAACCGTGAGACAGAGGCAATTTTGATCGGGAACGGAATGATACGACCGAACATGACCCCAAGTCTTAGCGTGAGAATTACGGCATTGTTAAATCACTATATAAGACATTGTTACAGTACAACAACTTCTTTAAAGGAATCATATAGAAGAATCAAAATGTATCATCATTGGAATCTGCGATATAGCCACATGAATCTTATACTACATGCCAAACCAAACCTTGTACACAATAAAACCAAACAAAACAAAACTCCATGTCCCAATGCTAATTAATTAAGTCTTCTCAATAACAGAATGTTGTTAAAAAACTGTGTAGTTTAAATAAATAAAATGGATATGATTTGTTGGGAATAATAATTAGTTAATTAATTAATTAAATAAAAGTCTATGTGTTTTTTGAGGGAAAATAAAAGCCTATGTCATGCAAAAACAATTCAGGTGGGTTGGAGGCACTTGGAGCTAGTCATCCCTTGCGTAATTGTGTTACGTCGCCTATGTACTTTATGTGTACACTTTGTCAATCCAAAAACTAATAAACTATTATAGATCTTGGATCCAGAGAGAACGGTTGCGGCATTTTATTTTTTACGTACCTAGCTTCTCAACGGTTTACAGGTGTGTACATACGTGGTACATTAGTACATATATATGTGTCGGAAATTGGTTTTTACACATTTTACATTGATTTTGACACACTTGTTGTCAGTTGATCAGTAAAGCAAAAATAAAAATGTCCTCATAGATGGAGGAGCGGAATTTCGACATGCTGTGATGTACTTCCTCCGTTTCAGAAAGTCCTTTACGCTGTGGAAAATGTGTCCAAAGTATAAAAATTTTGACCGTAAATTCTCACCATTATATACATCAAAACGTTACATGTAAGATCTTGTTAGATTGGTGTCGGGATGTATTTTCAGAATATCAAATTTTTATAATTTTTTCACATACGAAATTGGATATATTAGTAGTTAAATATTGCATTGGAATCCGTGCAAATAGTAACTGTAAAGATCATTTTGAAACGGAGGTAGTACATCACAGGGAATTTTGTGTACTATTCATAAAAATAAAGTACCATTTCATTAAATGGAGTACCATTACGATAAAAATATGTACCATTACGATTAAAACATGTACTATTGAAATTCAATTTATTTACAGAAATGCCCATGTGATGTGTTTTGAAACACATCACAGCATGCCGAAATGACTTCATCTCATAGATGTTCCAAAATCATCTCATATATTGTTCAATTACTTGTTTTATGTGCACGTGGACGTGCATATATGGAGTAAGTGAGTAACTTTCATCATTTATGACACACAATATAGTTGGGAAATGATTTTTGCCACGTACCCCAATCCATAACAATACAATTTGTCCCGTCAAAAAAAACATTTTTATCAATTGTAAATTAGGTTTTTGTTAATTTTATTTTTTCTCACAAAATCAAGTGAACTGAATCTCATATGCATGGATAGCCTACGTGAAGAAAGAAACAAAAAAGAAATGAAGCAACGTGAAAAGCCTTGTGAATCCCCTGTGAAACCCATGACGACTTACGTTGTCGTTCTGCTCCCACATGTGGACCATCAGCGGATCTGCCTCCAATTCAACAACGTACGACACAACCCACAAAAGTTAAGCCCACTCAAATTCAGCCCATTTTATCCCTACTTTATAGTTTATTCATATCACCGTATTGCAATTTGTAATTCCATTTACCGACCCGATAACGATCCGATAAGAAGCAATGACTCATGATCTGATGGATGAAGGTGATCATGATTTGTAACTAACTGGAGATTGACCAAGATAAGAAAGAGTACCTCTAAAAGGAATACCAAAGAAAATCTGGTGCCCATCTAAGTAAATGAGCGGAGATTGACCAATATGAATATAAACAAAAGTCATAACCAAAAAACATAATTAACATAATTAACCATGACAGGTCTTACAACGGTCTTTCCAAAAAAATTATACTTCGTATGTAACTTTATGAAAAAAGAAGTACAAGGTTGTTTCTCACAAAATCAGATTATTATAAGGTGTTTACTTCGTATGTAACTTTATGAAAGAGTTTATTTTTTGCACAAATAAACAACATAGGCAATACAAAATACAAAAGGAAAAAGGATTAGAACCTGCTTCATATGATACACATACTCTCAATCTTAACCATTGGGTCAAGACGTAATTGTTCATATAAAAAAAGAGTTACAACAACAAGATATATCATTACCCGTTACAAAAAGGGCCACGAATTAGTAGGGAAAAAACACCGGCGCAATACAGGTGGCGGTGGGTGGTGGAGGGCACAAAACTAGTGTGGTTGCTGGCATTTGGGGTAGTGGTTGAACACCAGCCATTGCATTAGGAGTCATCGTTGTTGCATCACCCAATTGCACGTTAGGCCTCATCATCACCGGCATCGGCATCGACATCGACATCGACATCGGCATCGGCATCGGCATCGGCATATATGTTGCTGTTGCAGCAGGTGCATATGTAGCCTGTTCGAGGTGCCTCATTCCGCTCACTCCCGACATCGTCTGTGTCAAATAACGAATAATGTAATACACTTACACTTACACTTACACTTATTGACTTACACTTACACTTATTGACTTACACTTACACTTACACTTACACTTACACATGCACTACTTGTTTTTTATCATTAGTATCTTTGACTGTATATATTTAACTAATTTTCATTCAATAGTTCAATATTCTTAAGATCAAGGGGAAACCATACTTAATGGCTGAGTGGGGCCGGATGAATATAGAAAAAATTAACATAAATCGTATTAAACATAAAAGACGTATATATAATAGGAGATACTCCGTATCTAACATTAAGTTGTTTTTCATTGGATAGTTAAAAATGAAGATTATGTAGTACTCCTTATACTTTGATGGTGAAAGATCACTTTTGAATTTTGATGTTTCAAAGGTTCACATCTATTAAGCAAACAGTCAAACACTTAAGCTTTATACGGGTGTAAATGAGGCTAGACTCTCAATAAACTATTCGGGTTCGGATTCGAGTTCGGTTAAATATAAGCTCGTTCATGTTCATTTATTTAATAAATGAGCTTGAACATCAACATACGTATGCTCGTTTATTTATATTCATCAACAGCTCGTTTATTTATGTTCATGAACAAGCTCATCTATTTGTGTTACGTTCATAATCAATTTTTTCATACACAATTGCATGATCATAGATAAAAATCGTATTCTGACTTTAATTAACAACCAAAAAATATACATAGTATCATAGAATCAAAATATTTTGATTTTAAGTGGCTAAATTAATGAACAGTCAAAGTTATATATGTTCTCAAATTGTTAAACTTTAAAGTGCAAATTAAGGTCGTCGTTTAAGAAAAAAAATCGTTTATGAACTCGGCTAGGTTATAAACGAGACGTTCATGAACTGTTCACCAACACAAAACCTCCTAAACGAACCGAGTTTGAACAGATTTTGAACTAGATTGAAAGTTCAAGCTCGGGATCATGACCATGAACAGGGTAGTGCTCGGCTCATTTGCACCCCTGAAGCTTCACGGTACATGGAGCAAGGTACACAATGCTTTTTGTTTTATCCTTTAAATTATAAGGGGTCTATTAATTAATCTTCTTTTACGATAGAGGTACGTTCTTGGTCATTGGGGGGCCATGGCCTTCCTAGGCTCATCTATAGCCTTGCCCATGCTTAAGATACTAATTGAAACGAATCAAACAAGATACGATGTGATAATATACAATCGATGATAATCATTAGTGGCATTGTTCAATAAAAAATTACAAAATTTAACCTTGAAAGACAAAGTCTAACTATTTCAGTGAAACGGAAGGAGTATGAATTAATTACCTCGATTTGATGCTTCAAAGATTTGATTTGCTTAGCTGCGTCGTGAAGGATGGAAGCTTGGTCTCTCTAAAAGTTAAAATTAACTCATTAGTTTATTATACTAAAAAGTTAAAAATCGTTAGTTTAAGATATTAAAAAGGGGTGATGATAAATGTCGCAAGTTGCGACAACATTTAGTTGTCGCAATCTTACGTGTCGGAGTTTAATTGGTGCATATAGGCGCCACATAGGCTATGAGTCATCATAATATTTTTACTATCAATGCAAAAATTTTACTATGAAAATATGTAAATAAGGTAATCGGTATAAAGAAAGAAACAAATTAGAATATTAAGATTTTCCTACCTTTATTTTAAACATGTATAATAAGATATATAAATTAATATTTTAGATTCCAATTTAAATCATGACACATAAGCATGTCATGTCATCATTGTGACACGGCTTAAAAGTCGCATGTTGCGACCTTTATCATTTTCGATTAAAAAGTTTGAAAAGGTGTTAATGTGTTATTTTACCTTAAGAGTAGAATTGGGGAGTAGATTCTGCAGAGATTGTAACTTGTCATTAATTTGCCTCCGTCGCGCTCTTTGTACACTATTATTTCGCTTCTGTCCGCCAAAAATACGCAATATTAATTGGAAAGTTAAAAAGTTCAAAAAGGTCACAATATCTTATCTTTAAGTCGTGTCTGACATGATATGCTTATGTGTCATGATTTAAATTGGAAATTAAATTACTTAACTTATATAACCTATTATACACGTTTCAAAATAAGGTAGGAAAAACTGAATATTCTAATTTTTTTTCGTTCTTTTTATATCGAATACCTTATTTACATATTTTCAAAGTAAAAATATTGCATTGATAGTAAAAATATTCTGATGACGTGTAGCCTATTAGGCGCCTATATGTAGCAGTTAAACTCCGACATGTAATAATCACCCTTAAAATTTTCACTGATTATCAAATAAAAAAAAAAGATTTACTAAAATGTTGTACTCTGCTTATATTAGGGTCGTTCACCAGTCTAACATTCAATTGAATCGAAACTGGAATATGACTAAAAAGCGTATTTACAAATTTACTTTATTGGAAAAGGTAACTAACTAAGCATAACTATGCGTATAAAGCATAAATATTGGATCGTATATTGTAAGTGTAGTATTATACATTTGTACTCATAAAATGGTCTTGATTAAAAGTTAGTATGATAAATTATTAGTAGTAAACTTCTCAACCTAGTAATTGAAAAATTCAATCATTCAAGTTGTAAACATATTTTTAAAGCAAAAAAAAAAAAAAGAACAAAAAAAAAAGTCTAGTACGAAGGACTTTTGACTGGAACGTACCATGGACTGAAGTTCCTTTCTCCTCCTTTTAACTCACAACAGTTATGACTGTTACATTATTTATAAATTTCTCTTGGGATTTTCTATAATATAGTACCCTTATATTTATTTGATTTTTATGTTGCACTATTTCATTTAAAATCTTCCATACCGTATAATTGTACTTGAAAAATATAGTCAATCTTATCCTGTTGTTTATCCAACATTAAAAAATTCCGTTACATTTCAAACAAACTAAGGTTTTTCTACAATTGATCAAAAAAAAAAAGTTTTTTTCTACACTATAATTAATCTTATGTTTGTTGTTTACCCAACGTTAATATAGAAAAATCTTGGCTTTTTAAAAAATATAACGACATTTGTTAACATTGGGTTGGCGAAAAGGATAAAAAAGATTAACTTTTGCAACTAC
The DNA here is from genome assembly GCF_020520425.1 of Spinacia oleracea. NCBI lineage: Eukaryota > Viridiplantae > Streptophyta > Magnoliopsida > Caryophyllales > Amaranthaceae > Spinacia > Spinacia oleracea. The sequence continues at coordinate 10,888,864 of NC_079489.1, read as the reverse complement.
AAGACACAATATGTAAGTTTAAAACGTTTGGGCACAACGTAAAAATCAATAAAAAAAAATATAGTAATGTCGAGATGTTAATGGTTAAAGTTAGGAAAATTTGCAAATTACTACCTAGATCTTTAGTGAGTTTGCAAATTACTATCTACTTACCTAGCTTGTTAAAAGTTGTCAATTACTACCTAGGTGTTTAGTTATTGTTGCCAATTACAGTACTATCTTAGCTCATATTTCAGCCAATTAGTGATTATTATATCATAATCAACCGTCAAACATACTTAAATTATTTTAATTAATTAATAAATTTTAAAAAAAATTATATTTTTAAAAAAAAAAATTAACTAATAAGTTCTTTTAAAAAAAATTCCATAAATATTTCATAATCAACCGTTTATCATACCTAAATGCTTTAAATTTTTAAAAAAATTTAAAAATTATTAATTATTTAAAATAACTAAATTATGATTAGCGGTTGATTATAATATGAATAGTGACTAATAGATGGAATATGGCCATATGGGCTAAGGTATTAACTGGCAACAATAACGAAACACCTATATAGTAATTGACAATTTTCAACAAAGTAGATAGTAATTTGCAAAATCACTAAAAAGCTAAGTAGTAATTGGCAAAATTTCCTTAAAGTTATGCATAAGAATGTAAAAGTCAAATTATTATTCCGTACAAGTAAAAGAGAACAGAGGAATTGTGTTTCTCTTTGAGGACTGGACCGATATTTTTCAGTTCGGTCCGACCCATTTTTCAAGTCCGGATAGTTTTTTAACTCCTTTACTCCACAAGCATAAGCAACAAGGTGGGCCTGAAGGTATCTGGTCATTAAGCTTGTTTTTAGGCCCAGTTTTATTGGATAGAAATAAAAGGCAACAACAAACCAATTATGAATCACTTCACTATGCCCAACATTAATACAATGACAAACTAACCCAAGTCCATCCAAATTATGTACGCAAATTTCAAAGATAAGTGAATTGGAAATTTGGAACATAGCTAACGATATTGTTATCTCACCTTGGACATCTTCTTTGTAGCACCATGATGATCACCATTACTAGGTGAACATTTATGTTCAGTATCCATAACGAGCTCTTTCTCTTTCGGCTCGTCAACACGATCTACCTTTTCCAATAACTCGATTCCCTGCAACGTACCATATTATCAATCAATTACACCAAATTATAAACTAGAATATATATAAATTTTGCAAGAAATCATCTAAAATATTTTGTGTAGGAAATTAAAGCTAATTGCTATAAATTTTTAGAAAACCTTTAAGGAAAAACATAAAGAGGTAGAACATAGGGCATTTCATACCTCATTAGGTAGTAATTCGAGCTCGGAAATAAGTTGAGAGAGATTATCATCAGGCAATAACAAACTAGTATCATCAACGTTGTTTTGATTAACAAGAAAATCATTGGCAAATTGATCATCCGTCCATTGAAGACTACCAACAATGTCGATATCGTCCTCGACAACATTATGTATGTTTGCTATGGAGGGTGTGGAATTGGAAGTGGCGAAGATAGTTGAAGGAAATGAAGCCATTTTAATGAAATCGTGTCAACTGATATTTGGTTAAGAAACACATCCTAGTGTATATATAAACTTCATATTGAATTTAAACAAATAAATAAAAAAAAATATCAACAAATTAAATTGTTAGAATATTAATTTGGACCTTTGGAGTTTGGAGTTTGGAGTATGGATTTCCTTATAGGCCAGGTTAACTCTCACCCTTCCTAGTAACCGGGCTTGTTGGACCCATTACATGTAGGCCCAATAGAACGTGCATTGGGGGAAGCAGACATATGAATGTTGTTGATTGTTGAACATATTCTAACCCAGGCCTTATCTTCGGGCATTGGGACTTAGGAGTATCGATGTTTCGATGGATGCGGACGTACTGAATTGTTCGGAATCAGCTCGGTCAAAGATCGATTCGAGTTCGGTTCGTTATAAACTTACTAGTAATTATCTTTTCTAAACTTATGTTATCTTAACTTTTTTTTAACTTTATTTTTCTTTTTGATAAAAATTAATAAATACTTCGTATATAAAAAGTCATAAACATTTACAAATAGATTTGAATCTAAGGGCGTGTTCGGCAGTAGCGTTTGGGGTAGCGGGTAGCGGGTAGCGTTTTGGCCTATTCAAGACGCTACTTGTAAAATTTGTACGGAGTAAGTGTTTGGCAAGGTAGCGGTTTAGGTAGCGGTTAGCGGTAGAGGTAGAGGTAGCGTTTGGGTAGCTTTTGCCAAACGTTAAAATTAGTAGCTTTTATGGTAGCGGGTAACTTTTGACAAATTTATAATAAAGTTTTAAACAATATTTTACCTTTTATTTTATTTTAGAATATCAACCACTACTTTTACCGAACACACATATCAGTTAGCCGCTACTTTGACAGCTAACCGTTACCCGCTACTCGAACCGCTACCCGCTACTCAACCGCTACCCGCTACCGCTAATTTTTCCGAACAGAGCATAAGAAATACACAATATAAATCAATTTTTTTTTTCAACAAAGCTACCCTTGATGTATTTCGAAGGTTCTTCATGCCCTCTTTTATATCGCAATTAAGCTTATATTATCTAAACTTATATGAACTTAATTTTTCAATATTTATCTTACTTAGGCTTTGTTCTGTTCAACTTATTTTGAAATATTTCAGACAAAATAAGTACACATAAGTTAAGTTAGATAAGTTCAGGAAAAAAAAAAAAATTCATACATTTTACACACAAAATAAATTTATTTTAGACAAATAAGATTTTTTCATAAAAATATAAGTTAAGATTAATTCATATAAGTTATTATAATATAAGTTAGAAAAAATAAGTCGAATATAACGGAGAATATTTTTTTCCAAATTGTGGGAAATAGGATGAAAAAAATGTGGCTAATTATGTCGGCGATTGAGTTTCAACGAGTCTCTTGCTCTACATAAAGTGAACATCTATCTAAAATCTTTTACCAAACTCATTACTTTACCGAAGTTTCATAAAAGGTGACGTGTTAGAAAGGTACTCCGTACTTCGTATATGTGGATGTTTGGTACTTTGGTATTGGATAGAAAACAAACCGTACGTGAGCCAGTACATGGGATCAGATAGACAATTGCTTGAAATAGTATAAATATAATCCAACTAATTTAAATATGTATAAAATTATGTAGTAACTTGGATCATAAGTAACTTCTACTCCGTAAGACATTAGCGAATTTATGAGTTATCATGACGGAACTGATTGCATAATAAAGCCAAATGCCCATGCATCTGAAAGTTATTTATTGCATTAATAATATAGATTTATTGATTGGCTTTTTGTAAAACAAAATACAGAGGCGGCGGTGTCTCTTCGAGCTAAAAAAGTAATAATATGTCAAACAACAAACATTAAAATTGGAACAATTATATATAAGAACTAAGATTATTTATCCCGTGTATGCACGGATTTTGATCATTTTTTCACAAAATATTTAACTGAATAATTATTGTATAGTTATAACATTTTTTAACATATTCATATAATTTATTCATCTAATATGCATATTTAAAATACTAATCAATATTTGACCAATATATGGAGTGATATATTTTCCATTAATAATATAGCGAGTGGACTAAAAAATTATCATACTATTACATCGTATCTATTATTGCCATAATTTATAAACAAAATTTTGTTTCTATACATAAATAGTTTATAAAAAAGGTAGAAAATAAAAATAAAATAAAACAGATACACTTTTTGGAAAAGTGATTTTTGGCGGAAAAAAAATCGCACCACGAATTGACACGTGTCATTCCTGGTGTCTCTTTTAGTATATAGTAATAGATAGATAATAGATACGTGGCAACAATAAGCAAGCATGTCAAATTCGTGGCATGCATCTTTAAGATAAAATAATACGAAGTAGTTAACGGTCAATAATTAACGACCTATTATAGGTCTAATGCAAACAAAATCAATTGCAAATTAATTTTGATGATTCTGTTTATAATAATTTTGGATTAGCCGGTGTTGTACTTAGGGATAATCCGGAAAATACTCCCTCCGTCCCTTAATACTTGCACCGTTTTGACTAAACACGCTTGTCAATCACTAGTGGAAAAAATACCTGTTGAGGGGGGCATTTTGGGCTTATTGAGGCGAACATGGCCCGCTTCAACAGACGTGGCTTCAACAGCTCACTTAGCTGTTGAGGCGGGCTTTGTTCGCCTCAACAGGTCATCTGTTGTGGGGGGCTTTCAAAAGCCCGCCTCAACAGCCCAAAACTAAAGGAAAAATTAAGGACCTGTTGTGGGGGGCATTACCAAAAGCCCGCCTCAACAGAGTAGTCTATTGAGGGGGCCCTTAAAAAGCCCGCCTCATTAGCTCGCCAAATTGAATTATTGTTTTTGTTTTGGAATTTGAAATGTAATTATTCATATTCATATTGATATTGAATCCAATATAATGGATCGAAATTCCAACAATAACAAGAACTTCCGAGACAAAAATTTGAAATCCTTTGGGAAAATACAAGAACAATTTTATTCATATTGAATTAAATAACTTATCCAGCAATACATTATTAAATAAATTAACACTTTCTATATATAAGTATATATGATTACATCAAGTTACATTTATCAAAAAATATGAGTATTTTTTTAAGTCTTCAATTCGGAGGATCTAGGTACTTCACCATTTGATAAACCTGCAAAAACAATTAGCAATAAAGATTAAACTAAGAAGTGAACAAACCAATAAGAAAAGATCCACCAAATAAAAAACAAATACGTACATAGAAATTAGAAATTAAATTTAGAACAAATAGGTTTACATTAATTTATTCTAAACATTAAAAAATTAAATATATCTTTCAGATTGTATGCATTTTACATATTATTTGAAGTTCTTAGAAAAAAAAACTGGTAAAATTAATATATATATATATAAAAATTATTTAGAAAAACTGGTAAAATTAATTTTTTTTAAAAAAATTTTAAAGCGGAAAATAAAAGTGATCGATGAATCCAATATAATGGATCGTAATTCCAACAAAATCGGCCGTTTAGAGTTTTATTATCGATCTAGATCTAAGATCCAATGAAAACATAAAATTAAGAAAAATTAAATAAATTACCGATAATTTCCATAAAATAAGAAAATCAAAGAACCTAAAGTGTTTTTTAAAAAAATCAAGAGATATTTCCAATGAATTCAGAATAACAATTAAAAAATTCAACAGGTTATCCAAAATAAAACAAAAAAAATGAAAATTATGAGGAAACTTGCCGTTTAAAACATTCTCCTCGTTCGTTTCGCCTTCTGCACCGCCATCCCCTCGTTAGTTCCGCCGTCTCCATCTCATATTGAAATATTGACTCGTTTAAATTTCACCGGCGCCACCTACACGATCTCGTCCATCGCCGTTAACATCTGACTCTTCGTCGGAGTTTCAAAAAACACATAAACATTATTCATCTTGATAGATTAAGAAGGGTTTTTTTTTAGGGGAAAGAGATTAAGAAGATGAACGAGAGGAATTAAATGCAAATGTGAGAGGATAAGTAAAATGAAATCGCAAAAAAAAAAATGAAGAAGAGAAAAGATCAGATCTAAGGAAATAAGGAGAGAGAGAGAAAAAACGGCTAAGGAAATAAGGAGAGAGAAGGAATGAGATATAAAAACCCTAATCAAATCACCTGATTTAATTTGGGCGGGTCTATTGAAGCGAACATTTATTGTTCGGCCCAATAGCCTTGATTTGGTTGAAGCGAACAACACCAAAGCCCGCTCTAATAGACTTTGTTGAAGCGAACAATTAGAAGCCCGCCTCGATATCTCATTAAAATCTTTGACCCGCGTTGACTTAGTGGTTGTTGAGGCGTGCTTTTAAATGCCCCCTCAACAAGGGGGCTGCAACAGGGGTTTTTTCCACTAGTGAATGCACTGTTTTAACCACCAATATCTTTAACTACATATTATAAAAACTTATAAAAATATTAATATTTTGAAAATATATATTAAGATGAAGCCAACAATATATTATATACAAGCATTTGTTTTCATATACTAGAAATAAAATAGGGTAAAATTGAATTATGTAAATAGTGCAAAAAGTCAAAACGATGCGAGTATTAAGGAACAGAGGGAGTAATATAGTTAGTCGTTTATACGTACAATTTTTGAAAATCGTCTTCGATTCTGGCCGAAGCTATAGCACTCCGTAACGGCCTTTTGTTAGCTATTGATTATAACATTCGTCGTGTTTTCATTAAAGGTGATAACTTAATAATTATTTATATTTTGCAGGAAAAAACACAGTGTTCTTGAAAGATTCGATTACTAATGGATGATGACAAACATCTAATGAATCAATTTGATAAAATTTCTTCCCGTCACATATATCGAGAACTAAAAATGACGATTATGAAAAATATCATAAACCCCCCTACATGTAAAACTCCTTCTCAATTAACTGATTCATGTAAATATTCATAATGCTAGTTTTGCGCCCATCTTATATCGTGCAGGGAGTAAAGTACACTTTAGGAACTCTGCCAAAAGATTCAGTTTAGTCTCTAAAATTTCAAAAGGGGTCAGTTTAATACCTCATCGTGGATGGAAACGGTCCTTAAGCTGTTTAGGATATTAGATTTTCCGTTAAAATCTACTCCATTAAATTAAAAAAAATTAAAAAATAAAACCACTAACTGACAAATTTATGCAAGTTTGCTTTTAATACTTAGCGTATTTCCCAAAAGAAATATTTTGACTTAACTTTTCGACGAAAATAATTTATTTTCCAGGACATTATTAACCATAATTAACTGTTATAATCCTAATTATCATTAAAATCCTAATTAACTCCTAATAATTTTTTCGGTAAATAAGCTAAGTAGTAAAAACTAAAGTAAATAAATATTTAGCATATTATTTATTATTTTGATAAAATTAGGGGAAATTACAAATAATCGACACTAGAATTATGCTTAACAACAACAGGACAACCCAAATAGATGTGAATTTTGGTGTTACTTGTAGGGGTGTGCATAGGTCCAAAATCGGACCGGATCGGAACCGGTTGAACCGCTGGACCGAAATTTTCAAAATTCACGGACCGAGGATCGGAACAGAAAGAATCTGACCCGGACCGGGCCTGGACCGGATAATCCAGGTCCAATCCGGTTTTGGACCGGTTTGATAATTTTTTGCGATTTACAATTTAAACTCGATTTTTTTACAAGTTTATCTTTTTACAACCAATATTTCTCTTTAAGCATGTCATACATCAAATCATAAACTTAATTTAAAGGGATTAAAGTCAATCTTATCCTATCCTATATAAACCCCAATGGAACACTCTCATGAATACCAACCCACGTACTCAGTAACCAACTCCCTTCTCCTACTTTCATGGATTTTAAAAAAAAAAAAACAAAAAAAAACCAAACCCACGTACAACATAAAAATAATTTTTAAAAAAAAACAATATATGCAAGCCCAAATACAATTAACCTACTTATTAAAAGAAACTACCCATAAACTTTTTTTTTTTGACAGCACAAAAAACAGGCAAACAAACTTAAGGGACTTTCCTAGCCTTAGGGGCCAGGTTATGAGCCCTTAATACAAACAATCTTTTCACCTTAACTATATTACAGAAATTGAGAGCCAAGGCCCTCTTCTTTATATCTCTAAGGACTGGTTTGCATTCTATCGGCGAGAGCGCTTCATCATAATGAGCATGGACGATTTGAATGGAGTTCGTCCACACTATAATGCTCCTAGCAAAGTTAGGGATATTTTTAATTGCAGTAAGTATGGCTAACGCTTCCGCTTGACTTGGAGAAGATGCGAAGATTTTAGAAGCTCCTTGCGCTAGTGTGTCTCCTTTGTATGAGATTACCCACCCTATTGCTACATCCCAGGCTCCATAATCCCTTCCTTTCATCTACAATAATGATTACCGGATCATCACCCTGGATGTCAGTGGGGCGGGTTTCGCGAGAGACCCGCCCCGCATCCACCCCAAGTAGGCGGGGTTGGAGGTAGGTTTGGCGGGTGATGGGTATAAAAATCGTACCCGCCATGGGTGATGGGGCAGGTGTGGATTTTGTGTTGAACTCGCCCCATTCCCACTCGCCCCGCTTCATACCCGCCATGGGTGATGGGGTGAGTTTGGATTTATTTGCATCTTTAGGTAATAATATAAATTTAGGTGAGATTTTTATGTTTTTTGTTTGGATTTTTTTTATTACGAGTATTTTTTCCGATTATATAGGTTACTTTAGTTATAAGGTTTTTTTTTTTCTATAGTTAACTTTGATTAATCCGTATATATGGAAAATGTTTGCTAAATAAGAAAAATTAGGCGGGTATTAGCGCGGGTATGAAGCGGGGATAAGACGGGAATGGATACCCAGCTGGGTGGCGGGACGGGGATAGATTTTAGCTTACACCCGTTGGGGCGGGGATCGGGATGAATTTATACTCGCAATAGGTGATAGGGCGGGGATGGGATGAAAATTTTAGGTGGGGATGGGGATGGAGGGACCTACATCCGCATCCGCCCCGCCCCATTGACATCACTACAAGCCTTACACTCCCCCCACACACCATGTCGGTTCATCGTTGGCGTTGAAAAGGCTTTCAAAGGACCAACTCAACCAAAAGCTTAAGCTGATGGTTGAAACCCCAAGATTAGTTTTATACTCTATCACGCCCCCTCACATGAAAGCCCTTTGGGATCGAAGTGTGGATGCAGCATAGGCCTCCTCATACCTAGCGCGAAATATACCACTTTGAAAGGAGGGGTGGATGAGATTCGAACCCGTGACCTTTGCATCACGTTGGCTCTGATACCATGTCAAAGGACCAAATCAACCAAAAACTTAAGCTGATGGTTGAAACCCCAATATTAGTTTTATATTCTATCAAATGCCACCTATATAGCTAGCTTGGATGGTAGGGTTGGACATCTACCAAACGCATTGAACCATCTCCTTCTCCATATCCTTGCAAGTTCCATAATAGTTGTAGGTACACACTGTGAGCAAATGCTCCATAAAGTGGAGAGCAACTCCACTACCCTTTCTTCCTCTTGTCTATCTTCACGCATGATGTATACGAGAATGTTCTTCAGCCACGTTGCCACGCCAATCCCCTGATTACCTTCCTTTCGAATGCCTAGCTCACAGGAGGTCAAAATCCTCTTTGTCACCTCACATTCCAGAAATAGGTGTGTTATGGACTCCCCTTCCTTGCCACATAACGAGCAAATTTAGGGACCAAGATGCCCCTTTTAATCAAGCAATCACGAACAGGTGGTGCATTCTAGAAACTACTACTCGTACTTTCATGGACAATGAACAACTATCATATCACAGCAAAAAAAAATAAAAATAAAAATCTTAGTGTCGTTTCTTCATCATTGTTGTGCATAGTTTCTCCTCACTACTACAGGTGTACGTGTATAACATCAATTTTATTTCCAATAGTTTAAAAAATAATTTTGGTGATATGTCTCGTGATTTCCAATGGTACAATATGACTTTTCTTAATTCAAAGCAAAACTGATATTTGTACGTTTACATTAACGGTCGATTGTAGTTGATGAGAGGCGGTCGATCGAACAATAGTTGAAGTAATTGACGACGAAGAAGCTGGACTATTTGACTAGAGGTATTGTTTACACATGTGTTTGTATCGCAGTTTTTTCTATATATTATTTTGATTGTCTGATTTTGGTCCTATGATTGTGGTTAATTTGTGGAATTTTTCAAATTTTAGTTTTTCCTATTATTTTAATAGTCTGATTTTGGTCCTTGTGTGGTGGTTAATTTGTGGGGTTTTACTGTGTTTTACAAGATTTTAGACTACAAAAAATTGTACTACCATTAGATACTCCAAATCATTTTAGACTATCGATTGCTCTTATTATGATTTGCGTGCACTTGTGTTTGAATCCTAACAAGAGCATTTTTGTTTTCGGAAATGATAAAGGTCGCAACATGCGACCTTTAAGTCGTGTCATAGTGGTGACATGGCCCGCCTATGTGTCATAAATGTATTTGGAAACTAAAATATTTAGATTATGTAACCTATTATACATGTTACAAAAAGGTAGGAAACTCTTAATATTCTAATTACAAATTATATAATGTAATTTTTCATTTCAGAAAAATAATTCTAATTTTTATAGGAAATTAGAAAAAAAAAAAATTAAAAGATTAGGATTATTTCATCTTTAATGGTTTATTGGGTTTGTTTTTCACCTTGATCTTTCATGTCCGGCGTGCCCCTCCCCCAAAAGACAAATTTTATAAAAAGATGAAGAAAATCACAAAAGTGCCCTAAACACACACCTTCATTAGTCTAGACGGAACAAGGCCGGGAACATATCATTATAAAATTTGTTCTTCAATGGAAGACCGGCCATGGTCTGAAATTCGACAGCGTAACTGCGAGTAGTGGAGATGAACAAACCTTTTACTACGAAAAAGACTTAAAACTAACTTAATTATTAAAATTAAAATAATATTTTAAAGTAATGTATAATTATGAATATTTATTTACATAAAATATATTATTAGATTATAAATTGTTGTAATTTTTTAATTAAATTGATGTATTTTTTTAATTGCGCAAAAATATATTATTAGATTATAATTTTTATTTTTTAATTTGCAATTTATAAGATATAAGGAAATATATATTTACTATAAATATAATAAATATATGTTTCCTTCTTTGTATCGATTGCCTTATTTATATATTTTCATAGTAAAAATATTGAATTGATAGTAAAAAAAAAATTGATGACGTGTAGCCTACGTGGCGCCTATATGTACCCATGAAACTCCGACATGTAAGATTGCGACAATATTTTGTTGTCACAACTTGCGACCTATATCATCGTCCTTTTGTTTTACTTTGTCTATGAAGTTATGGGATCATTTCAGTTTTAAGGAAATCAAAACATGAACTAAGATCATACTCGGTCTACACAATAATAGATTTAAACAAATATGTTGCTAATGTGGATGTGTTGATACTCCCTTGCCATAATGGTCACCGCAACACTGGTTGAGCTTATAATGTAATTGCGCGTACCCGTGTTCGAATCCAAACAAGAACAAAAATCAATTTTTAAAAAAACCTTTGAGTATTAACTTTTATGATCTTTTTGTTTTTAAGGAAATATTAAGATTTATATATCTCATTTACAAAATTACACGTCAAATATGGTCTACATAATTTATGCACAACATATTAATTTTTGAAGTTAAGATCTAAATAATTTATTTACAACATATTATAAAGGGTTAGCATACGTCATGAAAAATCACCTTCAAGACCGGTTAACAATTTTCTGATATCGTTATAATTTATTATTAGCCCCTTTGCAATCATAAAATTATATTATACGATACAACCAATTTTATATTTCCAATATATTCCTTTTATAATAGGATAAACCATATTCTAATAATTCCCCAAAAAAATAACAAGTTGACATAAAATCATAGTTAAAGTTGAAAAATGATCCAATATTTTGATTTCCTTATAAGTGAAATGATCCTATAAAATATTATATATAAAATTATTGCTCTTGCCAGATTCGAAAACGGGTGTCCGCGTATATGGTAGAAGTTCAAGCAGTGTAATAGTGAACACTGTGGCAAAGAGGTATCTACACATCATCCTTGGCAACAAATTTTTTTTAATCTATTTAATTTAAATATGATTTATTTAAAGGTGAAATGATCTTATATAATCACATATTGTCAAATAATAAAAAAATATTTTGCAAATAGATTAGAAACTCAAGCAACGCTTTATTATTAAAAGGTATTTTCATATAAATTTTACTTCATACATAGTATATAACTTTATGAAAGAGTTTATTTTTAGTGCAAATAAACATGTATAAACGGGGAAGGGATTTAAACCTGCTTCCTACGATACACAAACCTTCGGTCATTACGTCATTGGTCATATTGAGAAGAGTTACATGCAACAACAAAATAAATCATTATTCGTTACAAAAACGGCCACGGATTAGTAGGAAAAAACACCGGCGCAAAACTGGTGGTGGTGGGTGGTGGAGGGCACAAAAGTGGTGTGGTTGCTAGCATTTGGGGCGGTGGTTGAACACCAACAATTGCATTAGGAGTCATAGTTGTTGCATCACCCAATTGCATGTCTGGCCTTATCATCATCGGCATCGGCAACGGCAACGGCAACGGCAACGGCATATATGTTGCAGCAGGTGCATATGTAGTCTGTCCGAGGTGCCTCATTCTGCTCACTCCCGACATTATCTGTGTCAAATAACGCATAATGTGATACATTTACACACCCATACACTACGATAATGGTTAGCGCACATACACTACGTATTAACGTATGTAGTACACTTGTAATAATCTTCGTTTCACTAAATTGTTACACTTGCTTTTCCACAGTCAACTTTAATTGTTCTTACTATCCAACTAAATTACAACAATTCAATGTACGTTCTTAAGATACTAATTGAAATGAATAAAAAAGATATGATATGATAATACACAATCAATGATTTTGTATAGTGAGCATTATTCAATAAAAGATTACAAAATTTTACCTTGAAAGATAAAGGGTTAAGTATTTTAGTGAACGAAAATGATAAAGGTCGTAACATGTGACCTTTAAGTCGTGTCACAATGGTGACATGACATGCTTATGTGTTATGATTTAAATTGGAAACTAAACTCTTTAACTTATACTCCCTCCGTCACTCAATACTCGCACCGGTCAGTTTAAGGCATTTAAATTGACTTATTAATTTAATGGGTGTTAGTTGATAGTGGAGTATTTTTTTAATATAGTTAGTGGAAAATGTTTAAGAGGTGAGGAGTGGTGAGTCGGGGTGTGAATTTTTAAATGATTTTTTTGTAGGGAATAGGGGTGTAGGTGGGATTAGTAAGTAAGTGTGAGAAATAATATAATATTGGTATAAATTTCCATTTATAGAAGCGGTGCAAGTATTAAGGGACGACCCAAAAAAGAAAGCGGTACAAGTATTAAGGAACGGAGGGAGTATAACCTATATTCACAATGGTCATGACATGCTTATGTGTCATGATTTAAATTGGAAACTAAACTCTTTAACTTATATAACCTATTATACAAGTTACAAAAAAATGTAAGAAAATTTTAATAGTGTAATTTGTTTACTTATTTATATCAACTACCTTATTTTCATAGTAGAAATATTATATTAATAGAAAAAATTTATGATGACGTATAATCTACGTGTCGCTTATATGTACCAATTAAATTCCGACATGTAAGATTGCGACAATATTTTGTTATCGCAACTTGCGACCTTTATCATCATCCGTTAGTGAAAGGGAAAGATTACGAATTAATTACCTCGATTTGATGGTTCAAGGATTTGATTTGCTTAGCTGCATCGTGAAGGATGGCTGCTTGGTCTCTCTGCAAGTTGGTAAATGGTAATCAATTGGAATTTGGAAAATGGCTCAAAACTCATTAATTTTTGATGCTAAAAAGTTTGAAAAAGTGATATTTTACCTTAACACTAGAATTGGGCAGTAGATTCTGCAGAGCTTGTAACTTATCATTAATTTTCCTCCGTCGCGCTCTCTGTACACTATTATTCCGCTTCTGTAAACACAAAAATTAATAATTAATCCGGCTCCGGTCAAAAGGACGTTTAAGACTGGTTTTTAATGAGTAAAAAATTGGATTGGATATCCGATTTTTCTTTTTTTTAAAAAAAAATATTTATTTTATTTTAATTGACCACCTTTAAGAAATTTCGGATCGGATAGGTAACCGAAATAACTAAGCATAAGTGTTTTTTTTTTGTTCTACTACGAGGAGTTCTCACCGCCTTCAGCAAGTGGATTAATTTCCCGCATCTTATTGTTGTAGTGCTCAAATCATCATTCTTGTGAATGTTTGTGATCACCCTCCACATGAAAGTAATTTTCTTTTTATTATGGATTGCGTCATTGCGTGATATTATTTGTTGTGCCCTTGGCTTATGCGAAGTATATTTTGTTGCTTTTTGTTTTAGGAAAACATTTTATTGTTTTTGGCCAAACAACACCGTAATTCATTCCTATAGGTAAACGCATGCAGCAGCCCTCTTGGCCCATTAGAGTGACCCATTAATATTTTGAACTTGACCCTGTCCCTTGTGACATTGACCCTGACCCTGACCCTAACCCTGTTATTATCTTTCTGACCCACTGCCGGCCTGCCCCAGTAATGACCTGCCCTAACTCGGCCCGATCCGCCCAATAACCAGGCTTACTCCGCATGTATAAGCAAAAAGGTGGGCCTGAAAGTATCTGGTCATAATTGGAATGCGATGAAGCACCTTGGATAACATTAACTAAAAGGCCCTACTTTAGGCCCAGTTTCATTGGATAGAAATAAAATGCACAAGAGACCAATTATAAATTTATGATCCAATTCCCTGTGCAGTAACTAATTAGGCTCTACTTTAGGCCCAGTTTCATTGGATAAAAATAAAAGGCACAAGAGACCAATTATGAACTTATGATCCAATTCCCTATGCAGTAACTAATTAGGCCCTACTTTAGGCCCAGTTTCATTGGATAGAAATAAAAGGCACAAGAGACCAATTATGAACTTATGATCCAATTCCCTATGCAGTGACTAATTAGGCCCTACTTTAGGCCCAATTTCATTGGATAGAAATAAAAGGCACAAGAGACCAATTATGAATTTATGATCCAATTCCCTATGCAGTGACTAATTAGGCCCTACTTTAGGCCCAATTTCATTGGATAGAAATAAAAGGCACAAGAGACCAATTATGAATTTATGATCCAATTCCCTATGCAGCAACTAATTAGGCCCTACTTTAGGCCCAGTTTCAGTGGATAGAAATAAAGGGCAACAAGGGACCAATTATGATCCACTTCACTATGCCCAACATTAATAACAATGACAAACTAACCCAAGTCCATCTAAATGATGTACGCAAATTTCATAGATAAGTGAATTGGAAATTTGGAACATAGCTAACAAGTAACAATATTGTTATCTCACCTTGGGCATCTTCTTTGTAGCACCATAATGATGACCATTATTACTAGGTGTACATTTATGCTTAGTATCCATGGCTAGCTCTTTTCCTTTTGGCTCGTTAACACGATCTACCTCTTTCAATAACTCGACTCCCTGCGACGTACCATATTATCAATCAATTAATATAAATATAAAAAATTATAAACTTTGAAGAAATCTCTAAAGTAATTTTACCATAGGGCAATTTTCATACCTCATTAGGTAGATGGTGATCATGAGTAGAAGGTGGTAGTAATTCGAGCTCGGAAATAAGTTGAGAGAGATTATCATGAGGCAATAGAAGACTAGTTCCATCAACATTGTTTTGATTAACAAGAAAATCTTGGGCAAATTGATCATCCGTCCATTGAAGACTACCAACAATGTTGATGTCGCCGTCGTCCTCGACAACATTGTGTATATTTGTTGCTAAATTGGGTGTAGAATTGGAAGTAGCAAAGATAGTTGAAGGAAGTGAAGCCATAGACATAGTAATTAAATCATGTCACTTGATATTTGGTTAAGAAACACACTCTAGTGTACTTAATGTGCCTATATATACTCATAACGTTAAAACAAATAAATAAATAAATATCAACAAATAAATGGTTAGAATATTAATTTGGACTTTTGGATTATGGATTTCCTTATGGCCCAGGTTAACCGGGTTTGTTGGACCCCCAATAGAACGTGCGTTGGGGAAGCAGCACTTCACTTCCTAGCTTATTCTAACCCAGCCCTTATCTTAGATTCTTAGGGCATTAGGACTTGGCAAGTCAGGAGCGTCGACGGACGCGGACTGAACTGTTCGGAATAGGCTCGGTTAAAGTTTTGTTCGAGTTCATAATTTTTTTTTCATATAAAAACTTATACTTCTTAGTATGTTTCTTAACTTTTCTTATCAAAACTTATGTTATCAGTTTTATGACATTTACAAACATATTTGAATCTAACAAATACACAAATAAATCAAATAAAAACTTCCATTCTACATGCAAAGCTACTACCGTTATACATTAAAGTTTCCTTATGACCTCGTTTATATCGCAATTAAGCTTATTATATTATCTAAACTTATACTCCATATTATCTTAGGTTCCGTTCTATTCACTTATTTTGTCTGAATTTATATTATCTGAACTTAACTGAACTTATTTTATCTGGAAAAAAAAATTTGTCTGAAATAACTTATTTTAATGTGAAAATATATGGAAAAAACTTATATTTTCTAAAATTATCCAAACGTTTATATAAAATAAGTCAAACAGAGCCCTAAGTTTTTAATATATGCATTGGTTTGAAATACATAAAAATAAGATGAACAAAATATGTTGGCGATTGAGCTACAATGAGTCTCGTGCTTATAGTATTTACGACAAAATTCCGGCTACGTGTTAAAAACGTACATGGTTATGTGGATATTCGGTATTGGATAAAACACAACCATACGTGAGCCAATACACGAGATTGATCGACAATCGGTTGAAAAGATATAAATATACTACCTCCGTTCCTTAATGTTCTTTACGCTTTGGAATATGTGTCCAAAGTATGAAAACTTTGATCGTAGATTCTCATTGTTATATACATCAAAATGTTATCATGTAAGATCTTGTTAGATTGGTCTCGTTATGTATTTTCAAAATATCAAATTTTAATAATTTTTTCACATACGGAAATGGATATATAAGTGGTTAAATATTGCATTGGAGTTTGTGCAAATAGTAAGCGTAAAGAACATTAAGGAACGGAGGTAGTACATAATCTAAGTATAATTTAAATATAAATAAAATTATGTTAAAGACTTGGATCGTAAGTATATCTTCTCCGTAAGATATTAGCAAATACGACGTTTTCCGTATTACCGTATACGGAGTATGAGTTATCGTGACGGATGTGATTGCATAATAAAGCCAAATGCCCATGCATCTCAAAATTATAAATTAGTTTATTGATTGAATGGCTTTTGTAAGAATATAGTACAGAGGCGCAGTGTCTCTTCGGGCAAAAAAAAATAACATGTTAAAACAATTAAAAATATATAAAATACGTGGCAATAATGAACAAGCATGTCAAATTCGTGGCATGCATCTTTAAGATAAAATAATACTTCCGCCGTCTTTTAATACTCGTTTCACGCATGTCAATGCACAACTTTGATCATTTATATCATTGAGACGAATCTAACAAGATCCCACATGACTATGTTTTATCTTATACAAAAAACAATACGAATAGTCAAAGTAGATTATATGAATAGTGGCAAAAGTCCAAACGTTGCGAGTATTAAAAGACGGAGGAAGTACTTAACAGCCAATAGGTCCAATGCAAACAACGTAACTAAAAATTAGGATAATGAAAAATATCATAAATCCCCTTATATGAGTAGTAAAACCTCTTTTCAATTAATCGATTCATAATGCATTAATGCTAGTTTTGTCACTACCTTAGCTTACATATACTATTGCGCTAGGTCCGCCCCATCAGTTCTTCAATAATTAGGAACACGTCAGGATAATTTAGTAGAGCAATCAATAATCGATTGAATACAAGTTAGTTTACAACGGTTCAACGAAAACTCGTGTCATATCAGCTGGGTGTCTTTGTTACTCCGTATATCATAATTCATGCACATATGTTACGAATTACGATAGATTAGTGTCTTAGTCAGAGTAATATCCTAAGCATATTGGTACTAGGAATATCATTACACAATTTAGAAGGTGGCCGGACCATGGTGCACGTAGAGCATGATTTACCTTAAGAACACTAGTATATATATATATATATATAATTGAAAAAACACCTGGTTACGAGAAAAGAACATGAGTATTTTGTTTAATTTAGGTTTTTAATAAATAATAAATTAATATATTATTTTTATAACAAAAAAATGAAATATTATATCGCATGTTCTTTCGCCGTAATGTCATGTTCTTTTGCTTTTGCACATATGTTCTTTTGGTGCACCATGCTCTATGTGCACCACGATCCATAGTCCACGGATGGCAGTCAGAACTATGCATTCATAATATGTTTGTGTTCAAATAGGATAAGCAGCCGTATTACTCCTAATTAGAATTGGGTTATAACTCCTAATATGTTGTATTATATATATTGGGCAAATCAATAATAATATATAAACCCAACTTGATCAATATTTGTTATGGTATCAATAGCAAGGTTCAATTTTT
The DNA here is from genome assembly GCF_020520425.1 of Spinacia oleracea. Classification (NCBI taxonomy): domain Eukaryota; kingdom Viridiplantae; phylum Streptophyta; class Magnoliopsida; order Caryophyllales; family Amaranthaceae; genus Spinacia; species Spinacia oleracea. Next base: position 10,870,546 of record NC_079489.1, on the reverse strand, counting down.
TTTCCACAAAATTAAAATACAAACTGTGAGTTATGGGCAAGGACCAAAATCCAAACCAGGAGAAGAGCTTGCTAAGGAAAATCATCTGGTTTCAAGCGATGCACCCGGAAACATTATCACACCCATTAAACTGCGTGGCTAAAAAAACTACGATGAGTGGGTTGCGTCTGTTTGTCGAGCACTCATATCAAAGAGGAAATTTGGTTTCGTGGAAGGAAAAATCACAGAACCTACGGACCATGATCGACTTGCGGTGGATAGCCATGCACTCGATGCTTGTCTCATGGATTTCACACACAATGGAGGAATCTCTACGATCAGCTATTAGAGATTTCGACGACGCCAGAGTTATGTGGCTCTATTTGAAGACGCAATTATGTTTTGTCAGTGGCACTCGCGTGTTCCAATTGAAGAAGAAACTTGGTGAATGCAAGCAACAACCTAACGAACCTGTAGCAGACTATCATGGTCGCCTTTTAACTTTATGGAAGGAATTCATTGCTTATTGAAGAAATTGGGAGGAAATACGGTGACGGCCTTGCGTTTATTATTTCACATGTGAAGTATTTATACAACTCTTAGAGAAGTGTATGTTGTAAGCTAGAAAAGATATTAACAAATAAGCTTAGCTGTACACAATAAAGAAAATATCTTGTTTCCTTAATATCTTATACTCCTATACTCCCCCTCAAGTAGGAGTGTGGGGATCACGAACACCCAACTTGGACAAAAGAAAATGAAATTGAGTAGCTCCAAGTGCCTTTGTAAAGATGTCAGCCAGTTGAAGAGAAGTACGTACATGAGTCGTACTAACAATGCCAGAAACTAGGAGCTCTCGTACAAAATGACAATCGATCTCGATGTGTTTCGTGCGTTCGTGAAAGACAGGGTTGGCAGCAATATGAATTGTTGCTTGATTGTCGCAAAACAAGCGAACTGGTTGCCGATGAAAGACACCTAAACAAGCAAGGAAAGAACGCAACCACTTGATCTCAGCACAACTGAATGCCATAGAGCGGTATTCCGCTTCTGCAGAAGAGCGGGACACAGTTGCTTGCTTCTTCGTCTTCCACTATATAGGAGACGAACCAAGCATGAGAAAATAGCCTGTAATGGAACGACGAGAGATGGGACAACTCGCCCAATCAGAGTCACAATAAGCATACAATTGCAAATCATTGTCTGCACGAAGGAACACACCTTGACCAGGATGTGTTTTAAGGTATCGCAAGACCCGAATGGCTGCCTCAAAATGTTCTTGCCGAGGAGATTTCATAAATTGAGATAAGATATGCACCGAATAAGAGATATCGGGACGAGTAATAGTGAGATAAATCAGACGACCAATTATACGCCGATATTGTGCAACATCATGATAAAATGGGCCTGAAGCAAGAGCCAAATTATAATTCTGAGGTAATGGAGTATCCACTGGTTTACAAGACCCCAAACCCGTTTCGGCAAGAATGTCTAAAGTATATTTACGTTGGCACAAAAACATTCCTTCCTGTGACCTTGCGCATTCGATCCCCAAAAAATATTTAAGAGGACCCATGTCCTTTAGCTTAAAACATTCATCCAAATAATGCTTAAAGGACGAGCAAAGGGCCGAATTGTTGCCTGCAACTAGAATATCATCCACATATACCAAAACAGAGAGAATATCAGTCCCCTTTCGGAGAGTAAACAAAGTATGATTAGCATGAGATTGTTGGAAACCATATCGGCGCAAAGCGGAAGTCAATTTTGCAAACCAATTTCGAGGGGACTGACGAAGACCATACAAAGATTTTCGAAGACGGCACACTTTATTTGGAGATGTTGAAGTAAAACCAGGAGGAAGCTTCATATAAACTTCTTCTTTAAGATCACCATGTAGAAATGCGTTATTGACATCAAGTTGATGCACCTCCCAGTTCTTAGCAATTGCTACGGCTAGAAAAGTGCGGACACTTACCATTTTAGCTACAGGAGCAAAGGTGTCAGTGAAATCTTCCCCTGCTCTTTGATGATTACCCAAAGCTACTAGCCGAGCTTTATCTCTCTCAAATGCACCATCAGACAAAAACTTGGTCCTGTATACCCATTGAGAACCAATAGGCTTCTTTCCTGGTGGTAAATCAACAATTTCCCAAGTGTCATTCCGTTCCAAAGCATCAATTTCATCTTGCATAGCCTTTCTCCATCTAGACTCACGTGATGCTTCTTTATACGAAGTTGGATCAACATTAACACTTATAGCAGCCAAAAAATTTCTATGGCTCTCAGAAAAATTATTATATTGAACATAGTTGACAATAGGAAATTGCATACCTGAGGATGTAGAAGGAGTAGGTGATTTTTCTCTAGAAATGGGGGGTGTAACTTGAGCCGAGTGACATATATAATCTGTCAACCAAGAAGGCGGACGCCGCACACGAGGAGGTGGGTCAGTAATTGGTCGTTCGTCGACGGAAGTAGGTTCTCTAGAATCATGGAGTGGGGTGCTGTGCATTGGTATTGTCAAATTTACCACGTCATTTGATGAGTCACAAGAACTGGATGCACAATGTTGTTGGTCTGTGTTTCCCGTAGGAGCTGCAGTACGTTGTGGTCTACTAGAACTAGCAGTAGGATCTGGTTGGTGCTGGAAACTAGTTGCTCTTTGGTGTTGGGGTGAGGTGATAATCTGTTGGATTGCTGGTGAAGATTGTTGAGCAAGCTGTTGAGATGGAGTGGTGGTAACATTGTTTCCTTTGTCCACATTATGTAAGTCCATCTCCCAATCGTACAGTAAGACATCATCAAAATTTGGTGTATGAGATATTGGAGTTTGAGAGAAAGGAAATACATTCTCCAGGAAGCGTACATCTCTTGAAATTAAAATGTCTTTAGCCTCCAAATCATAAACTTTCCACCCCTTTTTACCGAACAGATATCCCAAAAATACACACTTTCGGCTACGAGAATCAAACTTATCCTTGTGACGTTGCTTATTATGGACATAACAAAGACACCCAAAAACCTTTAACAAGTCAAAGTGAGGAGTAGACCCAAATAAGAACTCATATGGTGTCTTACCCTCTAAGATCTTTGTAGGTGTTCTGTTAATAAGATGGACAACAGCCTGCACACTCTCACCCCAAAATTCAATTGGCAAAGATGCTTGGAACCGAAGAGCTCGGGCAACCTCTAAAATATGGCGATGCTTTCTCTCTACACGACCATTTTGTTGAGGAGTCCCTACACATGATGTCTGAAATAACATGCCCTGCTCATTAAAAAATGGTAATAAAGGAAAAAATTATGTTCCATTATCCGAACGTACCATTTTCACAACTTTTCCAAAGTATGTTTTTACCATAGCAAAGAAACTACGAAAGCAACCAGGAACTTCAGTCTTGTCTTTCATTAAATACACCCAAACTGCACGTGAGTTATCATCAACAATAGTAAGAAAATAATGAGAACCAGTAAATGAGGACTTTGTATACGGCCCCCAGAGATCACAATGAATCAAACCAAAAAGTTCCTGATTTTTATTTTCACTAATAGGAAAAACATTACGAGTTTGTTTAGCTCGATAACAAACATCACAAGCATCCAAAATCTTCTTAATTTTGCTATTCCTACTAGAGCTAGAAATAAAAGACATAGTTTGACTAGAAGGATGCCCAAGTCGTTGATGAAGAAGCAAAGTTGTGTCTGCAGTAGTAGCATGAACCTGAACCTCCTGTGTCACTGGCTTGAAGTAATACACCCCATTCCTATGCTCACCCATTCCAATCAATATCCTCGTATTGCAATCCTGAATCACACACAATTTGTCAGTAAAGGTCACAATGCAAGAAGACTCAAGTATTAATTTACCAACTGAAATAAGGTTGCATTTAATGCTTGGGACATATAAAACGTTGTTTAGCACTAGCCCAGTACTTAAACGTACACTCCCTTGCTTTATTGCACTGGTCTGCACCCCATCGGGTAGGCTCACCGGTTGAGGTGATAAGTCGACACAATCGAACAAGAATTCCAATGTCCCTGTCATATGATGGGAGGCACCACTATCAAGTAACCAAATACCATCGTCAAAAACCGTCTTACCATTCATGGTTACTGAGGAAGGTGAATCAAGCATGGAAAGTAAACGTTGCACTTGATCTTGAGTGAAAGCAGGAACAAGAGACGATGAGGGTGCTGCTACATTGGACGATGATATCGCGTTTGCTGTTGGTGTGACAGTGTTGTAAGTGTTGTTACGCTGCTGTCCACGACCTCCCCCTCGACCACGTCCTCCCCCTCGACCACGTCCACGACCACGAATGCCAAGTCTTTGATAGCAATGTTCATAATCATGGCCTGTTTTGTCGCAAAAGGTACATATAAGAGGAGTTGTAGGTGTGGGTACAGGGGAAAATTTTGGTTGAGGAGCAGCAACAACATTAGAAGGGGTTGTAGATTGCACAGCAAAACTCAAGACACCATTTTTATCATCACGACCTCGAACAATATTCTTGTGTCTTTCTTCCTGTGTCACTAAGGCAAAAGCCCGATTAAGTACTGGAAAGGGATCCATACCCAAAATTTGAGTTCGAATGTTACGAAATTCCTCATCATCCAACCCCATAAGAAAATCATGAGTTTTGTCACGTTCCACCCGAAGGCGAATCTTGGCAGCAGCAGAACAGGAACAACCACAGGTTATGTCTTCAACACCGTATAATGCATCCCAAAGAGCTGTAAATTTATTGTAATATGTAACAACAGTCATGCCCTTTTGACGAAGTGTATGATACTCAGTTTTCAATTGGTGAATACGAGGGCCATTAACAATAGCATATCGTTGCTTAAGATCAGTCCACATTTCAATTGCTATTTTATGAGAAACAACACTTGGTTGTATTGAAATATCAATTGAATTAAACAACCAGCCGCATATAGTCGAATTATTGGACCTCCAAGCAACAAATTCGGGTGATTTTTCATCAGTAGGTCTAAGAATTTCACCATTAACAAAGTCTTGCTTGTTTTTACCCTCTAGTCCATTCATGACTGCCATAGCCCAAACATCAAAATTATCTCCAGTCAAAACATACTTGGTGATAGACATACCTGTGCCTTCGGATGGGTGGAGATAATAGATCGAAGATGGGTCGTGAATAAGCATCGGCGCCTTGACTTTGTCGCCTCCTGCCATTCTTATACACTTGATTGAATCCAAAAAGAAAATTGGAACCTTGTGAAAATACGGAGGAACCGTAGAAGGATCCAGTGAAATCAATCTGATGAAAGAAATAGCAAGGTAAATGATGCAATTGAGAAGCAGAGAAAAAAATAAATTGAAGGGAGACTGTGGATCTTTAAATTGATGGCTGTGATACCATGAAGAAATTGGGAGGAAATACGGTGACGGCCTTGCGTTTATTATTTCACATGTGAAGTATTTATACAACCCTTAGAGAAGTGTATGTTGTAAGCTAGAAAAGATATTAACAAATAAGCTTAGCTGTACACAATAAAGAAAATATCTTGTTTCCTTAATATCTTATACTCCTATACTTATGCCCGTGTACCTAAGTGCTCATGTGGATCTTGAAAGTGTAACATTGTTGGGTAGGTGAATGCAATACGAGCCGAAGATTATCTCCATTGTTTCTTGATTGGCTTGGGCACTCCGTATGAGGCCATTCGAGCCCAATTGTTGGCACAATTACCACTACCGAGCGTGGAAGAAGCGTACTTGAATGTCTGCAATACAGATGACCTCCATGAAGAACACAGTCAGGAGGGACCCTAATATTTCGTGGCATTCAAGGTTGATTCTCGTTCAAGGACCCGCGGCGATGATAACAATGACAAATTTTATAATCATTGTAATTAGGTCGGACACGATGATCATGAGGATGGGTGTTTCCAGTTGATCGGATATCCGGAGTGGAGATCGGGGGATCGCAAGGGTCGCCGTGGTTCTGGCCGGTCTGGTAGTCGTGGAAGTAGAGGAGGCTTTGGTCATGGTTCTAGGAGGCACAACAACTCAGATGGAGGAAGCAATACAAGGACGACATGTAAAGGCCAATAAAATTCAGGCCCATAATGTCACTGCACCCAAATCACAAAATTCAGGCAGCCTTACAGATGGGCTTGTAGGGGTGTCATCAACCCAAGTCCAACATATTCTAGATATTTTATAATCCAACGCAAAACCAAAATTGCAAGATAATTTTAATTCTAATCGTTTTTGGATCGTTGATACGGGAGCGTCCAATCATTGCACATACGACCTTTCGATATTAAAAAATATACGGACAATCCCAAACTGCCTCGCGGGACTTTCGGACGGCAAAGATTCTAACTCTAATCAAAGTGGTACGGTGGAATATATTAAACGACGGATTAATACTTGATATTGTGTTATTTGTGCCTTGTTTAAATTACAATTTAATTTATGTGACGCAATTGAGTGATGAATCGCATTGTTCTGTTCAATTTACTAACAAAATATGTGTTATACATGACTGGTCGACAAGAAAGATGATTGACCTGGGTGAAAGAGCAGAAGGACTTTATTTTTTCCGTGGAATTTCGTCCTTCGAAGTGCATGCAGTCGAGACAGGATGTGTGGTAGAACTATGGCATAAATGAATGAGACATCCGTCGGAGAAAATGAAGCTTCTTCCTCCTGTGAGTAGTGCAGTTAGAAAAAATAATATTTTATGCGACGTATGTCCTTGTGCTAAGTATACCAGAAATAGCTTTCCTATTAGTTAGAATAGAGTCAATAGCATGTTTGACTTAATACATTTAGATTTATGGGGGCCCTATAAGACTTGTTTGTCTTGTGGTGCTCGGTATTTTTTAACTATTGTAGATGATTTTTCTAGAGGAGTATGGATTTATTTGATTCGTGATAAAACTAAAGTTGAAGATATTGTTGCAATGAGTAAGCGTCAGTTTAATCAAGATATTAAAGTAATACAAAGTGATAAAGGTATGAAATTTAATTTTCTGCAAGGTTATTTTTTAAAAAATTGAATTTTCTTTGAGTCAACATGTGTGAGTACCCCTCAACAAAATGGTAGAGTAGAACGGAAACATCAACACCTCTTGAGTGTTTCCCGGGCATTACGGTTTCTTGCGAATTTACCTAAGAAATTTTGGGGTGAATGTGTTTTTATCGGCTTGTTACTTGATTAACCGGATACCTACACCGTTACTTGATAATAAAACACCATACGAAATGTTATTTGGTAAAATTCCGTCATATGAGTTAATCCGAGTATTTGGTTGTCTTTGTTACACTCACAACCAACGTAGTAAAGGGGACAAATTTGAGTCTGGGGGTCGACGATGCATTCTTGTTGGCTATCCATTTGGAAAGAAGGCCGGGGTGGCATTTATTTGATTTAGAAATTCGTGAATTTTTCGTATCTTGTGATGTTTGATTTCATGAAAAACAATTTCCATACACCGAAAATTTGAAGGATGATATTGAGGTATGTACGAATGGGGAACATATCACCATATATGATAGTGATGAAGATGAAGTGATGCGTGGTAATGCAACAAGGAGTTTGCAGCAGCAAAAATTACAGGCATGGGGGCGAGCTTGTGGTTGAGGCACAGACTGTGATGCCTGAGGCGCTGCCTGTAATACACGAGGCGTTGCCTATGATGTCGCGTACAAGTGTGGTGTAATGCGGACAATCATATTCTATCTTTTTATCGATACAACCACATATTAAGCCGTATCAGGATGCGAATGCGACTAAATATGTATCCAGACTATTTCAGGAAGCTTTCTATTTATATAAGTTACTATTTTTTACAAGCACATATTGTACTCTATATATTGCAAACCCCATATATGGAACTATCGAATAATATAATTTTACCATGAGTATATTTATCAAAATTAAACAATCAAACAATTAAAATAAACTTACATTGATGGTGTGACGGTAATTATCTTGTTTTTATATTCGATCAGCGGCTAGGGTTTCCTTTGTTTCTTGTATGCTCAGTCGGGGGTTTGGTGATGATAATGTGTTGTGAATAAACGGGAGAGATAATAGAGAGAATGTTGGTGTGTGTATTATTCCATATAATATTGGGTATATGTAGGTTACAATAGTTAGGATTTTTCTTGGAGAACAAAAATCCTAGAATATTTCGGAGATATTGATAGGTAGAATGGACATCCATATTATATTTCATAAAAACATCATCGTACTTTATCCTATTTAATTATTTTTTATTTTATTTTTTGTTCTACTACGAGGAGTTCCCACCGCCTTCGGCGAGTGGACTAATCTCCCGCGGGAGTTTGCATGGGTACCTCCATGGGCAGCATCCCTTCCAGTTGAGATTTTTTCCATTCCCAAGGCTCGAACCCGAGACCTTGGTTAAGAAGCAAGAGACCCTTAATCACTCATGCCAACCTCAATTGGTTATTTGAGACGAGTTTAGTTGAGTGTGAGGCGAGTCTGAAAATAATGTATAAAAATAGGAAAAGTAGAGTCTTCTATGAGTCTGAATAATAAAAAAAAAATTAGTAAAAAACTAACGTGGCAGAGTTTGAAGATTGAGGATGAGTACGAGGGATAAACTCGCCTTGACACTTGCACTTTGCACAATGCAATACAGAAATAATGATTGATTTTGTCTTTCCTTTATGCACCCCAAAATATGGTAATATAAACGAAGAAATATTTTTATTTATTATTAGAAAAGAAAATCCAGGAAGTGCTTACCAAGAAACACTGACCTAAAATATCCACATCGGATGAAATACAAGCAAATGTTCATGTGTATAACGGAATCAATCATTTTCGTCAATTGTTGCGCGCCACTCGAGGAGTGTTTGGTTTAACATAAAATGAAGGAACTTATCTAATTAATGGAAAACAAAATAACCTTTCATGTTCGACCAAACCAATCGCAATCGAAAATTTGATTCAGAAATTACACTAAGGAGGATCACTATTACAAAAATTAATGAAAATTAACTAAATTAAGTTCTTTTTAATAAGCATTAATGAAAATTAACTAACTTTTTTTTTGCTAACTACCTTGATTTGATGCTCCAAGGATTTGATATGCTTAGCTGCATCGTCAAGGATGGATGCTTGGTCTCTCTGAAAGGTGATAATTAATCAATTGGAAAATGGCTTGATTCAGATGCTAAAAATTAAGTTTGGGAAGGCGTTAGGCCATGTTCTTCTATTCACCTTATTTCCACTTATTTCAAGAAAGATAAGTTCACATAATATAAGTTCAGTAAAAATAAGGGTTGACCAATTATAATTTATAACTAAAATAAGTTTTAATAAGTTCAGATAAGATAAATTGAGGAAAAATAAAGTGAAAATCAGGTGAATAGAATGCACCATGTGAAAATCAGGTGAATAGAACGCACCATGTGAAAATAAGATGAGATAGTTTACCTTACAGCTAGGATGGGGGAGTAGACTCTGTAGAGCTTGTAACTTGTTATTAATTTGCCTCCGTCGGCTTCTTTCTACACTATTTCGTTTCTGTATGCAACAATACACGCAAAATTAAAAAAAAATATTGCGAATAATCACAGAGCCCAAAATATTATTATAAATGGGGGAGTGATTCGAATATGAGACCTATTATATACACATATACAGTATTAACCACTCAGATGAGAGAGATGCTGCCAATCAAGGTACCCATACAAACTCACGCTGGAGATTATTCCACTCGTCCGAAGACGGTGGGAATTCCTGGTAGTAAAACCAAAATAATAAATAAAACGGTTTTAACACTGTACTAAGACTTTATTAGTAAGAAAAATTAATAATTAATTAACTGTACGTGCTCCGATAATAATTGGGTCATTTACCCGTCAAAAATCCAATCGAGTCGAATACTGAAATCATATACGGAATATGATTCAACATTCAGAAAAGAATTGAACCATAAACCTCTAAGATTTAAGATAAGACTCTTATTAAGTGAGTCAGCCCTTACTTGGTTATATGCATAATTGCATATAGTAGTACTCCCTCCGTATTTTAAAAAGAGATACACTTTAACCGATACATAGTTTAGGAGTGTGAGTTAAATTTATTAAAGTAAAATGAAAATGGGGTAATGGATAAATTATTTATTATAATAAAAAAATGATGTGAATTATTTATTATAATAACATAAAGAAAGAAACATTAATAATCCGTTTAAGAAAAGTGTATCCTTTTTAAGATAGGGAAGGAGTATTATTTGAACAAAAACTCAAAACGCAGTTATTAAAGGGTCTTGGGCGGATGTGTTATTTTCTGTCTAGTCCATTCTGAGTCCGCTTCAGTGGACCGATCCAGGTTTTATCTCCACTATTCTAGTATTCTGTATGCATAACTGCATAAGTAACATAGTGGGCCTCAAAGTATCTGGTCTTCATTGGAATGGGATAAAGCACCTTGGATAATAGGCCCAGTAAAAGAGGCCAAATTTTACTGACGGGTCATGCCAAACATATAATTTATATGAGATTTAAATTGCAAACAAATTAGGGGATGTACGTACTTGTTTTAATTTTAGTGATCAGACGCTTTCTTCATGGGAAGGTAAATAACTTTAAGTTAAAATGACGAGTAAAAAAGAAAATTCCACAAAAGAAATTTAAAGAGCTAAGAATATTGCATACTCTCTCACCTTGGACATCTTCCTTGTAGCACCATTATGATGAGATTGATTACCATCTCTAGGTGAACATTTATGTTTAGTATCAATAACTACCTCTTCCCCTTCCCGCGTGTTAGCACGGTCTACTTTTTCCAATAACTCGACTCCCTGCAATGTATTATCAATCCATTAAACAGAATAACGTAAAACTAGAAATTGGTGATCGTTATCAAAATTGAAGACGTATCTAGTTAGCTAACTAAAAAAAACTCTAGCAAACATGAAGACAACGAATTATTGAAACAACACGTATCACAGGTTAGTCAGCTCAGCTACCCAAGTCTTCACTTTAAGAATTTCACAGTTAATGGGGCTCGTCCCACCAACTCCACGTCTCACCCACTTACGTGGTTCTTTATAACTTATATTCATTCTTTATTTTTAAAGGTGCAAGGGAGAAAAAGCACAAAGAGATTGAAACATACCGCATTGCATACCTCATCATGAGGTGAATGGATACTACCAAGTAGATGATCATCAGGACTACAAGGTGATAAGGACGATGCTTGAAATTCGAGCTCCGGGAGAAGTTGGAAAAGATTATCATCAGGCAACCAAAGTAAAGTATTATTGTTTTGATTATTAGCAAAAAGATCGTCTGCAACTGCAAGCTTATCATCTATCCAATTAAGATTTCCAAAAACGTCGTCGTTCTCGACCTCGAAAACATTATTATGTACATTTGTAGGTAAAGTGGGTGCAGAAATGGTGATGGTTGAAGAAAATGGAGCCATAGTAATATTGTTGCTAGCTACCTTAATTAGTTTTCCGAAAGTATGACACGTGCTTACTAATGTTGTGATTTTAAATCGTGTCAACTGACATTTGGTTAACAAACCCATTGTAGTGTATACCGTATTTATATACATACAAATACAAATATTACTCCGTAATAAATAAATTGTTAAATTAGGATATTTCTTTGGACTATGATGAGGTTCCTTGTTGGCCAGGTTCACTTCACCCCCACTAAACCGGGCTTTTTGGACCCATTCAGGTAAGCCCAAAACAATTTTAGTTGGGGAAGCAGACATATGAACTTTTAACATACCCCCACAGCTTCTTCTAACCCAGGCCTTATCTTTAAGGGTATTTCGGAGGAACGAAGACTCAACTTCGCCACTAATTTCTATATATGGGTTATTTTTATCCAGCTTTTTTAAAAACTTTTATAATAAATTATATTTAATGGATAACAATTGTAAAGGGTTACGTTGCAACCTTTATGCATTTTTAATGATTTTGAAATTTTGAAATAATAATTTTATTAAATCAAAAAAATTATCCCAAAAAATAGATAAGTTTTACATTATATTGGATTAATTTTTAAAAAAATGTAATTTAATTCTGATATACAATATTTATGTACGCCATCCTTAAATAAAAATTCAAAAACTTTTGTGTGCCCCCGACCTACGGTATTTTATTGTACATCCAAATATAAAAGTGAACCAGATAAAAGATATGACCTTATTCGAGGACTAAAGTTACCTTACTCTAGGATAAATGTGACCATAACCATTGAAAAACGTGACCCTGACAATAAACAATGAAGTGACCCTAATCAAAAGTGATATGCTTGTACAAGTTATAACTATGACCAATACAACACCACAAATGAAAATATACATCAATACACAAATGTAATATACTACAGGTAGTAAGTTACGTGGAGCTTCACCCCACACCATGTACAATATTGTACATTGCTCTACCATTTGAGTTAATAGCCTTGAAAATAAGGTAACTTATAACATCAATAAGGGTAACTAAAAGAACATAACAGGTGCGGATAACATTCCTCTTTTAGGCCGTCATACAATATATTATCGTAGATCGGTCTTTCTGAAAAGTTTGTGATAAAAATTTGTGTTTTGTCTATGGATATGGATATAATCCTCCCATTTTATCTTAACTTATCTGAACAGAACAAGTCATCGAGTTATTAAAATATAAAGACAAATGCTTGAAATTGAATGGAAATATGTATACTTCCCAGTTCCCATGATATGAATAAATTAATGCTTCCTTCGTCTTGTTTTACTTGCTTCATTGGACTATTTTTATAAAGTTTATTAGATTAAATGAAGCAAGTAAAACGAGACTTGGAGCTAGAGTTTGACACTTATCGAGTCCTATCAAATTTATAAAATAATGTGCATACACGGCTCTTGAGTCGTGCCTCTAGTGTCGTGTCTGGGTGCTGGCCCGGCTAATCGGCCATGTCCAATTACTTGGAGCATAAGTAAGGAATCTAAAAGATACAAACGAATGTCATGAGTCTCGTCAGTAATGACGATATAATTCCGTATAATAAAGCCAAATGTCAATGTAACTGAAAATCGCTAAATCTGTAAAATTAATTACTTGCCTTTTGCAATAGCAAATAACAAAGGTGCCAGTGTCTAGCTCTTCGACCAAAAATAAAAAAAGAAAATAAGACATTAAAATTGAAATAATGATATTTTAATAATACGTGGCAATAATAAAACACGTATGTCAAATTAATACGGAGTAATATCCATGTTTTTGGAAAAAAAGAGGTAATGTTGTGAGCCAAATTACCAATAGATCCTATACGAGTATACGTCATGAATTAAGGTTTGCGAACAAGTATAAATAAGTATTACTTTTATACTCCCTTCGTATTTATTTAAGAGATACACTTGGTCGGACACGGGTATTAAGAAAAAGAATTGAATGAAATTAAGTAATAAAACAAGTGGAGTTGGGTAGATATTTTAATAAGTAAAACAAGTGGAGACCATGTCATTTTAAGGGATGGGGGCTGGGAGTGGGGTGTAGATAGATTATTTAATTAGATGGTGGAGTTGATAAGTTACTAAAAATAACAAGTGTATCTTTTAAATAAATACGACTGGAAAAAGCAAGTGTATCTCTTAAATAAATACAGAGGTTTTATTACATTAAACCCTCCTATATAAGTTTCCTCCTCAAATAATTGATTCAAATAAATATTGATATCCCCTCCAAATCTCCAAAAACTATGTATAGATTGATATTGCCAATTTTGCCCCTATCTTATACTGTGGATTTTATTGCACTCGGGACATCCCAGTCTATGTTCATAAATCATAAGCATTTCAAAAAATCGGATGTAGCGCTAATTTATTGAATCACATATTCACGCCAGGTTTGTAACTCTTCTATTCCCCTATTTAACTCTCACCTTCCACCTATCTCATTCTTACCCTGACACGAAACATATGAATAAAGACTTGCATTTCTTAAGCAGTTGTAAATTGTAATGACAACAAAGTGACTAAGTGAAAAAATTAAGCTCAAACTTCTTCGTAGTAACAGAAAAAGGAAACTTCACCATTTTATTAGATTTTCTCTACATCACACATTTATAACCATGTGTTTAAAAACCTTGATTTGTTTAAAAAACAGTGAAGTTGACGTTGTGTTAAAAATAAAGATAAAGTTAATTATATTTTACAAAGTTACAATGTTGATGATTTCAAACATTTGGATATAACGTATGAATTAAAAAAACACAAGATATAAGGACTTATAATTTGTAATAACTTTTTTGAGAATAGGGATCATTTATTTTAGGATACACAAGATTATCAACTTCGTCTCCTCTCTGTTTAAAAATTTTTTTTTTCTTTTTTCGTACATAGGGTCTTATCTTATTTTTAAAAAAAAATCAATGAGAGGTAGATACGGAACATCTATATTGGTGTTCTTATTTGTTAACCAGTTTCCTTTGTTTACAATTCACACGTGGCTATCGGTTCCTTTGAGCACCAAACAATTCGACAAAGTGACAATAAATTTCGTGGCAGATTAGCAGTAGTCCTTCTACCTCCTGATTGTGAATGGTGAATTGTGAATTGTGAATTTGTGATGTTCGGATATTCCGTTGATATACTTGTGAGTTTTTTAAAAAACTTATAAGTTGCTACTAGGATCTATTTTCCACGTGGACGTTTTGATGTGAATACGTGGCGAACTGTCATCATTTACTACTTGTGTGGAAACCAATATGTGCTTGTGGTATTTCATCACTAACCTTATGGAATTCTCATGAACTATTTAGTGAATTTTCGTGCCTTGTTACGGATAGGGGTGTAAAAGAGCCGAGTTTTATCCTGTTCATGTTCATGTTTATTTAACTTATGCGGGCTCAGACTAGTTTTTAACAGAGTTCAAAAATATGTTCTTCGTTTAAAAGATTTTGTGTTCGCGAACGGCTCATTTATTAATCGAGCCGAGTTTATAAACGAGTTTTAGTGTATAACCAATTGAAAATCTAACAAATTATAATCATATCTAATAATAAAGATTAAAGTACATTACTTTATTTGATAAACAAACTAATAATTTAGAAAGAGTCAAAGAGCACTAATTTAGCAATTAAAATTTTATTTCAAAATATTTTTATTCTATTATAGATTTCAAAAGTCAAAAACATGATTTTTATTTATATTTGAAAAACGTATATATGGTGAAATATGATACATAACATAACCAGACGAACTTGTTCACGAACATAAATGAACGAGTTGTTCATGAACTTAAATGAACGAGCATACCTATGTTTATTTTCAAGCTCGTTTATTAAGCGAGCTTCAAAAGTTGTTCAAGCTCGGCTCGTTTAATAAATGAACGAACATGAACGAGCTTTAAACGAGCCCGACCCCGAGTAGTTTATTGACCGGCTCGGCTCATATGCACCCCTAGTTCAGGAGTATTTAGTTAGGCTTTGTTCTCTTAGTCTAGTCTAATATAATCTGGTCTGAATTTTAGTTTTTGGTCTGTTATTTCTGTGCTGGCATAGTCTGAATTTTTCTGGTCTGATATTTCTTTGTCTAGTCTGATCTAATATGATATTTTCTAGTATAATCTGGTCTGATCTGAAATTTTCTATATGGTCTAGTTTAGTTTGATTTAACAAAAATACTCCCTCTGTATTTTAAATAGGAGTCCCATATGGTCGGGCATGATATTAAAGAGGAAAAGTTGAATGAAATAAAATAATAAAGCAAGTCGGGTTGAGGTAAATATTTTAATCAATTAAAAGAAGTGGAGACCATTAAATTTTTTAGGAGTGGGAGGTGGGGGGTTGGAGAGTTTCAGAAATTAATTGTTTTTTTTACGGGAAATTAATTGTTTAATGTGAGCGATTTCCATCAATATTACATAAAGATCCAATAATTCCCAAAATACGTTACTTTCTAAGTTAATTCCCACCATACCGTCCACGTCAGCAAAAAAAAAGCCGATCTATTTTTTTAATAAAATTTACAGTAAACCGCTATCTCAAACAACGATTTAAAGGGAAACCGCTACCTGAAATAGCGGTTTATGTATTTAATGAACCGCTACTTCAGATAGCGGTTGAAATAACACACCAAAATCAAGTCAGGGGTTAGAGCGTTCTTATTGATTTCAAAATAACAAAAAGACACATCTCCCTTCCCCCGTTGCTGGGAACAACGCTGCCCCCCACCCTGCCTCTCAATCGCCGGCCGTCAAATCCTGGACTGCTTGACCAGTCACCCACCGACGCTACTCGTCTGCCGCATAACCACCTGTTGCGGTGGCTGCAACCAGGCAAATCCCTAATTCTTTTTAAAATTTCATTATGTAATTAATTGTTAATTGAATGAAAAATTGATACAACTATTAGGTTTTCGTTTGTTTGATGTTATTTTGAAGATTATATTTGTTTTGTTTGATGCTGTTATTATCAGATTACAAAAATCACATTTTTCTTTTTTTACTGTAAAACAAAACCGCCATCTGAGATGGTGGTTTGCTTTAAAATAAAACCGCCATCTGAGATGGCGGTTTGCTTTAAAATAAAACCGCCATCTCAAATGGCGATTCAATACTGAACCGGAAAAAAAAAAAAAAAAAAAATCTCCCTTGCTGACGTGGACGGTATGGTGGGAATTAACTTAGAAAATAACGTATTTTGGAAATTATTGGATCTTTATGCAATATTGAAGGAAATCGCTCGTTTAATGTGGTAGTGGATCATATATTAATTAAATATATTATTTAATTAGAATGCGGGGTGGAAAAGTTAATAAAAGTGGAAATGTAACTCCTAATAAAATACAACTGGAAATAGTAAGTGTGACTCCTAATAAAATACAAAAGGAGAGTAAAACTACAAAATAAGAATATTGAGTTCTCTTCACCTTACTCTTATAATCTTATTGCTTACTTCTTAAAATCAGGTCAGGTAAGAAATTCAGAAAGAAAAAACACAAAGACAATCAAACCATACTAGACGTCTGGACCAGAAAAATAAAAAAATACTCACAAAAGACATCCATACAAAATCATGAAGAATCAAACCATATCATGTGAAGAGAACGGACTCGGGTGTCCCAATTTTGAGAGTTTGAGACCCAGCTAGTACCTTGTCATCCAAGGTATTTCAAAGTTTTTTTGGCTTTTCAAGATAAAATGGACCATTATATTAAATCAAAAGCAAATCACACTTATTAGTTAACTACTTCATATCCAACATCAAAACTTTGCTAAAACCAAGTTTAATAAGCCGAATAGAATGCAGCCTTATTAGTATATCCACTTTTCAAGGCAATTGTAAAAAGACTTGAATAGCATGTAGCTGAAAGTCTGAAATGCTGGAGACAGTGAACTTACAGCCTTTATAATCAGGGAGAAGCCAAAAGCAAGAGGTTTGCCCATCCTCTCAAAATAAACAAGAAGTTGCCCATGTCCAAGCTTCAAACTCGAAACTAACAAGAACACAGAGGTCACATCATCTCATTTATCAAGATTAAGCAATTCAACTGATAAAACAACACTCAAAAAGCTGCATAAAAACACACAATAATTAACAAAAATACATAAAATTTAGTATACATGATAGAGCAAGGTGCTCTATAGCTTGCAACGATTATCATATCTATGACAAATGCCTCCACATTGCTGGACGATCTCTTGATATCAGCAGAATCTGGGACGAGAGGTAATCAAAAGAAGGCGAATACAAGTCATCCGGACCAATAACTTCCTTAGTATTCTGCGGATTACTACTGTCACTAACAAATGAAGGCAAACCATCATCTTTTGAAGCATCAAACACAAACAGCCCAAGTCCACAAACAGCCATAACCATGTTAGCGTTTCCCCAAACTTGGGTCAGCGCTTTGTGGTGGGAATGAGCAGTGGATTCAGGTAATGTATAAGTGTTGACTATCTTCTGTTTCCGTATAGAGAATTGTAGTATCTGTGATTGCACCTGTTTCTTTACTGCTGAAACAACACTACTGCAGCCAAGATATACAGAATCCCCTCGAGAAGATACTGATTGAACAGTTACACCAATCTTAGGTATCTTAAGACCGATACCAGATGGCTGACGGAAGTCAAGGACGTTAATGGAATCAGCAGTGCAGAACACCCCGTCATTTCCTTCTGTTTCTGAAGAACTTGCCCTGCACATCAGATAGTGACCAAAATTAATCAAAAGAAAACTACCATATGCTCTTATTTGATGATTATTTCCATATATGGTTTTGGTTATCCCATCATACTATCTTAGCCCTAGTCTGAGCTAAGATTTCCGCATCACCTTTTTATTTATTTTCAATTTTCCGGATTCTTGTCGAGACCCTTTCAGACTTAGTTAAAATTTTCACCATACCGCTCATACTCATTCAAGACTCTCAAACTTGTGATAATAATAAAATAATAATTAAGATAGAATTTACTGTATAAACGTCTTACGTAGAGTCTTGATATTCCAAGGCGCTTGCTCAGACTTTTGTCATACTCTCCCACTTAAATGGGAGGTCTTAGGTTAATACTCATAAGACTATTGCTCAGACTAGCCGTAATCTTGCTCTAAAAGAACTCTACCAAATTTGCATTAATTGTTTATTGCATTGCTAGGATGAGTTTATCACAATTCATGATGATTGCTGCAATAAAATCCAATAATTTGACAACTTTAACATGAGGATAAATTGAACAGTAAGGCATAGTTATTAATCTGACAAGTTTCAAAGCAGCAAGCTATTATCATCAAGCATTACCAGACAGGAAATGATATTAAAAACACATTTATGAATCCGATATCATAGATAAATCTGAGAAAGAAACTAACCTTTGGCGGACTCCTCCACCCAATTCAGCATCAGTATTATTTACATGAAGAGCTGAAATCCTGCGCCCGGAGGTAGAGACAGATAACAATGCTCGAGGATTCAATGAGCTCACATCCCACAGAGAAATAGCTTCTGCTTCTGCTATAACAGCTTTTCCTCTGTTTCTCCACTGCAACGGGCTAGAATAATCCATTGGAAGTACAGGCTTCTGAACATCCCAGCTCATAATTTGCTCACCATCACGGATGTCAAACACTTTAACAGCTCTCTGACAACTTGCAGTTGAAATAATTAAAGGTCCACAAGGTCTATACCACCATTGTTGGTTTTCAGAGGACATAATATTAGATAGAGCATTCCTTCTGTACATAATATTATCAGCTAACCGCCCAAGAGCTACTCTTGGACTGGTTGTGTTATCTTCAATGTGGAAAGCTTGCACATCTTTGGAGTAGAAATCCCATGAACAGAACCCTGAATCCATGGTGTTTCCAGCAGAAGCAGCTACCACATACTTTCCAGAGCAACCGTCTGCACCAGGGGCACGGATTATCCAACAATCCCTCCATATGTTTTCTGATATTCCTGCTGGTGGCCTGTATTCAGCTTTCTCCTGGAAAATTATGGAAATACTGCATCTCATATATTGTTCAATTTTTTCATAATTACGCAATTCATGAGCTTAAGTTCTTGATCTATGTCAAGTTGCAAATAGAAAGTAAGCAAAGATAAATAGTATGTAGTACAGTATCAGTTTCCATCAAATATGTCATTATTCAATTGACAGCAGATTCCTATAAAACTAACAAGAAAGAACATGAAATGGAAATGAAATGCTAATGTAACTAACAACTTTCGTATTGAAAATTGGAAATGCCTATCATTAGAATTCATAAAATAGCATACCTCATTGTTAGCAATGTCATAGAAAGAACATGAACCATCATCGTGAGCTAGAAGAACTGATTCTCCCTCTGCGACGAACCATCCCCCAGTAGAAGTCTTGCGCCCTATTTCTATCAACTGAGAAATAGAATCATCATCCATCTCCTCATCAACAACCATTTCTGGCTTATTCTCTTGATCCTCAATTTCATCAAGTTTCTCATCGGCTTCCAAATCCGGTTCAGCTTCGCTTTTTCCACTAAATACCTCTGAACTGCGTCGCGCTGTAGAGGTTTCAGCATCATCTGCTTCTTGTACCTTATTAGAATCCAAAGTGACTTCTACATCTTTTACACCAACCTTAGACTGTGTCTTAGACAGGGAAGCAAGGAACGCCATTGCTATTGGGTCCTCATCAACAGGACTCCCTGAATCCTCTTTGGAATTAGATCCACCATTGGGTTCTAAAACATACGTTCCATCACTTTGAGAGCCAGAATCGGACACTAGTGTAGTCCGATTCTTCAACAATTTGTGATGAGGGAAAAGCCTTGCTTCTAGCTCTTCACAACTGTAACCTTTAGCAGATACTTTCATAGAATCAGCTGTTGCGTTCTGATCAATTTCAGTGTTCTTGGAATAACCCGAATTGCTAGAGCAATCCATAGATACATGCTCTTTAGAATCAGCCATCACATTGCCCATGGCTTTCTCAATACCCGAAATCTTCTCCTGAATATCCGAAAGTATCATCTTAGATGCATCAGTGTTATTCATATCAAGCATCTCTTTCGTCTTCTTAATATCAGTAGCTATTCTCTTCACTTTCCCTTCCAAATATGCAAGCTTTTCGTGCAATTTACTGGCGTGCTTGTTAGCGACACGCCCACTCGTCCCCTCTTCACTCACTCCCTTCTCTCTGCTAACATCCGAACCCGAGATTCTCACACTCAACCCTTTAAAGCTCCCGTCTAAACCACTCTTCTCCATATTAGAACCTCCACTAGTCTTCAAATCGACACTTTGATTCACATTTTTCGCTTCGCGAGCACTGAAGCTTCCATTTTTAACACTCTCATTAACACACCCATCACTTAAATTATTAACATTTAACTTTACAGAATGCACACAAGATAAATTATCATCCTTTCTACTAACACTAACTTTTCCAGCACTGGGATATTCTCTCCCATCAACAGAAACCCTACTTCCACTAACTTTCTGATTTAAATCCCTAAACCCCTTTTTATCCAAAACCCTAAACCCATTCACCCCCTTCACACTTGACACCTCACTAGCTACTCTAGTTTTCCGCATATCGGACAAAATTCGAGTGAAATCAGAAGGGTTAGAGCAAGGGTTAGGGCTAGGACTCCTCCTACCTCGAGATCGAGACCGTGGTTCAGCATCGGAAACTCGGGGCATCGACCGAATCACCGGCTTCTGAGTTGCGCCAGTAACCCTAGAAACTGAAGCAGATCTAGGTTTAGGGTTTTCCTTCCCGATTGTTTTCCTTCCGCTGGTAACTGAAGAGGATCTTTCAGAACTTGGGGTTAGGGTTTTGGTGGGTATTGAAGGTGCGATCTTGCCAACAGATCCTCCCCGTTCTTTGATCCGCCGAATCGATGTTGTCGTCGACATTTTGAATTTTGAATTTAGGGTTTATAATTTGGTTTATTGGGGCAGTTTGATTTTGAAGGAGGGAGAGATTCGAAGAGAGAGAAAAATGTGGGGAAAAGGGTGAAATGAGAGGAGAGCGGGAAGTCGGGTTTTTGGTTTTTAGTTTTTGAAGTTTGAATTTGGTTTCAAAAAAATAAGTCGCGGTTTCTTGTTTTGTTTTCTTTTGGTTTTTGGTTTCGTGTAAATTGGTGGTGGTTGTTGCCTTGTTTAGGGACCGTTTTTATTGTTCGAAGGCCCACGAGCGACGAGCTTGTACGTGATTTGTCTATCTTGTGAAAAAACAAAAGGAAATTAAGTGGGAAATATGGGTAGGGTCGTGGGGGTTAAAAATGGAGCGGTTGTGAAAAATTAGAGTTTGTCACGCACCGTTGAAGTTGTCGAAAAGGAATGGTTGCTTCACTCGCACCTGAGATATAAGGAGTATAAAACTTATACGATTAAATGAACTCAATATAAATGGATGAATATGCAATTCGTGGACTATGGACCGTGGTGCATATAGAGCATGGTGCACCAAAAAAACATATGTGCATAAAGCAAAAGAACATGACACTACGGTAAAAGAACATGCGATATAATATTTCAATTTTTTGTTATAAAAATAATATATTATTTTACTATTTATTAAAAACCTAAATAAAAAAATACTCATGTTCTTTTCTCGTAACCAGATGTTCTTTCAATTATATACTAGTGTTCTTAAGGTGCACCATGCTCTATGTGCACTATGGTCCACCTTCTAAATTGCCATGGATATGGGGTGATAATTGTGTCAGATTTGGTTGACAACCCAACTCTATTCGTCACACATTCATCCACCATTTTAGTTATATTTTTTTTTATCAAAGTTGCAAATCCGAGTTTATGGAACTTTGCTTGTGTAATTGTCACTTTTAAATCCACTTGCCATAGTTCACCATTTTTTAGTGACCTAGCGAGATGTCATCCATATTTACACGATCTCTCAATCGTTGCTTTGGGGAAGCGAATCAAGCGGCATATTTCATGACCCATCTAAGTTATATTCGTTCACTTAATATAATGATGTTCTTTCCCTCACCATCCAACGTTCTGAGGTAGGTTTTTTTCCATTTTAAGGAATTAGCCTAGTTTCTTCAAGTACATACAAAAAATAAAAATAAAACAAATACAATCACTCAAATGATTAATATTTCTCACCATGTGACATAGATTTTGTCCTACTATGCCTTATTACTCTCTATCTGGGCGGGAGTTTATTCTTCCTACTACTAAAGAGAAATCCTCATAATTTTTGTATTTTAACATTAAGGTAAATAACTTTTTTCCAAAATTTCTTCCATGTACTTAAATGTCATAATTAACTGTATCATTTTACTCTATAATGATATGAAATTGCATATATAGCTAAGTGAATTAATATTAAACAACATAAAAATACAATATGGGTAACCTTTGTATATAAATGACAATAGTTACGAGAATTTAACCAAATTTTCAAATGTGGTTCGATATGAGCCTTTAGAATCTACAATAAAAGGTGATAAAATCAAAGGGAGTAGAATCTACAATAAAAGGTGATAAGATTAAAGGGAGCAAATAACATTTTCACTCCCTTCAAAAAACAGATAGAAATATGATAATTTGAACGTGGTGTCCTTGGTTTGAACTATAAATTTAGCTAAGAAATGTTCAACTTGGTTTAGTTGTTTGTGTTGTGAAACTGACAACATAATTAAGAGTAGAGGTATAACTACTATATTCTCACTCTTAAATAGGCTTAACCTTTTTTTTTTTGTCATTTATACTGTAAAATGTCATTATAACGATTTAAAAGAATTTGGATACGTAAAACCCAAAATGGATGATCCAATGTGAACATGAGTTTGATTAGCCACATCGACAATCTTAATTTTCATACCCGTATCTCAAAAGCAAAAGATAGAGAAGTTTCAAGATTGAAGGTCGACACAATAAAACAATAGAGGTAATAATACAAGTGCATACTCGAGATATTGATTATTTTTTCAAAATATATTACCGTGAAGCAAAAAAGAGATGTTTGGATCGGATATTAAATTGTTTTTACTCGATTCCAAGCATCCAATGGAGATAAGGAGTTAGTAACTTGATTGCGTAACATGAATTGCTCTTGTACCTTGCCCTGATAGCTAGTGGAAACAATAAGTTCATAAATCATAACTCAATTGCATAACATGAATTCCTCTTATAATGTCGTCAATTCGTCATGATAATTAAGGAAAACTGATTTTGGCACATCTATGTGAGATTATGAGTATTGAGTAGAGCATAATAACCATGTACTCTTACAACGAGTGTGCCAAAACCTTTTTTTTTTTTTTAAAGTATTCAAGCAACGAAGTGTCATTGTGAAAAATTGGGTTACGTGGGTGATTATTTGAGATAACTCCAAAAGAAAATAAAATTAATGTTCTCCCCTTCTCCACCCATCCAGGAATAACATTCATGAAGCAAGATTCTCTACTTAATTCATTCAAAATAATCAAAATTATATTAATAATAAAATAAATAAACAAATAATTATCCCCGACCTACTTTCCCATTTTACACAGCCAGAAACAATGGCTACCCTTCTCCTATCTCCAGTTCATCCTCAACCCCGTCTTTCTCTCTCCTCATCTTCATTATCAACATCATCACCTTTGGTTTCAAGAGAATTTCAAAGTTTTGATGGAAAGTTCCAGTCTTCACAGCTCAGTTATACCCAGAAAGGAAGAACACTCTCTCCCAAGCTTCAAGTCTCTGTAACTGACTATCCTCCTACTCCTCCTCCATTGCCTTCTTCTGAATTCAAGGACCTCGTTTCATCTTTAAAGATCAAATTACTGGTAAAATTTTATTGTTCTCCTTTCAATTTTGTTCAAATTGTTGAACTTTAAGCTTTTTATTTGTAAAATTTAAAGCCCCCCCCCCCCCCCCCCCCCCCCCATGATTAATTAGTTGCACTAGCTTAGTTGTTTGACAATTGGGTGGTACCCGAGACCTCTGATCGAATCAACATCAGTACCTTTTGCGGATCCTATACACCAAAAAAAAAAAGTTCAATTTGTTGAATTTGTTTACTGCTGATTATGCTGTTCCGATGCTTGTTTTGGTCCTAACAATAAAAATATTGGAAATTTCATAAAATTTTAGTTGGTAAAGTTTTTGGGATCGGGCCAATTGCTAAAATTTGTTCACTTCAAACCCCATTTATATTAGGTTTTTTGCAATATTTACACAATGAATTCAAACATAGAAATGGGAATTATAATGCTTTATGTTCGTCTTGATGCATCAGTGATGTGTTATTGGCGTTTTTCATTCGATGTTGGAAGTTCTTGAGGACTATCAAGATGCAATTGTTTGTTAGATATGAGTCTGATACAGTGATACTGGGGTGATTATACTGATACAGTAGCCACTGCTTTGTGCAACCGTCGAAAACCCAGTTATACTTGCTGTTAGTCTGTTGCTTTGCTAATATGATAGCATGTGACATTGACCAAGGACAAAGCCTTTTAAGTCCATTCTAATGGCAGCCTTCACAGTTCACTTGCAGTTAGGATAGGCAAGAGACTTCTAGTAAGCTATTCAGCATATCTGCAGTTATGAAAGTAGATAAAGTGATAAACTCGTTGAAGTTCTATATTCTAGGTACAATAACCACCTTTAGTACAAACATGAATGTTGTTTCCTATTTTGTTCTTGCTAGAACTTTGACTAGTAACACTCCCTCCATTCCTTATTGATGTTCCTCGAGTATGAATTATGTAATTTCAATAAATCAGGTGGTATTACGCAAGCCTTTTGACAGTGGTATAAAAAGTTCAAGAAAGATTTAAGAAGTCTGGCAATAGCTAAGATGTTGCTATTAAATATAACCATAATATCATATAATGAGTAAGGTAAGAATAGTTAAAGTAGTTCTTGAATACTTACCAACATATCAAATGGTGGTAGATCCTCGAACAAACCTTTGTCGGTTAAAAAAAAGTAGTACATCCATGGGAGTTATGGGATTATTAGTGATTAAAATGATGGTATTTGTTGTACTGTGATCTCAGCTGAGAAATACCTTTTAGTTTCAAACATCGTGTTTGAAGTTTGAGGGAAGTTCAATCAAGCAGTAGTTGGAAAATGCTGCTATGAAACGTTTGAGGTTCTTTGCATCATATACTCAAGGAGTCAAAGGGTAGGGGGTAGACTTCCCTATCGAAATCCCATATCTAGCATGGTGTCATATGTCTGTATGGGCTGTGTTCCATTCTTTTTATCTGTCCTCTACTCCTCTATGCTGTCTTCCATTTTAGCCATTAGTTTCCTTTCTATCTATGTTTGGATATTCTGCGCTTTGTTTGACTTGCTTAAAATTTCAAAATTAGCCTCTTTGCTGTTGGATAGGCAAGGCTGTATGTATACCAGTAATACCACACGGGCCGCAGTCCTATAGCCCTTTCTCCCCTTACTCTATGCCCCGGGGGTTGTAGTTACTGAGATGTTAGTGCTCTTTTACTTCCTTGGAAAACCTTTTGAGCTCTTCAGATCCTGATCACCTATAACCAATTTGAAAATGGCGGTGAGTGCCCTGATTGGTCTTGACGCCTAAGTTAGTTTCACTAGCTTAATGATCTCAGGAAGTAGTAAGTTATTCATAAAGTTTACTCTTGTCCTATTCATTTGGAGCATCGATTTTATTCAGTACAAGCTTGCATGACTTCTCCCCCTTTCTCTTTCAATTTGCACCATCCTTTCCACTTCAGCAGTCTAACGCTAACGTCCGCAAAACAGAATATCTACATTATTGACCAGTTGACCATTAGCTAAATACACACATGGCAACTGATATCTGGATTCAATTCGACTCCTTCTTGCTTTCATTTGGTGACGTTTCTGTGTCTCTATCCTCAAATGGATCTTGACATGTGCTCACCTTATCTGTTTAAAATGTAACCATGCTTGGTTTGCGTTTTCCCATTTCGGTGAGACTGTTATGTCCTTCATATTTACGTGTGCTAATTTCGCACTGTAATATGAACTACATCTTTTTTTCAGTCAGAAGGTTGATATTAGTCAAATATGTATCATTTATGCCTTGGCCTGCATGCATAGTTTCACCATGCCAATATGGCAATCACCTGTTAGTTCCATCTACCTCCGCACCCCTTGCCCATAGCCACAGCCTATGCTTACCAACATGACACTCTTACATCTCAACAGCCAAGACAACTTGCTGCTTGAACCACTATGGCAATACTCTTTTAATGCAACTCTTCAATGGGTTGTCATTTTGCAAGCATCTGAAATATTCTGGGGAACTTTACTATCCTTCTGTTGTGTCATGTCTGGTCCATGTATGTGATGTGATGAACAAGTTTTAAACTTATCCCTGATGTTATTTGCAGCTTGGCTTTGTTATCACGTACCAGCATTGAGTGGTGATTGTACGACTTTTCGAGCCTGTTTATATGCTAATCTGGTTTCTTTACATTTTTAGACTTAAACTGTTTGGTCCCATGGTGCATACGTCGATGGGGAGTGAGGCTTCTAAATAGTTGAAGCAAACACGTTGAGGGGTGGAAGATAGATGTTGTGATTGATGTGGGAAAACACAAGAAACTAAGAGTAGTGAAATGTGAAACCATGTGACTGAAATCCTAAGTTGAAATTGCACCAGTGCTTGAGTATTTTAATAAAAGATCTTTGAAGTTTGAACACATTGGTAATACAATTTCAAAATATAGAAGCAAATCTATAGAAGAGACAAACTGGATATGACCTTCCCCGTTTGGAATTGAGAGATATGGTCTTGGTTGATAGACTGCTGGTAAAGTGAACCAACCTCAAGAAATTTATTTTTTATATTGAAGTATGATTTATAGTTTATTGCTTTATTTTCATCTTTCCTTCCCTCCTTTCTCTGCATTTTCACCTGATAGATCCAGTGCAGCAAGGTTGTTGTCACTACTCACTACTATCAGTAGCATGTACCTGATTTAGGAAATTTCTTTTAAGTTTTAATTATATCATTATAGCTGTGCTTAATTTCCAATTCAATATTGAATGATTTACTACAGAGTGTTGTCTCTGGGCTAAACAGAGGTCTAGCGGCGAATGTAGACGATCTAAGGTTGGCAGATGATGTTGCACGAGAGCTTGAAGCTGCTGGTGGGCCTGTAGACCTCTCATATGATCTCGATAAACTCCAAGGAAGATGGAAATTGATATACAGCAGTGCCTTTTCATCTCGCACGTTGGGAGGAAGCCGCCCCGGACCTCCCATAGGAAGGCTTCTGCCAATAACTCTTGGCCAGGTCTGCCATTCATACTTTCATTTTATAATAAAAATATTCCCTCTAGTTGATTGAAAGAGCTGATCACCCAATGATGATTGTGTTCAATGCTTCACCGAAGATCTTCTGATTGTCACTTTTGATCTTCTAATTACCATCTAATTGGTGCTCTAAATGACAGACCACATTCATTCTAAACTTGTTAAAATTTTCTATAATACGGACTACGAAGTATTCCTTAATGATACACCTAACTAAGAATTTCAAAGAAAGGCGAAATAGCCGACATTGATATGGTAGAGATATTGATGTGTAACTTTAGACATTGAAAAACGTTTATGGAACTTTAATTCACTCACCCACAATGTAATGTGACATAGTATTTACTGATCGAGTGAGTATTAAATGAGTAATAGGCTATTCGACCTATTTTGTCTGACCTTATAGTATTTGAACTTATTTTATATGGAAAAAAATAACTTATTTTGTCTGAATTAAATTTATTTGTGAGTAAAAAATGTTTGAAAAAAATTATTTTTCTAAACTTATATTATCTGAACTTATCTGAACTTGTGTGAACTTATTTTGTCTGAAATAAGTTGAACAAAATAGTCTCTGACTTGTACAGTTGTACTTGGAGTCAAAAATTTGCTGATGTTGTTGTGCATTGACCATTTGTTGTCCAAAACAGGTGTATCAACGAATCGATGTTTTTAGCAAAGATTTCGACAACATTGTAGAGATTGAATTAGGCGCTCCATGGCCCTTACCACCTGTTGAAGTGACTGCTACATTAGCACACAAATTTGAGATCATAGGTTAGTCCCTCTAAAAAAGTATCATTTAATAGGTTTGATTCTCTTAACATGTGTAGAAGCTAAATATCCTTACAAACACATTCGTTTTATTCATGATATTAGGATCTGCCACGGTTAAGATCGTGTTTGAAAAAACAACAGTGAAGACGACTGGAAACTTGTCGCAGCTACCTCCATTTGAAGTCCCTCAGATCCCAGAAGCATTCAGGCCTTCATCAAATCCTGGAAGTGGTGATTTTGAGGTGACGTATATGGATGCAGACACCCGTATCACTAGAGGTGACAGAGGCGAGCTTAGAGTTTTTGTCATCTCATAATCTGCATGCACAAATCTCTCAAAATGGTCGTGTATATGTGAATTGTGTTTCTTCTGACGAGGTGTTTCGGATACTGGATCCCTTCTCCAAAGAAAGACTTACTTCCTGTAGATTCATTTGTATGATATTAACATGGAGATACATAATTTATATACTTCAGAACACAACTGTATAGAGATTACAATATTACATTATGGGAGTCAAACTAGATCTTGTATAATGTTCATAATTCCATTTGCCCATACAACTTTTTTGCTCTACTTCTGGTGATTATATTTGTTTCGGTCCCTCATTTCTTTTGTTTTTACTGAAGTCACCTTATGGATTTCGGTCTTTCTGTAAAGGAGGTCACGAGAGCTCCTGTGAATTTAACTCTTGAGTGTACTGTGGAGCTGAATGCCTTTTTTTTTTTTTTTTGTTGAAAATGACTGAATTAATTACTTAAATTGTACGCATACATAAACAAGTTTGTTCAACTAACTCCACTCCTTGTGGAGGTCAAAATGCAGGCACATATCGCCCAATTACTACGAAGTAAGCATGCTTCCAAAAAATTAGTATCATTGTTTGCTGAGATATCACTAGCTAAACATGGGGTGGGGTGGGGTGGGGTGGGGGGGGTTAAGTCAATGCCTTGATCCAACAGACTCAGCCGGTCCTTGGCCTTCTTTGCCACGTAGTCCACTTTCATAAGATGCTCCTTTCTTCTGAATTTCACCCAAAGGCTCCCGTGGGTTCTTTGCAACTCCCTACATTTACCATACAGGTTAGAAAGCCAAGAGATAGGTGGTTGATCATTGCTAATGTGTTCTACTGCTGATTTGCAATCTGAAAAGATGGTAACATTCTGCCAGTTGTTGTTCATGATCCAAGAACTGGCTATGAGAATGGACTGAGATTCTGCTGCAATGGTTGACGTTGTGGTGAAGGTTCCAGCTATCCCAGCCATGAATATGTGTTCTTCATTCCTGCAAATAACTGCATAAGAGGCAAGGAGAGTGGAGGAACAGAAAGAGGCATCGCATTTCACAAAATACTTGGAAAAGGTGGGGCGAATCCAAATGCATTGGCTTAATCTGTTGTGTTCCCTTACTCTCTATATTTCCATGCTCTTTAGCTAACCATATAGTTTGGTGGCACCAAGGGCCAATAGTTTTATTTTCGTTTTGAAAAATCCACAAATTTCTTCTATTCCATATTCTCCAAAGGCAAAAAGCAAACACAGTTTGGGATGAGGTGTTCAAAATCATGATATTGTCATTATCTTGCAGATTATCTAAAAACCACTTTTCAAAATCAGAATGGAGATGATTAAACTTGGGCTTAAACTCAATACTATTCCAAAACTCAGTAGCTCTAGGGCAATGCAGAAACAAGTGTTCCATGTCTTCTTGGGTTGTTGGGCAGAATTGACAATTTCCATTAGGGAGAACTTGTCTGTTGGATAAATGGGAGGCAGTTGGGAGTCTTCCACAGAGGATAAGTCGTCTGCTGGATAAATGGGAAGCAGTTGGGAGTCTTCCCCAGAGGATAAGCCGTCTGCTGGATAAAAGGGAGGGAGTTGGGAGTCTTCCCCAGAGGATAAATGCTGTTTGCACTTTTAGAATTAGAAGAAGAAATGAGTGTGATTGTGTGAATATAAAGGAGGTACAATGGTTTTAAGTTATTTTTTTTTTGATTCATAAGAGAAGTCAGACTTCAAAAGAAAGAAAATAAACAACAGAACAAACTAAACTGAACTAACTTATGGAGGAACCAGGCGTGATAAACCCAATATTTCAAAACAAGAAATTTTGATTACCATGCGTCATCTCCTTGATTTTTTTTTTTTTTCCTTTTATGTAGTTGCTCGCCCTTGAAATCTTTTTTTTTTTTTTTTTTTTTTTGACGGGAAGATGTTGGGGTCTTATTCACTTTGTGCCCTGTCAGTTAAGACAAAGGGAAGAACGGTTGGAGGGCATTCTTCCATAAAGACCAAAGTTTCTTCAAAGAGAAGAGAAGACTTTGCCATGGAGTGTGCTGCCTCATTACAAGACCTTTTAACATGAGAAAAGACACAAACATTACAACTACTAGCAACTTGAAATCTTAATTTCACGTTTATTTTAAAAAAAAAATCATGCATGAATGACTCACTCATTATACTTGTACACCATTATATATCAGCGTAAGTCGTGCAACATTATGGAGATTTGATAAGAGTAACCTCAAGTTTTATATGTGATCAGCCACACCATCAACTTGATGGTGTGATGTGTTCACATTTATAAGAGCATCTCCAATGGTCATAGCTAGAAACTAGGTTGAAATTTATAAAAGTTTCAAGCTAATAGCTAGACCATTGGAGTGAAAGTAATAAATTAGCTTGTTGCTTGACAACTACAGGCCCGGCCTTGAACCGGCCCAAAGTGGGACACGGAACAGGGCCCCTAATGAAAAAAGGCCCCAAACTTTGCTAAAACCTGTACTGCCAGTAAAAAAAATTAAAAAAAGACGAGAAAAATTAAACACATAATCACGTGATAGTATATGATTGTATGTGGCCCTCCACTAGTTTCTTACCTTCCTCTCTTCCTTTACCTTCCCAATACAGAGAAAGTCAGAAATTGTACTTTTAGTTTCTTTTTCCTTAATCATTTGGCATCTGTCTTTTAATTTTTTTTTTATAACCGTTCTAGAATTTTTTTAAAGGGTCAGTTTTCATTAGAAATACTCTAGGGTATACTTTGTATTTACTTCGTATTTGTTTTTGCATATTTTTGAGGAAGTATTGTCTTTAATATTTTTAAGGGCCTACTTTTAATTTTAGCACAGGGCCTCCGATTTGTTTGGGCCGGCCCTGGACAACTAGCTCCCAATAATTACCAAATAATTAATTGACAAGTGGGACAAGTGAGACCAATTTAAATTACAAGCTACTCCCTCCGTTTCTTTTGTTTGTTACGTATTCCTTTTAGGGTGTTTCACAATGTTTGTTACGTGGGAGAATATTTCCTTTTATAAACTTATTATACTATCATTTTTTGTGCCATTTTTTAATTTTAATTGGTCCAAATTTTTTAACTCATTAAATTTTTTACAATTTCCCAAGTATGTTAAGTTAGCAATATTTGTGCTTTTTCATTATTGGTTCTTTTAATAAATAAAACAATCTTATTGGTTGTTTTAATGATTAGTGGATTAATATTTTACTTGGGTTACTTTTTTAATAAAAAAGAAAAAGAATCTTTATTATACATTAATAAACGTGCAAAAGTCAAACGTAACAAACAAAAAGAAACAGAGGGAGTAGTTGCTAGCCATTAGAGTACAAATTAGCCAGACAATGTAATAGCTTGAAATCTTATGTGACATAACGAGCTAATTGTCAAATTAGCTTATCATTAGAGATGCTCTAATAAGCCCAACGCGTTTAAAGTCCAGCACGTTGGTTAACGGAATCTAAAAGTAATCCAACACATAAAATAAAGTAACATCAGTCTATACAAGAACTTATAACATGAAACTGCAATAATAAAAAAAAAAGTAACAATTAACATCGACATAAAAAGTCAAGTAACATCAGTCTATACAAGGAACCTCTAACATGAAATTGATGAAACTGCAATAACTAAAAATAACATGCTTCATGTTATCATTGTAAAAAAAGAAAATATTATGATATATAATTAAATATGAATGTTATTAATATAGTAACTCGGGGCATCGTCCGGGCCTAAAAACTACTCGTTAATTAGTGAAAAGTAGGGACTTAGAGGGTTAGAAGCTGAAAGCCAACCTACAAAAGCTAGTAACTCTAGATTTCATTTTTGGTGAAAAAACGAGTAGTTATCAAAC
Source organism: Spinacia oleracea (assembly GCF_020520425.1). Classification (NCBI taxonomy): domain Eukaryota; kingdom Viridiplantae; phylum Streptophyta; class Magnoliopsida; order Caryophyllales; family Amaranthaceae; genus Spinacia; species Spinacia oleracea. The sequence goes on along the minus strand of NC_079489.1, from coordinate 10,837,910 downwards.
ACATTTTTTAGTTATTTAACCACATTAAAAGCCAAACGCAAATGAAAACTAGCTAAAAGGCATTTGCCAATTAAACACCCCACTGTCGTTTTTGACCTTACCCCTTTAGTCCAGATAAGTGGTTAACAATTCCTTAATCTGGAGTTAGAACCACCAATGGGTTTAATTAGATCGACAAAAATCACCTCAATATTAAACTGATGTCACAACTGAATCAAAATTGATTAATTATTTGGTCAAGTGTTTAAACATAAGGCTATCTCGTACTGAATTAAGACACCAAGTATTTGAGTTTGTTGATTTTCCATGGTAAGATAAAATTTGTCTAAAAATGATTTAGTATATTCGTTTAATTTGATGAAATCATATGCCAATAAACTTTTTGGAACAACATTCTTAATCAAGTAATTCAAACTGGATACTGAAATGTTACATTCCATACGTTCTTCAACTATTCAATTTAATTTCATTATTCACTACAATAAACTTGTAATTCTAAAAAGTACTGTTTATATTAGATTTTTTTCTTTTTGACGGAAATATTAGATTCTTATACATATATAGGCGAATGTAGCTTACTTATTACTTAAGGTTTCGGTACAAAGGTTAGGCATGTCACCTTTATTAATTAGACCATTTATACATTGATCAAACAATTGTCATATACTCGTACTCTAAATTCATTTCTTTATCCATGTGCTAGAATCTTGTGAGCACATATGCCTAGAAATAAACTAGATAAAGAGTACAACATTCTCCAAAAATTACAATTCGTATATCCACATTCGATACGATTATGTTATCATGTGAGTCACGGCTTGTACGGGGAAACCTTGTTTTCATTTTACTCTCTAGGTGTCCCATCGGCCATTGCCAGTAGAGAGCCAGAGGTCGCCTAAGAAAAAAAAAAAATTAGACGTTAGGGTTTTGCCTCTTGTAACGGCTAGCTCCTATTTCAAAATTCACAAGAAAATCCACTTTCCATAATTACGAAATTTATTTCCGTTACAAGCTATTCCTCTTCCCCTCTTCTTTCTCTTTCTCTCTCCTCTCACAGCAATCAACACACTCAATCTTCCTCTCAAGGAATCAATCTTTTTCTTTGACCCCTAAAAAATTCTTAATCAAAATCATCATTTCAACCAAAAATCTTGAATTTCTTTAATCAAAATTTTCAAAAAATTAAATACTCTGTTTTCAAATCTGGGTTCTTTTTACTCCAGAATCTATCAATGGCTCCAACACCAAATTCATCGTCAAAATCAAACCAAACCCATTTCAACATAATCCGAACTCCGCAATCCAAACAGCGGCTTCAATTCAATTCTTCAAGAGTACCTCACCCTTCCCCAAACCCTAACCAAAACCCTAATTCCCAACCTGCAGAACACCCAGTTGAAGTGATTGGAAGAGTCAGAAATCTTCCTGAACCATCAAAAGATGACAAACTCACCACCAATCTCTTCCATATCAACCCGGATCACCATTCAATTCGGGTCAAGACTGAAATTGGATACCGTGATTTTACCCTTGATGGGGTTTCTTCTTCTGAGGATGATGACCTTGAAGGGTTCTACAAGAAGTTTATTGAGGCTAGGATTCTTGGGGTTAAAATGGGTGCTAAATGTACTATAATGATGTATGGGCCGACGGGTTCGGGTAAGAGTCACACCATGTTTGGGTGTCTGAAGCAGCCTGGGATTGTGTATAGGAGTTTAAGAGATATTTTGGGGGACAAAGAAAATGGGGAAGAACAAGTTGGGATGTTTGTGCAAGTTTCTGTGTTGGAGATTTATAATGAGGAAATTTATGATCTTTTGTCTTATGAGAAAGGTGGTGGATCTTTTAATCTTTGGTCCAAGGGCAGTGCTTCTAAGGTATAATAAATTCATTTTTTCTTTTGATTACTCTGTTTGTTTTGAAGTAGTGATTGCAATGTTGTTTGGATTAAGTAAACCTTCTTAATTTAGCAGATAATTGATTGAATGTTGTGTGAATTGGACTTAACTCATGGAATGAAATAGCCGAGCTAGACACTTGGACACGAACCCGAATCTGAGTAATATAAGTTGGAATTTATGTTTGTCTAATTAGCATCTACATTTGATGAATTAGGTTTTTGGATGATCTGTTTTCTGAATTATTCAATTAGTATGATGGTAGCTCATCTAAATTCGCATTTACTCTAGCTGAAAACCCTAAATTACTATGGTTCCCCTAGCATATTAAATCATAATTAGTTGTAATTTATGTTTTTCTAATTAGCATTTACATTTGATGAATTAGGTTTTTGGATGATCTGTTTTCTGAATTATTACATTCAATTAGTATGATGGTAGCTTATCTAAATTGCATTTAGTCTAGCTGAAAACCCTAAATTACAATTGTTCCCCTAGCATATTAAATCATAATTTATTAGGATAATTCATGTCATAGGAAAGGCAGGTTCTTATTGGTCATATTAATTATGTTAGGAAAGGCATGTTAAATTGAAGTTGAAAACTATCATTTCAGGTAAAACTAGAAGTGATGGGAAAGAAAGCTAAAAATGCTACATTTATATCTGGAAATGAGGCTGGAAAAATCTTGAGGGAGATACAAAAAGTGGAGAAGCGAAGGATTGTTCGAAGCACGAATTGCAATGACAGAAGTTCGCGGAGCCACTGTATGGTATGGATTATATCTTGTGACAATAACATCTACTGTATTATGTAATATGTCTTGGGTTATGAAAATTATGACCTTTTTTCTTGTCTTACTGATAAGTCTTACTGATTATGGCAGATAATCTTGGATGCTCCGACTGTTGGTGGAAGGCTGATGCTTGTCGACATGGCGGGATCAGAGAATATAGAACAAGCTGGTCAGGTTGGCTTTGAAGCCAAAATGCAGGTAATATATGCCACATTTTGATTTGGAGTCATATTTAGAAAGTGACCGATTATTTTGGGACGGACTTTAATAGAAATTTACACTTCTTGGTACTTATGCAGACTGCAAAGATTAATCAAGGTAATACAGCTTTGAAGAGAGTTGTTGAGTCAATTGCTAATGGTGATTCCCATGTACCATTCAGAGACAGCAAGTTAACTATGCTTCTGCAGGTATACCAGAATTTAGTGTTATCTTGTGTTCAAGTTTTCTGCTTAAGCAGCTTATTCTGGTTTATTGACTGTTTAAGTACTTTGTTTTATGCTATGTTGTTGTAGGATTCTTTTGAGGATGACAAGTCAAAGATACTGATGATTTTGTGTGCAAGTCCAGACCCGAAAGAGACACACAAAACAATCTCTACACTCGAGTATGGAGCAAAAGCGAAATGCATTGTCCGTGGTCCACATACACCTGTCAAAGATAAGATCAACGGCGATGATTCTGCTTCTTCTGTTATTCTAGGATCCAGAATCACAGCAATGGATCAGTTCATTTTGAAGCTAACAACGGAAAACAAGCAGAGAGAGAAAGAGTGCAGTGAAGCAAAGAAGTTGCTTCAGAAAAAAGAGGAAGAAGTTTCACAGTTGAGGGCAAAGTTCCAGCAAGTGGGAGGAGAAGAAAGAGTCTCTGGTGGTGCTAGTGAAGAGGAGATCAATGAGAAAGTCAATGAACGTATGCAGACTTTGAGGAAGGAACTCGAGAAGCAGTTAGAAGAGTGCAAAAGAATGGCTAATGAGTATGTTGAGTTGGAGAAAAGGAGAATGGAAGAGAAGGTACAAAGACAACAACAAGAAGTTGAGATGTTGAGGCGAAGATTAGAGGAAATGGAGGTTGAGTTATCTCGTTCCAGAGATGTAAGCAGTGGAAGTAGTAGTGATGGAAGTGGGGTCGATTTGGATAGCATTGGTCTTGTGAGAAGACTCAAGGAAGTGTATGCTGATGAAGATCCGGGAATGGAGAAGTCAATGGACTTAGATATGGGTGATCAAGATTCATATGCTCGTGAAGTGATCATAGGACAGGGTTCTTTCACTCCTATACTTGCTGAAAAGACATATTTGAGCACTGTTTACGAGGAGGAAGAAGTGGAAGGTGAGGATGAAGATGATGAGGTAGAGAAGAAGGTTATAGAGGAGAAAAAAGTGTCAACATCACCATTGGTGGTTAGTGATGTTCAGCTCACTCCATCTTCAAGGAAAACAAGGATTCAGAACATTTTCACCTTGTGTGGGAATCAAAGGGAGCTTTCACAATCACAACGGCCTCCTCTGTTTTCTGAAACTTCATGTGATCAATCAACAATGGAGCACAGTCCTATGACCACCACCCCACCTGCAACTCCTGAGTCTGTGAAGAAAAACCTGAATCTGTCACCAAAGGCCACACCAGAGCCTATGAAGGAAAACTTCAACCCATCAGAAGCAGCAAATAATGAAAGTAGTAGCGTTTTGATTGAAGTTTATGTTAAATGGGAGGCAACAAAGGAAAACCCAGGAAAGTTTGTCAACAAACTTAAGGTTGTCAGAGATGCAACCTTGGCTGATTTGAGGAAACTCATTGAGATTCATCTTGGGATTGATAAGCAGGACTTTACTTTCCTGTCATTAGGGGTATGTATGTTCATACAAAGTTACAAATTGTTGATTTTTCTTCCACTGTATATAATAAGAACCAATCTGATGTTTATTTGTTCATCTAATGCAGGATCCTACTGGAGCTCCAATCTTGAAAGAAAAGGAAGAGAATGTGTTAGCGAGTAAACTGCCTACGTGCAACAACCAACTTGGAGGGCATTTAGCATGCTTGCGGCCAGCTAAAGGCGCTCAATCTCCTAGTGTTGTTCCATTTACTTCCTTGGAAAACAGACTTCATACAACAACAACAACAACACCAGTTTCCTGTGCGAAGAAGATAGTTAATGATTGTTTATCACCTAGCATAGACTCTGATTTGGGTTCCACTCCCTATATTACTCATCGTCGATATTGAAAGGGTACATTATGCCTATGTACTCTTGTGTTGTATGAACAACTTTTGTATCACTGACTAATGTGAAATTTATCGGTATATATATTGTTCTTTTGGCTAAATGAGTACACTTTCTTCATTCTTTCTTTCATCACCTAATCTCCTATAACATGTAAAAAAGGTCTTGTCATTTTCTTCATCTGCGAAATTCGGATAGAAAGAAAGCTCGGATTATGGAAAACATAAGCTTGTAGCATTACCAAGCAATAAGACTAAGAACAACTAGATGGGAATATGGGATGGAGCACTGCGAAAATAGGCAAGCAGAAGGCATCGTATTGGAATCAATTTTGTTTTGAATGTAAAATTTATTCATTAATAAAGAGTCATACGACATCAGAAGAAATATAGAACTAACAAATATTACATATATAACAAATTGAATCAAATATATGTTTCTTTCAACATATTTATGGTCGTTGAATAGATCTTGGTTGGTAGTTAATCTAACGTAGAGTTGTCAAAAGGAATTGGGAAAGTTCATTCATGAAAAAAGATAGCTCGAAAAAGTACATTATTATATGTATAAATTGAAAGGTTTAGAGAAAAAAATAACGTGTCTTAACTATTTGATGTCCACATTTACTTGATAACTCCAGCATTTACTTGATGTAGGCACAAAAAATTCATTAATGTGCCACGTTGGATATTATTTGGGTCAAAAGTCAAAATATCGACTCATTAATTATTTGATGGTCAATAAAATTAATTAATTTGGGTGTATAAATTAATTTATCCCGTTTTAATTATTTTTAATCAAACCCGTTTATTATAATGGTTAAAACCCAACAAAACGGGTTAAAATTATTTAATGGGTCAAGATTGTTAAGTTCAACTTAAAAGGCCCAAAACATATTGAAAACCCTAGAGGTCCCCTAACTCTATAAAAAGAGTGCTCCAATTCATTTGTCGGGGAGGAGAAACAGACGGCAAACCTAAATCTCTCACATATTCTCCTGCCAGTCAAGTCTCATCAAACTCTCTCTCCCTAGAAGAAGAACAACATGCATTCAAAAAGGCGTGCCGTTCCATTCTAGAAGATCGACCTTGGACGAGATCAAGCCCGAAGGCCCTTATTCAAGAAGATCAATCCCGTTCGTGAGCAACACCAAATCGACATCAAACATCCCGGTGGAAGAAGAACAACAAGCATACAAAACTGACGTGCCGTTCTATTCTACATCGACATTCTTGAACGAGATCAAGCCCGAAGGCCCTCATTCAAGTACAAATCAAACTAGTCCGAGAATCAAATCAAATCAGTTTGTGAGCCAAGTCAAATTCAACGTGGAGATCGAATCAGAGGAGCAAATATTAGAGATTGTACCCAAATTCATCAAAAATCAATAAAATATATTTTGTTCACATTATTTTGATTCTCTTATTTTGCAGACTCTGAAATTTGTGTTTACACTTGATAACTTCTAACTTCTGCATTATTTGGGTCTTATACTGTGAAATTAAGTTACTTTTTCCTTAAAAGGGAGTTTATTATTCTTAACCTCATACGAAGCGCAATTTTGATGGTGTAGGCGTGTGCACGTAACTCTAGGTGCACTGGGATCAAAACAGCCAACATTAAACACAAAACGCGCGTTTTCGTTAAATTCCCAGAAAAAAGAACAATGCCCTTGAACAAAAGAACAATGCCCTTGAACAAAAGAACAATTTCCCTGAACAAAAGAACATTAAAGGGTCTGTTCTTTTCAGCTATGTTTATCGCGTTTTTATTTGATTCGCTGTTATTTTTGCGATATATATTCTTATGGGTTTTATGTTTTGAATTCAAATTGTGATGAGGAGAGAGAAAGTGTGAACTAGGTTTTCTTAAATGGGTTTTAGAGAGAGAAAGTAATGAAAATCCCCAAAAATTCGTTGAATTTTCTGCTTCAACATCAAATTAAACTGATTCTTCTTCAAATCTAAATTCTGCAGCTGATAATCAGATTTTGGGAGGTAATTTTCAATTTTGTAATAATAAATACTCCCTCCGTCCCTTAATACTCGCACCGGTTTGACCGGTGCGGAGTTTAAGACATTTGAATTGACTTATTAATTTAATGAGTGTTTGTTGATAGTGGGGTATTTTTTTAATATAGTTAGTGGAAAATATGTAAGGGGTGGAGAGTAGTGAGTGAGGGGTGTTGATTTTTAAATGATTTTTTGTAGGGAATAGGGGTGTAGTAGGTAAGTGTGAGAAATAATATAATATTGGTAAAGATTTCCATTTATAGAAGCGGTGCAAGTATTAAGGGACGGCCCGAAAAGGAAAGCGGTGCAAGTATTAAGGGACAGAGGGAGTAGTATGTTTTGATGATTTTGATTTTGTAATAATTTTGTTTTTGATGATTTTGACTATTTTGATGATTTTGATTTTGTAATAATCGTGTTTTGATGAATTTGATGATTTTAATGAATCAAATTATGTATTAACACGCTGATTTCGTTGAAATCGTTGATTTTGAAGATTTTGATTATGCAATTACGATTTTTTTCCCCCAGAAAAGAACAGTTTTACGTATTAAAAGAACATATGCTCGTATTAAAAGAACAATTTCATTATAGTAAAAAATAGACCATTTGTGTTTCATAATTTGTTCTTTTATTTTATTGTGTTCTTTTTTTATATTATTATTTTCAAATTCATTTGCGTTTCATAACTTGTTCTTTTTATTTTATTGTGTTATTTTTCTTGTTACTTCTTATTTATCCTTTGTTCTTTTGATTGCGTTCTTTTTCTTGTTTTTATACATGTTAACCTATTATTATTTTCAGAGATTCTGAATAATGTGCTTGATAATTCATAACAGAATGATGAAAATGATGATTCCGAATCATATGTTATTATGGGACAAAGTACTTGACTTGTTCTTTTAGTCTCTATATTTGTTCTTTTAGACTTTTCATTTGTTCTTTTTATAATACTCCGTCAGAAGAACAAAATAAAAACACGTGCACGGTTCTCATTATGCACTCTTTAACAATTTTTCCTTTCTCCTTCTCTGTTCTTCAATTCTTTGATTCTACTTTCTATTTGTTAATTTTCTATTTTCCACAACTATATATATAATAATTGTACTTATGAGTCATAACCATTAGTCATTTTAGAAATACATTTTAGAGAGAGAGAGGAGATGATTTATATTCTCTCAACATAAGAGAGATTTTTTGAGAGAGAAAGAGTGACATGGTGAATGAAAGAGTAAAAAAAAAAACATTTTCTCCTTATTCTCTCTCTAAAATTCCTTTTGAATGTTTCTCGTTTGTTGAAAATGAGTGAATTAAGAAAAACACTAATTCAATTTCGCTAGTTTTTGAAGCAAGAGAATCTCTGGAGAACGTGATATTTTTCGAGGATTGAGATCAGTTTTTGAAGATTTATTAAAAGATATTGATGCTCCTGATAAATGTTGATCAAGTGTTTAAGGTATGTTTGCTTGTTCTTTCCTCTAATGTTCTTTTCAAATTGTTATGTTCTTTTTCGCAACTTTACTTTTACTGTGTCATCAACATAGTTTGTTCTTTTAAATCAACATAGTTTGTTCTTTTATATCAACGTACATAGATTGTTAAAAAAGAACATATAATGGTTTGAAAAGCACAAATAACACTTAAAAAAGAACATAGTTTGATTCGTGGTAAAAGAACAAAATTACTTTTTTAAAAAAAAAAAAATATAGATTTAGTTTAAGTTCATCAAAAAATCGTTGTTTCGTCTTTTTAATTAGAACACTAAGTGGTTTGAAAAGAACAAATTCAACTAATAAAAGAACATAGATTTGTTGTTCTCTTCGTCCCTTTCATTATGTTCTTTTTTTTTATAAGGAAAAAGAAAATGTTGTTCTTTTTCATGTGTTTTGTTCTCTTTTTTTTTTTTGTCGTTTTTTTTTGAGTTTTTGTGTTTTTTTTTTTTGATTTTGTTCTTTGTGTTTTGTAAAAAAGTTGTTATTTTTTTCTAATTATTTTGTTTTATTTTTTACTGTTTTTTAATATTTAATAATATTATCGATAATATATTTTTTTTGTTTTTCTGTTGCATTTTTCATACGATGTTCTTTTTGAAAAATAGTTGTTCTTTTTATAGTTTATCAGGAGAGAGAAAATGTTATTTTCATTTTTGTATATTTTTTTAAGTTTTTAACATTAGTATTCTTTTCAGATTTAGTTAATGTTCTTTTCGTTTACTCTATTATGCACTTTCTGTTTAGTTTCTTATGTTCTTTTTCGTTTTTTGTTTTTTGCGTTTTCTTTTATTGTTTTTGCGTTTTGGTGCAGGTGCACGTAGATCTACGTGCAGGCCCCTGCACCATCCGCGCGTTGCATACGGAGTATAATTATTTGTTGGAAAATTCTTGTGTGGACCCGGTCACACGTTCCTAACTTATAACCTTTTCCGTTGCCTCTCTCAATCTCTCTCAAGTCTCAATCTCTCTCAAGTCTCAATCTCTCTCCTCACCTCACTTCACTTCGCCCCTCTTCCGTCCATGAACAAAAATTTCTAAGGAAATTCAATGAAGAAAATCCGATCGAAAATCTTGGTTCAGACTCATCAAATCGAAGGGTTTACCTCGCTTAATGCTTGCAAAGAGTTTTGGAAAATAACGAACGACATTCAAGATATCACAAATTCATGGTAGAATTATCATAAATCGTCTTCGATTTGAAACCCTAATTTCTTATATTTTGATCTTCGGGTATGATATCTTCCCTCCTTTTCTCTTGTGGTTCATTTGATTTCGTTGTTTGTTCTTCAATTACAGTCGGTTAAATTTAATTTTTGGAGTTCAATTCAATTATATCAATATTTTGTGATTGATCTTTTGCCGATTATGTTGGTATTTTACTTAAATTTTGATGAATTTAACCAATTTTCCAGATGTGGTGATATTTGATTCTTTTGGGCATGTTTGTTTTTGGTTTACTTTTTGTTCAATTTTTGATGCACTATGCAACAAATAAAGGTAACTATACTTGTTAACAAAACCACTATAGGGCAATTAGACGATATTGAGCTATTGGTGTTTGATTTTTGTATATTCTTTCATTCCCATGGTTCTGAATTTGGCTAGTAGATAATATGTCAGTGAATAATATGGCATCTTAAATCAGTGCTTGATTTTGGTGAAGCATCAAGTGTTTTGAAATAACAGGAAGATAGAATGGGTTGTGTTAGGTTATGATACATATGACAATTCATAAATCATGCGGAAAAAACATTTAGCCAGGAATACATATTATTTACACATAATCATATAGCATAGTTTAGATGCATACTCTTTGTTGCGTGCCTTCCCTAGCTGCGCCCGAACCGAACAAGAACAAGTCTTTAGGACTCCAAGTGTCGTCCCTCCGTAGATAGTCCACAGCACGTCCGGATCCGCCTTAAGATTGACCAACTAGAATCGCCCTTAAGGTACTAATAATTTCGGCACTTTTAGGCAAGGTATGTGACTGAATTTTTCTCTCAAAAAACTCACTTTGAATACTTGAAAACTCGTTATAAATTGTGAACCCAGGCCACATATTTATAGGGGTATGGAAAGAGAATTGGAATCCTACTAGGATACGAATTAATTAAATTAGAATCCTAGTGAAACTCTTATTTAATTAATTTATCTTTTAGGATTAGGAATTTAATCATTAAACGAATCCTGTACGTTTTAGGTTTCGTATGTGAACACAAACACACACGCACGCACAGCAGCCCACGAGGGGCGCCATGCGCGCGCGCGCACAGCCCGAGCAATGCAGCCCACGACTGCCGCAGCCTTGGGCGCGCGCTGGGCCTGCCTTGCGGTGGGCCTGGCGCAGCCTTGGGCTGGCGTGTTGTGGCGCGCGTTTCCCTTGCTGGACGTGGGCCTGGCTTCGTGCTGGGCCTTCGTCTAGCAAGCTCGTCCGATGCTAATTCGTACGACGCGCTTCCGATTAATTTTCCGATTCCGGAATTCATTTCCGATACGAACAATATTTAACATTTCCGATTCCGGAATTAATTTCCGTTTCCAACAAATATTTAATATTTCCGTTTCCGGAATTATTTTCCGATTCCGATAATATTTCCGATTCAGACAATATTTCCGTTTCCGGCAATATTTCCGATTCCGGCAATATTTCTATTTCCGATAATATTTTCCGATACGTACCATGTTTCCGTTTCCGGCAACATCTACGACTTGGATAATATTTATATTTCCGATACGATCCATATTTCCGTTTCCGGCAATATCATCGTTTCCGGAGTATTCATTTCTTGTCTGTGACGATCTCAGCTCCCACTGAAACCAAGATCCGTCGATTCCGAATATCCATAGTTGGAGTATTTAATGCCATTAAATACTTGATCCGTTTACGTACTATTTGTGTGACCCTACGGGTTCAGTCAAGAGTAAGATGTGGATTAATATCATTAATTCCACTTGAACTGAAGCGGCCTCTAGCCAGGCATTCAGCTCACTTGATCTCACTGAATTATTAACTTGTTAATTAATACTGAACCGCATTTATTAGACTTAACATTGAATGCATACTTGGACCAAGGGCATTATTTCCTTCAGTCTCCCACTTGTCCTTAGGGACAAGTGTGCATTTCCTAATTCCTTTGTCGCTCGATGCTTGCTCTTGAACATAAGGTAAGAGTTGTCATCCTTATTATGTCCAGAGGTGTTCCTCGGTTTCAGAGTTCAACTGATCAAATAAACAGATAATCATAGCCTATGATTCATCCGAGAACGGCCATGCATTTCACAGTTTCTAGCTCTCCGAGTGGCCTTGTACAACTTTTAAGCATCTCATCCCGATTTATGGGAGGACAATCCCAATCTTGCGATCTTGAGATTAGACTTCGTTTGATAGGTGATTACCTAAGCGTTGCCTTTATAGCCTCCTTTTACGGTGCGACGGTTGGTCAACGTCAAAGCAACCAGTTCTCAAACAAGTAATCTCAAATCACTCAGGTATTGAGGATTTAGTGTCTAATAATTTTAATGAAATTTACTTATGACAGATTTTCATCTCTTACAGTAAAGTTTCATAGGTCTTGTCCGATACTAGTCTTCCCAAAGTAAGCATCTATGCAAATGATTATGACATTGCCATGTCCACATAGTTCAAGAAACAGAACTACTAGTCATCTTGCATTCTAGTCGTCTAACCTTTTCTATGCGTCCAATTTTATAGAAAACTCCGACTAGGGACCATTTTCAACCTTTGACTTTCAAGTTCACTTGATAGACATTTCTTAGTCACAGGACTGGTCCTGACAGTCTATCTTGAATATATCGTCAAATTGAAGGGACTCATCATTTAATAAACCACAAATTAAATGGAAAAATGAATTCTTTTCATTTATTGTGAATGATTAACCAATAATGTTTTACAAAGATTTAAACTCTAAAACTTTAAAACATTAAACAGAGACATCAAAGCCATTCTCCAATATGCTTGATTCCCATAGCTGCAGTGTGCGAGTTGTGCTTCGCCTGCGGCAGAGGTTTAGTCAATGGATCTGATATGTTGTCATCAGTTCCAATCTTGCTTATCTCGACTTCTTTTCTTTCAACGAACTCTCGTAGAAGGTGAAATCTACGAAGTACATGCTTGACTCTCTGGTGGTGTCTAGGCTCCTTTGCCTGTGCAATAGCTCCGTTATTATCACAATACAGGGCTATTGGTCCTTTAATGGAGGGGACTACACCAAGTTCACCTATGAACTTCCTTAGCCATATAGCTTCCTTTGCTGCTTCATGTGCAGCAATGTACTCCGCTTCAGTTGTAGAATCCGCAATGGTGCTTTGCTTTGCACTTTTCCAGCTTACTGCTCCTCCGTTGAGGCAGAAGACAAACCCAGACTGTGATCTGAAATCATCTTTGTCGGTTTGGAAACTTGCGTCCGTATAGCCTTTAACAATTAATTCATCATCTCCACCATAGACCAGGAAGTCATCTTTGTGCCTTTTCAGGTACTTCAGAATATTCTTGGCAGCAGTCCAATGCGCCTCTCCTGGGTCTGACTGGTATCTGCTCGTAGCACTGAGTGCGTACGCAACATCCGGGCGTGTACATATCATAGCATACATTATTGAACCAATCAATGATGCATATGGAATCCCATTCATTCGTCTACGCTCATCAAGTGTTTTTGGGCACTGATTCTTGCTTAGAGTCATTCCATGAGACATGGGTAGGTAGCCTCGCTTGGAGTCCGCCATCTTGAACCTATCAAGCACCTTATTGATATAAGTGCTTTGACTAAGTCCAATCATCCTTTTAGATCTATCTCTGTAAATCTTGATGCCCAATATGTACTGTGCTTCTCCTAGATCTTTCATCGAAAAACATTTCCCAAGCCAAATCTTGACAGAGTTCAACATAGGAATGTCATTTCCGATAAGTAATATGTCGTCGACATATAATACTAGGAAAGCAATTTTGCTCCCACTGACCTTCTTGTATACACAAGATTCGTCTGCGTTCTTGATGAAACCAAAGTCACTGACTGCTTCATCAAAACGTATATCCCAGCTCCTGGATGCCTGCTTCAATCTGTAGATTGACTTCTTTAGCTTGCATACCTTTTTAGCATTCGTTGGATCCTCAAAACCTTCAGGCTGTGTCATAAACACAGTTTCTGTTAAAACGCCGTTTAAGAAAGCAGTTTTGACATCCATCTGCCATATTTCGTAATCGTAATATGCAGCGATTGCTAACATTATCCGAATAGACTTTAGCATTGCAACTGGTGAAAAGGTTTCATCGTAATCCACACCGTGGACTTGCCTGTAACCTTTTGCAACCAATCTAGCTTTGAAAACTTCAAGTTTCCCATCCTTGTCCTTTTTCAGTTTGAAAACCCATTTGCTTCCAATGGCTTGGTAGCCATCTGGCAAATCGACCAAATCCCATACTTGGTTTTCAGACATGGAGTCTAATTCAGATTGCATGGCTTCTTGCCATTGCTTGGAGCTAGGGCTCGTCATAGCTTGTTTGTAAGTCGCAGGTTCATCACTTTCAAGTAATAGAACGTCATAGCTCTCGTTCGTCAAAATACCTAAGTACCTTTCCGGTTGAGATCTATATCTTTGCGATCTACGCGGGGTAACATTTCTAGATTGACCATGATTCTCACCAGATTCTTCTAAAGATCTCTGAGTTTCATCCTGAATGTCATCTTGAGCATTCTCTAGAGTTTGTTGTTCGACTCGAATTTCTTCGAGGTCTACTTTTCTCCCACTTGTCATTTTGGAAATGTGATCTTTCTCCAAAAAGACACCATCTCGAGCAACAAACACTTTGTTCTCAGATGTATTGTAGAAGTAATACCCCTTTGTTTCCTTTGGATAGCCCACAAGGATACATTTGTCAGATTTTGGATGAAGTTTGTCTGAAATTAATCGTTTGACGTATACTTCACATCCCCAAATCTTAAGAAAAGACACATTTGGAGGCTTTCCAAACCATAATTCGTATGGAGTCTTTTTGACAGCTTTAGACGGAGCTCTATTTATAGTGAGTGCAGCTGTATTTAGTGCATGTCCCCAAAATTCTAATGGAAGTTTGGCCTGACCCATCATTGACCTGACCATGTCTAGCAAGGTTCTGTTCCTCCGTTCCGACACACCGTTCCATTGTGGTGTTCCAGGAGGAGTCAATTCTAATAGAATTCCACATTCTTTCAGATGGTCATCAAATTCATAGCTCAGTTATTCACCGCCTCTATCAGACCGCAGTGCCTTAATCTTCTTGCCTAATTGATTCTCTACTTCACTCTGAAATTCCTTGAATTTGTCAAAGGATTCAGACTTATGCTTCATTAGGTAGACATAACCATATCTACTGAAGTCATCAGTGAAAGTGATAAAGTAGCTGAAACCACCTCTAGCATTTGTACTCATTGGTCCACATACATCTGTATGGATTAAACCCAATAGTTCATTTGCTCTTTCTCCAACTTTAGAGAAAGGTTGCTTTGTCATTTTGCCAAGTAAACATGATTCGTATTTACCATAATCCTCTAAGTCAAATGGTTCTAGAATTCCTTCCTTTTGAAGTCTTTCTAAGCGTTTCAAGTTTATATGGCCTAATCGACAATGCCACAGATAGGTGAGATCTGAATCATCCTTTTTGGCCTTTTTGGTATTTATGTTATATACTTGTTTGTCGTGATCTAATAAATAAAGTCCATTGACTAATCTAGCAGATCCATAAAACATCTCTTTAAAATAAAACGAACAACTATTGTCTTTTATTAAAAAGGAAAATTTCTTAGCATCTAAGCAAGAAACTGAAATGATGTTTTTAGTAAGACTTGGAACATGGAAACACTCTTCCAGTTCCAAAACTAGCCCGGAGGGCAACGACAAATAGTAAGTTCCTACAGCTAATGCAGCAAACCGTGCTCCATTTCCCACTCGTAGGTCGACTTCACCCTTGCTTAACTTTCTACTTCTTCTTAGTCCCTGTGGATTGGAACATAAGTGTGAGCCACAACCTGTATCTAATACCCAAGAAGTTGAATTAGCAAGTATACAGTCTATAACGAAAATACCTGAAGATGGAACGACTGTTCCGTTCTTCTGATCTTCCTTTAGCTTCAAGCAATCTCTCTTCCAATGCCCCTTCTTCTTGCAGTAGAAGCATTCGGATTCAGAAGTGGGTTGACTGACCTTCCTCTTTACAGATTTGGCGCCAGTTTGCTTAGTTGGGCTGGCCTTGTTGCCACCTTTCTTAGCATTCCTCTTCTTTCCAGATTTCTTGAACTTGCCCCCACGCACCATAAGCACATCCTGCTTATCACTTTTGAGCGTCTTTTCAGCGGTCTTCAACATACCGTGAAGCTCAGTGAGCGTTTTGTCCAGACTATTCATACTGTAGTTCAGTTTGAACTGATCATACCCGCCATGAAGAGAATGGAGGATGGTGTCTATAGCCATTTCCTGAGAAAATTGCTGATCCAGCCGACTCATATTCTCAATGAGTCCAATCATTTTGAGAACATGTGGACTTACGGGCTCGCCTTTCTTAAGCTTGGTCTCAAGAATTTGCCTATGAGTCTCGAATCTTTCGACTCGAGCCAGATCTTGGAACATGTTCTTCAACTCACTGATGATTGTGAAAACATCTGAGTTGATGAACGTTTTCTGCAGATCCGCACTCATGGTGGCGAGCATTAGACATTTCACATCCTTGTTGGCATCAATCCAACGATTGAGGGCTGCCTGAGTGACCCCGTCGCCTGCGGCTTCGGGCATCGCCTCTTCTAGGACATACTCCTTTTCTTCATGCATAAGAACTATTTGCAAGTTCCTTTGCCAGTCAAGGAAGTTTTTCCCGTTCAACTTCTCCTTTTCGAGAATTGATCGAATGTTGAATGAATTGTTGTTTGCCATATTAAAAACTACAATTGAAAAGAATAAACAAATAAATAACCATTCACAGTTTCTCTTAATAAACTTGAATTCTAGCATACATGCATAATTCAATGTTTATTAAGCATTTTATTCAAGTTATGTGTTCCGGCAGGTGTGAATAAAATGATTCCAAGATCCTAAAATCATTGAAGAACTAAGCACAGTTTGTCGACTTAATCCTAAAACATCTTAGGTAAGCAAAAACCTTTTGCTAATAGTCTAGAAACTATTCTTGGTTGATAGGTACGTCTAAGAACTTATTAGGTAAACCTATCGATTTTGCCACGACATAAAAGGACTCCTTACTTATATCGTTGAGTTTCACCAAAACTAACATGTACTCACAATTATCTGTGTACCTTGCCCCTTTAGGACCAATAAGTAACACCTCGCTGAGCGAAAACTATTACTAGATTGATGTAAAGGATATCCAAGCAAGTGTATATTTTGGCATGGCACCTTATAACTCAATTTTTAAGTTTGGAACTTAAGGCTCTTACTATGTTGGTTAGATTTTAAGTGAACTAAAATCCTTAATCATGCAACATAATCAAGCTTTTGATCTCATGCATTTTAAGACATATTTAAAAGCAATAAATAACTTAAAACATGCATAAGATAAATGTGATCTAGTATGGCCCGACTTCATCTTGAAGCTTCAACTTCAAAGTCCGTCTCTAAAATCTCCGTGGGAGGCACCATTTTCTTCAAATAGGATAAGCTATAATTAAAACTAATTACAACTATTTGATGGTACGCAGACCATATTTGAATTGAAAAACGACTTTGGTACTTTAGACCAATTACATTCAAATTAATGGTACGCAGACCATATTTTCTATCCTTTTTGGGCCATACTAGTCACTTCATAACCTGCAAAACAGTACATATACAATATATACCATTCACCCATTCATTATCATGAATGGCCCACATAGCTGGTTAGTAAAACACATAATGCATCACGTAAACATTTGCAGCAATTAATCAAGGGCACCAATAATCTACCAATTATTCAGTCCTTATTAATTCTAATCAAGTTGTTTTAACCTTAAGGATTTGTAGACCTAATCAAGAGTTTATGACTAAAAAGGGCTCCCACTTAAACCAATAAATTCATATGTTTTACTAATTTTAAACATAAAAATTTATTTCTAGTCTAACCGGAAACATACAAATTTAATTAAAATTTAAAGCTCATATAAATTTATAATTGAATCCAAAAGGTTTAATTTAATTTCAGTCGTATTTAAATTAATTCATGATTTTAATTTTAGTAAAATAATTAGAATAAATAAAATTTATTATAATTACAATATTCAAAATTAAAATCCAAGAAAATAATTTAAATTATTAATTTTAAAATTAATTAAAATTACGTAAACTGAAAATTTCAAATTAAACATTCAAAACGATCTAATCGCAACGCAAACACCCTACGCATCGCACGCCCATGGGCCACACGCACACAGCCATCGCTGGCCATGTGCGCGCAGCCCATGCGCTGCGTCGCATAGCTGCTGCTTCTACCCTTCGCAAGCCATCGCGCGAGCTGGTGCTCGCTGCGCGCGCGCCAGCGCTCGATGTGCGCGCTCACAAGCGCTCGCTTGTGCGAGCCAGCGCTCGCTGCGCGAGGCATCGACGCTGGGCGCAGCACTCGTGGCACGCGAGCTTGCGCTCGCTGCGCGCGAGGCTGCGCGCGCTTGTGCGAGGCAGTGCGCGTTGTGGCGCAGCTCGCTTGCTGCCCACACGCAACTGCCGTGCCTTGCCTTCGCCCATGCCCATTCGTCCATTGCTCATAGCCCACGACACAAGGCAGGGCTGCTGCCTTGTGCTCGTGCACCATGGCCTTGCTCATTGCATTCGTGCCGCATGGGCGACGAGCTCCCTTGCTCGTCGTCACATGCCCGCATTATACAACACCCCTTAAGGGTAACACGTAGCGTCCATTGCTTTGTGCGTGCAAGTTTTACGAACGAATCGCATAAAATTTAAAATTTTATATTTAAAATTAATGACAAATTAATAAATAATATTAATTTCATAATTTTAGGGCGAAAAAATCGAAAATTTATTATTCAATTGATTTCCGATTAACATGGATTCAAGCCTAGGTCATAAAAATTTAAAATTTATCATAAATTTACAATTTTTATGGTGGTTTTTAATCATAGGTATCTAATTAAATTATAATTAATTATGAAAATCAAATTAATTCTAAATTATTCTAATTTTCAACAAATTAATCATAATTACAAATTAGATTGCATAATTAACAAGGCTAGGCATTCAAACTTGTTAAACATATACAGTAGGTCAATCAAAAATTCAAGATTTATCAACAAGAATCGCAAATATTTAATTTAACATCTTAAATTTACGAAATTTTGCATTCGAAAAACTAAAACCTTCGAAAAGTCATAGTTAGGCTTCGAATTCTGAGAATTCTGGGTCAAAATTTTAGAATGCCTTTTACATGCGGAATTGACACAAAAATCACTCGATTTGGATGAGTAACGAAGAAACTGCCGAAAAACTGCGTACGTATAATTAAATAAACGCAATTTGCAATTAATTAACAATTACGAAAATTAATCACCCCTTTTAATTCTTGCAAATTTTTAATATTTAACCATGTTCATGCAATTTAGATTATGAAAATAATAAGAGGCTTCTGATACCACTGTTAGGTTATGATACATATGACAATTCATAAATCATGCGGAAAAAACATTTAGCCAGGAATACATATTATTTACACATAATCATATAGCATAGTTTAGATGCATACTCTTTGTTGCGTGCCTTTCCTAGCTGCGCCCGAACCGAACAAGAACAAGTCTTTAGGACTCCAAGTGTCGTCCCTCCGTAGATAGTCCACAGCACGTCTGGATCCGCCTTAAGATTGACCAACTAGAATCGCCCTTAAGGTACTAATAATTTCGGCACTTTTAGGCAAGGTATGTGACTGAATTTTTCTCTCAAAAAACTCACTTTGAATACTTGAAAACTCGTTATAAATTGTGAACCCAGGCCACATATTTATAGGGGTATGGAAAGAGAATTGGAATCCTACTAGGATACGAATTAATTAAATTAGAATCCTAGTGAAACTCTTATTTAATTAATTTATCTTTTAGGATTAGGAATTTAATCATTAAACGAATCCTGTACGTTTTAGGTTTCGTATGTGAACACAAACACACACGCACGCACAGCAGCCCACGAGGGGCGCCATGCGCGCGCGCGCACAGCCCGGGCAATGCAGCCCACGACTGCCGCAGCCTTGGGCGCGCGCTGGGCCTGCCTTGCGGTGGGCCTGGCGCAGCCTTGGGCTGGCGTGTTGTGGCGCGCGTTTCCCTTGCTGGACGTGGGCCTGGCTTCGTGCTGGGCCTTCGTCTAGCAAGCTCGTCCGATGCTAATTCGTACGACGCGCTTCCGATTAATTTTCCGATTCCGGAATTCATTTCCGATACGAACAATATTTAACATTTCCGATTCCGGAATTAATTTCCGTTTCCAACAAATATTTAATATTTCCGTTTCCGGAATTATTTTCCGATTCCGATAATATTTCCGATTCAGACAATATTTCCGTTTCCGGCAATATTTCCGATTCCGGCAATATTTCTATTTCCGATAATATTTTCCGATACGTACCATGTTTCCGTTTCCGGCAACATCTACGACTTGGATAATATTTATATTTCCGATACGATCCATATTTCCGTTTCCGGCAATATCATCGTTTCCGGAGTATTCATTTCTTGCCTGTGACGATCTCAGCTCCCACTTAAACCAAGATCCGTCGATTCCGAATATCCATAGTTGGAGTATTTAATGCCATTAAATACTTGATCCGTTTACGTACTATTTGTGTGACCCTACGGGTTCAGTCAAGAGTAAGATGTGGATTAATATCATTAATTCCACTTGAACTGAAGCGGCCTCTAGCCAGGCATTCAGCTCACTTGATCTCACTGAATTATTAACTTGTTAATTAATACTGAACCGCATTTATTAGACTTAACATTGAATGCATACTTGGACCAAGGGCATTATTTCCTTCAGGTTGAAGCCTAACAATATACCTTATTGTATGTTTATCTGTTCGAGAAGGATGGTGTGACAGTGTGAAGGAAATAATGCCCTTGGTCCAAGTATGCATTCTATGTTAAGTCTAATAAATGCGGTTCAGTATTAATTAACAAGTTAATAATTCAGTGAGATCAAGTGAGCTGAATGCCTAGCTAGAGGCCGCTTCAGTTCAAGTGGAATTAATGATATTAATCCACAGCTTACTCTTGACTGAACCCGTAGGGTCACACAAATAGTACGTAAACGGATCAAGTATTTAATGGCATTAAATACTCCATCTATGAATATTCGGAACCGACGGATCTTGGTTTCAGTGGGAGCTAAGATCGTCACAGGCAAGAAATGAATACTCCGGAAACGATGATATTGCCGGAAACGGAAATATGGATCGTATCGGAAATATGAATATTATCCAAGTCGTAGATGTTACCGGAAACGGAAACATGGTACGTATCGGAAAATATTATTGGAAATGGAAATATTACCAGAATCGGAAATATTGCCGGAAACGGAAATATTGTCAGAATCGGAAATATTACCGGAATCGGAAAATAATTCCGGAAACGGAAATATTAAATATTTGTTCGAAACGGAAATTAATTCCGGAATCGGAAATATTAAATATTGTTCGTATCGGAAATAGATTCCGGAAATGGAAATTTAATCGGAAGCGTATCGTACGAATTAGCATCGGACGAGGCCTGCCGGACGAAGGCCCAGCACGAAGCCGGGCCATCGCCCAGCAAGCACGCACGCCACAAGCCCAGCCAAGGCAGCGCCCAGGCCTACCGCAAGGCAGGCCCAGCGCGCGCCAAGGCTACGGATGCGTGGGCCGCGCTGCGTGGGCTGCTGCTCGCACGCGCATGGGCAGCCCTTGTGGCTGCCGTGTGTGTGTGAGTTTGTGCTCATGCGTGATTCCTAAATCTACAAGAGTCAGTGTATGATTAAATTTCTATTCCTAATTGGATAAATTAATTAAATAGAATTCATGTAGGATTCTAATTTCAATTAATTCGTATCCTACTAGGATTACGATTCCTTTTCCATAACTCTATAAATAAAGGCCTAGGGGTCATTATTTATACAACAAGTTTTAAGTATTCAAAACTAAGATTTTTAAGCAGAAAAATCAGCCAATGTTCTTGCCTACCTAACCGAAAATATTAGAACCTTAAGGGCGATTCTAGTTGGTCAATCTTAAGGCGGATCCGGACGTGCTGTGGACTATCTACGGAGGGACGACACTTGGAGTCCTAAAGACTTGTTCTTGTTCGGTTCGGGCGCAGCTAGGGAAGGCACGCAACAAAGAGTATGCATCTAAACTATGCTAAATGATTATGTGTAAATAATATGTTTCCTGGCTTTATGGTTTTTCCGCATGATTTATGAACTGTCATATGAATCATAACCTAACACAGTGTTGGTTCTGTACAACAAATACAATCTAAGTTGCTCAAAAGGCAGGAAGCTGCTACTAAGCGTGAGAGGAGCTATGGCGTATGCCCTGGATCATCAGGTATAACTCTAGTGATACATGTTCCTGATTTCTGTAATGATTTCCCCTGTCTGCTGGTGTTATGATAGTTGACAGAAAATTTAGTAATTTACCCTCAGCCCTCCCTTGTTGGGAAATCCATATTGAATTTGTTGAGTTACTACTCATCATGTGGTTTGCTTGGCTTTTCGCTTTTACTATTTTTTTTAGGTGCTTGAGTTTTGAGTTTGGATCTAACATTGGTGTTTGATTTAGTGGGCAAGCAGGATCAAGGTAGCTAGCTGCTTCTTCTTGGCGTAACATAAACAGACTGAAAATTTACATTTCAATCTCTTCTCAAAACAGTCTATACTTCTCTATTAATTGAACTGACCAGACATCTTAAATATCCCTACACAAACATCAGTAGAATAACCCAAATAATTAAAACTCTTGTTGTTCTTTTGCAACCAGACACTGATAACAGAGTCAGTGAAAAACGTAGCATAAAATTTTCCCACATTAGATTTATTTTTGAACATTCTTGTCGTTGCAGCATCATTGAGAATTTTGCAACTCATTTGGAGACTCTGAGCGAGCTAAAAATCCTCTGCCAAACTGCAGCTGGATAGGCTCATCCAAAGAATAGGTGTAATTCATTAGCAGCCTTCTACTTTGTCAATGAACAGGAGGAAGTTGGGCTATATAATCATGTAAATTCTATATCTTGGCGTGCAAAAAATATGTGAGGTACATTATAAGCCTATTAGCTCAATTGGTCGAGCACTTTGTATTGGTACTTCAAACCAATACAAAGAGGATGTAGGTTCAAATCCTACATAGGTTATTTGTTTCATATAGCTACGTATTTACTCAATCCATTTTAGTAGTAACCCTCTAAGTTACCTTTTTTTTTTTATAACTATGGTAACATATTAATATATAGTCACTCTGCTTTATAACATATACAAGTAGTTACTCCTTTAGACCGAGTGACTCTTTTTAACATATAGTTACCCTTTTTGACGCATAGTGCCCCTTTTTGAAATGTATCCTTCTTTAAATTTTAGTTACCTTTTTTTAACATATAGTGACCCTTTTTAACATAATAGTTTCCTTTTTTGAAATATATACTTCTTTTGTTTTTAGTTACCCTTTTTTAACATATAGTGACCTCTTTTCCATTTAATTTTGTGAAATGAACAAAATAACCAGAACCAAAGAACAATATATAGTTTGATAGTCTATGTAGGATTCGAACCTACACCATCATGCAATTGCATAATAGCTCTACCAGTTGAGCTAATAGACTTTACAATTATAAACTCATTATCATTTTTATATAAAAAAAAAAGATAACATACACTTAGGCCAAGCTAACTTGACAAAACTGATACAAGCATGAAAACAAACAACTAAACCATGTCCCCAATTCAAATGTTACACATTGTATAGTGATTCGTTTCTATTCTATTAGTGACCCTTAAACAAACAAAACAACTCTTTCTAGATATAGTCACCCTTTTTTGAATTATAGTAGCCATATATATGAAGTCGGGTTTTTGGTGAAATAAGTGTCCTTAAAACTGAAAAATGGTTTCAAACTTTACATTTTCAGAATAGCAATGCAATCAGTGGAGATGACATTCGGCACCTCTGCATCCCCTCTGCATTACTATGATATCAGCCTTGTTGATGGGTTCAACTTGCCGGTTTCTATGAAGCCGGTAAGGGGAGGGGTCGGGTGTGGTTAAATGTGATGCAGATCTGAATGTATGTTGTCCTTCAGCATTGGAAGTAAAGAAGGGGGATAAAGGTTGTAAGAGTGCTTGCCTAGCTATGCAATCTGCTAAGTACTACTGTACAGGCGAGTTCTCAGACCCTAAAACCTGCAAGCCAATCATCTTTGCAAATCTGTTTAAGGCCATTTTCCCAAAGGCATACACCTATGCGTTTGATGATTCTTCTAGTCTTAACAGATGCAGATCAGCACCCATATATGTTGTTACATTCTGTCACCCAACATAACGTAGTTCATTATACGGATACAAAATACCAAGTATTAAAGATACAACTGCTCTACTGCTTCTGCAAGAGGAGGGGCTTAGTCGCGTAGATTGTGTTTTTAGTTTTGTAATTTCAAGGAGCTTTACTTAAAAGTGAGAGCGTCTGTCTCTAAAATAAATAATTCTCTGAGCATTTACTTTGCACAAACTAAACACTATTTTCTGATATAGTAACCCTTTTTTGAATCATAGTAGCTCTATTCTACCTAAAGTAATGAAGGAAATAATGCCCTTGGTCCAAGTATGCATTCTATGTTAAGTCTAATAAATGCGGTTCAGTATTAATTAACAAGTTAATAATTCAGTGAGATCAAGTGAGCTGAATGCCTAGCTAGAGGCCGCTTCAGTTCAAGTGGAATTAATGATATTAATCCACAGCTTACTCTTGACTGAACCCGTAGGGTCACACAAATAGTACGTAAACGGATCAAGTATTTAATGGCATTAAATACTCCATCTATGAATATTCGGAACCGACGGATCTTGGTTTCAGTGGGAGCTAAGATCGTCACAGGCAAGAAATGAATACTCCGGAAACGATGATATTGCCGGAAACGGAAATATGGATCGTATCGTAAATATGAATATTATCCAAGTCGTAGATGTTACCGGAAACGGAAACATGGTACGTATCGGAAAATATTATTGGAAATGGAAATATTACCAGAATCGGAAATATTGCCGGAAACGGAAATATTGTCAGAATCGGAAATATTACCGGAATCGGAAAATAATTCCGGAAACGGAAATATTAAATATTTGTTCGAAACGGAAATTAATTCCGGAATCGGAAATATTAAATATTGTTCGTATCGGAAATAGATTCCGGAAATGGAAATTTAATCGGAAGCGTATCGTACGAATTAGCATCGGACGAGGCCTGCCGGACGAAGGCCCAGCACGAAGCCGGGCCATCGCCCAGCAAGCACGCACGCCACAAGCCCAGCCAAGGCAGCGCCCAGGCCTACCGCAAGGCAGGCCCAGCGCGCGCCAAGGCCACGGATGCGTGGGCCGCGCTGCGTGGGCTGCTGCTCGCACGCGCATGGGCAGCCCTTGTGGCTGCCGTGTGTGTATGAGTTTGTGCTCATGCGTGATTCCTAAATCTACAAGAGTCAGTGTATGATTAAATTTCTATTCCTAATTGGATAAATTAATTAAATAGAATTCATGTAGGATTCTAATTTCAATTAATTCGTATCCTACTAGGATTACGATTCCTTTTCCATAACTCTATAAATAAAGGCCTAGGGGTCATTATTTATACAACAAGTTTTAAGTATTCAAAACTAAGATTTTTAAGCAGAAAAATCAGCCAAATATTCTTGCCTACCTAACCGAAAATATTAGAACCTTAAAGGCGATTCTAGTTGGTCAATCTTAAGGCGGATCCGGACGTGCTGTGGACTATCTACGGAGGGACGACACTTGGAGTCCTAAAGACTTGTTCTTGTTCGGTTCGGGCGCAACTAGGGAAGGCACGCAACAAAGAGTATGCATCTAAATTATGCTAAATGATTATGTGTAAATAATATGTTTCCTGGCTTTATGGTTTTTCCGCATGATTTATGAACTGTCATATGAATCATAACCTAACAGTGGTATCAGAGCCCCTTATTATTTTCATAATCTAAATTGCATGAACATGGTTAAATATTACAAATTTGCAAGAATTAAAAGGGGTGATTAATTTTCGTAATTGTTAATTAATTGCAAATTGCGTTTATTTAATTATACGTACGCAGTTTTTCGGCAGTTTCTTCGTTACTCATCCAAATCGAGTGATTTTTGTGTCAATTCCGCATGTAAAAGGCATTCTAAAATTTTGACAAAAATAGTATTTTTCTGCCGAACCCAGAATTCTCAAATTCGAAGCCTAACTATGACTTTTCGAAGGTTTTAGTTTTTCGAATGCAAAATTTCGTAAATTTAAGATGTTAAATTAAATATTTGCGATTCTTGTTGATAAATCTTGAATTTTTGATTGACCTACTGCATATGTTTAACAAGTTTGAATGCCTAGTCTTGTTAATTATGCAATCTAATTTGTAATTATGATTAATTTGTTGAAAATTAGAATAATTTAGAATTAATTTGATTTTCATAATTAATTGTAATTTAATTAGAAACCTATGATTAAAAACCACCATAAAAATTGTAAATTTACGATAAATTTTAAATTTTTATGACCTAGACTTGAATCCATAACAATCGGAAATCAATTGGATAATAAATTTTCGATTTTTTCGCCCTAAAATTATGAAATTAATAATATTTATTAATTTGTCATTAATTTTAAATATAAATTTTAAATTTTTTATGCGATTCGTTCATATAACTTGCACGCACGAAGCAATGGACGCTTCGTGTTACCCTTAAGGGGTGTTGTATAATGCGGGCATGAGACGACGAGCAAGGGAGCTCGTCGCCCGTGCGGCACGAATGCAATGAGCAAGGGCGTAGTGCACGAGCACAAGGCAGCAGCCCTGCCTTGTGTCGTGTGCCACGAGCAATGAACGAATGGGCATGGGCGAAGGGCGAGCCAAGGCAGTCGCGTGTGGGCAGCAAGCGAGCTGCGCCACAGCGCGCGCTGCCTCGCACAAGAGCGCGCAGCCTCGCGCGCAGCGAGCGCAAGCTCGCGTGCCACGAGCGCAAGCTCGCGTGCCACGAGCGCTGCGCTCAGCATTACTCGCGCGCACAGCGCGCGATGTCGCCCGCCCAGCGAGCGATGTCGCGCCCCAGCGAGCGATGGCTCGCGCGCGCAGCGAGCGATGTCGCGCGCCCAGCGAGCGATGGCTCGCGCGCATAGCGCGCGATGTCGCGCGCCCAGCGAGCGATGTTGCGCGCGCGCACTGCGAGCGATAGCTCGCGTGCGATGAGCGCTGGCGCGCGCAGCGAGCACAATGTGTGCGGAGGCTTGCGATAGGGAAGCAGCAGCTATGCGACGAGCGCATGGGCTGCGCGCACATGGCCAGCAATGGCTGTGTGCGTACGGTCCATGGGCGTGCAACGCGTAGGGTGTTTGCGTTACGATTAGATCGTTTTGAATGTTTAATTTGAAAATTTTCAGTTCACGTAATTTTAATTAATTTTAAAATTAATAATTTGAATTAATTTCTTGGATTTTAATTTTGAATATTATAATTATAATAAATGGTATTTATTCTAATTATTTTACTTAAATTAAAATCATGAATTAATTTAAATACGACTGAAATTAAATTAAATTTTTGGATTCAATTATAAATTGATATGAGCTTTAAATTTTAATTAAATTTGTATGTTTCCGGTTAGACTAGAAATGCATTTTTATGTTTAAAATTGGTAAAGCATATGAATTTATTGGTTTAAGTGGGAGCGCTTTTAGTCATAAACTCTTGATTAGGTCTACAAATCCTTAAGGTTAAAACAACTCGATTAGAATTAATAAGGACTGAATAATTGGTAGATTATTGGTGCCCTTGATTAATTGCTGCAAATGTTTACGTGATGCATAATGTGTTTTACTAACCAGCTATGTGGGCCATTCATGATAATGAATGGGTGAATGGTATATATTGTATATGTACTGTTTTGCAGGTTATGAAGTGACTAGTATGGCCCAAATAGGATAGAAAATATGGTCTGCGTACCATTAATTTGAATGTAATTGGTCTAAAGTACCAAAGTTGTTTTTCAATTCAAATATGGTCTGCGTACCATCAAATAGTTGTAATTAGTTATAGCTTATCCTATTTGAAGAAAATGGTGCCTCCTACGGAGATTTTCAAGACGGACTTTGAAGTCAAAGCTTCAAGATGAAGTCGGGCCATACTAGATCACAAATATCTTATGCATGTTTTAAGTTATTTATTGTTTTAAATATGTCTTAAAATGCATGAGATCAAAAGCTTGATTATGTTGCATGATTAAGGATTTTAGTTCACTTAAAATCTAACCAACATAGTAAGAGCCTTAAGTTCCAAACTTAAAAATTGAGTTAAAAGGTGCCATGCCAAAATATACACTTGCTTGGATATCCTTTACATCAATCTAGTAATAGTTTTCGCTCAGCGAGGTGTTACTTATTGGTCCTAAAGGGGCAAGGTACACAAATAATTGTGAGTACATGTTAGTTTTGGTAAAACTCAACGATATAAGTAAGGAGTCCTTTTATGTCGTGGCAAATTCGATAGGTTTACCTAATAAGTTCTTAGACGTACCTATCAACCAAGAATAGTTTCTAGACTATTAGCAAAAGGCTTTTGCTTACCTAAGATGTTCTAGGATTAAGTCGACAAACTGTGCTTAGTTCTTCAATGATTTTAGGATCTTGGAATCATTTTATTCACACCTGCCGACATAACTTGAATAAAATGCTTAATAAACATTGAATTATGCATGAATGCTAGAATTTAAGTTTATTAAGAGAAACTGTGAATGGTTATTTATTTGTTTATTCTTTTCAATTGTAGTTTTTAATATGGCAAACAACAATTCATTCAACATTCGATCAATTCTCGAAAAGGAGAAGTTGAACGGGAAAAACTTCCTTGACTGGCAAAGGAACTTGCAAATAGTTCTTATGCAGGAAGAAAAGGAGTATGTCCTAGATGAGGCGATGCCCGAAGCTCCAGGCGACGGGGTCACTCAGGCAGCCCTCAATCGTTGGATTGATGCCAACAAGGATGTGAAATGTCTAATGCTCGCCACCATGAGTGCGGATCTGCAGAAAACGTTCATCAACTCAGATGCTTTCACAATCATCAGTGAGTTGAAGAACATGTTCCAAGATCTGGCTCGAGTCGAAAGATTCGAGACTCATAGGCAAATTCTTGAGACCAAGCTTAAGAAAGGCGAGCCCGTAAGTCCACATGTTCTCAAAATGATTGGACTCATTGAGAATATGAGTCGGCTGGATCAGCAATTTTCTCAGGAAATGGCTATAGACACCATCCTCCATTCTCTTCATAGCGGGTATGATCAGTTCAAACTGAACTACAGTATGAATAGTCTGGACAAAACGCTCACTGAGCTTCACGGTATGCTGAAGACCGCTGAAAAGACGCTCAAAAGTGATAAGCAGGATGTGCTTATGGTGCGTGGGGGCAAGTTCAAGAAATCTGGAAAGAAGAGGAATGCTAAGAAAGGTGGCAACAAGGCCAGCCCAACTAAGCAAACTGGCGCCAAATCTGCAAAGAGGAAGGTCAGTCAACCCACTTCTGAATCCGAATGCTTCTACTGCAAGAAGAAGGGGCATTGGAAGAGAGATTGCTTGAAGCTAAAGGAAGATCAGAAGAACGGAACAGTCGTTCCATCTTCAGGTATTTTCGTTATAGACTGTATACTTGCTAATTCAACTTCTTGGGTATTAGATACAGGTTGTGGCTCACACTTATGTTCCAATCCACAGGGACTAAGAAGAAGTAGAAAGTTAAGCAAGGGTGAAGTCGACCTACGAGTGGGAAATGGAGCACGGATTGCTGCATTAGCTGTAGGAACTTACTATTTGTCGTTGCCCTCCGGGCTAGTTTTGGAACTGGAAGAATGTTTCCATGTTCCAAGTCTTACTAAAAACATCATTTCAGTTTCTTGCTTAGATGCTAAGGGATTTTCTTTTATAATAAAAGACAATAGTTGTTCGTTTTATTTTAAAGAGATGTTTTATGGATCTGCTAGATTAGTCAATGGACTTTATTTATTAGATCACGACAAACAAGTATATAACATAAATACCAAAAAGGCCAAAAAGGATGATTCAGATCTCACCTATCTGTGGCATTGTCGATTAGGCCATATAAACTTGAAACGCTTAGAAAGACTTCAAAGAGAAGGAATTCTAGAACCATTTGACTTAGAGGATTATGGTAAATGCGAATCATGTTTACTTGGCAAAATGACAAAGCAACCTTTCTCTAAAGTTGGAGAAAGAGCAAATGAACTATTGGGTTTAATCCATACAGATGTATGTGGACCAATGAGTACAAATGCTAGAGGTGGTTTCAGCTACTTTATCACTTTCACTGATGACTTCAGTAGGTATGGTTATGTCTACCTAATGAAGCATAAGTCTGAATCCTTTGACAAATTCAAGGAATTTCAGAGTGAAGTAGAGAATCAATTAGGCAAGAAGATCAAGGCACTGCGGTCTGATAGAGGCGGTGAATATCTGAGCTATGAATTTGATGACCATCTGAAAGAATGTGGAATTCTATCAGAATTGACTCCTCCTGGAACACCACAATGGAACGGTGTGTCAGAACGGAGGAACAGAACCTTGCTAGACATGGTCAGGTCAATGATGGGTCAGGCCGAACTTCCATTAGAATTTTGGGGACATGCACTAAATACAGCTGCACTCACTATAAATAGAGCTCCGTCTAAAGCTGTCGAAAAGACTCCATACGAATTATGGTTTGGAAAGCCTCCAAATGTGTCTTTTCTTAAGATTTGGGGATGTGAAGTATACGTCAAACGATTAATTTCAGACAAACTTCATCCAAAATCTGACAAATGTATCCTTGTGGGCTATCCAAAGGAAACAAAGGGGTATTACTTCTACAATACATCTGAGAACAAAGTGTTTGTTGCTCGAGATGGTGTCTTTTTGGAGAAGGATCATATTTCCAAAATGACAAGTGGGAGAAAAGTAGACCTCGAAGAAATTCGAGTCGAACAACAAACTCTAGAGAATGCTCAAGATGACATTCAGGATGAAACTCAGAGATCTTTAGAAGAATCTGGTGAGAATCATGGTCAATCTAGAACTGTTACCCCGCGTAGATCGCAAAGATATAGATCTCAACCGGAAAGGTACTTAGGTATTTTGACGAACGAGAGCTATGACGTTCTATTACTTGAAAGTGATGAACCTGCGACTTACAAGCAAGCTATGACGAGCCCTAGCTCCAAGCAATGGCAAGAAGCCATGCAATCTGAATTAGACTCCATGTCTGAAAACCAAGTATGGGATTTGGTCGATTTGCCAGATGGCTACCAAGCCATTGGAAGCAAATGGGTTTTCAAACTGAAAAAGGACAAGGATGGGAAACTTGAAGTTTTCAAAGCTAGATTGGTTGCAAAAGGTTACAGGCAAGTCCACGGTGTGGATTACGATGAAACCTTTTCACCAGTTGCAATGCTAAAGTCTATTCGAATAATGTTAGCAATCGCTGCATATTACGATTACGAAATATGGCAGATGGATGTCAAAACTGCTTTCTTAAACGGCGTTTTAACAGAAACTGTGTTTATGACACAGCCTGAAGGTTTTGAGGATCCAAAGAATGCTAAAAAGGTATGCAAGCTAAAGAAGTCAATCTACGGATTGAAGCAGGCATCCAGGAGCTGGAATATACGTTTTGATGAAGCAGTCAGTGACTTTGGTTTCATCAAGAACGCGGACGAATCTTGTGTATACAAGAAGGTCAGTGGGAGCAAAATTGCTTTCCTAGTATTATATGTCGACGACATATTGCTTATCGGAAATGACATTCCTATGTTGAACTCTGTCAAGATTTGGCTTGGGAAATGTTTTTCGATGAAGGATCTAGGAGAAGCACAGTACATATTGGGCATCAAGATTTACAGAGATAGATCTAAAAAGATGATTGGACTTAGTCAAAGCACTTATATCAATAAGGTGCTTGATAGGTTCAAGATGGCGGACTCCAAGCGAGGCTACCTACCCATGTCTCATGGAATGACTCTAAGCAAGACTCAGTGCCCAAAAACACTTGATGAGCGTAGACGAATGAATGGGATTCCATATGCATCATTGATTGGTTCAATAATGTATGCTATGATATGTACACGCCCGGATGTTGCGTACGCACTCAGTGCTACGAGCAGATACCAGTCAGACCCAGGAGAGGCGCATTGGACTGCTGCCAAGAACATTCTGAAGTACCTGAAAAGGCACAAAGATGACTTTCTGGTCTATGGTGGAGATGATGAATTAATTGTTAAAGGCTATACGGACGCAAGTTTCCAAACCGACAAAGATGATTTCAGATCACAGTCTGGGTTTGTCTTCTGCCTCAACGGAGGAGCAGTAAGCTGGAAAAGTGCTAAGCAAAGCACCATTGCGGAATCTACAACTGAAGCGGAGTACATTGCTGCACATGAAGCAGCAAAGGAAGCTATATGGCTAAGGAAGTTCATAGGAGAACTTGGTGTAGTCCCCTCCATTAAAGGACCAATAGCCCTGTATTGTGATAATAACGGAGCTATTGCACAGGCAAAAGAGCCTAGACACCACCAGAGAGTCAAGCATGTACTTCGTAGATTTCACCTTCTACGAGAGTTCGTTGAAAGAAAAGAAGTCGAGATAAGCAAAATTGGAACTGATGACAACATATCAGATCCATTAACTAAACCTCTGCCGCAAGCGAAGCACAACTCGCACACTGCAGCTATGGGAATCAAGCATATTGGAGAATGGCTTTGATGTCTCTGTTTAATGTTTTAAAGTTTTAGAGTTTAAATCTTTGTAAAACATTATTGGTTAATCATTCACAATAAATGAAAGGAATTCATTTTTCCATTTAATTTGTGGTTTATTAAATGATGAGTCCCTTCAACTTGACGATATATTCAAGATAGACTGTCAGGACCAGTCCTGTGACTAAGAAATGTCTATCAAGTGAACTTGAATGTCAAAGGTTGAAAATGGTCCCTAATCGGAGTTTTCTATAAAATTGGACGCATAGAAAACGTTAGACGATTAGAATGCAAGATGACTAGTAGTTCTGTTTCTTGAACTATGTGGACATGGCAATGTCATAATCATTTGCATAGATACTTACTTTGGGAAGACTAGTATCGGACAAGACCTATGAAACTTTACTGTAAGAGATGAAAGTCTGTCATAAGTAAATTTCATTAAATTATTAGACACTAAATCCTCAATACCTGAGTGATTTGAGATTACTTGTTTGAGAACTGGTTGCTTTGACGTTGACCAACCGTCGCACCGTAAAAGGAGGCTATAAAGGCAACGCTCAGGTAATCACCTATCAAACGAAGTCTAATCTCAAGATCGCAAGATTGGGATTGTCCTCCCATAAATCGGGAAGAGATGCTTAAAAGTTGTACAAGGCCACTCGGAGAGCTAGAAACTGTGAAATGCATGGCCGTGCTCGGATGAATCATAGGCTATGATTATCTGTTTATTTGATCAGTTGAACTCTGAAACCGAGGAACACCTCTGGACATAATAAGGATGACAACTCTTACCTTATGTTCAAGAGCAAGCATCGAGCGACAAAGGAATTAGGAAATGCACACTTGTCCCTAAGGACAAGTGGGAGACTGAAGGAAATAATGCCCTTGGTCCAAGTATGCATTCTATGTTAAGTCTAATAAATGCGGTTCAGTATTAATTAACAAGTTAATAATTCAGTGAGATCAAGTGAGCTGAATGTCTAGCTAGAGGCCGCTTCAGTTCAAGTGGAATTAATGATATTAATCCACAGCTTACTCTTGACTGAACCCGTAGGGTCACACAAATAGTACGTAAACGGATCAAGTATTTAATGGCATTAAATACTCCATCTATGAATATTCGGAACCGACGGATCTTGGTTTCAGTGGGAGCTAAGATCGTCACAGGCAAGAAATGAATACTCCGGAAACGATGATATTGCCGGAAACGGAAATATGGATCGTATCGGAAATATGAATATTATCCAAGTCGTAGATGTTACCGGAAACGGAAACATGGTACGTATCGGAAAATATTATTGGAAATGGAAATATTACCAGAATCGGAAATATTGCCGGAAACGGAAATATTGTCAGAATCGGAAATATTACCGGAATCGGAAAATAATTCCGGAAACGGAAATATTAAATATTTGTTCGAAACGGAAATTAATTCCGGAATCGGAAATATTAAATATTGTTCGTATCGGAAATAGATTCCGGAAATGGAAATTTAATCGGAAGCGTATCGTACGAATTAGCATCGGACGAGGCCTGCCGGACGAAGGCCCAGCACGAAGTCGGGCCATCGCCCAGCAAGCACGCACGCCACAAGCCCAGCCAAGGCAGCGCCCAGGCCTACCGCAAGGCAGGCCCAGCGCGCGCCAAGGCCACGGATGCGTGGGCCGCGCTGCGTGGGCTGCTGCTCGCACGCGCATGGGCAGCCCTTGTGGCCGCCGTGTGTGTATGAGTTTGTGCTCATGCGTGATTCCTAAATCTACAAGAGTCAGTGTATGATTAAATTTCTATTCCTAATTGGATAAATTAATTAAATAGAATTCATGTAGGATTCTAATTTCAATTAATTCGTATCCTACTAGGATTACGATTCCTTTTCCATAACTCTATAAATAAAGGCCTAGGGGTCATTATTTATACAACAAGTTTTAAGTATTCAAAACTAAGATTTTTAAGCAGAAAAATCAGCCAAATATTCTTGCCTACCTAACCGAAAATATTAGAACCTTAAAGGCGATTCTAGTTGGTCAATCTTAAGGCGGATCCGGACGTGCTGTGGACTATCTACGGAGGGACGACACTTGGAGTCCTAAAGACTTGTTCTTGTTCGGTTCGGGCGCAACTAGGGAAGGCACGCAACAAAGAGTATGCATCTAAATTATGCTAAATGATTATGTGTAAATAATATGTTTCCTGGCTTTATGGTTTTTCCGCATGATTTATGAACTGTCATATGAATCATAACCTAACAAGTAACACTTCCACACACAGACAGAACAACAACTACACAAGCCTAAATACACTCCAAAGGTAGCAGTCACACACATAATTACATACCGGCCAAACTGTAGACCAACTGCTACTGCCAATTAGATTAGCAAGCTAGGCTTGTGATGATATGACACCATGCACATATGAATACCTAGTTGCTTCACATAATTTTACATAAGCAAATTAATGCAGAATTTTTTAACAAAACCAAATATAGCATATACTCACAATTATGGATCAATAATTACCATCTTAACAAAACCAATTAGTGCTGCGTAATAAATAGTCCAAAACATCCCTCTGCTACATACAGTGACCACTAAAGAAGGAATAGTAACCTATATTAGTATAACAGTTACAATTTCCTCAATTCTACACATGAAGACTTAAAATGGTAGCGTAGTGACCTTTAAATTGTGAATGTTGACGACTAGCATCTTATTAAACCAATACACCCCAAAAATCAACACAAAATGCATATAAACCCTAATTTTGAAAATTAGTAAAAACAAACCCTAATTCGTACCCACAAAACTTCAAATCAACAAGAACACCAATGGCAAAAATATAAACACAAAAGTACATGAAACAACAAAAAAACATGCCCTTAAATTAAGCTAAAATTAGCGAACGGGAGTTAAAGGAATTTTAAAAAATTAAAAAAAATAAGATGAAAACTGACCTGAACGTTCCTTGTGAATAGCTGAGCTACGGAGACCTCTTCGAACTCCAATCGAAGCACCTCCCTAGTTTTTGGCAGCATTGCTAATAGAGGAGAGAGAAAAGGAGGCTTGAAATTGAAGGAACTAGACTAGATACAAGTAGAATAAAATTGCAGAAACTCGAGAAAATCCATTAAAATTGAGGTGAGATGAAGGTCGTGAGAATGAGGAGAGATAAGAAGGACATCCAAGAGGCAGAAACGATCGAGAGAATGAAAAGAAAGAAAGAGGTGAAACAAATGGATTCAGGCTTTTTCTTTTGGGCTTGGTCCACAATAATTTTAGGTGGACCAGGTTCATTTAAGAGTTTTACTTATTTGTTCAATGAACCAAGTTAGTACTTAACATTGCTAATTTGTCAAAATAGGGAGTCAGGTGAAGTGGGCATGGGCCGCCCTAATACTTGATTTCTGTGGGCTGAATTGTTTTTGGTTTGAAAGTTATACTCGTATTTTGAATGACTAGACATGAACTCGAATGAACCCGATCCAAATCTGACTACGGCCCAAAAGTGAGAAACTCAAGCGGAGTACTCAAAAACGCGCATCCAATATGAACATCCCATTTGTCAGTCTAATTGGTCTATTGATTTCTTTCCATATTTTTGGCATCTTCAAATCTCCCCCCTTTTCGACAAAAATAATAATAAAAAAAAAAAATCTCCCACCCCACCCCTCCTTGATATTTGTTGATTTCTTCCTTTTTCTTTTTGATAATGTTGATTTCTTCCCTTAATCATTACAATTACTTGCTTTCCTTTTATTATTTTGATTTCCCCCCTTTCATTAGTGAAATCGTTTATCGTTATATGGGTGTTTGTTTGGGCCTTGGGGGAAACCCGGAAACGGAAAGGGAATGAATAAATACCACATCGTACGCTAGCTTAATGATAAGTGACTGTTTGGTTTGGTTCGGTTCGGTTCTTCTTGCACCCCCTACGCAAATTAACTATGTTAAGACTTAAGAGCAATTCAGAAAAATGATACAACCTTTACTTAAATTTGAATTTGATCATGCATGCATGTGTGTAATCTTTCTTATTACTGTAATATGCTCTAATTTCATACTTCGTATATAGACATAAGTTATATACATACTTATTATGTTGATATTATTTTACGCGCACAAGTGACACGCTAATTGTATTTGTTATTACCGTGCACATGTGAAGTTATTTTGCTAACGAATACTCCGTAGTCCGTACATTGCAGACACTACAGTTTCTAACGTATAATTATAGTAACCAATCTAGTCCCAGTCTAATAAAATACTTCGTAATTTATATATACACGAACTGCCTGTTTCTTTTTACCCCTCTCATAAAGTACATAAATTGTCAAAAAAAAATAGAGTATTGATATATGCAACCCTCTTTTACCAACAAAAAAAATAAAAAATGATTCCTGCTATATAAGCATGATCTTATTCTAAAAGTTATAAAAGACCAATAACTGCCCTCTATATTTATTAATTATAATGATTAAACGTAATAAACAACTAAAATGTGATAAAAAAAATTATTCAAAAACATGATAAAGAGAATGGCGCCAACTTTGTAGTGACGTGACTAAATTCAACCAAGTGTTGGTTGACACTGAAGAACTTCCCTTTTCTGTAAAAATGAATCTGTAATCCAAGTAAATCCCCATTCTAATATAAAAAACCTCAAACCCTAACAATTTACACCACTCCACCACCTCTCGATCTATTTTCATCATAAATAATTATTTTTACAGCCGGTGTAGGTAGGTATGTTCGTTCTTACCGCAGAAGCCGCCGCTGCAGCCGCCATGTCACTGTCAGACCATAGCTCTCGAACTGCGAGCCCGATTCGTCCTTCATCTGTTGTCCATGACAATGAGTTTCCTGAACCTTCTGATAATGTTGTGGATGTGATCGATTTGGATGATGATGAGGAGGATGACAATGAGGTCCATTTCTACTTGTTACTTTTAAATCCTCTTTATTGTTTTAAAATGGTTGACTTATTTGTTTTTGTTTAGTCAAATGATGTTTTTTTTACTAGCTAGTAATAGTATGGCAAGTTGACTTTCACGGATATAATTTAGCACCTTTTGTTTAGTCTTGATGTCTTTTTCTTTTATTTAATTATTTTATAAATTAAAAAAACAAAACAAAATGGTAATTGGATGTTTCATTTTGTATTAACGATTGACAATTTTCTATCAACTTTTTTTTTGGGCGCAGGTAAGATTTAATTTGGGTAATTCTAATAGATCTTGAAATTTGAATTTTTTGATGTTTTAATTTTGAGTAAGGATTCACTCCAGTTATTAAATCAATGATTGTAAATGCAAGAAAGCTGAAAAAAGGGTGTGTTTAGGGATTTTTTTTAACTATTTAATGTGTCATCATCTTAAGATAAGAAATTGATAAAGGAATGGATCAATCCGGGCTTTTTGATGAATCTTGTTGATTGATCTGATGTTTCCACGGTTAAAGGTTAAAGCTAGGGATTTTATGGTACATTTGATAATTAGTAACATTTATTTGAGGGACAAAAAAACTTTAAGATGATTTCTTTTTGTTTGGCTATGGTTTTGAGAGTCGATTTGAAGGTTAAGGATGTTTGTAGACTCAGATCTGATATCCCCTTGAAGCAATTCTGATAGATCTTCACTTTTTAAAGGGGAAAAGTCTTCAATTCACTCGTGAATCGATCTATCTTGGGGGGTGAGGAGTGAGGAAGGGGATAAAAGGATCCAAATGACCGTGTATTTAGATCCAAATTACCAAAACTCTTGTGTATTTTCGAGGGTCTGATCCAAAAATCATTAAGAAATTAAGATAAAATTTGATAGTGAGACATTTCTTATACCTCAATCTTAGTACGTGAGAGTGTTGAGTTTAATTCATTAGGAAATTAGGCTTGAAAAGTTCACCATATATTATATCCCCCTTACCCTCCTTTCAGGGATTGGAAGGGAATGTCTATTTGAAATAGAATTAAATGGGGTAGATTAGAATGTTTAGAACCCTAACTTCTTATCGATTTAGAAAATAAGAAGAGTTAATCAATATGTTTAATTTCCAATTGTTAGCTAACACGCTACGGTACGAAATTGAATAATAAATTTATGTAATTCATTTAATACTTGACGTAGATTCAATTTATCCACTTTAATGATAGCGACATCATTTAAAGTTGTTATTTGTCGTATTAATTTTTTGTTCAGTATAATTAAGTCAATCTTTATTCTAATTGACATGCATGTGAAATTCTCCATAGATTGATTAATCCTTAAACAAATCTAGTTAAGGTTCAACCGCGTACATAACATATAGTAATAGTAATATAAATTGTTTCAATTCGATAACTATTACGTGCTCAATTTGAATGTCACTGTTAGAATATGTATATAATATTTTTTTATTATGTATATAATCTTGGTGATTGATTGTAACAGATTGTGTAAATCACACGGATTAATTCCTTCTTGGTATCAGAGCTACAATAACATTACATACATATTCTAAGAGTCACGAATCTTGAATGTAATCAATTGATATGATGCTTCCAATTTTCTTTCTAACTTCCATAACACTAATTTTCTACGAACTTACTTGATGATATATCATCATTCATCTATAAAATTCGCCTTTATTCTCCTTTTATTTGATCTAGGTTCTTAAATTTATACTAACTCTTGAGATCTATATGAGGCATGCATGTATCGATCTCACTGCCTAGATAACCTGTTGTTGCAATTAGAGTTCTATTATAGCGTGCCAACTGCTGTCAAGTAGTATTAATTCGATCATTTTAATTAGTTTATAACCTTATTGACATCAATTAGAACTTAATTAGAAGATGCAGGACAGCAGGTCATTTAACTTCAACTAAACGATGCAGAACATTCATATTTCATAATTAGGCTAACACTTTGAGGTTCTATAACATAAAAATTATTGCTTAAACAACATTAAAGGCGCGCGCTAGTATTGAGTTCTTAATTAAGTGATGTATATATTGTGTGTACATGGGATGTAATAGAGCAAGATAAAATCAAAATCTTAATCAAGTGTTTAATAGTAGGTCATAATATTACAAAATCGTGCATGTTCAATTCGAGTATTACATATAGCATTTTCCCATTAATTAGTAAGTATTTTCTAGTCAAATTTTCAAGCTGTTGCATCCAAGCTCTTGGTTTTGTTAGTTTTGTGATCATTGCTTTAGTACAACATTCTCATCGACGTTCTGCCATGCATGTACTTTCCTCTTTCAATCTATTGCCACTTTGATCGTAATGTGCACCAGAATGTCTTAATTATTTTCTATGAAATCGTTACAGAAAAGAGGAGAAAAATGAGATTTGAATTACTCACAATGGTTAAGAAAAGAAAGAGAAATCTAAGTTTAAAAATGAGAAAACCGTAAAGTTATAGTGTTTTCTACACAAAAAACGTAGAATAATAGTTATTTACTGCTCCGCACCTCCATTCAATTAACTGATATTTAAGCTTACTATTTGCACGGTTATTAAGAAACTTTGGTGAGCGTGTGATTGTGAACTGACTCAATGAGTTGTCTATAATTTGACCAACAATTAAAATAGATAAAAATTGATACTCCGTATTAAACTATTGTGAGTGGTTAGTTATGTTGGACTTTTATAATAAAATATTACAAGTTGTATGTTGTGGTAGGCCAAATGAGGGTGTAATGTTAATTTTATATGGCAAAAATGGAATGAAGTAAAGTGTAAAAGACTTTTAGGAACGGGATAAACGGAAAACGTAAATAACTTTCAGGAACATGTGTAGTACAAAAAAACAAATGGGGTATTCAGTTAAGAGAGGTTTAAGGGAAAAATATATATTTTGAGGTGAATTAGAGGTTTGACCTTTTGAAAAAGTTAATTATATTGTAAGTGTTTGGTTAGGAGAGGTTTGGAAGAGAGTTTTTGGGTGAAAAAGCTCAATATATGAGCTTTTTGCAATTAGATATTTGAGAAAGTGAATGTAAATGACTATTTTATCCTAATATTGCCTAAAATTGCAACCCTTGCCAATCTTGGCATCCTATATTTATTTCACTCTTAAAAAAATTACTCACGCGCACGCCTCCTTCATTTCCCCTAGTTACTAGACTCATTTCTTTTTGTAATAAATTTTATATTAGTAATTATAAGCACTTGAAAACTACTGCATTTATGTTGATAATGTCATTTGTAATATTTCTCTATTTACAAATCAAAAATTTAAATATTTAAATTAAGAATAATTTTAAAAATAAATGAATTTGTTTTATTTTTATTCAAAAAATAAAGACAAAAAATTAACATAATAAACTATTTTTCTAACACTAATAAGAAATAAAGTATCCATCAATCAAGTATGTCAATGTCCTTAATGACCATTTTATATATTAAACGGCTAATGACTAATTTACCAAACACTTTTACACAAACAAGTAATTCAACCAGCTAGTTAAATCAACTAATACAAACAACTAACAACTATTACCTTCGTTTCATAAAGATCTTTACAGTTATTATTTATACAAATATTAAGACAAAAGGAGAAAAGTTGGTTAGATATAATAAAATATGGAAAGACAGTTTTTCGAAATTTTTCCTGAATTAGATTTTCAAACAGTGGCTTTGTTAATCTTTTACTTTAATTTTGTTGCAGATTAACATATTCTTAAGGGTCAAAAGTTCCGTCCCCTTCAAAGTAAAGAAAACTGACAAAATCAAGACCCTTAAGAAGCATTTCACCAAAGAAGGAGTTTCAGAAAATCTCGTGAATGTCATGCATTACGGCAAATGTCTGAATACCGAACTGACATTCGAGGAATGCAACATTCAGGACAACTTCATGATCACTCTTGTTCAGGACACCATGTCTGTTCTTGCCAGAAAACTATACATCAGAATACCTTCAAACAAACATCGAGATATTGAAGTCGAAGTAAACGTCAACGACACAATCTTCCTTATCAAATCCTTAATTGTGAAGAAATTTGAAGGTGATCCACACAGTTATACTCTCATGTACAAAGGTAAACACCTCGATTCTTACGAAACTCTAGCTAGTCTTGGAATTAAGTGTCCTACAACTATGTTACTGATCGAAAAACCACAAGAACTTGTTTGGATCTGCGTTTACACCCCTTCGAACAAGATCTATACCCTGCAAGTTAGGAAGCTTCATACTGTTAGTTATATCAAGGCTATAATTGGTAATTTGATTGGTTTCCAGATCGGGCAAGGTGGTTTGATGTATGGTGGGGAACGATTGGATGAGTTAAAGACGTTAGAATTCTACAGTGTTAAAGATTACGCTCCTATGCATTTGGTGTTCCCTTATCAAGTGTATGTGAAACTGTGGAAAGGGAGAACTATCACGCTTGATGTTATGTCTTCGGATGATGTTAATGATATTAATCGGAAGGTCTATGCAAAGTTGCAGGATCCTGTGTGTAGCCACCGTATTACCTTCGAGGGGAAAAGCCTTGTTAATGGCTATGGTATTTGGAGTTATGGTGTTAAGTTGGGATCTACCCTCAAAATGGGTCGTCCTGACTGTTAATGTTGTCGTAAAACTATCTGAGTGGAGGAAGTATTTTCGGATATCAGATATGTGCTTGCAAATACATATCATAGCAAAAGACAAAATAGGAAAAAGGACAAAAAAAAAATTAAATGGTACTTTTTAAAACAAAAATGGTATTTTTTTTACAGAATGGTACTATATTTTACAGAATGGTACTTTTTTTTTTACAGAATGGTACTTCCTATTTTGTCTTTTAGCTGATATGTGTGTTTCCACACATATCTGATATGTGAAAAAACAACCTCGTTTAAGTGTCTGCTGCTTTCAGTTTGTTATGATAAACCACATTTTTCCATATTCATGTAGTGATTAAAAGTGTTGTTGGGTTAAGGTCTGTTGGACAAATTTATCTCAGTTTGGTTGATTTTATTATACTTATACCATACAGTTTTATGTTATTTTTTGTTAAGTTATTGTATTTGCTAACAATGTTATCTATATTTCGAGGTGATTGACAAACGAGTTGTTTGATTTGGATCAGATCAATTCCGAATTTTTTCAGGAATGAGTTAGGCGGTTTACTATAAGCTACTTTTTTAGGTAAGGAGATTAATTTCAACTTATGTGGCTCAGAATCTTATTGGGGTGTCGTGTTCGACAAGGGATCATAGGATCGAACACTTCTCTAACACTCTAGAGTCTAGATGTAATACATTTCATACAAGGCCACTATATATTTGGGTGTCATGTCGTGTCGAGAGGTTGGAGGATCAGACACCTGATACCCTATGTCAACCAAAGTGTTGAAGTAACATAGATTTCAACCATATTTATATTATGTTCATGTCAAGTCATTTTTTTTCTAAATCAAACTCTAATATAGAATGGGCATGAACTTGTCGGTTTTTGCAGGTCTACCTAATTCGCTAAATTTACTAGTTTAAC
This sequence comes from Spinacia oleracea, assembly GCF_020520425.1. Lineage (NCBI taxonomy): Eukaryota > Viridiplantae > Streptophyta > Magnoliopsida > Caryophyllales > Amaranthaceae > Spinacia > Spinacia oleracea. Next base: position 10,795,027 of record NC_079489.1, on the reverse strand, counting down.
AAAAAAAATTGTAAGAAAATGTGTTCTCGGATCCAAAGGTATAATAAAAGCGCATTGCGAATTAGGTAACACTGATATGAATAGAAGTTTCAGATTACACTGCTTTAAATAAATAAAGAATGAGCCTCTCAGCTAAGAAGATTGTTGTTCTATTTACTTTTCAAATCAAAGAATACAACTACCAAATCTGTTATCTGTTGCAAGTTGGAAGGAATAGATTAGATTCTAAACCAAAGTTTTTGCCAAAAAAGAGGAGAATGAATGTGTACAGTTCGAAAAAATATACATTAGTGATGTTCAAAACTAAATTTACAGAGCTTGAATTCCTCTAGAATTATCATCCAATCCTTTGAGATCATCTTTGTCAGGTGATGGTTTCAGAAATGAACTCTGACATGTATCTTTCCCTTTCGACCGACGCCCTGTCGTCGTCTGTTCTGCATTCCTGCTACTGCTACTGCTGTTTCCTCCTCCTCCTCCACTTCCTCCTATCCCGGGATCTGAGTAATGCGAAAACTCCACTACTGGTGGCGCTGTTGACTTTGATTTGGTTGATGTTCGAGATGAAGAGCTGCTTTTAGTCTTTTTCCGGCGTGATGAGGTTTTATTCGCGGTGGAGGTTGATTCACCTTCTCCTCCCGGTAGAAGCTGCTGCTGCTTTGTTATTGACCGTCTAGGTGACTCGGATGCAGAGGAAGTCGAGTTAGCACGTCTCGAACCCCTTGGCTTGTCGGACTTCTTTCGAGACGGGGACTCGAGGTTTGACTCTGAGCTTGTAGAGAACCGTTGTTGGTCTTGGATCAACCCCCGCGTTCTAGGTGCATCAGCTACACAAATTCAAGTTCGGTAACATATTAATTCTGGAATCGGAAAAGTAAAAAATGCATTGAAAACCTTCTCATGTACTATATTTCCCTTTTCCTTGTACTTTACCCTCACTTGGGCCTACTTTTCTTAAAATCTGTGTTTTTAGTCAAATAAGACTATAATTTGGGACGGAGGGAGTAGTATACATTGTTTGTCTTTAATTTCTTACCATTTGAAGCTCCTCCTCCACCACCTGGACCGCCACCTCCTCCTCCACCACCACCTCCACCACCACCTTCTCCATCTTTGAATTGATTAATCTGTAACAATTATGAAATATAATCAAATTCAATTAATACATTTAAAGAAAATATTAATGGGTTGAAAATAAAATGTTACACACCCAGCTAGGAGAATTTGCAGTTGGACCATCCCAACCAATATGGGCCACATGCTTTACATCAGTTGGAAACCCAATTTGCATTTCTGTCTCCTGTTCCTCATCTGCATTTTCAAAAAAAAAAACATAGAATTAATTATATTTTCGAGGGTTTTCGAGTTAATCTCCTTGATTAAGGCTCCGTTTGGTAGGGCGTAAAACGTTTTCATGGAAAATGATTTTCCCCTTTTTAATCATTTTACGTTGTTTGGTTGGGTAAGGGATGTAAAACAATTTTCCATTACTCTCTCAAAGATGGAAAACTCTTTTCCATTTGAAAGGGAGGGAAACCACTTTTCCTTCTTTCCTCCTTACCTCCCTCTCCTTTCTTCCCCTCAATCTTCACCATCTTCTCCCATTTTCCTTTAAGTTACCAAACAAAGGAAAACTAGTTTGGAATTGTGTTTTCCCTTGAAAACTATTTTCCATGGAAAATCATTTTACAATGAAAACGTTTTACGCCTTACCAAACGGAGCCTAAAAAGAAAAAAGGAAAAAAAAAACTTACCAAAGATTGTGGAAATGTATCTTAAACCTTTGAGGAGTCCCTTCATCTTCATTGACATAGTTCGTTAGATCACACGATGGAAAATGTCGAAATAACGAAACTCGTTAGCAAATTTTTGATTAAGCTAACTGTTCATCTAACAATCTAATCTGCAAAAAGGGAACAAGAAGAAGAAATTCATGTTCATGAATTTTTATTTTTATTTTCTTTATGTTTATACATTGTTTTTTTTAACAAAAAAATAACATCAATTTCCTTACAACCAACAAGATCTTGTAATGAAAGAGAGATTATCTATACCGTTGGCAAAAAATCTCCAATCATATATTTTGTCAAATATAAATTTAATTGATTGATTCCTTTTTCTTGGAGTGGAAACCACGAAGACCTTCAATTGATTAATTTTTTAATTAGCTTAATATTAAATTAATTAAGCTAATTACATTTTAAGTCTTTTTTTCTTCCCATTAAAACATGGAAAGGTTTGAACTTTTCCATTAGAGTATTTTCCTCCTTGTTTTTATGAGTTGACCTTTTATTTATTCTTCCACATTTCTGAAAATATTACAAACATGTTTCCATGTTTTCATGTTTAATTCCTTGAGCACGTAAAACAACATGCATTTATGTTTCTGAAAACTTTTGCGGAACTTGACATTGTGTCATTGTGTGATAACATGATCCTCTCTTTCTCTTTTAAAAAAAATAATGGTAATGTTTTAAAAAAAAGAATCATAAAAGTAAGAAAATAAATCACATTCTCACCTTATAATTGAATGATAATTCGCGGTATAATTCATCAAATTATCATTTGTTGTAAAGGGAATTATCCTGCATTCTTCAATACCTAGGAAAATCGACGAAACATGAGATCTTAACAAGAACTTGGCTAGGAACAAATGCTAGGAAAATCGACTCATAAGTCAAAATTTAACGAACTTTTCCGTTTTTTTTTTCTTTTTTCGAGTAATTTTTGTATAAATTAAAGGAGGTGAGCTAGGAAAAAAAAATCAGAAAGGAAGAAAAATGTTGAATAATTTCATGTAAAAAAGGAGGAATATTTGGCATATGTTTTAGGAGCCAAACGCGTATAGTTTGTTTGATTCAATTTGGCAATTGCCAGCTAAATATCAAAACACCCAACCTGTTTTTATTACATTTTCTCTCCTTACTTTCTTCTGTGGAAAAAGAAAAAAAATGAGTAAACCCATAAACTTATTTCATCAAATTAATAAAGATTTTTTTTATTAAAAAAAAAACACATAAGTCTTATTTGTTGTTCTATTAGACGCAAATTTTATGTGTAGACATGACGACAAGTCAATTATAGAGGTAAATCACATTTGTACAAAAAAATAATAGACACAAGTCACTTAACTAGGTTTTTGTTGATTTGTCTGTGTATCATATTGTACAAATTATTAGAATGTTTCGATTTTGGAAACAAATGTTTTCTTGTTTAACTCCTCCCATCTTTCTTTTTCTTGAGATTTATATTTGGATTAAAAAAATGGCGAAAATGTATACCAAATGATGATATGAGACAACTTTGGATATTTATTCTAGTAGTACTTAAATGTTTAGAGAAATCGCTCTATTCTTTCAAGTCTAGTACGAACTACGAAGTACTCCGTATGTTATTTAGAAAAATACTCTCTAATATACACTAAATTAAGTTCGGCCGGCCTTCATCTCCTTTGGGTGTGGGTTTGGAAGTTATAGTTTTAGTCTTTTGACAGTAGTAGGTACGAGGAAGGGCTGGTGTCCTCGGGTTTGAATTGTTCTTTGGTCTTGAAGGTTAACTCTTGTTAATCTTCAATTTAGGTAAGCGTTAAGCTAGATAGATTCTTGACGCTTTCAAAATTCAATATTTGAATGTTGCTCCCCAATTTTTGCGGAGCAATATTCAAATATTTATTGATTCAAGACGCTTGTGTGCAATTCACAAAGTCTATCAACCTATCCCATGACATTGTTATTCTTTTGTTCCTTTTAATATCATCCAGGTTCTACAAGTTCTTAAAGGAGACTCCTATGGATACTAATTAGGCTTGCTCCCATGTCGTCTTCTATAGAATTCACAATCACATAAAGTCTTGGCACAATAACATCTAATTGGTGGTGTAAACAAGGTAATTTCAACAAGCATGGGCTGGCACAAAATGATCTTACTACTCTTTCGACGCAACGGTCTATGTACTTTGATAACTTTGTAATGTGTAAGGGTCTCTAAAGACCTTGGTGGTTATTAGTTTGTAGTACATAGTTTGTAAAACCTTTTCTTTTGATGCAAACATCAACCTATGTCACAAAAAAGTAAAAAAAAAATGTAAAAACCTTTAATTATAAAACAAGGAGTAGCATACGACTAACACTGAGTTGACTACAATTAAGACAGAATTGAAAGGAGAAGGGTGGTCCTATTGAGTCGGATAACATGCAATCATTTTTAATCAATCATATGCCTGCATGACATCATACCATATAATTCTGCAAAACTAGTAACTTCTATTATTAGCAAGAATTATTAGCAAGGATTTCCTAGTTTAAAAAACAAAAAACAAAAGGGTTGACTACATATATCCATTACAAGGTTCTCTGATCCCTCTATTTCTACCTGTACGTAGTATTTCTATAAATTTACAGCTTCAACCATACACCGTAATTTATGAAGTCGATAATAAATATAAATAAATGACGAACCAATCTTCAAAATTGTATAGAATTTGCTGTCGAAGACTCGTAGTTCAGAAGACCGATCATTGAGTCCAACCCTTATCTTCCCTATTGCACGAACTTTCAAAATCGGAACCAAATTTGGGAGATGATGACAATATCAGTCTACAATAAGCCATAGTTCCCTTCATTTGATTTCTACAGTCATGTTCAACCTGCAAAGTGCAACCTTGACAGGTTTTTCAGTTTGCCTGAGAAATGAAGATCATCTACTATGCTGCTCACTGTAGTTCAATCTGGGTTCTGCCTACTAATCCTAATCATCACCACCCCCGTCACCAAAACCTCCATCTCCATAATCAGTTTCGTCCATTCCTTGGGCAGGGTTGTCACCATCACCATATACAGCTCCGTACATTTCTTCATCAAAACCATCAGGCTCAACCGCCACTTTCATGGATTTCAAGTGTTCGTCACTAAAGAAAGATGGATAAGGCTTGGTTACCTGCCGTAACAATTGACAAAAATGAGAATTAGTAAAATATTGGAAAATCTTCTTTTTGGTTGTAGGCTGTTCAGGTCAAGAAACGGCAGGCACACACACACACACACACACACACACTTTGCTAAGTTGTAGAAGGGGAGCAAGGGAGCACGTTTGAACTCATAAACGATCTCAACATTCATCTTGAATAACTTGTGTAGAATCTACAAACATCAACATTTAACTCATGCATTGAATCTGGTAAAAACTTTCTTATCCCAAGAACTTGAAGTCCTTAATCGACAGGTCAACCTCCAACGCATACAATTTTTAATAATATGCATAAACTCCAAAACTAATGAAGTTGAAAAAATATCTCATGTCAGAAACCTACTCCCTAGCAGCAGGTCCAATATATAAAAACTGTATGAGGCTAGATTACGGTGTCCCACTCAGATTAGCAGAAACTTCTTCATCACAGTCAATTACAATTACTGAAAGATTATCTAAGAACATGTCTCACACCAAGAAAATTGTAACTCAACACAAATGACCAGAGTATTGGCATTTGATTTTACAGATGCATAATCTCCGTGCACTGATTGAGTTTAAGATGATGGAAAATCGTTTAAGATGGTTTGAGCATGTAAGCAGAAGATCAAGTGATGCCCCGGTTAGGAGGATAGAAGGGTGACAAAGTGACAGAATCGCAAGGGGTAGGAGAAGACCCAAGAAAACTTGGAGGAAGGTGATTGAGCACGATATGAGCCTACATGGGATTGAGGAGAGTATGGCGTTGGATAGGACATAGTGGAGGGAGAGAATATACGTTGATGACTTCATTTGACTTATACATCTTCCATTTTGGCTCCTTTTTATTTTTTATTTTTATTTTAAAATGCTATTTTGAAATGTGCTTTTTTTTTATTATTTTATTCATTTTAAACTTTATTTATTTTTATCATCCCTTATGATGATCTCCTATGACGATTATGTTAGCCGACCCCAAATCATTTTGGGACTAAGGCTTTGTTGTTGTTGTTGTTGTATAATCTCCGTGCACTGCAGAAAAAACCATATTTACCTCAAAAAGAGAATCAATTTTCTCAGCAGCTTCTATAAGGTTGCCCCAGTGCTTGTCCCTCTTCAGTGTTGACGCAGAGCCCACAACCTGGAAATTCTAAAGTTAGGCAACAACCATCACGGAGAATTTGTTCAACGCATTTCGATCAGCCTTACCAGGACGGATGAACGAGCTCTGGTGATGCCGACATTCATACGCCTAAAATCAGCAACAAATCCAATCCCCTTATCTTTGCTTGCCCTAACACATGAGAATATTGCAACATCCTTTTCCCGTCCCTGCAAATTCCAGCAATTTATGTAGTTTCAGCCAACAGCAATATCAAAAGCAGAAAAAGAAAGTCATTCACCAGTTGGCAACATTGCCATCCCAACAATACTACTATACTAGCACAAAGAAACCATATATTCACCTCAAACACACGGAACAAATTTATAAAACCAAAACAGAAGGAAGCAATCTGGGAGTTGTATGCGCCTATACATGATGCATGTACCCAATGCACAAGAAGGTTGTACTCTGGGGTGCTAATCTTAAGTCCACGAGCATATCATTTACAAGAACTATCAAGCATACACAAAGCCAAAAGAAAAATGCTGTAATATTTAAGTAAAACAAAAAGTAGGCAAGTTTCCTAGAGAATTGACCTTCCAGAATTTGAGATTTGAGCTATTAGCATGACTGCGTGAGTTAGCTTCTACAAGTTGGATAATTACTATGCTGAATCTGACAAAGCTTAGGCATCTTCTACTGTAAAGTTATTATCATGCTTGGTTCAGGAGGCTTCTTTAAGAAGTAAAGCTCATTTTTGGTACAATGTCATTAATGAAGCAACAGAAACTAAATTGTGTAAGTTCTTTGGAATGCCCCATGTCAAAGTCCATGGTAATGCATCTCCACTTCCAAAAATGTCATTTGTTTTCATTCATTTTCAACACCATTACCACCTAGTAAGAAATGATAATGATTGGGTTTTTTTTTCCGATGCAAGAGTGGGTTGTTCACCACAGAACTCATAATTTTCAAAAGTACCTTGCACCAAATGGTCAACAGCATTTTCTGTCAGTGAATATTCATCACATAATTGATAATTTGGTCATTCTTAAATTTCCTTTCTGCCTCCCACAGACATCTAAGTTCACAGTCATTAAACATTGCAAATTGCCATTTCAAGATTACGCAATTTGAAACCAAGAACAAAACTATTAGGATCACATACCTGAAAACCATCGACAGTATTTATGTCTACTACTTTTTCTGAAGGAATCCCGAACATTTCTTTGAAACGTTCACGAAAGAGCTTAACCTGACCCCTATAAGGAGAAATAATAGCAAGCCTGGAGCTTGACTTGAGCTCAGGATATTTAGCCACCAATTTCTGATAAATGAGGAGTCCAAACTCAACCTCGTCCTCATTTACCCAAGACCCACTTCCTACGGGCTGCGACTCCGTCCCATCCTTTATATCAAAGAAGCAAAAAGGACGGAAACAGCGATAATCATGCCAATCACGCCTTGTCTGCTCTTCAACATCAGCACCGTCTTCCAGTGAATCATCATAAAATTCCCGAGAAGGAAAGTTCCGTATCTATTTCAAAAACACACATGTATCATTGATGGTAACAATGATGATAGTAATCACATAAATTAATGAGAGTCCCCATAACTTCCAATTTTAAGAACCGAGATGACCAAATTTGTAAAGCAATATGGACAAAGTTTAGAACAAAAAGTAGTTTGTATCATACGGGGGAACTATCTCTTCTTAATCTTATCAAATCTATAGGAGTGTCGAACCAATTCAAAAGCTCTAACCTAAGCTGGGCACATGACTAATTCTTTAAAAACCTACATGTGCGAAGAATCAAAAATTGTTACATAAGAAGTTAAAAGAGTGTACCTCTGGATGCATGCGATATTGCGTCTTGAGCATCATTACTGGATATCCAGCTTTCTGGAATCTTTTGAACAAGCTCATGCCATATCTATGGATACATGAGTTAGAAAGAAGTATTTAAACAAATGTAGGGTCTAACATAACAAAAGACAACAACGTAAGACTTAAGGTACTTACCCCAGATTTTCAGCCATAGGAGAAATCACAGTAGCTGGCAATTGAACAGGATCACCGACCTGATAAGACAATGACAAGAATTTTTGTAAACTTGCAGTCTCACAAGCCCAATTCAGGTCACTTGCATACTTGTTTAACACATAATAACATCAGATACTCTAACTCTCACTCATTACGACACAATTTTACATGCTACTCCTTCCGTTGTCGAAAATAAAAGCATCACTTCAACTTTTGCACTCCTCTTATACTAACTTTGACTTGAAATACAACCTTTTACAATTTTTACAAATACAAAAGTAAAAAATATAATTTATGGTCAATTGATGAATTGGCAAGTGTGCTGGTTCTAGTGATGCATTTAAACAGAAACGGAGGGCAGGAGTACTGAGAAGTGAGAACAAGCATTTCCAGATTTACCTTAAACTTCCTTATTTGGCATACTCACATATGCTCACTAGCACTACTAACTCTTGTGGTTTAACAAGTCAAACCTTAATATCTCTGTCAAGTCAATACAACTTTCAACTTGGGTAAAAGACGTATATAGAAATCCTCATTATTGTTTGTACTTTCAACTTAGACACGCTTACTGTGACATACTGACATGGAACTATAGAAATCCTCATTATACATTAACTTCCTATTCTGTGTACAGCACATGATCACAAGTAGAAAAAAAAAAGGGGTGTACAAATTACCAGAAACACTTGCTTACATCCAGTTGACAGAGGCACAAGAGTAGCTGGTTCCACCTGTTTTCAAAAAAAGAAAATTTGAAGGCCAAGATCAGATGCAAAAAATAATGGAAAGCTCAGTCAAAGCAGCCATTGGGAGAGTCTATAAGTACAAACAATTCTAGTGTGTTGGGGGTGGGGTGGGGTGGGTTATCATAAGTCTCCTCACAGTTCACACATATGATTGGCATACTAACTGGAAGAAGCAATTCAAGAAGGCCAAGATTAATATTTAGCCACACAGTATTATCATTTAGATTTCTTCAGCTATAGACAGGTTCCATAATTGTTCTTTGTAACAGTTTACTAATCTTCGACAAACAAAGGACATTTTCCCATATGCCAATTACGAGTAGTCCGCAACATGTTTTAAGTATAGTAACTTGTGAAAGCTAACAATGATAGTATCCAATGAAAACCGAATCTTACTTTACCCGGGAAAACCAAAATAGAGGTCGTAGTTGGGGGAAATAAAGGTAAGCATATAAATGAAAATTTCAGACATCAAGACATATAAAGGGCATCAAAGACAAGAATATGCGTCAGAAAGTACATGCAATAAAATGTACCCCTTCTCTCCCCAATGGCCTTCCTTGACAGAAAGTAAGAATTTTTACATTAATTTCGATTAAGGGAGCCCATGTTATCACGAATAACTGGAACAGGATAATAGCTTGTAAAGGATGAGATAAAAAGATCTGGAAAACTAAGACAAGGATGTAATGAACCCAACTAACGAGGCCCAAGAATAGCAGCCCAACAACAATAGCAACACAACAACAAACAGGGACAACATAGCAGTCAGTAGGGAATAGTCAGTAGGGGAGGTTAGCATAAATAGAAGAAGAGAGGAAAGAGAAAGTCATGGAATTTTGGTGTTAGGAATAGAGATTTGTAGCCTAAAGCTACTGACTTGGAGATTTGTAGCCTCAAGCTACTACTTTTGTAACCCTAAACTCTATTCTGAGTTCTTTCCTTAATCAAAGCACACAATTGTTCTTCTTGAGTTTTCTTGTATCTGTTGGCTGGGGTTGAGTTCTTTACACTTGGTATCAGAGCGGTACAGTTCTGGGCTGATCTGATCGCCTGAATTTTGAAAGAAAAAAAAAAAGAAAAAAAAAAAGAAATGGAGGTCGCCGGAGAAGGTGCAGTGCAGAAAATGCAAATGTGGGTACGAGAGGAGTTCTCCTACATTGCACGCAAGAGAGAACGTGGAATTCCAGATCTCAAAGAGGAGCGAAGAATCCGACAAGAGCTTCAAATTCACGAGTTCAACGGAAGAAATCCAAAGGACTGGTTCTTTCAACTAGAGGATTTTTTCTATTTTTTCCAGTTGAATGAAGAGGATAAGTTAAAGGCTGCCATTATCGGATTGGATGGTGAAGCTTTGAAGTGGTTCGAAGGGGAACACAAGTTCATGCCTTTCCAGAGTTGGCAAGAATTGAAAGGCCAAGTGATGCTATACTTTGGTTCGTCACCAGCGTTTTCCCGAACAACTCCGATTAAATTCAGCGGCAAGGTGGAGCACCAGAATGTCGTCTTGAGTCACGGTGATGGTGGAGTGGTTGATGATGCAGGGGACGCCACCAGACTTTCTGACCACCACCGCCACCTATTGGAAGGAAGCTTTAGATTCTCGTTAGAGAATCATAAAGAGGAAACAGATCTGGTGGTGAAGATGAACGAGGTTCAAACAATCACCCATGACTCCCGACTTTCATGTGAGAAAGAAACCAAGCTGGAGAAGAGCTTAAACAAACGTCAAGAGAAGGTTGTAGAGGAATACAACCAACTGGTGGTCGATGCGGAAGAATCAGATATGAAGGGAAATGAATCTGGCAAAAATGCGGACACCAGTAGAGATCGAGGACCAAGATGGTCCACAGGTGGCTGGTCTGATGCTTTAATAGGTGAACGCAAGAGAGGCTTTGAGAGAGGCGGTGCTGGCGGTAGTGGGTCCGGTGGTGGGCCCGGTTTAGTCATGGGCGATTTTGTCGATGTGGCAGCTGGTGGCTACAGCAGGGACAGTCGAGGAGGTGTTGGTGGCAGAAAATCGGGAAGGACGGCCGGTGATTTTGCAAGTGGGTTTATTGGTGGTGGGGTTGGTGACCCAGGTTACGTTGTGGGCAAATCGACGGTTGGTGGTGGACCCGCCTCTCGTGGTGGGGCTGGTGGTCTGGATGTGGACGGATTCGCGAAGAGTGGGGCTGGTGGCCCGGATGTGGAAGGATTAGCGAAAGGTGGGTCAGGTGGTGGACCTGGAGATTTTTCCGGTAAGGACACCGTTGATGGTTCATGTTTCTTCGTTAGGGAAAATCGTGGTGGTGGAGCACAGAAGCTGCAGAACGGGAGAAGCGTCAATGAGTCTTCTGCTGGCTTGGAGAGGAAGCCACAATTTGGAGATAATGAAAGTAAGGGCAAGCTAGTAAATTGCAATGACATAAGCAAGGAGGCATGCTTTGTAAATCCACGTGCCCTAGGGGAAGCAGTGGACAGAATTCCAACAAATATTTTTAAGGGCAACTTTTTAAGTGGCCCAACCAACAAGGAACCCATTTACTTTTCATATGACTCTAAGGAGGTCAGGGCCTTGTTTGGGGAAACTATCATTAAGCCAAGTGGCCCAGCCCACATGATAAAATCCAGCTATGTCTCCCCTCTATTCATTTCCCAATCCAATCCATCTACCAAAACCCTTATCAGCTTTTTGATCAACAATCCTCAACATACATCTACTCAGTTCCTAAAACCATTTCCCCCCCCCCCCCCCAAATTCTCGCACCCACTAGTTCTGACATCACCCAACGACAAGTCCGATAACAAGATTTCGATAATCAATCCATTAATGGGAAGTCAACAACTCACTGATAAAGAGTTTCAAGGCCAAATCCAGCAAGGTCTAGGTGTTGTCACAGAACATCTCTCCTTCGCTATACTGGAGGTAAAAAGACTCACCAATGCAGAGCTTTATAGGCTATGGAAACAAGGCGACACGCATGACAATTCCTATCATGGGCGAAGCCGAAATTTCAGTGCTGACTACTATCCACCTTGAGGACAAGGTGGAAGTTTAGGGGGCCGGTATTGTAATGAACCCAACTAACGAGGCCCAAGAATAGCAGCCCAACAACAATAGCAACACAACAACAAACAGGGACAACATAGCAGTCAGTAGGGAATAGTCAGTAGGGGAGGTTAGCATAAATAGAAGAAGAGAGGAAAGAGAAAGTCATGGAATTTTGGTGTTAGGAATAGAGATTTGTAGCCTAAAGCTACTGACTTGGAGATTTGTAGCCTCAAGCTACTACTTTTGTAACCCTAAACTCTATTCTGAGTTCTTTCCTTAATCAAAGCACACAATTGTTCTTCTTGAGTTTTCTTGTATCTGTTGGCTGGGGTTGAGGTCTTTACAAAGGACGAACAATTTTTTTTACAGACATTTACATGAGAATCAGGGGAAGAATATCTCTGTAGTTGATTCAGAAGGTATGGAAACCTACAATTAATTATGAATGGTTATATTACTAGTTCGAGGAAAAAACGAAATCTTCCTTATTTGGGGAAGATAACAGAAAATGTTGACGTATTACTTAACATAAACTTCCCTCCTTCGCCTCAAAAAAAAAAAAAAAACTTCGCTCCGTTGTTTTTTTTCTCCGCGGCATTGAGTTAGGAATCAAACTAGACTTTAAATAAGATAACTTGTGCCCTAATAAGAGCAACGTACAGCTGACTGATTAGCCAGAGAAATATGAACAGTAATTTTTATTCATTAACAAAAAAGGGGGAATACTTACTGCTTGAGCAGCTTCATCTATAATAACAATGTCAAAACCACGATTCAATTTAGAGAAAATTGTTGAACCACTGAAGCTGAGAGTAGAGAAAACCTGCATCCACAAAAGTATTTAGTGAAAAGAACACGATAAAACTTTCCAGTTTGAGGGAAAAGTTGCATACAATCACAGCTTCATCCAAAATTGATGCACGGACGCTATCTATATCATTTCCTGCAGCTCCTTGCTTCTGCCTATCCAGATGGCCCTCCAAGCCAGCTCGCTTTTGCTCTACCTTGAAAGTTAATAACACAAACAAAAGGAAAGCATTATCACGAATGGAATGAGATTCTTGAGCTATTTCATCACAGAAATAGAATGGCTTCACATCTGATGCCAACCAATCAATTCAATACATTACAGGCCACCTCACTATCTAAAGATAATGGCCAATGCCATTGCAGCAACTTCACATAATAAAAGTATCAAAATAGGTTACTTGACCTGGCCTTTGTACCTCTAAGATATAATGGGTTTTTATTTCATTAAAAAGACCCTCCAAAAACCATAATCTTGAAAAGAGGTTTAGGGATGAGAACGTGCAGTGTACCAAGGACCACAGGAAGGAAGGATGAGTAACAATCCTCCAAAACAATATCATTCTGACCCCCAGGCCACGAGAAAAATGATAAAAGTAGAGTTTATTTGTTAAAAAATGATATCACAAGATATATCCAATATGCATACCAAATAATCCATCGAAACTGCCTGTACTGAATGATGAGCCTTCAGACCAATGCGTACAATTTTAGGATTATAAGCACGGTCATTTTCATCACGAACGCCTGCAGATAATAGGAATGACATATCATCATGAAGCTCCTTCATCACAAACAATATGTTGAGGTTGCCATATTTGACTGTCAAAGTACATCAACCAATGGCATAGGAAGTACAGCCGAAACATAAACGAAAACAAATATGGACAAGAGATTGCAGCACATCCCGAAACTAATAGCTAAACAGATGCATGTTGAAATAGCTATATGCTCGATGAGGAACATACCCCTACAAGATAAATTATCCAATTTATCAACAAAAGTAACAATGTTGAAAATGTTGTTCGACTAGAGGTCCTGATACTGTGTCCAACGTCTGTCTCTCTTGAAAGGTAACTGTCGATGCTGTGTTTTGGTTATCCACATTTGTGCTAGAGCAGGGAGAGACAGGGGCTGCGGCCATGGGCGGTAGGAGAGACTGAGGGTGTTAGGTTGAGTTGTATTGTCTGGATTGAATTGTTGGGTTGGTGGTTTAGAGGGCAGGCCGGCAATGGGGATATGATGGAGGTGAAGTTAGGGTATTTATGGTAGTAGTTATGGATGGACAAGGTTGATTATAGTTTTGACAGACATGGAAATTTAGGAAACAACCCCCCAAACATCATAAAAAGGAATTAGGGTTACTATCCCTTCCCCTTATTTGAAACCCCTCAACCAAACAGCCACTAATGTACATAGTTGGAAAATCACAACATATTAAGACTTGTCAAAAATTACCGGTTGACAGTGATATTCCCTTAATTATTTCATTCCCTAATTATGACAACAAATAGGGGACAGAGGGTGTAAAAATGAGACAGGCGAATAAAAATGTATACCTGTATTTAGGACTCGCAATACAATCTCATCAAGAGCAGAATTTGATGGTGCGCAAACCAGCACGCGAACACGATATTTGCGGCTAGAATTTACAACTTCTGGTTTCTGCATCATATAGACTGTTTAGCAAACACAAACCACCAATTACTTATCATACAAAAGAAAAAGTAGTACCAAATCGCTTCCAGTAGTAGGAAAAAAACCATCGTCGCCATCAACCGGCATAATCTCATCTCTCGGATTGACTTTGGATATCCAAGGAGAAGCTAGTCTCCATTGATTGCTCCTGTGTCACATAGAAATCGAGGTCAGTGCCATTGTAGATTTTTATATCAATAACCAGACCTATATGTCTACCACGCAATAAAATGTCAAATTGTCAACAAGGCACCTATGGAAATAAAGTAATTGATAATTTTCTGGATCTCAATGCAAAGTCCCTTTTAACATTAGTTCCGCATGACTTTGGCTGTAAACAGACAGTAGAGGTATACCATAGTACCATACCATCCATCATCCAAAAGAACCTCAGTATGGATATGCATGATTTAGTTCATCAGAAAAGAACATAAACCCACAAAGACTAAATAATGCAAATAATAGGTTCCATCTTATCTAAAGCAACAAGATATTATATAATCAAAGAATAAAAGGTAGAATTATCCTAGACATTAAAATGAGCAACTGGCAAAACCTACTTCTCCTCCATAGGCAATTCTGGGCCTCGCTTCATGTCACGCAGTTTATCCCTGCATGAATAAGGAATTTGAACCCCAGATCAGCGAAAATATAGCCTCTACAATGAAGCGGCATATGCAGTCTGCTAGATTACCATCCATAAGATAATAGTGAGGATAGTTGCAAAATACTCACTTAGCATGCATTCTTGCTGGAACAGAATGCAGAATAGCATTAAGAAGCCCAAGGATAGTTTGCGTCTTTCCAGTCCCCGGAGGTCCCTAAAATAAACAAACAATCAGGTTCCAAGAAACTCATATAATATAAAAGTATATTAAATAAGAATGATCCTGCTTAAAAGCGACAGACATTGTAAGCAAGAAGCTGAAAAGGAGAAACAAAACTACTTAATCAAGAAGCATATTGGCTAATGGCTTCTATAGTTCTATAGTAAGAACATGGATCTGAGGAAAAAAAATCATCTTAGCAATTTCACTTTGCAATGTCGACTGGATTTTTCTAGCAAAATCCCAGTGAGCCACGAGGATTGTTGAAAATACCGAAAATTTTCGCTGAGATAACCCAGATTAACTTTTGAACAAGAGCCACTCTCCATCTTTTCCCGGAAAACTTAAATAATATACAATTTTCAAGTTTAAAAGGTTAAATAACGAACTCCATAGTAAATCAGTTGATCAAGTGTCAAAATAACATTATATTACAGGTCAAGTTGATACTGTGTCATCTTTTCAATGACCAGCAACACAGAGGTCATGAAGAAGATAAATGTCAACCACAAGAGTGCCTCGTGCAGGAAATAAACAACATTAACGTACCAGTGTACCACTGAAGTAAAAACCCTAAACCACATGGTGACTCAGTGACCGTTTCTGTTCTTTCATCTTAAACATTTTCCCCCTAAGGACAACATATTATTTCAAGTTTTACTTTTAAGGAAAATTTGGCCTATATAACACTAACTTTAACTTTGATGTAGGGAGCATCACGCCCTAAATTGGGTGGATAGCACCAACTATTATGTATGGTGCACTTAATGACACATGCACCAACCTAAATCCATCATCCTACCTCGTTTACATCTCGAATCACAAGCACCATATAACTGCAAAGATAGCATTATTTTAAGATTCTTTTCACTCACATGTGATTATAAATTTATAATTAAGTCCGGGCTAACCCATTCATCTCCTTTTAAACCAAACCAAAGTAAGCCCGTACACACTTAATTCCACAGCAGGGAAGAGTGGTTTGAATTGGTTTAATATGTCAACCTGTCAATTATTTCTTCCTTACATAATGGCAAGCTTTCCAACTATTGGTTCACGTATGCCATACTGCTAATTTCAGAATCCCGTAATAAAAGACATGGCACCTAAAACATGTTTACGTAAATGCATAAATTACTTTTGATTGAGTTTCAAAGTAAGAAAATACCTGTATCAAGACAAAAGGTTTCCGTGATAGCCCTGCCTGGATAAAATCAGTCAGATTCACGTCAAGTTATTGTAAAGTAGAATATGCAAAATTTCTACATAGAACAAAATTAGGTAGCTATGGAATCATCCAGGAAACAGAAAAGAACTAGAGAAAAATGAGATCAGAATAATCCAAGAGTTTCACAAATACTCACACGTATAGCTTTCAGTTGAGACTCGTTGTGACTACTTTCAATAGATTCCATCAATTTCTTAGGGATTTCCCAAGCGAGACTAGTTGAATCCACGCCACTGTCAGCAGCACTCAAAATTACATCCCTGAAGGGAAGAGAGCTGATTGACCGCATGGCGACAAACTCACGAAAAATAGTAGATAAACTGCATACCTGTCATAAGAATTAGTTACTCTAATAAAAGGAAACCTGACAAGAGTCACAAGGATGAAATATTGAGAAATGAGGATCAGTTAATGAGATCACCAAGAACTGTGCATGCTAGAAATTTTAGCATTTTTGCAGATTTAGTTCATTACAAGTAGAAGAAAACTAGTCAAATTTAAGATATAAAATTACTTTCTCTGCAACACTTTCTGTTTTGGAAAATTTTCAAAATACTTGCAACATCACCGCTTTTAGGTTGTGGTTTCTCTCGCTTCCTCTTTCTCTCTCCTCATCACATGAGCAGTTTCCCATCTCTATCTTCATCATATGTCCCCCCCCCCCCCCCCGTATCGCAAGTTTTAAATGACGGAGGATGCATTATGGGAAATTCAGAATCTATAATTGAGCTTTCATCACAAGAAATTTCCGTCTTTTTGTCCTCTTTAAGCTCCATTTTGCATTCCTTCACAATTTATCTAAAAATTGTCAAAATACTCAACGTGCAGGATGTTATGGTACAGCTTACACCCTCCTTCCTATTACACCACATTGGCAACTTAACCTAGTATACTTGTCCTAATACGAGAGGAAATGCATTATGCATACTACCAGTACTCCATAAAACCTGGATTTGAACCAACAGTTGGCAATCTAAGGCGGCAAAGTTAACAGATTATGGCATGATTAAAAACTAATTCCACTGATCTTAGGGATTTTAGTGAAGGAACTACGTATTCTATAAGTACTACACATACCCAAGGAGAAGATATTCTAAAGCTATTTGCACTTGATACATTGATAGTTGATACCAGATTAACCTAATACGCAGTTCGCTTCAGTACGGGTTCGGGTTCGCGAGTGGGTTGATTTTCGGATCGCTGTGTACTTTCTGGTACGAATTTTTGTATCATGGTTCGAAGTATTGTAATATTCGTTCCAATTACACAAATACAAATTAATAAAAAATATATTATCAAATTGTCAAGTTTGTTCTTGGTCATAGTACATAATCATTTTCAATTTACTCTAACAAAGTACTACGAAAGGCAAAGCCCAATTTTCAAAAGACAAAAGAAAGGAGTCAGCCCAATAGCCCAAATGACACAATAAAAACAATGAAAGACTTTTTTTAAATAAATAAAAAATATCAGAAGTTGTAATTTGGACTGAAGACAACACAAGAACAAAAGAAATGTCGAAGAACTTTCAGAGCCCCCATGGCTGAGCTTTTCTTTTTACCAAGGAAAACATCAATTATACAGTGTATTTATTTCGGATTTCTGCCCAAACAAAAGCCCCAACTTAATTTTTCGATTCTTGCCTTCCCCGGCCTTCAATTACTTGATTTAGGGTTACAGATTCGGTACGCCGATGACGGTGATTCAGATCGCAAACCACCACGAATTGGATCGTCGTCGTCGTACCGCAAATTGGTACGGATGATAATTCGCGGTTCATGGGGGATACCGCGAATCAGGTAACGGTGGTTGATACTCAAAGGACTAGGTTAGAAAATAAGCCTAACCTGGCTTGTCTTTGCCAGAGGCATTTGATGTCTATTTGATGGACCTTTGAAAAAGGAGAAAGGTGAATTGTGGAAAGGCTTCATTCTAACAAGGAGGCATAGAAAGACTAGACTAACCCATACACAACACAACACTTGGAAAATGACGAAGAAAAAAACTAAAAGGAAATCAATAAAACAAAGACCAAAAAAAAACTTGTGGTAGTAAAAATGAGTTAATGACAGATATGAATCTTGGTTAACATGTTTAACAAAGAGCAAAACAGTCTTCAGTTAATTTGGCCCATTATCAAGAACTATGAAGATGATGAAAGCCTTGTTGACAACTGAAATAGAAATGGAAAACGTATCTTTAACTTCTGGAGAACCATTCATGCACGCATAACTTGCACTCATTATCTTGTGATGAATGAAACCGCATTTTATATGAGATGCTCGAATTAGTAACGAACATTTACAAACAGAAACGAGATCAAGGAATAATATATTACCTTCGAAATGTATAGTAACGCCTTGTCAGTACAAACACATGAACGCATATTTACAAGTCTCGCGCTAGACTTTGTATGATGTGTATCAGTTCCCTTAATTTCTCCTTGTAAAAACATCCTGAGTCTGAGAGAATCATTCTGACGATGCTCCACCAATGCAAATGCATATGTTTCTGGAAGTTTTGTCTTTTCAATCTGTGAAATGGAATGTGTTACCACATTAGAATAACAATGTGGGAGCAAACACGCTACTACTGTAAGCGATAAGCAGATAACCCACCAAAGAACTAACTTAAGATGGTTCTCTTACGCCTGTCTGGTGGGTGTTAATAAATGGCGGAAATGGTAATGTAATATTGTTGGAACATGTCCAAGGGTAATTTAAGTCCATCTCCAAACATGTACCACCCAATACCCTGCCCCACATATGTTAATGGATGGTAATGAATTTCATGAAGAAAAAAGTGAAGGTTTGGGGCTGACAAGCATTACCATGGATGTTGATATGAAACTTTGCTCACGAATTAGTGAAATTACATATAATTCAATTTCCACTACCCCTTCCAGAGGGGCCTTTTAATCTTATGAACCAATATTGTCATAGAACCAGCAAAAAGATACTTAATCACCTTCTCTTTCGAAAGCAGCAAAAGATCATTTTGATAAACTTCCACATCCTCAGAATTGAAAATTACAGCAGGGAAATAAAACCCTTCCGAATCACTGCATTCCTTGACAAGACTCATCGTCTGCTTGAGTGCCGAAGTCCCTGATTGTGATAAAAACCATTGTAGTATTTACAAATAATTCGCATATATGAAACCAAAAGTCTCAAGACAAAGTGAGAAGGAAACAAAATCAAAGAGAGTAAAAATGTACCTTCTTCATCTCTGGCAACAATTTGAGCTTTAACTTCTTCAAAAAGAAGAGGCTCAAAAGTTGAAAGGTAGTCATCAACATCTTTAAATGTATCCTTCACCGCCTTTAGACCCTTTTTAATATTTTTTCCTGATTTCTGCTTCTCATGAATACCCAAACAGATAAAAACAATCACAAATTGCATCACAACAATAACAACATTTAATTAATCAAATTGCATTGTTCATCACAAATACCCAAAAAGGAAAAATACTCACAAATTGGATTACAAATTGATCAACTTAAACACCGAAAAATTAAAATTAATTACAAATTAGCTAATTAACTGTCAGGGAATCAAATGATAGGATTGTGCATATGAAATTGAAGAAATATTAGTACAGAAAAACAAAGTTAGAGAAAAGAAAATTGCCTGAAAATGTTGGAGAAGGAGAAAGTAATTCCAGCTAAGAACAATCTTGTAGAAGCGAATCATACATGCTTCTTCCTCCACTTTGATTTTCTCTATTGCCATTTTTGTTTGGAGTGGAGAGAGAGAGCGCAAGGAGTTCTCTCGCTGTACAATATTGGTGCCAACTGCCAAGGGTTCTGGGGTTATTATTATTTTTTTTTTCGGTTTTTTCATGAAATGCCCCTGAGGTTTGCAATAATGCACCAAATACACCCGCGCGTTTCAAAATTCATAAAATACCCCTATTTACTCAAAATTGTTCACCAAATACCCCTATTATGACTTTCCGTTAGTCCTCCGTTAAGTCATGTTTAAAATTCATAAAATGCACCTAAATATAAAGGTTTTGCATAGTATACACCTATTTGTAAAGTTCTTTGCACCAAATACCCAAACTTCATAATTTGAATCCAACGGCTAGTTTTAATTCAATATAGCCGTTATGTTCATGCTGCCTATAAGTAAGGCTGTTGTTCACTTGACTTGCTCCATGTTTAGCCCTCTATTTCCTAAATAGCCATGAGTTCTAATTCAAAAACCGGATCCTCTTCCATCCCAAGTTTGTCATACCTAAGAGTTCCAAATAAAAACTGCAATTGTGGGAGAAGATTTGCAATTAGGAGCTCGGAAACGGCTAAAAATCCGCAAAAGCTTTACTACAAGTGTGATCCTTGTGATAATTTCAAGTGGTGCAAAGGTTTTGTTGAGCAGACATTTGATGAAGCTCAAAGCAAGGGAAACAGAGCTGATGAAAACAGGGGAATGCAAGAAGAAAACAGGGGAATGCAAGAAGGAAGCAGGGGAATGCATGAAGAGTTGAAGCTATTGAAGAAGAAACTGAAACAACAGAAACAACAATTCAAGTTTGCAATAAAAATTGGTGTAATAATGTTTGCATTTCTAATTTGGATAGCAATGAAGTAGAGTTGTAACAAATTTCAAGCAATAACATCACTTGTTTAAGCATATGAGCTTTACAAAAACTGATTTCTAAGTGGACAAATGCCACTGAAACTGCACAAAAACATCTTGTCTAAGCAATTGTGTTCTTTCCAAAAAGTGATACTAATTGTAAATTGCCTAAGCTATTTTAACTTTGTGCACCTACAATTCACCAAAAACTGACTAACTTTTAACTTTGTGCATGGTTAAGTTGCTGTGTTTGCTCTTTTCCTCCCCCTTGAACCCCCTTGTGATGTACTTGCTCCTGCTGCTGCTGAAGTGCTTGGTCCAGTGCTTGGTCCTCCATTCTTACATGTCCTTGAGTTATGACCAAACTCCCTACACTTTCCACATTTCACATTGTTGTTTCTCTTCCCCTTCCTGGGTTCATTTGGTCCTCTCTTTCTCTTCTTAGCAGGTCTGCCAGCTTGTCTTTTGATGACTGGAGGCTGAATGGTAGGGAGAGAAAAGTTAGGCCACTGTGTTGGGTCTGACATGGGGTGAATGTGGTCTGCATATGTAAGCTTGTATGCAGCAGACTTGAAGAATGGGGAGACAAAATCAATGGGGTTCAGCCTTTGGTCATAAATCACCCTGAGTGCATGCTTGCAGGGGATTCCAGAAATTTGCCACTTCCCACACCCACAGCTTCTAGTTGATAACCTGATGGGGAAGTTCACATGTGCATCTCTGACCTCAAATTCCCCCCCACCACAGGCTGTAGCATAGCAGAACCTAGACTCTCCTGTTCTTTCATCCACCTCTTTCTTGGCATACTCAGTCAACTGACCATCCTCCATATCAATTGCCATGTCAAATCTTGCCCCAACCCTCTCCATACACCACTTTCTGATTGCTGTACAACAACACAACAACATACAACATTATACACAGAACATCACAAACATCACAAAATAAAGGAACAGAACATGAAGTGGTGAGCTATACCTTCCAACAATGAGAATACAGGCATGTCTCTGTATGGTTTTGTGCATGCATTGAATGACTCCACAAAGTTTGTTGTGTTGTGATCACAACAAACAGCAGGGTCAAACAGAGTTGGGGTGGGTCTCCTCTTAGGGGTCAGTTTCTTGGCTTTAGGAACCTTAGGAGCTTTTGGAGTAGTTGGCTTGACGTTGGCCTTTTGTTTTGGTTTAGGAGAAGTAGGTTTTTTGGAGGGTGAAGATTCTTGTGTGGGTTGTGGTTGAGAGGCTCCTGGAAACACCTCATCAGCACCATCCTTGCTTATAATCCTCACATACTCAGTGCTTAAGTCCTCACAATCAACCACAGGCACCTCCACAGCTATTGTGTACTCCATTTGTTCTTGAAGTTCCCTTAAAATGTCCTCTCTCTCCTGTTTTTTCCTCATTTCCTCTTCCTCCTTTCTTTGAGCCCTAAGAAGTTCATCTTGTCTCTCTTTGAGCTTTCTCTCACTCTCCTTCCTATGATGCTCAATTGTGGCAACAGCATTTCTAAACACCACTCCTGGTTTGTCTGTACCCTCAACCCATATTTCAGCAGTGTCCTTACCCCAATTTCATCCCCACATTAGCTTCATTGTCTTATCATCTACCAACTCAACTCTACCACAGGGAGACTCAATAAACAGGGCAAATGTACTAGGTAAAAACACATCCTGCCTAACAGATTCCTCAAAAATATCCAAAAATAACCTCAAAAGACGATACTTTTCCATGTCTGTAACTCTCACATCAAAGCTATGTGATCCATGATGCAATAACAACCACATTGCAGTCATCCTAAAGGGAAAATTTAAGGAAAAAAAACATGAATTTCGATTCAACCAACAACAATTCATCAATAAACAACCACAATCATGATCACAATGAAATTCAACAGGTCACAATCACAACTTACAACTAACCAAACAATTATTCACAACAAATCCAAGGAATAACTAACTTCTAACCAATCAATTAATCTCAACTGACAATTTCAAAAAATCACTGACAATTTCGCAAAACCCTAACCCTAATCAATTTCGCGAAAAAAATTGTACTTTACAAGCAAAATAAATCAGCGAAGAAGGGATTATTACCTTGAAGTAGATAATCCAACTAGGAAAAGGGCCCTTGTTCGTCCACTGCACCCGAAGCTCTAAATCGCCTCCAAGTTGCCCCCTTTTTGTCGCGAATTCACCAAACGAACACCCACGAACTCGCCAAAAGAGAACGCAACAAATTTCACTAAATTCTTGAAGATCTACCCAGAATTTTGTCAGTTACAGTAGAATTGATGAGGGTTGAAGAACAGGGGAAAGGAGAGAGAAAGAAGAGAAGTTGAGAAGTTTTTTTTTTTTTGGAATTTCAGTCACAATTGTTACCTAAATCGCGCCAAACAACAATTAAGGGCAAATTGGTAAAACGTCACTAACGGCAAGCTAACGTCCGTTAAATCCAGGAGCATTTAATGAACAGTACGGAACTTTAGGGGTATTTTATGAATTTTGAAACGCGCAGGTGTATTTGGTGCATTATTGCAAAACTCAGGGGCATTTCATGAAAAAACCGTTTTTTTTTTTTGCCTAAAGGAAGGGTTTTGGCCTTTTGGGTTTTAGGGTGGACAAAGACCAGGAAAAACCATTTTAAAAATTTTAATTTTTTGTGTGTCTCGGGTGTGCAATAGTTTCATGTACGGAGTATATTGATATTTTTTTTTTTTTTTTTTTTTTTTTTTACGGGCGGAGTATATTGATTTATGTTCGGTTTTACTTTATTTCATTTAATATGATTACTTGTAACGTTGCTAAACGCAGCCTGATTTTACTTGACGCAATCTTTTATTATTTTTACTTTTATTTTTTTCTTTGTAAAAAAAATCTTAACCCTCACTTTTACTATTTTCTCTCAACGTTTTTTTATATTATTTTGGTTCAAGTACATTTGATTTTTTTTATTAGTTTCACGTCTATCCAATCAAATTAGAAAACATATTTTGATTGCAATATACGCTATTTTTAACTTGGAAGACTTTGAAATTGAGGTAATTTTCTTTTTTGTTTCCTTTTTTTTTTGAGCATTTCATGCAATTGGTATGAAATAAATACTTCTATTTTGTACAGATTGAACATAATATAATTAACTATTTCTTACAGATTGAACAAAATATAATTAACTATTTCATACAGATTGAACATAATAGAACTAAGTATTCCGTACAAATTGAACAAAATGATGATACTAGTCTTTCAATTGTCTATAATGAAAGAGTTTTCGACTTGTCAAGTAGTGTTTGTTTGTTATACATTAGTAGTGATGATAGAACTTATTTATGTTATGTTCAATTGTGAACGGAATTATATTTTTTCGATTTATACAATATATACTTAGTTCTGTTATGTTCAATCTGTACGAAATGGTTGATTATATTTTGTTCAATCTGTACGAAATAGTTAACTATATTTTGTTCAATCTGTACAAAATAGAAATGTTAATTTCATACAAGTTGTATGACAATACTCAAAAAAAGGGGGGGAAAATGAAAATTACCTCAATTTCAAGTCAAAAATATCGTCCATTGCAATCTAAATATTTATTCTAATTTGATTAAATACACATGAAACTAAAAAAAAAATCAAATTTATTTGAACTAAAATAATGTTAAAAAAGGTTGAGAGAAAATAATAAAAGTGAGGGTAGAGTTTTTTTTAGAATGAAAAAAATGAAAGTAAAAAGAGTTACGGCAAGTAAAATCAGGCTGCGTATAATACTATCCAAAAAGTAACTTTTAACCGGTTGTTTAGGTAATTTTTAAGTTGTTTTGATTATTTTATGAGTATTATTTGAAAGCGATTTTTAAGTGGTAAACATGGTTATCTTCTTAGGTTTTGAGTTTAGTTTATTTTCGTCTTCTGCTTATGTTTTTGTTTATTTTCTAGTGTAAGTTTTTCGTTTATTTTATGGAACAACAATTCCTCTCTTGTTCCAAAAAAAAAAATGTAATACTTTTTATGAAGAGAAATACACCATTAGAAAATAGGCGATTTTTGATAATTCTTAGGGTAACTTTACACCGTCATATAGTGTAACACCCCGACAATTCTCCTTTTTCTAAAACAACATTTTAATATAAAACGTAGAGAATTATCAAGGCATTATCGCCCGTGTGAAAACGTAACGGCTTATTCAGAATTTTGCAGCGGAAAACATAAAACTAACTTTAGGTTTATAAATAATCGATTACAGGTTTAATCCCAAAAATCATCCAACGAAAATAAGGGAATATAAATAGTACGACAAGTTTAAAATTCAAATTAACAAACCAAGTCACTTAGCAAAACAAAACTAAATACAAGCTCTCTAATCCCGATCCCAATGATGCATCATCTTCAAACCTGCAGATGGACAATGCTTGTAACACCCCGACAATTCTCTCTTTTCTAAAATAATCTTTTAATATAAAACGTAGAGAATTATCAAGGCATTATCGCCCGTGTGAAAACGTAACGGCTTACTCAGAATTTTGCAGCGGAAAACATAAAACTAACTTTAGGTTTATAAACAATCTATTACAGATTTAATCCCAAAAACCAACCAACGAAAATAAGGAAATATAAATAGTACGACAAGTTTAAAATCCAAATTAACCAACCAAGTCACTTAGCAAAACAAAACTAAATACAAGCTCTCTAATCCCGATCCCAATGATGCATCATCTTCAAACCTGCAGATGGACAATGCTTATTGATCCTTAGAGACTGCTCACCAAAGATTGGGTCATCACAGGATCAATAAGGCATAGCCATTAGCCATGATCAACATGCACAAGCAAAGCACGTAATCAGCAAAGCTGAGTACTACATACTAAATCAATAATAATCCTAACATGATTCTATTAAACGAACAATCCTAACATGGTACTAAATAAAACATAAGCAAGGATAATCAAAATATATTGACTTGAAGACTATATTTGACTGAACTAGACCTTTGTATCATTAACATTATTTAATTGAAATAGTCAATGGACTGAGTTGTCTACTAGAAACTTCTTCTTCTTCAATAAGGAAGACGAGGTACGGGCGCGACTCCGTAAACCCCAATGACCTGCGATATCGAGGGACTTTTTAAATAAAAATAGAACCGGTGATCAATCCGGCCCCAGAAAAAGCCATAGGCTATCCATGACCCCAACTCCTGATTGTCCGTCACTTTAGACGTGCACAGTCTAAAGCTATTGCTACTCATTTTCACTTTACATGACTTAACTTTTAATACTTGGTTATGACTCATCAAACATAAATATTATATTCAACATGTAAACACAACTTCTTTTATCTTTGAATTAAACCAGTGATCACAACGTTCAACCAAGAGCCAATTCCAACTATTTTAATCCTTCCTTTATCCATATTTAAAAACCTTTATTAGGTATAAGGTTCAACTACCAAACAAGGTCCTCGACCCTTATGAAGTAGTGAAAATCTAAAGAGGAACAACGATCAACAAAGATCTAAACCAATATTAAATAATATAAAGTTCCCCAAAACCAACATGCTTGCATCAATATTCCATGCTAACATGATTCAATTCTTATAAATAAAGTTCTATGCTCAACGCATTAATTCAACGACATTGAACATGAAATTCCAACATAAACAAGTTCATAAATATATTCATCATATTCTCAATACAACACACATCCAAGCACACAGGTATGTACGTACCTTGTGTAAACAAACTGATAGGCCACTTTAACGAATTCAAAAGTCGCCCACAAAGAATTCTCCGCCTAAAACAATCAAGAAACGTACCCAAATCAATTCCTAATCATTGGCAACCATAACAAAGCATTATAAATGCATCCTAAACATATTTAGAACATTCCCCAATATCAAAACTTAAACCTTTGATTTCCTAGCATCATAATTATTGAATTAGTGATTGAAATTCGTTGAAAACTCTTTGCAAACATCGTACTTTAAATTTTCAGAAATATAACTAATTTCAAACTACTCCAAAACATAATTAACATTCTTAAAATCATAAAAATAATAGCTTTAATAATGTATAATCATTCTATCATGATTTTAGAATATTAAAACCTTAAAAATTCATGCTTTAATAATTAAATTCCTTATTTCAATTCAACTATGTAATCTGAAAATTAAATTATCAATTAAGCATAATGTATAATCTGGAAATCTAACTTAATCATAAAAACTTATAATTTATATTCAGGAAACATGAATTAAATTAATAAAACTTCATTAAAACCCTAATTTAAACGTAATTAACAAATCTGAAAATAATTAAATTAATTTCGACAACATATAATCTGAAAATTAGTAATTAAATCATAAAAATCATAAATTTATTCAATCAAAACATAAATTAAATTGATAAAGTATAATTAAAACATTTAATTACTTAGGGTTTAAGAAATAACCAAAAGAGAGAACAAGGAGTGTTGGCCGGCGGACAGAGCACGGCGGGGACAGCGGCGGCTTGCGGAGGTTGTACACTGAAGGAAATAATGCCCTTGGTCCAAGTATGCATTCTATGTTAAGTCTAATAAATGCGGTTCAGTATTAATTGACAAGTTAATAATTCAGTGAGATCAAGTGAGCTGAATGCCTAGCTAGAGGCCGCTTCAGTTCAAGTGGAATTAATGATATTAATCCACAGCTTACTCTTGACTGAACCCGTAGGGTCACACAAATAGTACGTAAACGAATCAAGTATCTAATGGCATTAGATACTCTATCTATGAATATTCGGAACCGACGGATCTTGGTTTCAGTGGGAGCTAAGATCGTCACAGGCAAGAAATGAATACTCCGGAAACGATGATATTGCCGGAAACGGAAATATGGATCGTATCGGAAATATAAATATTATCCAAGTCGTAGATGTTGCCGGAAACGGAAACATGGTACGTATCGGAAAATATTGTCGGAAATGGAAATATTGCCAGAATCGGAAATATTGCCGGAAACGGAAATATTGTCAGAATCGGAAATATTACCGGAATCGGAAAATAATTCCGGAAACGGAAATATTAAATATTTGTTCGAAACGGAAATTAATTCCGGAATCGGAAATATTAAATATTGTTCGTATCGGAAATGAATTCCGGAATCGGAAAATTTAATCGGAAGCGCATCGTACGAATAAGCATCGGACGAGGCCTGCCGGACGAGGCCCAGCACGAAGCCAGGCCATCGCCCAGCAAGCCAAGCGCGCCGCACAAACAGCAAGGCCAGGCCCAGCAGGCTGCGCGCAGCGCGCAGCGCGCACAGCGCGCACAGCACGCGCAGCGCGCGCGGGCGCTGAGTGGGCTGCTGCTCGCGCGCACGCATGAGGCCCATCGTGGCTGTCGTGCGTGTGTGTGCAAGTGTTTGTGTTCGTGCACGTTTCCTAAAACATGCAGAGTTCGGTTAATGATTAAATTCCTAATTCTATTTGATAAATTAATTAAATTAGAGTTCTTGTAGGATTCTAGGTTTGATTAATTTGTATCTGAATAGGATTTCGATTCCCTTTCCATACCGCTATAAATATGAGGCTAGGGCTCACAATTTATAACACAAGTTTCAAAGTATTCAAAGTGAGTTTTTTGAGAGAAAATTCAAACACACATCTTGCTCAAATTGCCGAAATTTTCTAGTACCTTAAGGGCGATTCTAGTTGGTCAATCTTAAGGCGGATCCGGACGTGCTGTGGACTATCTACGGAGGGACGACACTTGGAGTCCTAAAGACTTGTTCTTGTTCGGTTCGGGCGCAGCTAGGGAAGGCACGCAACAAAGAGTATGCATCTAATCTATGCTAAATGATTATGTGTAAATAATATGTTTTCCTGGGTTTATGGTTTTTTCCGCATGATTTATGAATTGTCATATGTATCATAACCTAACAGTGGTATCACGAGCCCCTTATTATTTTCATAATCTAAATTGCATGAACATCGTTAAATATTACAAATTTGCAAGAATTAAAAGGGGTGATTAATTTTCGTAATTGTTAATTAATTGCAAATTGCGTTTATTTAATTATACGTACGCAGTTTTTCGGCAGTTTCTTCATTACTCATCCGAATTGAGTGATTTTTGTGTCAATTCCGCATGTAAAAGGCATTCTAAAATTTTGACAAAAATAGTGTTTTTCTGCCGAACCCAGAATTCTCAAATTCGAAGCCTAACTATGACTTTTCGAAGGTTTTAGTTTTTCGAATGCAAAATTTCGTAAATTTAAGATGTTAAATTAAATATTTGCGATTCTTGTTGATAAATCTTGAATTTTTGATTGACCTACTGCATATGTTTAACAAGTTTGAATGCCTAGTCTTGTTAATTATGCAATCTAATTTGTAATTATGATTAATTTGTTGAAAATTAGAATAATTTAGAATTAATTTGATTTTCATAATTAATTGTAATTTAATTAGAAACCTATGATTAAAAACCACCATAAAAATTGTAAATTTACGATAAATTTTAAATTTTTATGACCTAGACTTGAATCCATAACAATCGGAAATCAATTGGATAATAAATTTTCGATTTTTCGCCCTAAAATTATGAAATTAATATTATTTATTAATTTGTCATTAATTTTAAATATAAATTTTAAATTTTTATGCGATTCGTTCATATAACTTGCACGCACGAAGCAATGGACGCTTTGTGTTACCCTTAAGGGGTGTTGTATAATGCGGGCATGCGACGACGAGCAAGGGAGCTCGTCGCCCGTGCGGCACGAATGCAATGAGCAAGGGCGTAGTGCACGAGCACAAGGCAGCAGCCCTGCCTTGTGTCGTGTGCCACGACCAATGGACGAATGGGCATGGGCGTAGGGCGAGCCAAGGCAGTCGCGTGTGGGCAGCAAGCGAGCTGCGCCACAACGCGCGCTGCCTCGTACAAGAGCGCGCAGCCTCGCGCGCAGCGAGCGCAAGCTCGCGTGCCACGAGCGCTGCGCCTAGCATTGCTCGCGCGCACAGCGAGCGATGTCGCCCGCCCAGCGAGCGATGTCGCGCGCCCAGCGAGCGATGGCTCGCGCGCCCAGCGAGCGATGTCGCGCGCCCAGCGAGCGATATCGCGCGCGCACTGCGAGCGATAGCCCGCGTGCGATGAGCGCTGGCGCGCGCAGCAAGCACCAATGCGTGCGGAGGCTTGCGATAGGGATGCAGCAGCTATGCGACGAGCGCATGGGCTGCGCGCACATGGCCAGCAATGGCTGTGTGCGTGCGGCCCATGGGCGTGCTACGCGTAGGGTGTTTGCGTTACGATTAGATCGTTTTGAATGTTTAATTTGAAAATTTCAGTTCACGTAATTTTAATTAATTTTAAAATTAATAATTTGAATTATTTTCTTGGATTTTAATTTTGAATATTATAATTATAATAAATGTTATTTATTCTAATTATTTTACTAAAATTAAAATCATGAATTAATTTAAATACGACTGAAATTAAATTAAATTTTTGGATTCAATTATAAATTGATATGAGCTTTAAATTTTAATTAAATTTGTATGTTTCCGGTTGGACTAGAAATACATTTTTATGTTTAAAATTGGTAAAGCATATGAATTTATTGGTTTAAGTGGGAGCGCTTTTTAGTCATAAACTCTTGATTAGGTCTACAAATCCTTAAGGTTAAAACAACTTGATTAGAATTAATAAGGACTGAATAATTGGTAGATTATTGGTGCCCTTGATTAATTGCTGCAAATGTTTACGTGATGCATAATGTGTTTTACTAACCAGCTATGTGGGCCATTCATGATAATGAATGGGTGAATGGTATATATTGTATATGTACTGTTTTGCAGGTTATGAAGTGACTAGTATGGCCCAAATAGGATAGAAAATATGGTCTGCGTACCATTAATTTGAATGTAATTGGTCTAAAGTACCAAAGTTATTTTTCAATTCAAATATGGTCTGCGAACCATCAAATAGTTGTAATTAGTTATAGCTTATCCTATTTGAAGAAAATGGTGCCTCCCACGGAGATTTTCAAGACGGACTTTGAAGTCAAAGCTTCAAGATGAAGTCGGGCCATACTAGATCACAAATATCTTATGCATGTTTTAAGTTATTTATTGCTTTTAAATATGTCTTAAAATGCATGAGATCAAAAGCTTGATTATGTTGCATGATTAAGGATTTTAGTTCACTTAAAATCTAACCAACATAGTAAGAGCCTTAAGTTCCAAACTTAAAAATTGAGTTAAAAGGTGCCATGCCAAAATATACACTTGCTTGGATATCCTTTACATCAATCTAGTAATAGTTTTCGCTCAGCGAGGTGTTACTTATTGGTCCTAAAGGGGCAAGGTACACAAATAATTGTGAGTACATGTTAGTTTTGGTGAAACTCAACGATATAAGTAAGGAGTCCTTTTATGTCGTGGCAAAATCGATAGGTTTACCTAATAAGTTCTTAGACGTACCTATCAACCAAGAGTAGTTTCTAGACTATTAGCAAAAGGCTTTTGCTTACCTAAAATGTTTTAGAATTGAGTCGACAAACTGTGCTTAATTCTTCAATGGTTTTAGGGTCTTGGAATCATTTTATTCACACCTGTCGGAACAATAAAATCGAATAAAATGCTAATAACTTGTTTGAATTGCATGGTTGCTTTAATTTCAAGTTATTATTCATGATAAATGTTTAGACTTTGCATGCTTCAATGTATGTTTTAATTATTGTTTATAATTAAATATCTTGCACTGCAATAAATCCTTTTAGAAAGGTAACAGTAAATTTCCTCGATTGGTAGTGAATCCAAGAACGATTCACGGAAATGAGAGAAAGTGAGCAATTTAAAATGTACGTTTCTTATATCGACTTTTATGGTTGTTTTCGAGTATCAAAGTCGAATGGCAAACCGATTGGTGCTTGTGAATTCAAAATACAATGTGGTTTTGAGATCATAAAGCATTGAGTTTAAACGCTCAGCTTTACCAATGGTTAACAACCTAAAATCCTTTTTCCATTTAATTCTCGAATGAGTCTAGTTCCTAGACATTCGAATAGATCGATGCTTAGAGAACTTTAGAAGCTTCTGGTAAGATCATCTAGTTGAAACAGAATATTCAACATAAATTTAAATGGTAAAGAACCTTGTTGGTGACATTGGACATGTCTAACAAAGTATAAAAGTCAACACTAAAGAATTCAATTCTTAAGACTATAAGAAAGGGTACAAGAAATAGGAAAACGAGGAACAAATGAAAGGAATTTACGATTCCGTTTCTACCTATAAATTTATGTTTAAAGAGAAGTGACCTAGCAATCAAACTTCCTTGGTATCATATACCGCTTGAGGTTCTTACTTCGGTAATAACTCAAATAATGGAAGCTAGGATACACTAATGACCTACAAGTGGGAAATGAAGCATGGCAATGCTACATTAATTGTAGGGTCATCTAAGTTTGTTTTAAGTCCTTTCAAAGGCTGGAACTTAATGGCTATTTTGTTCCATAATCAGCATACCTAAATTTTCTGCTTCAAACACAGAAAGACTCACATTCAAGAAAAACAAAAACAGTTTATTTGTTTATTTGAATGAAATGGTCAATTACAGGTTGAGTCAATATGCTTGATTAAAACAAACAACTCTTTAAAGAAGTTTACTAGGTTCAAATCAAACCCTTGATTTGAGTTCCACTAATCTTTGGCATTGTTGCTTAGACCATATCAACAAATTAACATTCACAAGCTCTATTTTAAATGGACTTTTGAAAGTTGGTTGATTTCTAGATCAACTTAAGACAAGCTAGTCTTACTTGTTGAAAGTAACAAAGAATATGAACTATTGTTAGAACGCCTAGACGATAGAGTTCAAAGCTAAAGAAAGATTTTATGACTTTATTATTTCACATGGATTTCAGTGAATATAGGTTTATTTACTCAAATGTGATATAAGTTGAATCTGTTTGGCTAGTTCAAAGATTCAGAAGTATAAAATCCACTTGGCAAGAAATCATAAAGATCTAGGTTAGATCATGTTGATGATTACTTGAGACCAAATATGATCATCAATGATTGTGTGGTGTAATTTCACAATCTAGGTCCATAAGATATGGCATATCTTAGTTGGAATAATCGAAGTCAATTAGTACTTGATTCGATTAATGATGAATCATAAAGACTTTTCCTATAATTTCTAAAACAAAATGCTCAACTACCACCAAACTAAACCAAAATTCGTCAAAGCTATTGAAAAGTAAATTCAGAATAACTTTTCATAAAATATATCTAGAGAGTTGCAAAACTCAGTGGGAGCTTAGTGTTTGTCATTCGACAAACTAAGGCCCAAGTATAGATATATGTTTCATTGTGATTTATTCAAATGAGACACAAGGGTATTGTTTCTACCACGAATTTTTGAGAACATAATGTTTGTTTGCTCGAAATAATGTCCTTTTGGAGATTCGTTTCCAAAATGACAAGTGGGAGAAAATAGACCTCGAAAGTCTTCGAGACGAACAACAAACATAAACGGACATTCCGGAGGCTTTTCGAAGTGCTTCAGAAAATCCGAACTTATTCTTTAAGGACTTTAGAAGTGGCTTTAAAGAATAGACATCTCTTAGAAGACTTTACAAGTGCTTCAAGGAGAACAGAATATTCAAAGGACTTTCAAGTGGCTATTGATATTCTATTGTTTGATGTTCTATACCCAAGTAGGCATAGAATTCAAGTCACTGAAACTATGAGATTCTTCTATTAGATAGTGAAGAAACATAGAGATCAGGTCAATGAAACTATGAGATTCTTCTATTAAATAGTGAAGAAACCTACAACTTGCAGTCAAACTATTATCATATAGATTAATGAGTTTGTGACTTGTAAGAAAGCTATGACGAAACCCAGATTCCCTAAAATGGTTAGAGGCCATATATAGACTCAAATGTTTTAAATGGTTAGAGGCCATAAAACATACTCAATGTTTTGATGACAAAATTGAAATTTTGTTGATTTGCAAGAATAGTTTCACACCTATTGGTTGCAAGTTTGTTTTAAGGATAAAAACCATCAAACATGGAATTGTGTTCACACACAAAGCTAGATTAGTTTCTAAAGGTTACAAGCAAATTCATGGCATGGATTGTGTTGAAACCTCATGCAAAATCGTAATGCTTAAGTCTATAATTCAAGCAATGATTGCATATTGGTACATATGGCAATTGGATGACAAAACGTATTCCTCAATCAAATGATGGAATACAATATGTACATGGTATGTCATAGAATTTGTGGATCCAAATAAATGCTTGAAAAGAAAGCTAGCTTACGAAATCTAAGTACAGATTTAAGCAAGCAATTGGGAGTTGGAACTGTATTTTAGTGAAGCTAATAAGTATTTTAGTTTCATAAAATGTACATGATTCTTATAGATGTATAAGAAGTTTAGTGGGAGTACATAAAACTTAATTGGTCCTATGTGTATCACACACATATCTCTCTATTGTGAAATAACATTCAAATGCTAATGACTTAGATTTGAAATTATTCATCAATGATAGACCATGGCGAAACTTAGTACATACTGGGTATTAAGATCTATTTACAAAGATCTTATGATATTGTTTTGGATTAAGTAATGGCATTTACTAAATCAAACACGAAAGACTCCATTGGAGATATTCGACCCATATGAATAAATCTAAGTAAAGAATGTTTGAACTATGTATAAGCATTTACTAAGTTAAACATCAAAGAGTCTAAATGAGATTCTTAACCTATATTATATGTCAAAGAATTTAGCTGGATTCAGTATCTACTACAATTGAATGAGCTAAAGTTACATGAATAGAATTCAATTGGGAATTATTCTGCAAAAGAATTTATCATGTATGATATAATATGAGGATCGCCAAAAACGTATCGTATGACTTTAGGCATGACGAACATATACCAATCTCTATTGATCTAAGTGAAGATCAACTAGATTGAGATCAAGAATACTTATGGTACTTGAAAAGGTACATAGGAATAGTTCTTGATTCAAGGAAATAAAGATACGCTAAATATTGATGCCACACGCATAAACACTGGCAAAGGATCAAGCAAGACCCTTTGGAGTTAACCATTGATAAAGACGAGCTATAGAGCATCGTGTTTTGAAATGGCAACATGGATTGGAGACCATGAGTTGTTGCGTGGGAAATTAAAATATTAATTTCTATGTTCTAAGATATAGTTGGAGAGTCTACCACATATCTATGAACTGCTTGGATAGGTAAATCCAAACAAAGCATCACTAGCAACCTATACAGTTGAAGTAAAAGTAATTATTGCCTAAGAAGCAATAAAACAGGGTTGTTTAAAGTTCTTCACTGAACTTGGGTAGATCACCTATCTGCTGGCTTGATGGTTCTTCATTGAAAAATGCGTGGAACCACTCTTGAAGCAAGAAAAACGTCTGCTAACTTAATGGTTCTTCATTGCAAAATGCGTAGAACCACTAATGTAGTAAGAAAGACTAGATCACATAATAAACAAACTCGAAAAGATCTTATCATCATATCTCAAAGAACATTCGATGAAAAGGATGTTAAGATTGGCAAAGCATGATAACTAAACCTATGCAACAAGTGAGAAGCAACACTCACATTGTCGCACTTGAAATCAAGCATAGCTTTGAATTCCATGAATTGTTTTAGAAAATGGGTTTGAGGCCCATGGTTGTAAAACATTGGGGTTGAACATTTATCATATATGAAATGTATTTTCATATTCCATTTAATCTTGGTTTAGTATTAAATGATGAGTCCCTTCAAATTTGACGAAATATTCAAGATAGGCTGTCAGGACCAGTCCTGTGACTAAGAAATGTCTATCAAGTGAACTTGAATGTCAAAGGTTGGAAATGGTCCCTAGTCGGAGTTTTCTATAAAATTGGACGCATAGAAAACGTTAGACGACTAGAATGCAAGATGACTAGTAGTTCTGTTTCTTGAACTATGTGGACATGGCAATGTCATAATCATTTGCATAGATACTTACTTTGGGAAGACTAGTATCGGACGAGACCTATGAAACTTTACTGTAAGAGATGAAAGTCTGTCATAAGTAAATTTCATTAAATTATTAGACACTAAATCCTCAATACCTGAGTGATTTGAGATTACTTGTTTGAGAACTGGTTGCTTTGACGTTGACCAACCGTCGCACCGTAAAAGGAGGCTATAAAGGCAACGCTCAGGTAATCACCTATCAAACGAAGTCTAATCTCAAGATCGCAAGATTGGGATTGTCCTCCCATAAATCGGGATGAGATGCTTAAAAGTTGTACAAGGCCACTCGGAGAGCTAGAAACTGTGAAATGCATGGCCGTGCTCGGATGAATCATAGGCTATGATTATCTGTTTATTTGATCAGTTGAACTCTGAAACCGAGGAACGCCTCTGGACATAATAAGGATGACAACTCTTACCTTATGTTCAAGAGCAAGCATCGAGCGACAAAGGAATTAGGAAATGCACACTTGTCCCTAAGGACAAGTGGGAGACTGAAGGAAATAATGCCCTTGGTCCAAGTATGCATTCTATGTTAAGTCTAATAAATGCGGTTCAGTATTAATTGACAAGTTAATAATTCAGTGAGATCAAGTGAGCTGAATGCCTAGCTAGAGGCCGCTTCAGTTCAAGTGGAATTAATGATATTAATCCACAGCTTACTCTTGACTGAACCCGTAGGGTCACACAAATAGTACGTAAAGGGATCAAGTATCTAATGGCATTAGATACTCTATCTATGAATATTCGGAACCGACGGATCTTGGTTTCAGTGGGAGCTAAGATCGTCACAGGCAAGAAATGAATACTCCGGAAACGATGATATTGCCGGAAACGGAAATATGGATCGTATCGGAAATATAAATATTATCCAAGTCGTAGATGTTGCCGGAAACGGAAACATGGTACGTATCGGAAAATATTGTCGGAAATGGAAATATTGCCAGAATCGGAAATATTGCCGGAAACGGAAATATTGTCAGAATCGGAAATATTACCGGAATCGGAAAATAATTCCGGAAACGGAAATATTAAATATTTGTTCGAAACGGAAATTAATTCCGGAATCGGAAATATTAAATATTGTTCGTATCGGAAATGAATTCCGGAATCGGAAAATTTAATCGGAAGCGCATCGTACGAATAAGCATCGGACGAGGCCTGCCGGACGAGGCCCAGCACGAAGCCAGGCCATCGCCCAGCAAGCCAAGCGCGCCGCACAAACAGCAAGGCCAGGCCCAGCAGGCTGCGCGCAGCGCGCAGCGCGCACAGCGCGCACAGCACGCGCAGCGCGCGCGGGCGCTGAGTGGGCTGCTGCTCGCGCGCACGCATGAGGCCCATCGTGGCTGTCGTGCGTGTGTGTGCAAGTGTTTGTGTTCGTGCACGTTTCCTAAAACATGCAGAGTTCGGTTAATGATTAAATTCCTAATTCTATTTGATAAATTAATTAAATTAGAGTTCTTGTAGGATTCTAGGTTTGATTAATTTGTATCTGAATAGGATTTCGATTCCCTTTCCATACCGCTATAAATATGAGGCTAGGGCTCACAATTTATAACACAAGTTTCAAAGTATTCAAAGTGAGTTTTTTGAGAGAAAATTCAAACACACATCTTGCTCAAATTGCCGAAATTTTCTAGTACCTTAAGGGCGATTCTAGTTGGTCAATCTTAAGGCGGATCCGGACGTGCTGTGGACTATCTACGGAGGGACGACACTTGGAGTCCTAAAGACTTGTTCTTGTTCGGTTCGGGCGCAGCTAGGGAAGGCACGCAACAAAGAGGATGCATCTAATCTATGCTAAATGATTATGTGTAAATAATATGTTTTCCTGGGTTTATGGTTTTTTCCGCATGATTTATGAATTGTCATATGTATCATAACCTAACATACACGTGGCTGGGCGCAGCGGCGGCGACGGAGCTCGAGGCTGCTGTTGTGGCTGCGCGCAAAATCGACGCCACAAGGGGAGGAAAGCAGTTAGGGAAGGACGAAAAGAGAAGAGGAAAAGAACGGCGGAGGAGAAGGAGAGAGGATTACCGTGCAAGGGAAGGACGACGGTGGTCCGACTTGGTGGTCGCAGCGCTGGCGGCAGCAATGGTTGTGTGGTTACGTGAGGGAAGCAGGGGCATCAGTACGTGAATGAGGAAGAAGGGTGGCTTCCCTTTTTACTTTTTTCCTTTGGCTTTCACGTGCAGAGAATGGGGGAGGGTTATGGGTGTTTGTATTTGGGCTTTTTCTAATTTGGGCTAAAATTAGGATTTGAGTTTGAGTGTTTGGATCAAAACCGATTAAGATCGTTTTCCAAATTATAATTCTTTTCAAAGTAAAATTCTAAAACTATTTTGATTTCATAAATCGTTAAATATTTAGAACGTAATTAAAATAAAATAAATATACGTTAATTATAAATTTATTACTAAATTCATCAATTCTATTTAAATATAAATAAATATACGTTAAGAAATATTAATAAATTTCATAAATTTCATTAAAATATAAATAACTATACGTTAAAATATATTAATAAACTTAATTAAATTACGGGGGATTACATATAGTATGTATTGTGTATTCGTCATATTTAAGTGTTTGCGCTCTGAAAAATATTAGAAACTACTAGTACTAAATTAGACCAGAAAATTATATTGGCACATCCAAAAATTAATTTTTCACAAACGTCGCACAGTTTTTATGTGTCCTACTTCCAAGGTCCTCATGTAACATACGGAAGCATTACAAAGGTTTTTTTTTAACACAAAGGGAAGATTATATTACATTAGGCATAAGCCTCAAAAGGTGGCTTAACGCCAGAGATACAACCAAGAGCCTGAAACTTGAAAGTGAAGATAATACAAGCCAAATTAAACTACGATGCACAATGAAATGAAAGTCTTGTGTATAATACAACAAAAGTACAAAACTTCTCCAATAAGCAGTCTCGTTCCTGATAATTTGGGGGCCTTAGGCGAAATATGGGATCAGGACCTCTTCCAAAATAATATGAAGTACATCTTATGGATTAACTGAAATATATCATAATTTATTTGGTTAAATCCATTATATTGTTGAATTCAAATCAATAACAAAATATTATATCTCTTCTTATAATTTCAAAATCCTCTAAGTGCTTGCAATCTTTCAATAAAATAAATATTTATTTAAATACAAGATAATCAATATGCATAAAGGATTATTATTTGTTAAAAACGAAGGTTCATTTTAAGCAGCAAAAGTATCCGTTAACTTTTCCTTCATTAAAATTTGAAGTTGTTTTTAAACTTATAGACCCATAGTCCATCAAATAAGCATTTTTTTCCGTATACAAGTAGTTACGTCAATTACAACCGATAATTAAAAGTCAAATATACTACGTATATAAACTCAATGTGGAACTTAATTATTTTGTAAAAGGATTAAAAAGAAGTGCTATTATAAAATATAGGGTTTGAATAATTGAGACTCTATATGTACAAAATATTAAGAATAAGAGAATTAGTTCCTAAAAATTAAAAAAAAGATTAAAAAATTACATTACAAGCTAACTAGAAGGGGAAAAAAAAAAAGGATGTTGTTATTTAACGCCTTAAGATTACACAAATACGCCCTATTTTATACAGCCCTTTCCTATTCTACCCTTATCTATTTATCATACTTTCTTACCCTTTTCTCTTACCTCTTCCTCCTCTTTTACCATGTCTCCCACAGTCCCACTACATCAACAATCATAATTACCAGAGCAAAGCAATAGTTAGACACTAGAACTAGTTGGAGAATAAGTCGTTTGCCTTTGCTGTTGACTCCACCCACCCTTCAAACATCAAGGAGCACCACCACAACATCGTTCCGCTTAGGACCTGCAGTATCATCCTCCTACTCGCCCTCAATTTTTTTACTTTTAACTCTAAAAATTGTATGTTGATTTCCGGTGAAAAGAGGTTGGACTACATCTAAATGAGTGTGCATCGATGGTTAGACGAAGTAAAACTAGGTCTTCACCTAGGGGTAGACTGAACTATATCGAGTCTATTCCAATGGATAGACTACATCTTAGTGAGTATAGCCCTAAGATTTGACTAGATCAATGTTCTCCTTGAGCCACACTCACACAAAGTTAGTCTTCTCCCAAGGCTAACCTTTGTTCAATGTAGACCTTCTCATGGTCTAGACTAAAAGTTGTATAGTGATGTCCTTGGTCGAGACTAGATCTCAACTAGTCTTCCCCAAATCTCAAATTTTTGGGGGCTTCGACTCTGGTGATGGTATAAGCCTAGTCTTACGATTTGAAGCACCCCTAACAACAATGAAACAATTGCCTTCAAAAAAAAATACACCAAGGTGAGAAGATTTTCTTATATGATAGATAAATGGAAGGCTCGGCTCTGACGGAAAATTAAAGGGTTTCATGGGTGGTGGCTTCTCAACCAATGGAAAATTATTTTAGTGAAAAAGTTTAGTATTGGTGATAAAACGTCTTATTAGTGGATCTTGGAAGTAAACCTTGTGCTTCAACGGAGTTCTCCAAAAATGGGAAACAATTAGGTGTCGCAAAAGCATTTTGATGAAGGCCCAAAAGATCTTGGAGTAACCGTGGGTACAATGTATGCTGTGTGTCGGTGAGAGGAGAGAGATGCGCACAACCGAAGATCGTTGGTTTGTGTAGTGTGCAGTGCCGGAGTGTTAGTATGTGAGGTGGCCGAAGTATTGGTAGGTGAGGTTGTCATAGTAGTGAATGTGAGGAGAGAGATTAACAGGATATTTACGGAGAAGAAGGCAATAAATTGGGAGTGATTTAGTAAGGGTAGAATAGGAAAGCTAGGGTGGATAAAGTAGGGCGTTTTAGTGGATAAAGTTGGAAGCCAATAAGCAAAAGAATTAAAACCTCCAGGGAGTATCGAACACTAGACCAAATGGGAACAAATCTTTAGCTCTTCTTGCTTTCTACTAGTGAGCCAAAGAAATATTATGTGTATTTAACGCGTTATTTATTACTAGTACTAATATGTTGGACAAAGTCTTATTTTGGACCCTTTCTCACCCTGGGCCCTAGGCGCGCGGTTGCACCCCTCGCCTACCCCCTAGGGCCCACAAGTCGTAACAACTTTCGGTTACGAACCCGCCAGCTCTACCTAATTGCTGATCGAGTCAAGCGCTGGGCTTATTCCGAAATTTTGATTAGTTACGCCAGCTGGATTTTCATTAGTCGCCGGACGAAGTCTAGCAACTCGAAAAACCGCCAGAATCCAAACGCACGCCGGAAAGGCTCAAGCGGGCCTGCTGCGGGAAGGAAAGGGCAGAATATTCAGGCCTCTGCGCAACTGGGAACGACGAGCACAGTGCCACTGCCGACAAACACCCCAGTGCAGCCGATTCAAAACTCAAACGCCGGCGACGTACGTCCGTCTTATTATTGAATTAAGAAAAAGCTTCCATTCCGATCCGAGTTTAGGCTGTAGTGAAAGATTCTCTCTGTCAGAGCCTTCTTGAAGAGGCGGCGCATCCAGTAGGAGAAGAAGTCGCTAAAGCGAAGTTTTTGAAATCGAACACTCAGGGGGGTGCGGACACACCTGCGCGAATTACAGAGCCGATAGATTTCTCATTTGCCAATGAATTGGATCCGCTCCGATTCGATCAAAAATGGGATTTTTTTGCTAATAAGCTCGATATGATGCAGAAAACCCAAACTATTTCATCCTTAATTAGAATTGAGCAGTATCATTGATCAGCTCTTTGTTGTAGACTTGTAAAACAAATTATGGACGTTCATATTGGTAGGTGCGATCTCCCACCATTTTCCTACCAAGGTCAGCCAATATGTGAGCAGCCTCATTGTCATTCCTTTTGAAATGCATTAGCATAACCATCCAATTCCTTTTCAGCAAAATAGTATTATCAAAGACGAGGGGTGCCAATTCATGGTCATTATAAAGTTGAGGATTCTCCAGCATATATCTTAAAGCTTGGTCATCAATTTCCAACTCTAGGCGAGTAATTTTTCTTTCCCAAGTCAGGAGAAGACCTTCCTTGTTTGCCATCAGTTCAACAGATGCACTTCCAAGAGCCTTAAATTTCAGAGAGAAGCCAAAAGTTCATTCTCCTTTTTCATTCCTAGTTACACCACCACTACCCGCATCATTAAGGCCCGAGTAGGAGTCATCCGTGATGAGTTTAAAATATACTGGTTGAGGGGGAGCCCATATTATGATAAGAGGAGTGGTGGAGGAAGTAGCACCCTTGAGATCCAGCTGCAGAATGTTAGTAAATTTGTAGTCCACCCAGAATTTGTTATAAAGAGAGACAATATTAGACATTGATAATTTAAAAACAACGATGTTTCTGTAAAACCAGAGATGCCATAAAACAAGATCAAAAATAATATTACACTGAGGGGAAGAAGAAAGGTTAAAAGAGAGGAAGTCATGCCAACTAAGGATAAAGAAATGCTGTAAATCCAGATTAAAAAAGATGACATGATATTGAAAATTCATAGACCAGGGAGTAGAAGAGCTAGCACAATCCCACAATAAACGAAGATGATTTTCAACATTAGAGAAACATCTAACACAAACAAGATCAATACCAAGAACCTTGAAAGCTAAGACATCTGCAATTGGAAGGATAGAGTGACAAATGTTCCAAAAGAGCATTCTGTATTTGTAAGGCATTGATAATTTCCAAAGTTTTTTCCCAGAGACTCTGGTTAAACAGGTGGACACAATAAGAGAAGTCGTACTGTTATAAGAATATTTATCGAAAAAGAACTTGATTTATCTAAATTCCATCTGAGGTTATCAGCAACATCAGAGAGAGTTCAAAGGGGAATAGCAAGAATAAGGTTTTTAATTAGGGAGGGGGGGGGGATAATGTGATCAATTAGGGTTAAGTCTCATTTCTAGTTCTTGGTGATTTTAGAAACCCTCCAATGAGCAATGGAGTTATGAATATCTATATTAGGAAGACAATAAAGCGGGTCATATCCCACCAAACGATGAAATCAAAGAGAGGTATCTTCCCCATTCCCAATACTAATAACAGGGTGAACCTACAAGGTCACACCAATGACAGGAAACAGATCGTCGGATTAAATGAATCGGAAATTAATTTAATGGTTTTTTGGGAAATTAGTTTGTAAACACAATTATACGATTAAACATTGGATCGTGAAATCATATATCGTATTGCGTATATTTGTAAGCTAGGCGAGACGAATAATCGTAATGTATGACATTAGATCTTCAAGTACGAAATGATAAATTATCGAAATATAATTTAATCGCAACACGAAAGCAACCCATGAGCCGGAGCGCACAAGCGCGAGGCCCATGGGCGCAACGCGCATGGCAATGCAACGCTGGCCCATAGGCCTCGCTGTTGTGTGGGGCGCGCGGACAAGGCACAAGGCAAGCGCAGCAGCTCGCGGCCCGCGGCCCAGCTCGTTGTGCGAGCTTAATGCTCTTCGTGGGCTTGTTGGCCAACCAATGTCCTTAGGCCTTGGTCGGTTGGCTTGTCTTATGTTTAGGTTATTTTAATAACCTAAATACATTTTTTTCATACACACAATCAGATTGTACACACAACCCTAGAGGAAAAGTGAAACCCTAATTCTACTTTGCCTCCCAAGTGTGTTCTTCCCAAAAACCAAAAAGAACTTTGATCGAGATCTATGCTATCAACCATAAAGGCGGATATGCATTGTCGGTGAACCAAGTAGAGAAACTACAATTGGAGTTCTTGTTCGTGTTCGTTGACAAAGAGGAAAACACGCTTCAAACGTTTGTATTGCTTAATCTGTACTTTATACAGGCTTCCTGAGTTCCTGGCTTAATTTGGGGTTATTCCGCTATCATATTATGTATTTAACTGTAAACCCCTACACAAATAACCCAAAATTTCGGGTCAAGACCAGGTGGGGACGGGTCTAACCCGTCGGGTTAAGTGGTTAGATGAAGGAATTTTAAATTTTATTCTTATTTTGAAAAAAAACGAGCTTAACCTAAACTAAAGTTTCAGTGAGCGCCTTCCTTTTCATTCTCAAGTCTCAAACTCACCATTCTCTCTCTCTTATCCTCTCAAACAGGAAAAAGTTGAAGAGAGGAAAATAAAGTCGTTGAGAAGAGCCTTCAACCACCACCACACAACCACAACCGACGATGCAAAAGTCTAAACAGACGCCGCCGCCTGCGCCACTACTTCCGACGATACAAAGCGTCGAATTTTCTAGCAGTTTGAGCGTCGACAGTAGTATTAATTCTACTACCAGTGTTGGTATGTAGATGAAGAGATCACTCGCTCTGCTTTGTCGAGCTTTGGGAAAGGAGGAGATTGAAAGGAAGAAGATGGAGGTCGAGAGCAAGAGAAGACTAAAC
The DNA here is from genome assembly GCF_020520425.1 of Spinacia oleracea. NCBI lineage: Eukaryota > Viridiplantae > Streptophyta > Magnoliopsida > Caryophyllales > Amaranthaceae > Spinacia > Spinacia oleracea. The sequence goes on along the minus strand of NC_079489.1, from coordinate 10,750,617 downwards.
GCTTGGGTTTCATTTATTTGTTAAATAATTTTTTGGTGTTTGAAGTGATAAATTTACTGACTTTTGTTTTTAATTTCTTTGCCTTTCACCTTTTCACTTTTAATTTTCGGTTAATTGGTTTTTGAAACTTAAAAAGTGAAAAATAAATAGGTACAATTAAAAATTTATAAATCCTTTGTAACTGTCAGATGCATCTAGGACTTTTTCAAATTTGCTTAACCCATGTTTTTAATTTCTATATTTTTCACAATTTTTTGTTATGACTTATTAATATACCGACTATATAACATAAAGACATTTAAAATTAAAAAAAAAGAAAAAGAGATTATACCAAAAACATATTTAAAAAATTTTAGAAAAAAGGCATAATAAAAGCTCTCAAATCATTGGGTCAACCCAACCTCGAACACTCTGTTTCTTGAACAACCATTTGTCAACCCAAACCCGAAAGTGACCGACCTGATAGATCTCGTACCCAACACAACCCGACCCGTTTGGCAGAATGATATCATACCATATAATTCTGCAAAATTAGTGACTTCTATTATTAGAAAGAATTAATATCATGGATCTCCTAGTTAAAAAAAAAAAGGGTTTGACTACAATATATCCATTACATGGTTCTCTAATCCCCCTATTTCTACCTGTACGTAGAATTTCTACAAATTTACAGCTTCAACCATACTCTGTAATTTATAAAGTCGATAGTAATATAAATAAATGACGAACCAATCTTCAAAATTGTATAGAATTTGCTGTCAAAAACTCATAGTTCAGGAGACCGATCCTTGAGTCTAGCAGGGGTAAGTTTTTCCGTCCAAAGCCAGCCCTTATCTTCCCTATTGGACGAGCTTTCAAAATCGGAACCAAATCTGGGAAATGATGACAATATCAGTCTACCAATAAGCCATAGTTCCCTTCATTTGATTTCTACAGTCATGTTCAACCTGCAAAGTGCAACCTTGACAGGTTTTTCAGTTTGCCTGAGAAATGAAGATCATCTACTATGCTGATCACCTACTACTAATCATCACCACCCCCGTCACCAAAACCTCCATCTCCATAATCAGTTTCGTTCATTCCTTGGGCAGGGTTGTCACCATCACCATATACAGCTCCGTACATTTCTTCATCAAAACCATCAGGCTCAACTGCCACTTTCATGGATTTCAAGTGTTCGTCACTAAAGAAAGATGGATAAGGCTTTGTTACCTGCCGTAGTTATTGACAAAAATGAGAATTAGTAAAATATTAGAAAATCTTCTTTTTGGTTTTAGGTTGTTCAGGTAAAGAAACAGCAGGAACAAACACACACACTTGGCTAAGTTATATAAGGAGAGCAAGGGAACACGTTTGAATTAAATCGATATCAGCATTCATCTTGAATAACTTGTGTAGAATCTACAAACATCAACATTTAACTCATGCATTGAATCTGGTAAAAACTTTCTTATCCCAAGAACTTCAAGTCCTTAATCGACAGGTCAACCTCCAACGCATACAATTTTTAATAATATGCATAAACTCCAAAACTAATGAAGTTGAAAAAATATCTCAGGTCCAATATATAAAAACTGTACGAGGCTAGATTACGGTGTCCCACTCAGATTAGCAGAAACTTCTTCATCACAGTCAATTACAATTACTGAAAGATTATCTAAGAACATGTCTCACACCAAGAAAATTGTAATTCAACACAAACGACCAGACTATTGGCATTTAATTTTACAGATGCATAATCTTCGTGCACTGCAGAAAAAACCATATTTACCTCAAAAAGAGAATCAATTTTCTCAGCAGCTTCTATAAGGTTGCCCCAGTGCTTGTGCCCCTTCAGTGTTGACGCAGAGCCCACAACCTGGAAATTCTAAAGTTAGGCAAGAACCATCACGGAGAATTTATTCAAGGCATATTGATCAACTCTACCAGGACGGATGAACGAGCTCTGGTGATGCCGACATTCATACGCCTAAAATCTTTAACAAATCCAATACGCCCATCTTTGCTTGCCCTAACACATGAGAAAATCGCAACATCCTTTTCCCGTCCCTGCAAATTCCAGCAATTAATGTAGTTTGACAGGTCAGCCAATAGCAATATTGACAGCAGAAAAAAAAAGTTATTCACCAGTTGGCAACATTGCCATCCCAAACAAAACTACTATACTAGCACAAAGAAACCATATATTCACCTCAAACAAACGGAACAAATTTACAAAACCAAAACAGAAGGAAGCAATCTGGGAGTTGTATGCGCCTATGCATGATGCATGTACCCAATGCACAAGAAGGTTGTACTCTGAGGTGCTAATCATAAGTCCACGAGCATATCATTTACAAGAACTATCAAGCATACACAAAGCCATAAGAAAAATGCTAGAATATTTAAGTAAAACAAAAAGTAGGCAAGTTTCCTAGAGAATTGACCTTCCAGAATTTGAGATTTGAGCTATTAGCATGACTGCGTGAGTTAGCTTCTACAAGTTGAATAATTACTCTGCTGAATCTGACAAAGCTTAAGCATCTTCTACTGTAAAGTTATTATCATGCTTGGTCCAGGAGGCTTCTTTAAGAAGTAAAGCTCATTTGGTACAATGTCATAAATGAGGCAACAGTAATTAAATTGTGTAAGTTCTTTGGAATGCCCCATGTCAAAGTCCACGGCAATGCATCTCCACTCCAAAAAATGTTATTTGTTTTTATTGGATATAGTTTATGGCAGTTTTGGTGTATCATGTGAAGATGTGTTTATTTCCTAATATCTTTCCTAGGTCTTGTCTAATTAAGGAGTTTACTTAGGCTCCAAGCCCTAGAGCTACTATATAATGTAACCGCATCCACAGTTCAATACCAAGTCAATTGACACAATTTCTAAAGTTTATCGTGGTATCAGATCCAATGGTTAATTGATCCTCAAATTAATTTTTCTTTTCCGCTTCTCCGCAGCAGCCCCCTTTTCTCTAGCGCATCGTCAGCAGCCTCCTCCATCATTGCAGCCTCTTTGAGGGGTACTCTGGTCCAGCGCAGGATAGCAGCAGCAATCATAGTCTTGTTTCCTCGACAGGTTTGGTTAGTTTTTCTATCAATCTGTCTCCATGGGGGGTTCTGGTGATAGTGGTAAAAGTAAGATCCAATTGATTCATGATGCTTCTTCTATTTATTATTTACATCCTTCAGAAGGTCCTACTAATTCTCTTTCAAAATATCTGTTAAAAGAGAATAATTATGATATATGGGAGAAGCTATTGTGAATGCTTTGGTGGGTAAAAATAAATATGGTTTTGTTAATGGTGATTTTGCTAAACCTACTGATGACAATGGGGCAGAATTTGTGGCATGGAAGGCTAATAATTCAACTATTTGCTCATGGATTTTCATTTCGGTAGATGAGTCGATTCAACCTAGTGTCGTTTCTCATAAAATTGCTAAAGATATGTGGATTGATTTGAAGGAACGTTATTGTGTTTCTAATGGACCTCGCCTAAATCAACTGAAATCTGACTACCATTCACTCCGTCAGAAAAATCTCTCTGTTGTGTGCTATTACAATAAATTTGTGGCATCGTGGGATGAACTGTACGGGAAAGAAAATCTACTATGTGGTTGCACCTGTGCGGCTGCCGCTAAGCTCTGTGCTCGTATAGAAAGAGACAAAACTCATGATTTTGTCTTAGGTCTTGATGATGAACAATACAAGGCATTGCGTACTCAAATACTCAAGCATTTTCTTTAGCATCTCAGGAGGAACAACACAAGAGTATTATTCGTGATCGATGATAAAACTGATATTGTGAGGTTTGCAGTCCAATCCACATCTAACACAACCATGAATGTTGCTCAACAGTCATCTTCTGCAAATACTCAGTCCGGTCCACCAACGTGCACTCACTGTGGAAGAATTGGCCACGATTATGAGCGTTGCTATCAACGCATTGGGTTTCCCCCTAGCACGCGTGGTGGTCGCGGTGGACGGGGCAGGGGTGGCCATGGCCGAGGGGGAGCTTCAGGAGGTCGTAGCCAGGCTGCTTCCTCCCCTGCAGCAGCAAACGCTGCCCAACCAGAAGTAACAACGCAAGCAATGTGCGTGATTCCAACAACATCAACTCTTCTCCCTTCTCCAATGACCAACTGCAGAAGATTTTGAACCTTCTGGAGAATGCAACGTCCAATGATAAATTGTTTGGTAAAGATAATGGTTGTACATGGCTCCTTGATAGTGGTGCTTCACACCATATGACAAGAACTTTGGAAAATATTTATAATGTTTCTGACTTACCCCATAGTCCTGTTAGTCTTCCGGATGGAGTACAGACTGCATCAATATCTCAAGGAAGTGTGAATTTGGGAAACGGATTAGTACTCCGAAATGTTTTATATGTTCCTAACCTTAAATACAATTTAATCTCAGTTGGTCAGCTAATCCTTGACCCACATTGTCTTGTGACTTTAACTGATCGTTTATGTGTTGTACATGACCGCATAACGAGGACGGCGATTGGCCTCGGTGAGCTAAGGAATGGAGTGTATGTCTTTCGGGAGATGGATCAACCTATTTCAACTCATGCTACTACAGCGGATTCCGCTCTTCTATTACATCGTCGTCTAGGTCACCCATCGAGTCAACAATTATCTTATGTTAGTAGTGCTAGTAAAAACACCAAAATAAAGAAAGAGCTAGACTCTTGTGATGTGTGTTTTCGGGCTAAACAAACTCGTATCATTTTTCCTTTACGTGAGAATAAAGAAGAAGATTTATTTGGTTTAATTCACTGTGATTTATGGGATCCATATTCTAAGTCTTTGTCTTCTGGTTCTCTTTATTTTGATTGTTGATGACCACTCACGTGCGGTTTGGGTATATTTAATTAAAAAGAAGAGTGAAGTGCCCAATTGTATACGTAATTTTTGTGCTATGGTAAAACACAATATGGAAAAATTATCAAACTCATACGGTCTCATAATGGCACAGAATTTACAAAAACATCCTTGTTACAATTCTATCAGGAAATGGGAATTTTATTTCAATCGTCATGTGTTGGTACAACACAACAAAATGGACGAGTTGAACGAAAACACTGAAATATTTTGGAAGTGGCTCGTGCCTTGATGTTATAGGCTTTTCTTCCAATTCGTTTTTGGAGTGATTGTGTCCAAGCTGCATTGCACTTGATTAACATAACTCCTACTAAATCGTTTATGGCAGTTTTGGTGTATTATGTAAAGATGTGTTTATTTCCTAATATCTTTCCTAGGTCTTGTCTAATTAAGGAATTTAGTTAGGCTCCAAGCCCTAGAGCTACTATATAATGTAACCGCTTCCGCAATTCAATACCAAGTCAATTGACACAACTTCTGAAGTTTATCAGTTTTCATTCATTTTCAACACCATTCATTACCACCTCGTAAGAAATGATGAGTGGGTTGTTCACCACAGACTCATAATTTTCAAACTACCTTACACCAAATGGACAGTTATTGTCAACGTCATTTTCTGTTAGTGAATGTTCATCACATAATTGATAATTTGGTCATTCTTGCATTTCCTTTCTGCATCCCACAGATATCCAAGTTGACAATCATTAAGCATTCGAAATTGCCATTTCAAGATTACGCAATTTGAAACCAAGAACAAAGCTATTTAGATCACATACCTGAAAACCATCGACAGTATTTATGTCTACTACTTTTTCTGAATCAATCCCAAACATTTCTCGGAAACGCTCACGAAAGAGCTTAACCTGACGCCTATACGGAGAAATAATAGCAAGCCTGGAGCTTGACTTGAGCTCCGGATATTTAGCCACCAATTTCTGATAAATGAGGAGTCCAAACTCAACCTCGTCCTCATTTACCCAAGATTCACTTTCTTCGGACCACGACTCCGTCCCATCCTTTATATCAAAGAAGCAAAAAGGACGGAAACAGCGATAGTCATGCCAATCACGCCTTGTCTGCTCTTCAATTTCAGCACCATCTTCCAGTGCATCATCATAAAATTCCCGAGAAGGAAAGTTTCGTATCTATTTCAAGAACACACATGTATCATTGATGGTAACAACGATGATTAATGAAAGATCAGGACAGAGTCCCCATGACTTCCAATTCTAAGAACCAAGAAGACCAAATTTTTAAAGCAATATGGACGAAGTTTAGAACACAAAGTAGTTTGTATCCTACGGGAGAACTATCTCTTCTTAATTTTATCAAATCTATAGGAGTCTCAAACCAATTCAAAAGCTCTAACCTAAGCCAGGCACATGACTAACTCTCCAAAAAACCTACATGTGAGAAGAATCGAAAATTGTTACACAAGAAGTTAAAAGAGTGTACCTCTGGATGCATGCGATATTGCGTCTTGAGCATCACTACTGGATATCCAGCTTTCTGGAATCTTTTGAACAAGCTCATGCCATATCTATGCATACATGAGTTAGAAAGAAGTATTTAAACAAATGTAAGGCCTAACACAACAAAAGACAACAACGTAAGATTTAAGGTTCTTACCCCCGACTTTTAGCCACAGAAGACATCACAGTAGCTGGCAATTGAACGGGATCACCGACCTGATAAGCCAATGACAAGAATTTTTGTAAACTTGCAGTCTCACAAGGCCAATTCAGGTCACTTGCATACTTGTTTAACACATAATAACATGAGATGCTCTAACTCTCACTCATTACGACACAATTTTACATGTTACTTCCGTCGTCGAAAATAAAAGCATCACTTTAACTTCTGCACTCCTCTTATACTAACTTTGACTTGAAATACAACCTTTTATAATTTTTACAAATACAAAAATAAAAAATATAATTAGTGGTCAAATGATGAATTGGCAAGTGTGCCGGTCCAAGTGATGCATTTAAAGAGCAACGGAGGGCGAGAGTACTGAGAAGTGAGAACAAGCATTTCCAGATTATTTTACCTTAAACTTCCCTATTTGGCATACTCACTTATGCTCACCAGCACTACTAATTCTATAGGTTTAACATGTCAAACCATAATATCTCTGTCAAGTCAATACAACTTTCAACTTGGACAAAAGAAGTATATCTTCACAGGCTTACTGTGACATAGAGCTAGGGATGGCAATCACATCCGAATCCGAACCGAGTCCGACCCGATTCGAAGGAAAAAACCCGATCCGAATCCGAGAAAAAAAAGTCCGAATCCGAATCCGATTAAAAACACCCGAATCCGAATGGATATGGATCGGATATGGAGTCTGCAGAGACTCCGGCCCGACTCCGACCCGAGTCCGAATCCGAATCCAAATCCGACTCAAAATTATTTCAAAGTGTATTATTTTTCGTACATAACTGTTTTTTAAAGGAAGTTCCCAATTTAATCTAATATATTTAATTAAAGCGCATACATTTGTATTTATTAATTTATTAGAAACTCATTAGATTTTGGTAAATGAGAAATATGATTTCTAATTTATTTTAAAATTAAGAAATACAAGTTCTATGTAAGTAAAGTTAACGCATTATTCGGATTTGGATTTGGATATGGATTCGAATTTGGATATTATATGGATGCAATTTTGGAGTCCGAATTTTAAATGGATTTGGATATGGATATGGATATGGATATGGATGCAATTTTGGAGTCCGAATTTTAAATGGATATGGATATGGATGCAATTTTGGAGTCCGAATTTTAAATGGATATGGATATGGATGCAATTTTAGAGTCCGAATTTTAAATGGATCGGATTTGGAGTTTACTACATCCGACCCGAATCCGATCCATTGCCATCCCTACATAGAGCTAAAGAAATCCTCATTATAACTTAACTTCCCATTCCGTGTACAGCACATGATCAAAAATAGAAAAAAAGGGATGTAAAAATTACCAGAAACACTTGCTTGCATCCAGTTGACAGAGGCACAAGAGTAGCTGGTTCCACCTGTTTTCAAAAAAGGAAATTTGAAGGCCAAAATCAGATGCAAAAGATAATGGAAAGCTCAGTCAAAGCAGCCATTGGAAGAGTCTATAAGTACAAACAATTCTAGTGTGTTTGGGGATGGGGTGGGTTATCATAAGTCTCTTCACACAAATGATTGGCATACTAACTGGAAAAGGCAATTAAAGAAGGCCAAGATTAATATTTAGCCACACAGCATTATCATTTAGATTTCTTCAGCTGTAGACAGGTTCCACAATTGTTCTTTCTAACAAACACCTAGACACACAAACACTTGCGCAGTTTACTAATCTTCGACAAACAAAGGACATTTTCCCATATGCTAATTACGAGTAGTCTGCAACATGTTTTAAGTATGGTAACTTGTGAAAGCTTACAATGACAGTTTCCAATGAAAACCGAATCTTAGTTTACCCGGGAAAACCACAATAGAGGTCATAGTTGGCGGGAATAAAGGTAAGCATATGACTGAAAATTTCAGAAACCAAGACAAATAAAGGGCATCAAAGACGAGATTAAGTGTCAGAAAGTACATGCAATAAAATGTACCCCTTCTCTCCCCCATGGCCTTCTCTGACAGAAAAGTAAGAAATTTTACATAAATTTCGATTAAGGGAGCCCATGGTATCACGAATAACTAGAACAGGATGATAGCTTGTGAAGGATGAGATAAAAAGATCTGGAAAACCAAGACAAGGACGAACATTTTTTTACACAGACATTTACATGAGAATCAGGGGAAGAATATCTCTGTAGTTGATTCAGAAGGTATGGAAACCTACAATTAATTATGAATGGTTATATTACTAGTTAGTGGAAAGAACGAAATCTTCCTTATTTGGGGAAGATAAACAGACAATATTGACGTATTTCGTCACATAAACTTCTGATATGTATGTTTTATATAATGTTTTCACCCCCGTCCCTTAGTACTTTGATGCGTTAAATGAGCTATTCGGAGCGATTTTTAGTACTAATGTGCTCCTTGTAGTGTGTTTGTAGTTTCAGGTACATCAGTGTAGGAATTAGCATATTTTTGTGAATTTCCTATTCATTTGAATCAATACAAGAGATTAGGTACTTTCAAGAGCACACACACTGAGTTGGAAGAGTTTTCGAGCAAAGCGGATAGTGAAAGAACTAGAAAACCGACACTCGTCTACTCTTTTGATCATAACTTACGTTCTACAACTCCAAATGAAGTGATTCAAATTGGGTTGGATTCTAAACTTCAATAGCTTTCCAACGAGTGGTCACTCGCCTAATTCCGACGAATAACAAAGGAGATATGGCGTTTTAAAGATAGAGGATCGTGCAGTTTGTACGCGCGCTCGGCGGGCGAAAGTCTGCCCGACGGGCGGGAGCTGCCCGACCGGGCGCGTGCCGATGGTTTCCAGAATGTCTCCCTCCGCCCGGCGGGCAGACCTGCGCCCGACGGGCGGATTCTTATGCGCGGTTTTCTTTCCGGTTTTCTTTTATTTTTATGGGCAAACTATAAATACTAGGCTTAGTTATTTTAGTTGGACATCTTATTCTAGTATTGAAACCCTTAGTTTTATTTTCCTTAGTTAATTTCTCTCTAAATTTATGCAAACACTTAGTTTTCAAATTCAACAAAAATTCAAGCTTTCTTTTTCTCTTGTTCTTCAATTAAGGTATTATTCTTTATTTCAATTCTTTGTTTAGCTTTAATTATGTTTTCAATCATGCTAATTGCTTTGTCAATTGTTAATATGCTTGAGTAGTCTAATTTTTAGGGTTTGGGGATCCATGATTAATATGAATGGATATTGAATAGTTATGATTGTTGGCATTGTAATTGATTCCTATTGATTGGTTTATTTCACTATACAATTAGATTTGCGCAGGTTTAATTGTGGTAGTTATGCAATGTCAAGTTAAGATTCGAGAGATGCAATTTGATGTTTAAGCTTGTGTCAATAGGTGGAATTAGAGTTAATACGTAGCGAGAACCCGTTAATTCTAAATCTATGATTAGTATCGATTCGAGAGAGCATGCTAGTCTAATTAATTACTTGTCGATTATCGTAATTGTTCATTGTCCTGGATTATTATTTGTTGGTGAACCTATGCCCTAGATTCCTTAATATATTGATTCATACTCGTTTAATTATCGTTCGTAGTCTTAGCATACAAACCACGAACCAACTCTTGTTCCCAATAGTCTAGATTAATTAATTGATAGTAGAAAGAACGCCTGTTTCCCTGTGGATTCGATCCTGACTTCCCTTGCTACCTAGCTAGTGGACTTAGGTTATTTTTGATTAGGTGATACGGCTTTAGCCTGTCAACTTCCCTCCTTCGCCTCAAAAAAAAAAACTTTGCTCCTTTCTTTTTTTCTCCCCTGCATTGAGTTAGGAATCAAACAAGACTTTAAATCAGATAACTTGTGCCCTAATAAGAGCAACGTACAGCTGACTGATTAGCCAGAGAAAGATGAACAGTAATTCTTAATTCATTAACAAAAAAAAGGCGGAATACTTACTGCTTGAGCAGCTTCATCTATAATAACAATGTCAAAACCACGATTCAATTTAGAGAAAATTGTTGAACCACTGAAGCTGAGAGTAGAGAAAACCTGCATCCACAAAAGTATTTAGTGAAAAGAACACGATAAAACTTTCCAGTTTGAGGGGAAAGTTACATACAATCACAGCTTCATCCAAAATTGATGCACGGACACTATCTCTATCATTTCCTGCAGCTCCTTGCTTCTGCCTATCAGATGGCCCTCCAGGCCAGCTAGCTTTTGCTCTACCTTGAAAGTTAATAACAAAAATAAAAGGAAAGCATTATCACGAATGGAATGAGATTCTTGACCTATTTCATCACAAAAATAGAATGGCTTCACATCTGATGCCAACCAATCAATTCAATACATTACAGGCCACCTCACTATCTAAAGATAATAGCCAATGCCATCGCAGCAATTTCACATAAAACAAGTATCAAAATAGATTACTTGACCTGGCCTTTGTACCTCTAAGATATAATGGTTTTTATTTCATTAAAAAGGTCCTTCAAAAACCATAATCTTGAAAAGAGGTTTAGGGATGAGAATGTGCAATGTACCAAGAACCGCAGGAGGGAAGGATGAGTAACAATCCTCCAAAACAATATCATTCTAAGTTTCTAACCCCCCAGAGCCCGAGAAAAAAGATAAAATAGAGTTTATTTGTGAAAAAATGACATCACAAGATATATCCAATAAGCATACCAAATAATCCATCGAAACTGCCTGTACTGAATGATGAGCGTTCAGACCAACGCGTACAATTTTAGGATTATAAGCACGGTCATATTCATCACGAACGCCTGCAGAGAATAGGAATGACATATCATCATGAAGCTCCTTCATCACAAACAATATGTAGAGGTTGCCATATTTGGCTGTCAAAGTACATCAACCAATGGCATAGGAAGTACAGCCGAAACATAAACGAAAACAAATATGGACAAGAGATTGCAGCACATCCCAGAAACTAATAGCTAAACAGATGCATGTTGAAACAGCTATATGCTCGATGAGCAACATACCCCAACAAGATAAATTCTCCAATTTATTAACAAAAGTAATCACAATGTTGAAAATGTTGTTCGACTAGAGGTCCTGATACTGTGTCCAACGTCTATCTCTCTTGAATGGTAACTGTGGATGATGTGTTTGGGTTATCCACATTTGTGCTGGAGCAGGGCGAGACAGGGGCTGTGGCCATGGGCGGTAGGAGAGACTGAGGGTGTTGGGTTGAGTTGTATGGTCTAGATTGAATTGTTGGGTTGGTGGTTTAGAGGGCAGGCTGGCAATGGGGATACGATGGAGGTGGAGTTAGGGTATTTATGGTGGTAGTTATGGATGGACAAGGTTGATTATAGTTTTGACAGACATGGAAATTTAGGAAACAACCCACCAAACATCATTAAAAGGAATTAGGGATATTATCCTTTCCCGTTATTTGAAACCCCTCAACCAAACAGCCACAAATATACATAGTTGGAAAATCACAACATATAAAGACTTGTTAGAAATTACCGGTTGACAGTGATATTCCCTTAATTATTTCATTCCCTAATTATTACAACAAATGGGGACAGAGGGTGTAAAAACGAGACAGGCGAATAAAAATGTATACCTGTATTTAGGACTCGCAATACAATCTCATCAAGAGCAGAATTTGATGGTGCGCAAACCAGCACGCGAACACGATATTTGCGGCTAGAATTTACAACTTCTGGTTTCTGCATCATATAGACTGTTTAGCAAACACAAACCACCAATTACTTATCATACAAAAGAAAAAGTAGTACCAAATCGCTTCCAGTAATAGGAAAAAAACCATCGTCGCCATCAACCGGCATAATCTCATCTCTCGGATTGACTTTGGATATCCAAGGAGAAGCTAGTCTCCATTGATTGCTCCTGTGTCACATAGAAATCGAGGTCAGTGCCATTGTAGATTTTTATATCAATAACCAGACCTATATGTCTACCACGCAATAAAATGTCAAATTGTCAACAAGGCACCTATGGAAATAAAGTAATTGATAATTTTCTGGATCTCAATGCAAAGTCCCTTTTAACATTAGTTCCGCATGACTTTGGCTGTAAACAGACAGTAGAGGTATACCATAGTACCATACCATCCATCATTCAAAAGAACCTCAGTATGGATATGCATGATTTAGTTCATCAGACAAGAACATAAATCTACAAAGACTGCAATAATGCAAATAATAGGTTCCATCTTAACTAAAACAACAAGATATTATATAGTCAAAGAATAAAAGGTTTAATTATCCTAGACACTAAAATGAGCAACTGGCAAAACCTACTTCTCCTCCATAGGCAATTCTGGCCCTCGCTTCATGTCACGCAGTTTATCCCTGCATGAATAAGGAATTTGAACCCCAGATCAGCGAAAATATAGCCTCTACAATGAAGCGGCATATGCAGTCTGCTAGATTACCATCCATGAGATAATAGTGAGGATAGTTGCAAAATACTCACTTAGCACGCATTCTTGCTGGAACAGAATGCAGAATAGCATTAAGAAGCCCAAGGATAGTTTGCGTCTTTCCAGTCCCCGGAGGGCCCTAAAATGAACAAACAATCAGATTCCAAGAAACTCATACTTCCTCCGATTTTTAATACTCGCAACGTTTGTCACTTTTACGCATGTCAATGCACAACATTGATCATTAATATCTTTAATTCTCTTTAGGAAAAAACTTATAAAAAAATGATATTTTAGAAGTACACATTGAGACGAATCTAACAGGATCTTAGATGACTATATTTTATCTTACTTATAAATAACCAATAATAGTCAAAATAGAATATGTGAATAGTGTAAAAAGTCCAAAAGTTGCGATTACATCCCAAAAGAACAAATGAATCTTTGGCTCCATTGGAAATGGACAATTTCAGTAAGAACCTAGATCTGAGGAAAAAAATTCATCTTAGCAATTTCAGTTTGCAATGGTGACTGGATTTTTCAAGCAAAATCCTAGTGAGCCACGGGGATTGGGAAAATACCGAAAATTTTCGCTGAGGTACCCCAGATTAACTTTTGAACAAGAGGCACTCTCCCTCTTTTCCCGGAAAACTTCAATAATATACAGTTTTCAAGTTTAAAAGGTTAAATAACGAACTCCATAGCAAATCAGTTGATTAAGTATCAAAAAAACATTATATCACAGGTCAAGTTGATACTGTGTCATCTTTTCAAAGACCAGTAACACAGAAGTCATGAAGCAGATAAATGTCAACCACAAGAGTGCCTCATGCAGGAAATAAACACATTAAGGTACCAGTGTACCACTCAAGTAAAAACCCTAAACCTCATGGTGACTCAGTGACCGTTTCTGTTCTTTCATCTTAAACCTTTTCCCCCTTGAAGGACAACATATTATTTCAAGTTTTACTTTTAAGGAAAATTTGACCTATATAACACTAACTGTAAGTTTGGCCTAAATTGGGTGGACAGCACCAACTATTATGTACGGTGCACGTAATGACACATGCACCAACCTAAATCCATCATCCTACCTCGCTTACATCTCGAACCAAAAGCACCGTATAACTGCAAAGATAGCATTATTTTAAGATTCTTTTCACTCACATGTGATTATAATTAAGTCCGGGCTAACCCATTCATGATTCATCTCCTTTTAAACCAAACCAAGGTAAGCCTGTACACACTACATAATTCCATAGCAGGGAAGAGAGGTTTGAATTGGCTTAATATGTCAACCTGACAATTATGTCTTCCTTACATAATGGCAAGCTTTCCAACTATTGGTTCACGTTATACTGCTAATTTCAGAACCCCATAATAAAAAAACATGGCACCTAAAAGTCTAAACATGTTTACGTAAATGAATAAATACTTTTGATTGAGTTTCAAAGTAAGAAAATACCTGTATCAAGACAAAAGGTTTCCGTGATAGCCCTGCCTGGATAAAATCAGTCAGATTCACGTCAAGTTATTGTAAAAGTAGAATATGCAAAATTTCTACATAGAACAAAATTAGGTAGCTATGGAATCATCCAGGAAACAGAAAAGAACTAGAGAAAAATGAGATCAGAATAATCCAAGAGTTTCACAAATACTCACATGTATAGCTTTCAGTTGAGACTCGTTGTGACTACTTTCAATAGATTCCATCAATTTCTTAGGGATTTCCCAAGCGAGACGAGTTGAATCCACGCTGCTGTCAGCAGCACTCAAAATTACATCCCTGAAGGGAAGAGAGCGGATTGACCACATGGCGACAAACTCACGAATAATAGTAGATAAACTGCAGACCTGTCGTAAGAATTAGTTACTCTAATAAAAGAAAACCTGACAAGAGTCACAAGGATGAAACATTGAGAAATGAAGATCAGTTGATGAGATCACCAAGAACTGTGCACGCTAGAATTTAGCATTTTTGCAGATTTAGTTCATTACAAGTAGAAAAAATCTAGTCAAATTTAAGATTAAATTACTTTCCCTGATCTTTATACCTGCAAGGCTGCAACACTTTCTGTTTTGGAAAATTTTCAAAATACTTGCAACATTACCGCTTTTACGTTGTGGTTTCTCTCGCTTCCTCTCTTTTTCTCCTCATCACATGAGCACTTCTCCCATCTCTTCCTCATCATATGGGCTCCTAAACAATTGTCCCCCCCCCCCCCCCCAGTGTCGCAAGTTTTAAATCCTTTAAGCTCCATTTTGCATTCCTTCACCCTTTATTTAAAAATTGTCAAAATACTCAACGTATAGGATGTTATGGAACAGCTTACACCCTCCTTCCTATTACACCACATTGGCAACTTAACCTAGTATACTTGTCCGACACGAGAGGAAATGCATTATACATACTACCAGTACTACCAGAAAACCTGGTTTTGAACCAACAGTTGGCAATCTAAGGCAGCAAAGTAAACAGATTATGGCATGATTAGAAACCAATTAACAAGCCACTGATCTTAGGGATTTTAGTGACGGAACTACATATTCTATAAAGTACTACACATACTAAAGGAGTAGATATTCTAGAGCTATTTGCACTTTATACTTTAATAGTTAATACTAAACAGACTAGGTTAGAAAATAGACCTAACCTAGTTTGTCCTTGCCAGAGGCTTTTGATGTATATTTACTTATTTATTTTGACGGGGTATTTTATGTCTATTTGATTGACCTTTGATATGGGAGAAAGGTGGAAAGGCTTCATTCTAGGAAGATAGAAAGACTTGAATAACCCATACACAACACTTGGAAAATGAAAAAGGAAAAAAAACTATAAGGGAAATCAATGAATCATAGACAAAAAAAAAAAAAAAATTGTGGTAGTAAAAATGACAGATGAATCTTGGTTAACATGTTTAACTAAGAGAAAAAAGAGTCTTCAGTTAATTTGGCCCATTATCAAGAACTATGAAGATGATGAAAGCCTTGGTGACCACTGAAATAGAAATGGAAAACGCATCTTTAACTTCTGGAGAACCATTCATGCACCCATAACTTGCACTCATTTATTTTCTTGTAATGGATGAAACCGCATTTTATATGAGATGCCGAATTAACGAACACGGATCATCAAGAAATTTACAAACAGAAACGAGATCAAGGAATAATATATTACCTTCGAAATGTATAGAAACGCCTTGTCAGTACAAACACATGAACGCATATTTACAAGTCTCACACTATGTGTATCAGTTCCCTTATTTTCTCCTTGTAAAAGCATCCTGAGTCTAAGAGAATCATTCTGACGATGCTCCACCAATGCAAATGCATATGTTTCCGGACGTTTTGTCTTTTAAATCCAAAAAAAAAAGTGTAACCACATTAGAATTTAGAATAACAATGTGGGAGCAAACACGCAATCAACTGTAAGCGATAAGCAGATAACCCAACAAAAAACTAACTTAAGATGGTTCTCTTACGCATGGTAGATTGGTAGGTGGTAATATATGGCGGAAATGGTAATGTAATATTGTTAGAACATGTCCAAGGGTAATTTAAGTCCATCTCCAAAAATAATACCACCCAATACCCCTCCCTGGCCCCAATATCCCACATATGTTAATGGATGGTAATGAATTCATGAAGAAAAGAGTGATGGTTTGTGGCTGAGAAGCATTACCATGGATGTTGATATGAAACTTTGCTCACGAATTAGTGAAATTGCATATAATTCAATTGCCACTACCCCTTCCAAAGGGGCCGTTTAATCTTATGAACCAATATTGTCATAGAACAACCAGCAAAAAAAAAAAAACTCAATCACCTTCTCTTTCGAAAGCAGCAAAAGATCATTTTGATAAAAGGATTCTCTTTCATCCTCACGATTGAAAAGTACAGCAGGGAAATAAAACCCTTCCGAATCACTGCATTCCTTGACAATACTCATCGTCTGCTTGAGTTCCGAAGTCCCTGATTGTAAGATAAAAACCATTGTAGTATTTACAAATAATTCGCATAATAGGAACCAAAAGTCTCAAGGCAAAAAAACAAAATCAAAGAGAAAAAAATGTACCCTCTTCCCCTCTGCCAATTTGAGCTTTAACTTCTTCAAAAAGAAGAGGCTCAAAAATTGAAAGGTAGTCATCAACATCTTTAAATGTATCCTTCACCGCCTTTAGACCCTTTACAATTTCTTTTCTTGATTCCTG
The DNA here is from genome assembly GCF_020520425.1 of Spinacia oleracea. Taxonomy (NCBI): domain Eukaryota; kingdom Viridiplantae; phylum Streptophyta; class Magnoliopsida; order Caryophyllales; family Amaranthaceae; genus Spinacia; species Spinacia oleracea. The sequence continues at coordinate 10,733,504 of NC_079489.1, read as the reverse complement.
CTCCTTCTAAATACCCAAACAGACAAAAACAATCACAAATTGCATCACGACAACAACATTTAATTAATCAAATTGCGTTGTTCATCATCAAAAATATCATCACAAATTATTAGGTACACCCGGTTGTAGGTAGAGCTACGTACAACCGGATCGTTTTGTATTTTTTAATCCCTCAAAAAAAGCACATTTTCAGTTTAAAAGCACATTTTTACAATTTTAATGCACATATGTTTTTCAAATATTATGATATTGAACATCTTCTTACAATTGCGAAAAACCCTAAACTTAAAAGGTGAGCAACCAACACCAGTTACATATCCTCTCAGATTCTTCGCGTTCGTATGTTTTTTTGAACTAACAATGTGTTCTTTTGAAATGTATCTGCTTTTAAGCTATAAAAATGTACTTTAACCTGTAAAAGTGTGCTTTAAACTATAAAATTGTGCTTTTGACGGGTTAAAAACCAAAACTATCTGGTTGCATGTAGAGCTACTTGCAACCGGGTGTAGCTTTTACCAATTGTGTGATGATATACCCGAAAAGGAAAATTAAACAAATTTGATTAGAAATTGTTCATCTTAAATACACAAAAAAGTAAAATTAATCACAAATTGGGTAATTAACGGTCAGGAAATAGAATAATAGGATTGTGCGTATGAAATTGCAGAAATACTAGTACATAAACAAAGAGTTAGAGAAAAGAAAATTGCCTGATATTGATCAACAAGGAGAAAGTAATCCCAGCTTAGAACAATCTTGTAGAAGCGAATCATACATGCTTCCTCCTCCACTTTGATTTTCTCTATTGCCATTTTTGTTTGGAGTGGCGACAGAGCGCGCAAGGAGTTCCCTCCTCGTTGTACAATATTGGTGACAACTGCCCGGGGTTCTGGGGTTATTACTCGTTTTTTATCTATGAAGGTTTTGGGTTTTAGGGTGGACAAAGTCCAAACCATTTAAAAAAATTTACTTGCGTGTGTGTCGGGTTTACAATAATTTTATGCACCGTGTACATTGTTTATGTTAGTTAAATATTAACCTCCTCCGAATATCAAAGTAACTTTTTACTCTCTCCGTCCCGGAATACTCGACCCGGTTTGACCGGCACAAAGTTTAAGGGACTTGAATTGACTTATTTAATTTAATAGGTAATAGTTGATAGTGGGGTATTATTTTAATGTAGTTAGTGGAAGATGGGTTAAGAGGTGGGGTTGGGGGAGAGTAGGGGTTGAATTTTTAATTATTTTTTGTATGGAGTAGGGGGTAGGTGGGTTAATAGGGGTGGAGTGAGAAATAATATAATATTGTTAGAATATTTCCATTTTTAGAAACAGGTCAAGTATTAAGGGACGGCCCGATAAGGAAAACAGGTCAAGTATTCCGGGACGGAGGGAGTAGTTTTTACCGGTGTTTAGGTAATTTTTAATTTGTATGAACTTTTGATTCTTTTATGAGTATTTTTTTTATTATTTTTATTATGGAGTTTACGTAATACTACGTAGCTTACTACGTATATTATAGAAACATTAATATCAAAAAAATTGCGATTTTTTTTCATTCTTAGCATACATATTTTTCAAAAAATATGGTACTCAAAATTCAAATATGGTACTCATAAGTTCAAATATGATACTCAAAAGTTCAAAAAATGATAGTCAAAAGTTCAAAAATGGTACTCATGAGCTCAAAAATGGTACTCAGAAGTTCAAAAATGGTGTTCATTTCTCAAATATGGTACTCAAATGTTTTCGAAATAATGATAAAATTACCACTAGCCCTGGGATGTGTGTTTGGAAACACATCTATGAGATAGGCCTCTCCGCTCTCTTCAAGAAGGAGGAACTAAAGACTAGACTAGACTAGACTGATGTCGACAGCAGGTTCAGACTCTTTGCAGTTCGGAGGAAATATGCAATAGCATAAACGAAGATTAATACAAAGTAACATTCATTGGTCACATTATATTGTCTGATAGCAGGTTCAACTCATCAGAGTTTCGGATGACAAAACGCATACCATAAACGAAGATTAATAAACATACATTGATGACGGGTCACATTATATTGTCTGAAAACAGGCACAAAGGCACTGTTAATCAATAATCTCTTTACAGATATAAGAGAGCACGTAGTATGTCTGCCGAAAAGGTTAAGATTAAGATGGAATTTCAACATCGATCTGGTCTGCAAATTCTCTGATGTTAAGATGTCAATGGCTGCAATTCTAACTTAGCAGCAATGACGAAACTTCATTTGCGCATTAAGAAGCTTTCATGTCATCCAAACCCACACTAGCCTGAAACACGAGGAGTGATGAACATCAGAACAAAGCATAGTAAATTTATGCATAAATCATCCAAACAAGGTACAGCTAATATCCAAGTATTACTATCAAGCCCTACAGATACCGCATTTAGAAAATGGAAAACGCATTTCCCAATTCTCATTACATATTCAATCAGAAAAAGGAGAAATGATTCGAAAATTGTGAAGGAAAAAACGAGCTTCTAAATTTATAGGCCCTCCGTACCTAGGTTATAGGCCATATATTTATTTTCTCACCACCCCCAAAATAGAATGCCACATTCTAAATTTAAAGTCAAATTTGAAACTTTCCCACATTACCTTAATATTACCCTGAACTAAGAATTTAAAAGAAAGACTACGCTGATATAATTGATTAATTGGTGATGTAAAAGCAACCAAATCAAGGATAGTTGTTGTATTTTAATATAGGAATGGAGTTATACTTGTCTACTTCAGCTCCTCTATATAATATAATACAGTATTGTTGAATAACATCGGTAAACAAATATATAACAGATTAATGAGAAACATTGATAGAGACATTCAGAGTTTAAAGACACAGTAGTTATCAGTTGTTCCAAGTTATCTTACCAAAAACTTGTGGTTCTGTTGAAGCAGTGGAGTAAAGGTGGTCAAAAATTGCTCAATGTCGCACTTGACAGCATCACCCCCCAGCACCTCCATAAACTTGCTCCTATCAGGAGCTAACTTCATTGCAATCTGAAAGAATAGTTCATACTCCATCAAAAACTGAAGCAAAACCCCATTTGGCATTACAGCATGGGCAACATTACAATCGAATTTGAGTTTATCTATGAATCGGCAAAATCTTTCCACAATGGGCTAACAGCCTACCACATAAATTTGGATTTTTGGCATGATGTATCAAAATAGATAGAGAATAACACACAATAGGCAAATGATTAAAAAAGAATTATATATCTTTTAAATCAGCTAAAGTAAAACACTACATCGAGAGAAAACAAACTAGGGGTGCGTTCTATTCACCTGATTTTCACTTATTTTTACTGAGCTTATCTTATCTGAACTTATCTGAACTTAACTGAACTTATCAGAACTTATTAGAACTTATCAAAACTTATTTTAGTTGTAAATTATATTTGGTTTATCTGAACTTATCAAAACTTATTTTAGTTGTAAATTATATTTGGTTTATCTGAACTTATCTGAACTTAACTGAACTTATCTGAACTTATTTTTCCTAAAATAAGTGGAAATAAGGTGAACAGAACAGAGCCGTCTATATTGACAATTGATCACTTGAAGAGATGAATAAGTATTTTAAGTTCATAAAGGCCATAGAATACAATTAAACAGAAGTGGAAAACTGTAAACAAAGAAGAGTTCTAAACTTACAGAAAAGCTTGAACTGGCCAGCCACCCGTGCCATTTCTTCAAGGTCTTGCTATAAGAGTCAGTACAAGCTTGAGACATTGCCCAATCTGGGTGCTCGAGTAAATTGCGGAACAATTCCACCAAGAAATCCATAGCTCTACAAAGTAATTACAATAATGTCATGCACTGCCCCTTACATAAATAGACGAGAAACGTGGATAAAAACAATTCCATCCCATTCATGATCATGAAATTCCCATGTAGTATGATCTACCTTGTTAGCCAAAGCAGGCCGTTGGTACAACTAGATGATCCTTTAGCTGTCTTACTTTCAACCTCCACTTGTACCATACTATACATGTACTTAAATTTTTCTGGATCCGAGTTGTACTTGTTTTCCAATCTCTGCAACAAGATTTCTGATCAATGCCAAATCAAGAAAGATGTAGAGATATCCATAAGTTTGTCGATTTCAACTTTGATTACAGATCACATCAGAAAATAATTAAATAGAAGTTGTTTCCATTGTGATTTGTCATTTGTGATTATGCATTTTTCTTAAGAGAAAGGGCATCCTCAAAGAAATGGAAAATAAAATGAAAACGACAACCAAATTTTTTAATAAGAGATCTTTTGGTTGGTCAATCTTAATGGCTCACAGAAGATATCCACGAACAAAGCCTACAGGAGCAGTGTTGAAAAAGGTAGCCTACAGGCCCCACACCCCGTAAAATGCAAAATATGCAAAAACACAAAAAAGAATACGTATAAGGATACCGAGTGTGAAAGTAGCTTACCGTAATATTTCCACCAATATCAGATTTTACGAGTGTCATAGCAGCACCAAATTTATCTGCATCAGACCAAACAAAAATGTTACTAGAAGAACACCTATGCCAGCCAATCATAACACAAGGGGAAAGACCCAATAAAAATAATAAAACTTCACTCGCTTTAGTTCACTGAACAAGTAATTGATAAAAGGAACAATATCCTCCCAAGTCCAAAAAGCTATATTTTCACTTGAATAATCATAAACTCTTGATCAGTAAAGTGCACTTCACATACTCTCAAAATAATACTCCCTCCGCTCAAAAGTAGCAGTTACAGGGGCGATGCTCCATTTAGGCCTAAAGGAGCCTAGGCCCCCCTGTCATAAATCCGAAAAGTTGTACATCATAATAATACTACTAACAGCTTTAGACAATTACTGTATCTCTGTTGCAAACTTGCAGTGGTTGAAAGCTAGTGTGTGTAAATTGAATGGTTAAAGGTTCGAATTCCCATAAGCCCAAATTTCCCCCCTTTTTGTTTTTCTTCTTCCTTCCCCTCTTTCTGTTTTTTTTACTCTGTACAGCAGTACTAGACTACTAGTTCTGCGTACATCTTTGACAGAGATTACAATTTAACGTTGTTTTCGTAAAATTGTCTTCTATTCTCTTTATTATCTTTTAGCTTAATAGTACTCCCTCCAATCTCCATTTTCTTAAAGTGTTACAGTTTGACTTTTAGCACTATTCATACAGTAACTTTGACTTGATGTTTTTACTAATATACTCCCTCTGTTTCCTAAATTCTACTCATACTCTGTTTTGAAGTGTTTTTCTAACTTCTACTCACTTTTACTTTATTCCATTTATGTCAACCTTCTACTCATATTTTATTATTTTTCACCCCACTTTGTGGACCAAATCATATTTATAATTCTCTTACTCTCTATCTCTTTCCTCCTACATGTAAAAGTATCCACTTGGTGGTCCCAATATTTTGAGTTCTCCTTGGTTTCTGTTGCTACACTAAAGTATAACTCAGAAAAATTGAGGTAGTATTCAAAGAAAATGGTATTGTATAATATGTTGTTAGATTAGTCGCATGTATGTTTTTCATAATATATTTCTTTTATAAATTTTACTAATAGACAACTAAAGATATCGGTGGTCAAAGTTGTGTGTTGCCAAACGTATCTGGTCAAACTGTAAACTTAAAGAAAAACAGATGGAACTTTATTGCCATTTATTATTTCTATAGAGATAATATGAATATTTTTATAAGAAAATAATATTGCTGTACTTTTTTTTTGAGGGAAATATACTAGTGAACTTTATGAATGAAACTTAAAAGCATAGTAAAAATCAAGCCCTCGTTGGGACGAATTCCTGGCTTCGTCCCTAAATAGTCATATGTACTATTTCAGGATATCCAAACAAAGTTTCCACCTTTCCTATAGTGATGGTTTTATCATTTAATTTCCCAAGATGACCTTAACAAAAATGAGTAATGGAGAAGTATGGGAACGATATAACTATCTTATAGGGTCATATAAGGAAATCATGTTGCATCCTTCATTATAAAGGGTTGGGACAGTGTGACATTTATTTCATAACAGATGGAATTTTAGCTAGCGCTGATTAAAGAAAGAGTTAACTATTAGTAGTAAAACATGCGGCTAGCAGAAACAAGTCATAATATTGAAAATATGGCACTACATTGACAGACCTATAACAGGAAGAATGTGCTTGCACGCGTCCAAGAAAGGCCTGGACAACATTTCTCCATTCTCAGACTTGACCAGCTTAATTCCTTCCAAAGCTGGGGTAAAAACAGTTGTTCCTGCCATTTTGTCCACAACTGCACCAAACAATTACCTCACATATAAGTAAAGGTATCCCCAATTTTGATATGAACTTTAAAGCACAATGAGGCGACAAAGACTGGGAGTTTAGAGGTGTAATTGTGTAAATCATAGGGTTGGACTTTGCCCTTTTGGGAAGAATCAACTGTTTCTATTCTAATTTGAGCGTTCAAATGTAATTTCATACCAACGTGCATAATAGCTAGCCCTGGCAATTTGCGTTGACACAAGGAGTTCAAATAGCACACTTATGGTTATGGCCGATGAAGCAATACAATAAAGCAACACGAATCTTGAATTTAACAAAGAAAACCCTTGTCCGGCAACAAATGTACATCGATCAAAAACTCAACGACTTAGAAAGCAGCAGAATACCAGCAATTTTATATTTTTATTAGCATAGATAACCAACCAATCATAAAGACTTCAACTTTTCCCAAAAATGAATTCAAAGCACATTATCAATCAACAACTTATTTACCTAAGTGTCATTAAACATCCAAAATCCGCAAATCAAACTCAGCAAAACTCTAACCAGAACCTCTAAACCACTTATTAGTCAGAAGACTCAGAACTCACAAGCGGCAACCTACAAGAGTACTTCATTAACATACACAAACACATCAAAATCACTGGAAGCTCAATCTTATAGCACAAATGTTACCTCATTCACAATACAAGATTGAATACAGGAACCCAATCCGCTACCTAGTTATGTTAAATTAGGCTAAGTACCACATTCATGTATTCATTCGCCTTATTCGTATCGCAGTGGGAATTAGCCAATTAGGTAACACTAACAGCAATAACACATCAGACATCCCCCAATAAGCATTATGTTTTCACCATACAACAATTAAACACTTAATTTTGCAGATCCAAAACCCAATAATATGTCATCACAAATAGATATTCATACCACTAAGAACAACAATCTGATCAGATTCAACAAATTTTGCAGCAATCAAAATTATAACAGAAGCTTAAAAGAACAATTTTTAGGAGAGAGAAGGAATATAGAGGTACCCTTTTCAGCAGAGAGCGTTGAATTGAAGCAGTGTTGATCTATACACACACAAAAAGGGAAACAATTAGGGGAAAAGAAGTAGACATGAAAAGACGCAGGTATAAAAATTAGGAAGATTCGAAGGGGGGAAAGGGGATTAAAGAATCCGATTCCAAAACCTATGATAATTTGATGATCAATGAAGGGTTAATCAATCAAATTGTACAGAAATTAAAATGTTGGGATATTAATTAAACGTTGATCCATCAAAATTAGAGGAAAAGAATCAAGTGGGAAATGGTGGGAAAAGGGTATTTTACCTGTTTATCTCTCTAGATTCTTGTGCAATTGCTTTTTGTTTTTTGAAGGAGAAATGGGGGGAGAAAGGAAGAAAGGAAGGATCTGAGCTGTTTTTTTTTTTTTTTTTTTTCCTGTATTTGTTTTGAATAAGAAAACAAATGTCCTAACCTGAACAATCTCAACTTAGGAGTTAGGATTATAATAATAATCAGAATGTGAACCCAAAGTCAAGGTTAATGATTGATCATCGAGTAGTCCAAAGATTATTGATTGATCAATGATCATCGAGTAGTCCAAAATTATTGATTGATCATCGAGTAAAAGTATTAATTGATTGATCATCGATTAAAGGTTAGTGATTGATCGTTGTAACTTAAACTATGTGTAAGCCAATGTTCGGAAGTTCATATTTGTTACGTTTTTACTTGATTTACTCGTGTATGATTTTTCACGTGATAAGAAAATTAATTAAGTAAATACATTGCGTTAGGCTAACGTACTTCCTCAATATTATCAATACGAACTGGAAGTATATGCGGTGGATTGAACTTTTTTTTTTTTTTTGTAACAGGCGAAAAATTCAGTGCAATTCTGTCAAGTATGTGAAATTATGAATGTTGATTCAATTTCATTTTTTTACAATAATGTCTTGTCCATTTTGCATACCATTTTCCTTGACTCATACAGTCTTCACTCTGATCATTTTTAACTTCTAAAACTTGTACCTTTTCGAATCCAAATTAAGCCAGAATAACTCTAGCTCAATTAACAAACAGAAGCTTCAAAAAAAATGCTAAAAAAAACAGTTGCATTTTCTTAACCATTTGCAAACTTTTATGTGTTGATCTGCTAATCTTGAACATAAGTGGAAAATGCAACAACCTTACAACCTATTAGCAGGGTATTTAACCGCGTTTTTGACCATTTTCTTCAAGGCAGCATCAGCAAGATCAATGCCACAAATATCAGAAAGCCTGATAAGGTATAGCAGAACATCAGATAACTCTTCACCAAGATGCTCCTTATCTGAATCTCCCCAATTTGGTAACCCTTTTGCCACCTCCCCTTTCCATTGGAATATCTCTGATAGCTCCCCTACTTCTCCCACCTAAACCATACAGAACGTAAAGATGAGAACGCAAATTATAAGCATCATCATCAACAAACAAATTCCTGATATGCAGATTCTCATCTGCTAAATTCTGGAAATGTCACCCTCAGAAAAATGTGAAATATTCTGAACTGGAAAGAATAAAGTAAAACATCACCATCTTTGTTAAGTTGCCTGAAACTTGGCTTTATCAAAAGTAATTTGTATGACGAGGCACCATGATTAACCACATATTTGCTTGCTTTAAGGTGCCGCAACATAACAGTGACCTGCTATGTACTCCATCCGTACCTATGTTTTGTGATGAAAATCTTCCTAATTCATTATCACCAACATTTGTGGACCAGTTGAAAGGTTCCACAGGTCAATTATGTTCTGCTTTTGTTAGTTAGATTATGGATCATAACGAATTAACGAATTAACGACCAACCTAAAATGGATTAAGCCCCCTGCCTCCTCAGCATACCAGGCTTTGTTCAGCTAATTAGCATATCCTACATGTTTAGTTTAACCTCGAGAGTCTAATCTATGGAATGTTGCTTTGGCTGAAAAGGGATGTAGTCATGTAGTGTAGTACATCTTAACGGGCTGCTGGACTGTTGCTCGAAGCATGGGAAAAACAATAGGCGAGGCAACAAGGATGCAAGAAACTTAGCCAGGTTAGCTGCAATTCTGCAACCAACAGTATCGGCTTTTAGATGTTCAAGCTTGCAACTTGAGGGACTTAAGCTCTGTTATGTTTACCATATTTCCACTTATTTCAGGAATAATAAGTTCAGATAAGATAAATTCAGGAAATATAAGGGTTGGGCAAGCACAATTTATAAGTTCTAATAAGAGTTCAGATAAGATAACTTCGGAAAAAATAAGTAAAAAATCAGGTAAATTGAACACTCTCTTATTATGAAAAAATTGACAACGAATGCAGATGTCGTCTCTCTATGACTCTGTGATTTACTAGCTTACTATGAAATGCATTGAATTTACATGATGGTTTACTAGCTAACTATGAAATGCATTGAATTTACATAATTTAAGGTTATGCATTCAGAACAGAAGAGTGTCACTGAACAGTCTGAAACCACTAACAAAACTAGTCTGCATATCAGTATTTCAGTAGGCAACCCTTAAAATCTTGGCTAAAACAGTGATCACAAATCATCTGCTATGAGAAATTCATGCAAATTTTCTATCCTCCATAAAATGCAAATATGGCACAACAGAGAACTCTTGGCATCAAATGATTTACAGTGATCAACCACCAAAAGGAAACTACATGATATTCGCTATGGCGCGATGTTTTTGTTCTGTAATAACAATCAGTATAACAGAAACAGGTTCAAACAACAACCAGAGAAAGAACTGATACAAACTTGGGTTTATGAGGGAAAAACTTACCATAGCAAGTAGTAAATTCCTGGGACTATGATACTTCTCCCAATCTCTTGCCTGAGCGAATTCTTCGAGTTTCTTAGAGATATCCTTAAGGCTAATCTCCTTAACAATCTCTTCTGCAATAAAAGCTTCTCCCATGGTATTGGTACCGATGCTAACAGGTTCAGACTACAGTAAAAACTTTCTCTAAGACTGCAATGCAGAATAATGAAGATTTGCCACTGGATTTAAAGGAAAAGATATTACTATAAAATTTCACAAATAGAATATACCAATTTTATTAAAGATCATTTTTTTGTGAAGGGGGAAGGTTAGGTAATGCTCTTTTTAAGGGGCCAACTTATTCTTACAACATTGAGAGATTCCTCATAAACCGCCCACCATTCAAAAATGGCCAACTTCTCTATGTAGGAATATTCTCCTTAGGTTGCGTTCTATTCACCTCATTTTCACTTATTTTTCCTGAACTTATCTTATCTGAACTTAACTGAACTTATCTGAACTTATTTTTCCTGAAATAAGTAAAAATAAGGTGAACAGAACAGGGCCTTAACTATGGTTTGTAAATTGAATTATAATTGTTAATTGTGATTGTAGTTGAAACCGGCACATTAACGCGCTAATAAACCCAGTGGTGGCAATCATACTAACCAAGGAAGTTATAAAGAAGAACATGTTCTTGAATGAGTTTTTAGTAATGCAGAAGTTATGCCCACCAAGTGTTTGACAAATTGACGCAGAAAATTGCAGCAGTTTGTGATTTGTCTAAATTCAAAAAGAAAATAGTAAGTTTCAATAATTTTGTCAAAGGACCTCATGCTCTTATCATGACATCATGGCCTATTGCAAAGAAGTTGTATTCAGAAATTAATTTTGCCATTTTGGTTTTTATTGTCAACTAGTGTGTGGCCCGGGCGATGCCCGGTTGCTATATTGAATAACTAAAGTTTTAGATTTTTCTTGAGCTCAATATTTGACCAAAATACTTGTATTCTTTAGAATGAAAAATATTCGTTAAGTTCGTCAACTACACAGGCACGCTAAGTCATTTATCATGGCAAGTAAGTATTCAATCATATCATCTTACAATTTGTATAATTTGTTTTCTCGTGGAACTAAGTGTGTCAAATTAGTAAACACCAAATTAGATATATATGCAGCTATGTAAGACAATCCTATAGTTGATTCTTATGAGACTTATGACATCAAGTTTCTGCACGGTTGTCATAATGCTTTAATTTTTCCCCTTTTCAAAATAGTCCATAGAAATTAATAAGTCACATAAATATTTATTTGTTTTAGATTTCATGTGAACATTTATTTATAAATTAATGTGAAGAGATAAACCACAATTGGTGGTTGGTTAAGATGGTAATGAGAATTATCATCCAAACTGGAGGTCTGGTGTTCGAACCTCATTGTATTGATTTTTGGTTGTCCATTACATAATACATGGTGATTGGTGAGTGGATGATGTGGCGTGAGGAGAGTACTACGTGACACATATACATTTTCCACAACGCCTTTTAATATATTAATTAGTATAGATAATTGGCCTGGACTTGAATTTTTTTATTTTATTTTTGTCCCAAGTAAGTCACGAGAGCAATAAATTACTACAAATTTGTTAGTGGCTCAGTTGATGGCTTGATGTCCCGGATAACAGAAAAATGGATCAATTAGATTTAATTTGTTAGATTATAATATATTACTCCCTCCGTATCTATTTGTTCTTCCTGGTTTGACTTTTTTGTCTCACGAGAAGATTCCAAACAGGAAGAACAAAAAGAGACGGAGGGAATACGTGTCTTAGTTTGAGTATGTTTTAATGAATAACTAGTATAGTACCACAATATACGATTTACTATAGTTTTTAGATATTCTCCTAATTAAAATTAATGATTCATAAATTTGTTACTAAGGTTGGTGTTGCCAAGTCAATTATTTAGTCTAAAGTGTTTGTTAAAAAAAATTAACTAACTAAAATATAATTCAACTATTTAGCTAAACATTTGGAGAAGATTTTTTAAGCATAGACGCCACGTGCTAGTTGCGCATCGATTTTCTTGTTTACTATTCCTTCCATTTTTTTTTATTAAACATGTTTATTTTCACAGCTGTCAGTAAGTAACTTCAACTATCAATATCTTAAATTATTAATGGGTAGAAATTCTTAAAAATGGTACAGGGTACATAGAAGTAATGTGTAAGTATTTAATACGGATTTTTCATGAAATACCCCCGAATTTTGGCGTAATTCACCAAATGCCCCTCGACTTTCAGAAATTCACCAAATGCCCCTCACAAATGACTTAATACCCAAAATACCCTTACTAATGATGCGCCGTTAGTCCTCCGTTAACCTAATTTTCAAATTCACCAAATACCCCTATTTTAATACTTATTTCACCAAATACCCTTATTCAGAAACTTAATTCACCAAATACCAATAACTTAAAATTACTCATTTTGATGCTCAACGGCTAGTTTTTGTGTTTGAAAATTAGCCGTTGCTTATTGTTTGCTTATAAATACTCTTTTTCTGACGGTTTATTGTAGTTTTCCTATTATTTTGTTAATTTCATATCATTTTTGTCATGAGTTTTCTTTCAAAATCATCATCCACACCCAATGAGTCCACATATGTAAGAGTCCCAAATAAATTTTGTTATCATGGGAGAAAATTTGACATCCGAATATCTGATACAACACTCAATCTGAAGCTCCGGTACAACACTAAAACAGAAAACACTCCTAAAAACACCTCAAAACGTCGCAACTCTTCAAGAAAATAGCTACTTCTTTTGCACCTTATTCTTTATGTGACCAATTAATTATATTTACCACGCAATCGGAAGGTATTCCTTTTTCAATATGGGAAATATCTTTAACATATGCAAACAGATTAAAAATAAAGCTCTTATTAATTTTATTCTAACGCATATGTTCCAGCTACCTCGGCTTCTATTGCTTCCATGCCACATATTTAACGTTAACTCCCTTTTGTCTTCTGTCTCTACTGCCTCCAAACATCTTTCTTCAATCTCCTAACTTTCTCTCAACCTTACAGTCGAGGCATAAAGGTTTTCCCACTTTTCTTTTGAGCTAGGTCCTATTGACATGGTCAGATTTATGGACAAATGTCTATTTTTGGATTTGAGGAAACAAGAAAAAAAAATGAAACTAAGGTATGTTCCAAAGCTCATGAACCAGTGAAAAAACATGAATCTTGGCACAAAGATTTGCCTCCAAACTCAAGATTTTCACATCATGAATCCAAGTTGAAATCGAGGTTGTGATAAAAATGTATGTGTTATTGAACTTGATTTCTTAGTTTCTTTACCATTCGGACAATAAGAAAATTAAGGTGTTAGCTTTAGATTGAATTACTTCAGCTTCACTTACATAAGATCCCTTTGAAAATGGGGTTTTTTGGCCTTTTGCTCAGCTAAAGTGCATTGTCTTTACTGGATGAGGCCTGAACTTATTGGATCATAATTGAAACTTACTGAGTGTTGTATCGGAGCCTCAGATGGAAATTTCCTCCCATAATATTAGAAATTGTTTGGGACTCTTACATATGTGGATTCATGGGTGTGGATGATGATTTTGAAAGAAAACTCATGACAAAAATGATATGAAATTAACAAAACAATAGAAAAACTACAATAAATAGTCAGAAAAGGGGTTTTTATAAGCAAACAATAAGCAACGGCTAATTTTCAAACATAAAAACTAGCCGCTGAGCATCAAAATGGGTAATTTTAAGTTATGTGTATTTGGTGAATTAAGTTTCAGAATAGGGGTATTATATGAAATAAGTAATAAAATAGGGGTATTTGGTGAATTTAAAAATTAGGCTAACGGAGGACTAACGGCGCGTCATTAGTAAGGGTATTTTGGGTATTAAGTCATTTGTGAGGGGCATTTGGTGAATTTCTGAAAGTCGAGGGGCATTTGGTGAATTACGCCATAATTCGGGGGTATTTCATGAAAAATCCGTATTTAATAAGACACATCCAACAAAATGCTTCATAACTATGTTCATCCTAAAGTTCACCAAAAAAACAGAAAAAGTAGAGTGTGTGAATATGATATCTTGTGTAATAAATCAAAGAGTTGCATCTAAAATTTAGAGAATTACTTAGTAGAGTAATAGATAGATTAAATTACGCAAGTGTTGCTCATGTGTAAAACAGTTGTGTACAAAGTAGTTTTTCTTTAAGTAGTAAATTATTACCATCTATCGCAGTGATAATTATCTAATATAGTTGTTAAAATATATTTACAATCAACGGCGTTGTTAATTGTAAAATTTAATTGATATTGGTACTATAGAATTTTTATTTAAATTTTTTGTACACTCTTATTCATATTTGATTGATTTTCTAATTCATTTAAAATCCTAATCATGTCAGGACAAATCAATAACTTTATAAAAATCCTAATACGTATAGTAAATTTGTTTTTATAAAGAGATAACCTTATATTCGTTATATTTTTTACCAACATATAGAAAAGATAATTTACAAAGTACCCCCTATGTATAGAATCTTTTTTTTTTTTTTTGAGGAAAATAAAATTAAATCGTTTTACAAGGTGAAAGTTAACAAAATAACTAAAGAATCATCCCTCTTAAAAAAAAAAAAACTATAGATCAAGTATAATAAGTATATCTTTTTACATACTTTTTTATATGTACAGGAGAGAAAAATCAGAGAACGACATTTGTTTGTTTACATTGATTTACCTCTCATTTAGTATAGTATTGTACATAAATAGATACTAGTCTTATATGCACGCATTAGCGAATATAAGAAACATATTTATGTTATTACATTTAAATTAGTTGTAATTTAATATATGACATGAATGCGATGCGTTTGAACCTAAAATAACATGTAAAACATATAATATAATATAAATTGATTTGAACCTGAAATAACATGTAAAACATATAATATAAATGAGATGCGTGCGTATATAAGAAACAGATAGGTTAGATAGAGTCAAACGCATATAAACAAATTGATTAAAATGGTAAGAATTTATTTAAGGGGCTAACTTGATTAAAATGCTTATTTGGGCTTTCCTATTGGGTAGGTTGTCATTATATTCTCTATTCAATAAGTGTAGAGGGTATTTTAATAATCTAAGGGGGACACCAAGAGTAAATTTACTAAAATAACCTCAGCTTTTCACTTATATAATGGAGATAGATTAGTTGTAATTTTGTTAAATTTTTATAAAGTAACATGATAATCTCCAACTCAAAATATAAAGGTTTCATATTAATATAAATACACTCAAAATATAAAACGTTTCGTATTAACATAAAATTGGGGATTTTAGAAAAACCAATTATGCATGCCTAAGTTTGAGTATTAACACAGAACTACAGATGATTAGTGCTTAAATTGTATAGTGAAATTATCTACATTGTCAAACTCAAGCATGCAGAATCTGGATTATGTCTACTTCAATTCTCCAAAACAAATAAATTTGAATTTTTCTTTGTGAAAAATACATATATATATATATATATATATATATATATATATATATATATATATATATATATATATATATATATATATATATATATATATATTACCTAGTCACCTCCTTTTACAAATAATATGTAATGTTAAAATATTTGTATATATATTACCTAGTCACCTCCTTTTACAAATAATATGTAATGTTAAAATATTTTTACGGTAAATAATATATATATATTAATATTAAAATTAGGAGAACAATTTACTCCATAAGAACACTTCTTACGGTAAGAACACTCTCTAGACCGTAGAATGAAATCAAATCTAACCGCCCAAATTTGATAGGAGAGTAAGGGTATATTCATAATTTCATCTGCAAACTACCCCCTTCTTCTTCCTCGTCGGTATTCTCTCTCTCTCTAAACTATTCCTGCTCTCCAATCCTCACAACTTTCTCTCTCTTCTCTCTTCACTGGCGGGTGGTTTTTGCCCCAAATTTTCCCGGCGATAGCTGCTCGTAGCCACCACCAACATCCGGCCATTTCCGCTCCCCTCTCGCCGCCACTTCTTCTCTATCCGCCAGCGTTGCTCGCCTCTTGCCTCCTCCGCTGCTCGGCTTTGGCCGCCGCCGTTCGCAGCAATTCAATTGTTGCCGATGCTCGCAGCAATACAATCGCCTCTCGCCGCCGCCGAACCAGAAATCATACCAAAAATGCTGGTGGCGGTGGTTGTGTTTCGCGAATCAAATTGCGAATGACTGACGGTGATTCGCTGGTGTTCGAAATCGAAATTGATTTCAATCTATTCCTCGATTCTAAAATCAGTTCGATCGGCAATTTCGGTAGGATTCTTCGAAATCGAAATTGATTTCAATCGATTTCGCTCGCCGCCGCTCGTAGCCACCACCAACATCCGACGATTTTCCTCCTCCTTCCTCTGATCGACGCGAGCAATTCATATTTCTCGATTCAAAATCAATTTCAATCGGCAATTTCAATCGGTAATTTCAATCCAGCAATTCTCATTTCTCAATTCGAAATCAATTTCAATCGCAAATTTTAAATCGATTGTTCGAAATCGAATGGTTCCTTCGTTGCCGCTCGCAGCAATCCGACGACGTCGCGTTTATCCTATCCTCACCCTTCGTCCTCCAATTCCTCAATCAACACTTTTCAATTCGCTGCTCGTGGTGGTTCATTGCATAATTTCAGGTGTTTAATCTGAATTATCTACCTTACTAGCTGGAACTTTGAAAATAAGTTAAGGAAAATTGATTCTGCTTTAATAATGGAATTGGTTCAATTGACAGTGCGACTGATTCAATTGATTTTTCTTTATTAATGTAATCGGTTTAATTGACGGTGTAAATCGAATTAACTATTTTAAATTGTTCTAACATACTGAAATCTGAATTTTTTAGGTAAAAAAATGGCAATTTGGTGATTTCGTGGAAAAATGTACTCGGATCTTGAAAAATGCAAAAATTCAAACATATTTTAATAAATTTAGAACATGCTTGAATACATTTTAGAACATGCTTGAATAAAATTCGAACATTGTTGAATAAAGTTAATACATGCTTGAATAATTTTAGAACATGTTTGAATAAAATTTGAACATTGTTGAATAAAGTTAGTACATGCTTGAATAATCTTAGAACATGCATGAATAAATTAATAACATGCTTGAATAAATTTAGAACATGCATGAATAAATTAAGAACATGCTTAAATAAATTTGAAACACGGTTGAATAAAGTCAGAACATGCTGAAATCTTGAGGAAATTTAGAACATGTTTGAATAAATTTAGAACATGCTTGAATGGATTTAGAACATTCTTGAATAAATTTGAACATGGTATAACATGTTTAATAATTTTAGTACATGCTTGAATTAATTTAGAACATGAGCTTGAAATTTTAGAACATGTATATATGTATATGTGTTGACTAGGTTCTCATGTTCTAAATTTAGAACATTGTTGAATAAATTTAGAACATGCTTGAATAAATTTAAAACATGGTTGAACAAATTTAGAACATCGTTGAATAAATTTAGAACATGCTTGAATAAATATAGGACATGAGCTTGAAAATTTAGAACATGCTTAAATAAATGTAGAACATGGTTGAACAAATTTAGAATACGTTGAATAAATTTAGAACATGCTCGAAAAAATTTAGAACATGGTTTTTAACAAATTTAGAACATCGTTGATAATTTAGAACATGGTTGAATAAATTTAGAACATGAGTTTGAAAATTTAGAACAACCAGTTGAATAAATTTAGAATATGGTTGAATAAATTTAGAACATGGTTGAATAAATTTAGAACATGAGTTTGAAAATTTAGAACATGGTTGAATAAATTTATAACATGGTTGAACAAATTTAGAACATGGTTGAACAAATTTAGAACATAGAGAGTGTAAAAGTGTTCTTACAGTAAGAAGTGTTATTACATAAGGAGGTTTTCTTACTGGATCCCTCCCATATAAAGGAGGCATATTTGTTGAATTATTAGAGCGCCACGTAGAATTACTATTGGTTTCGGCCAATGAAAAATAAGATTTCTAATTTATTTTTGAATTAAAAAATTCAAGTGCCGCGTAGATAATTAATAATGTGCCACATTGATATTTTAATTAATTAATTACTAATATATACAACTCCAACCAAAATCAAACACTCTAATAATTAAAAACTAAATCTAAAATAAAAATCATCCAAATCAAACACTAATCTAAAATAAAATTCAATCCAAAATCAAACATTAATCCAATATTAGAGCGCCACGTAGGAAATCTAATGGTTTCGCCCAATGAAAAATAAGATTTCAAAATTATTTTTGAATTAAAAGGTTGAGTGCCACGTAGATAAATAATTAGGTGCCACATAGATATTTTTATTAATTAATTATTAATATTACGCATATACAATTTCATCCAAAATCAAACACTCTAATAATTAAAAAATAAATCTAAAATGAAATTCAATTCAAAATCATAAACTAATCTAATCTGTACTACGTAATACAATATATAAAATATAGCAGTTGGGAGTATAAGATTTTAATTATAACTTAAAAATTTAATAAAATTCGTGCATCGCACGGGCTAAAGTCTAGTATTTAATATATGGAGAAAAAAATAACATCAACATTATTAATTAATTAGGAAATAAGTCATAATTAGGAGAATATAATAATTAAGAAAATATTTTAGTAATTCAATCATACGGAGTACGGAGTATATGTTAATATTTGGATGAAGATATATTTTTATGAAAATATTTAATTACTTAATTAGTGATTCTTCGTGAATAGTATGATGTGAAAACTTATTGATTTACTGAAAATTATAAATTTTCATCTAATTTCGTAACTACTCCGTATATGTTTATTCCTTTATACAATGGAATAATGTTGAATAATAATTAATATCATGGAATAATTCTATAATAAGATTATTTTATAAAGAAATAACATACTCCGTACATGGAATGATGTTGAATAATAATAGTATTAGTTACTCATTACTAGATTTTAGCCCGCGCGATGCACGGATTCTATTAAATTGTTAAGTTAATAAAGATCTTATATATACCAACTGATATATTTTATATATTAGATTATATTAATTTTTTATTTTGGATTTAATTTCATTTTAGATTAATTTTTTAATTATTAGAGTGTTTGATTTTGGATGAAGTTGTATATGCGTAATATTAGTAGTTAATTAATAAAAATATCTATGTGGCACCTAATTATTTATCTACGTGACGCTCGACTTTTTTAAATCAAAAATAATTTCGAAATCCATTTTATTTCCTATGTGGCGCTCTAATATTGGATTAGTGTTTGATTTTGGATTGATTTTTATTTTAGATCAGTGTTTGATTTTGGATGAATTTTATTTTAATTTTTTTTTTTAATTATTAGAGCGTTTGATTTTGAATTGAGCTGTATATATTAGTAACTAATTAATTAAAATATCTATGTGGCAACTAGTTAATTATCTACGTGGCACTGGAATTTTTTAATTCAAAAATACATTAGAAATCTTACTTTTCATTAGCTGAAACCATTAGATTTCCTACGTGGCGTTCTAATATTGGATTGATGTTTGATTTTGGATTGAATTTTATTTTAGATTAGTGTTTGATTTTGGATGAATTTTATTTTAGATTTATTTTTTAATTATTAGAGTGTTTGATTTTGGATGAAGTTATATATATTAGTAATTAATTAATTAAAATATCTACGTGACACCTAATTAATTATCTGCGTGACATTTGATTTTTTTTAATTCAAAAATAAATTAGAAATCTTATTTTTCATTGGCCTAGTAATCATAGGTGGCACTCTAATAGTTATACATATCAAATTTCTTACATTCATAATAGTTATTTTACTTGTTTCTAACAAATAAGAAATAGATTATATTGTCATAAGTATTTAGAAGGTAGTAAAAAAATATACGAATTATATTAATTATTTTATTAAACATTTAATTATATATATTAAAAGATAGGCGAATGATATAATACATTTGTCATTACCACATTAATTTTCTCTCTTTTAGTATAGTACTAGATAGATGACTAATTAATTAGTGATGTCAGGCTATTAAAAATTGACTTAGACCACTTTTCTAATTATACCTACTCAATATAGTTTTGAACATATAACAAATAACAAAATGAGTTGTCTTATGAGGGTTAAAATTGGTGTAGTGGTTAAAATCGAGACATGCAAATGAGGGGCCATAATGTGATGAGATGGCATTTCTTATCTTGTCTTCTTTATTTAAAATAAAAAAAAAGGTAAATAAAATAATCTAACCTTGGAGTGGACCGCTTATGAGCGGCACACAACCTTCTTTTGAATTTATTTATTTTATATCATTAAATGGGAAAAATGACTATTTACATCTAAAACAATTGAAAAATTATTTTACCACCTAAAAAATAGAAATTGTATTTTACCATTTAAAAATAAATAATATTTTTTTTTATGGAATTATCAGTTTCATCTCTTTTTCTGGTTTTCTGACTTGGTTATTACACTGATGTACTTACATTTTAATTCAACATGCCATAGTATCTTTTTGTTTTTTTTTAAACACGAAGTTTTAGTTGATCATACATTTCTACTTCTTGGACATAAATAAGAGGAGTACTATCATCATCCTAACACTTATAAAAGCAAGGAGTTTAAGTTACTATTTCCACAATAGTGAAATTATCAAATTGCCCTCATTTTCCTTTTTTTTTGTCTTTTGCCTTGAGAACAGTGTAACTACTTAAACACCCTTCTCCTTTGATGATGCCACGTGTCCACTAACAATAAACACGTCTCTTTCCTACTTCCCTTTCCTTTTCTATTCCGATTTTCGAGACCTTCATTTCCTCTCTATTACCACTGCCATTTCCTCCATAACCACACCTTCTTCTCTCCTTTCTCTGCTCGGCTGGTAAGTCTCTCTCCCACTATATTATGCAATTAATAGGCGAAATTAGGTTAAAGTTGTTTATCATTGAAGTGTTAATTTCAATTCATGTAATTTTCTTAGAAATTGGTGATGAATTTGCGTACTACTCATTTCTTACAATACGAATAGTGTCATGTTTTCTCCTATAAGTTCATCAACAAGCTTAGTTTTATCGAAAAACCTTTGATTTTTTTGCGATTTATCATTTCTAGGGTTTTATTTTATTAGGATTTATGAATTTGACATTTTTAATTCATCAATTAAGATAATTTATTTGTTTAATTTCCAGTGATTTTGAATTTAGGGTTCTTATTTTTATCCTTTTTCTAATTTTATCCTTACTTTCCAATGATTTTGAATTTAGGATTCTTATTTTTATCCCTTTTGTAATTTACTGTTTGACAGAAACAAAGGAAATCCGTCATGTTTAGAAAAAAAAACTAGTATAGTACCCGTGCAATTGCACGAACTAATAAGTTTAAATATTAAGTTTGTAATAATTAGAAATTTTAAATAATCTAAGAAATAGTAAATTTTTCATAATATACATATCATTAAAGATTAACAATAATAGAGTTAGAAATTAAAATTCTACGTTCTAACATTTACAACTCATTGCAACGTACATCGTCCCTCATACTCTGTATCATAATATATGCTACTGTTTACATTTCAATATTAATTATTAATCCATTACTTTCCATTACAATATTATATACCCGATTTGTAAGTATTTTTTAGGGTTAATATCTTATTTGACAAATTTAAAACTTTTAAAATTATATATTTATGTCAAAGTAGAAAGTTAAACAAAAAAAATAATAATAATCGGGAATGAAGCGGCTTATATTTTATGTTAGTTATTGTATTAAATATACTTGTTCTAGAGACAAAAAAAAAGGAATGGAGCAAGTTGTATTTTACGCTTGTTATGTTTCTGTTACTACTCCATCCGTTCTTGAATTGTAGTCCAATTTTAATTGAGTTGTTCTTTTTTATTAGTCTCTTTTGGAATATTTTCTTATTTGTCTAACATTTATCCCCTTTATATCCTTATAAATATCTCAAAGGGCAACGACCCGCTTGTTTACTTAAACTTTTATCCCCATTATACCCCCAATTATTTTTCTCTCCTACCCACACGGGTTATATTTTATTAAAATTCATGTGACAATTGTATTTTATTGGATTGTCTTAGATTCCGAAAGGGATTAACGTTCAAGAACGGAGGAAGTTTGTATTTTACCCTTTTGTACAGAATGAAAATTACGTAAACGGTCTATTTTTTTCACAAATACGTACCATAGTAAAACACTAAGTCTAAAAATAAGGACCATATGTAGGTTATAAAAAAAAATTCAATAGTTTCATCCTTCCAAGTATTACCAGTGAGAGGCCATAAAAAAAATCACTCGTGAACCCATATTATGTCTCTTTAATATGTGGACTTAATACAAACTTAAACCAACCTTGTTTTCTTGCTTCCTATTTTCCGTGTATCATTTAACGTGTTTGCTCTCTTTAACATCATTTTTTACTTTCATGTTCGTTTTTATTCTCTTTAACATAATTTTTTACTTTTTCATGTTTTGTGTTTCACACTCGGTTCATATTAGCATTTTTGGGACTAAGGTATTGTTGTTGTAATGAATTGTAGATATATCATGTCAACCCCCGCTCATTACCTATGTCGGAACCAAAATCTAAAATTTTATCTACTACACCATCCACCTAGGTGTACAAACTCGATCAGTACAAGGACTCACCTTACCCGCTTCACTACACATCTTACATCTCGAGTAACTATCTTAATAAGTATCTTTATTAATTATGTGTGTGCAAGTTTGTAACGCGAGTCTTATTAGCTCTTGAGTACCCTTAATGTTACAAATCACTAAAGTTAGGGAAAAACTTTTTTATACTAATAAATTACAGCTTAATTAAGGTTGCAACAATATTTGAAACTTTGATATTAATTACCAGTCTCAGTTATAGATAGTATATTTTAAAAGGTTTTAACTGTTTCCTAATTCAAAGCGGTGCTAACTTTAAAGAATCTCTTTTCTAAATGGTCCTCAATTATAAAATAACTCTAAAGTAGTAAATCATGATATAATCATAGCTGAAAGCAATTTAACTCTAACGTAGTTAATCATGATATAATTATAGTGACACATTTATGTAATAACTGAAAGTTTGATAAATTTTAATTTTCAAAAATAAAAGTGGGCTACATTACTGTTAGAGAGATTACATAACTATGTTGAAAATATTAAGTGCCCAAAATTGCATTGTGAACAATTAAATTTTTTTTCTAGTAATTAATAGACAAACAAATATTTTTGTATTACTTATTTTATTTAGTTCATTTTTACCAAAATGGAAATGTAGAGAATGATGATTTTTCTTTCCTATATTTTATGAAGGATATTTGAAAAAAATATCAAAGGAGATTCTGCATGCATGATATTACATCAAGTTAAAAACTACAATATCCCTTATATATCCTTTATCATATATGAAGTATATTGTAAGTATAAGATTTTGTTTTCATCTTAAATTATTGAATTCTCCTATTTAATTGTTTTTTATATCAATTTTTTGTTTAGAATACCCTGAATTTTTCATCCAACCTAATTTGTTAGCTTCTTGTTAATTTTTCATACTGGAACACAATATTATTTTAAATATACAAATACATAGTATTAAATAAATATAGGGTTAATAAATTAAAGTTTGGAAAGATTTGTAGTATTATATATGTTTTTTTTTATTTATCATGTTGCATAATATTTCTAGCCATATAGACATCAAAATAAAAATAAAAGTACTTCGTCGATTTCTTAACGTATTTAAAGTTTCCTTTTAAGGTTAATATATTTAAGTTATTACTAAACGTCTAAACGTATTAGTTAAGTGTACTATAATTTGGAATACATACTATAAAAATAAATTATTTCAAATATACAAAACTGAAGTACTAAATATAAGGTTACCAAAATTAAAGTACCCGTGCAATTGCACGGATATATTAATATTTTAAATCAAATAATTTGAATGTGTGATGTTATTTAACTCTTTTATTTACAAAGTGACATATTGCATATAATTTTTAAAAGTGACGGATTGCATAAAGGTTGCATATATAAGATGTCATCTAGCTCTTTGTTTTACTTTTTCTTTTTAATATACTACCTTAGCACCATCTAGAACTATTATCGATAATCAACATCAAGATTCTTAAGATTGATATCCTATTTTAAATCACTGATGGGATATGATCGAATCGGTATATCAGATCATTACGATCCTACAAATTTGATATTAGTGACATTGTTTTGTTTAATTTTTTATTGATTGATTTTTCCAATTTTGTTAATGGTTAATGGCAAATAATTTTTGAATGGTCCAGACACCTCTAATGGTTCGTGTGCAGAGAACCTACTTCACGTGAGAGCCAAAATAAGTTGATGTTCCTCCAAAGTCGTAGGTTTCACTAATTCACAATAAGACTCAATTTCATTATCATATATATTCCTGCAATAAAAAAATATATTAATTTCCCACAAGGTAAAGGATTATACTTGTGTTATTATGCGGGCCCAAAACCAATAATTTTCTCCATAACTCTTTTTAGATACGAGACCTTTATTGTTCATATAGTGACTATAATAGGTTAAACACCAAAATTCTTAGACATGGTAACCCTATTTTTTAAAAGTAAATTGTGACATAGAATCACATAATTCAAGCACAACATGTATCAGCGACACCAATTTGATATTTTTTTCATAATCATAATAAACATGCCAAAATAAATTAGGAACAAATTGTTGAACTTTTTTAGACATGGTCCAGAATAAATTTAGTGTGGACCAGGTCCACTTAAGAATTGTTGCAAAGTAAATTGTAAATGATGGTAAGATTTGGGTTTACTTAATTGCGTGTAACTTAGATTATCTCCGCGACATTTCCAACCTTAATTAATTAATTGATAAATTGATCATCATTGTTAATTCTAGTAATACTTTTCACAATATTGAGCAAGATTGTACTTGGTATTTGAATCCTGAATAAATATCTTTTAGTAAAAAGGATATTCAAATTTTCTGGAAACAAATCACTCTTATCATCTTGCAAACTAAAATTGCTTATGTAAGTAAAATAAGTTAAGTATATGGTCACATGAGAATGCTTTATTCTCATAATTTTATAACTTACATAGTCCTCTGTAATTATTAATATGAAGCAGTAATAAAATAACTAAAGGGTTAGTGTAAAGGTATGCTCGTATCACTCACGACATTGGCTGCTCCTTTCTCTCTCCTTTTTCTCTCTTCTCTCTCATCTTGCAGGGATTCAGTTTTCTTGGCCGTTTAGGCCGGAAGTATTCTAATTTCTTCGAAAATTAGACTATTTCCGATCCTTCTTCTTGTTTTTCATTGTTTTCTCTTCATGTTTATCTTGTTTTGGTTTCTTTTTTGTTGATTTGTTCCCAATTTATTCTTGAGTTGTTCCCAATTTATTTGGGTTTTTCACAGAGTTTTCTAGGTTATTGTTTCTCATCCATGGATGAAATTTATGTTAGGGTTTCAATTATTGGGAAGGAGAATTGGATTCATACAGGTTTAGGGTTTATCATCAACTCGTCGATCAGAACAATTGGGTGCGCAGATTGCCAAGGGCTCTACTTGGAAAGATGTGAATTTATCGAAAATCACTACTCGCGTTAAGTTATAAGCGCTGGAGTACGTATGAGATGTGCTTTAGGATGCAGAATAGTCATTGTTTTTATTGTAACAATTATGTATTTTGTTTGAATATGTGGTATGCAGATATATTTTATCATTATATATGTCGTATGGCTGATTATTAATGATATTGTTCTTCCCCTATCAAAAAATAAAATAAAATAACTGATTCCCTGACTTTCATAAATTTTTTCATTTAGAAAATTTCAAAGATATAAAGAATACCTATTATTATTATTATTATTATTATTATTATTATTATTATTATTATTATTATTATTAGCATAATGCTTTATACTTGTATCCTTCATCCCTTATTACGGAGTACTCCATACTCACTATTCAATATTGCCATAAATTGATACTTCGTATATTAGTTACCTTTGATAGACTTTTATTTTAAATCAATTGTCAATATTCGAAGGATTT
Organism: Spinacia oleracea; assembly: GCF_020520425.1. NCBI lineage: Eukaryota > Viridiplantae > Streptophyta > Magnoliopsida > Caryophyllales > Amaranthaceae > Spinacia > Spinacia oleracea. Next base: position 10,707,224 of record NC_079489.1, on the reverse strand, counting down.
GAAAAACTTCTCGATCATATATAACAATTATGGACTACCGCTTTCATCAATTACGTTAACGTACTCCGATCTTGTAATTGTCGTCCATATATTTAATTTATTTTCAAAAGGCATTAATGTGCATACCACAATGAAGAATATATATTTAATAATAAAAAATAAAAAGATACTGCATACCTTGGTGGTGCAAATTTAACAGGTAAGTTTTTAGCACCAAGACCTTCCTTTTAATTTCCTTATTACTCAACTTTCTTCAATTCTTACAATTTTTGCATGAATTATATTGCCAATTGGTTTTAGTTTCGATACCGACTATTATAGCAAGTGCACATAAAAGCGTTCTTGGTGAATTTGTAAGTAAAGTCATAATTTTACCAATCTAATATAAAAAAAATCAATATTACTTAGGAGTTAGGATGTTGTAAAGTGGATAATTTGGAATCTAATACCTTAGTTTTCTCGCATATCTCCTCTAACTGTACTCTTTTAAACATTACCAAAACTCATTAGATATAGAATGTGAATTTTATTTGACAAATGAGTGAGTTTTTATGAATGACAATCATCCACATCAGCAATACTGCCAAAATATTTAAAAAGATAACGTTTAAGTATATAGTGCAAGTATATTCGATGTAATATATATTCGTATTTATATAATAATAATAATATAGGAATTGTAAAGAACACATAAAATGTTATATTTTTTTAACGCAATAACAGTTCAAATCATTCCATTTTAGCTATAGAAAATATGTAAATTAAATCCTTCTATATATATATATATATATATATATATATATATATATATATATATATATATATATATATATATATATATATATATATATATATATATATATATATATATATATATATATATGATCACTTTACGTAGGGATGTTGTACGGACAAGTTTGTGGTACTTGTACACCAAAGTTAATCAGAGTAATTGCACGGTCCCTATATATATTGTTAATTTGCTAAAATATGTATTTTTAAATTTTGATAAAAATTGGTCAGAGTATATAAATGTTAAACTTTGGAATATTATATGAAGAATATATGAAGTATGGTAAATTATTTCTTTTCTCTAATGAAGATAAAAATATATGATATATACGATATAAAAATATACGTAGTACGATACATGGAGTATATGGTAAGTTCATATTTTTTTTGCGAAAAACCTTTGATTTTTTTGCGATTTATCATTTTTAGGGTTTTATTTTATTAGGATTTATGAATTTGACATTTTTAATTCATCAATTAAGATAATTTATTTGTTTAATTTCCAGTGATTTTGAATTTAGGGTTCTTATTTTTATCCTTTTTCTAATTTTATCCTTACTTTCCAATGATTTTGAATTTAGGATTCTTATTTTTATCCCTTTTGTAATTTACTGTTTGACAGAAACAGAGGAAATCCGTCATGTTTAGAAAAAATTTACCCTCCCTTTTTCGGATCTTCGTCATCATCTCCAGCTTCCAAGTATAATTTCTTGTCAATTTTTTCCCATATTTTTATCAATTTATAATGCTTATATTACTTGATTTTCTATTACCTGTTTGTTCCCTCATTTCTGGATTTAGAATTTCAGGTGTATGATTGGTTGAGTTGATTTATCGATGTAATTAACTTAAATTTATCATCAATAAGGAATACCTATTGGCTAATTGTTGGTATTTTGTTGAAATTTGAGTGCTTTCTTCTTGCCCATTTTGATTTGTACTGTGAATTTGTAATTGACTTTATTGACTTTTTTTTATTGGTTTGTTATAGTGGCTTCAATGCCAGTTAATGCAAAAGACCAGATCATTATGCCGAAAAGTTGTATCGACTGCGCTGTTAGGTCTTACTGGTGGTGTTGCGTTGAGTGTCGTTGATGACCTTGCTATCTAGTATCTACCAGGGTTGTAGCAGGTATTTTTCATCTTGTTATTCGTAATTTTTTATTTGAAGTGAAAATGGCAAAAGCCATGTTTAACGTGGTTGGTAATGAGATATTGAGATGTGACTCGTGAGTGGTTGTTACTTGTTAGTATAGGAGGAGAAGATCGATGGAAAGTTGGAAACTGGGTTTCGAGGTTGTGAATTGAATATGGTGTAATTGGTGCGTGTACTAGTTTTTCTTGCACAACATTTGTGGATATTTGAGAGTTGGGTGCACGGGTATCCTGTTATTCTTCCAGTTCTATTGTTGATTTATGTATATTCCAATTGTTAAGTTCATTAGCAGGCGAATCTCGATTCTTGACATTTTAGTATCGTTGTAGACAGTGGCGGACCTTGAACGGTTTTATGAGGGGGGCGGTAGAAAAAAATTAAGCAATATACTATGTAATTATATAATTATACACAAATTTTGGGGGGGGCCGTAACTAAAATTACACTATAAAAATTTCAGCAGGGGGGCCAGGCCCACCCCAGCCATACATAAGATCCGCCATTGGTTGTAGATCGAATACCTATAAATGTTCGTTTCTTTATGGTACGTAAATCTAGGCAATGATATATGCTCTTAGGGTTGTATATAAGCAAAATCGTTTTGCTTATAACTGATTTAATTTTTAACGCATTCTACGGAGTATTCTGTGATGTTTTTTTCGGGGTTGGGGAGTGGGGACTGAAGTTTTGAAGTTGAGTAACCCTATTTAACTATATTTCTCATACTAAGTAACCTGAGTTTGGGAAGTACACTCAAGCTGGTAAGAATAACCACCTAGAAAATAAATAAAAACACTCAAGGATCCGCATTGATTGAACCAATTACTTTCTTTTGTGATTAGTAATTTTAAAATGTGTAAATTATTGATATATAGAATTTTAGTGATGATCCTTGGCTCATGAAGATCCTAGATTGAGAGCAGGGAGGTGAAATTTAAATGGTTAATTGATTGTCAATTCTGGAGTTGAGGAGGCATTTTTCCAATTTAGTCAATGTCTACGGTGTGTGGGAAGAGAGAGACTTAATCGGAGGGAAACGTGCAGGAAAGAGAGAGAAGAAAAATAGCATGTTACCAACTGTGTTGGAAATTGGAGAGCAGAGGAAACAAGGGGAGGTAAGAATAGGATCAAGGGTGTGAGAACCTCGTAAACACAGATAATCTAGAGCTAGGTTTACGTTTACCCAAGGGCCAAGGGTAATTATTTGCTAATTTGAAGCTAACAATTTTTATTTGGGTCTCTTGAGCTACGTGTTTTGATTTATTTGGGTCTCTTGGGATATGTGTTTTGATTTATTTGTGTAATTGCGTATATTATCTCAAGTTAATCAAAGTGTAACATGGACAAAACAAAATTCACACCGTAGCACATCAAAACATATAAATTTCAGATCACAATACCTTATTTCAGATGAAAAGAACAAATTCTTTGTGGGGATAAAGAATCTTACAGAAGAGTGTTGACAAGTATTGTGACATAGAGAGAGTACCATGATAAGGGAGTTCACAAGATAATGTATTATGCGTAAGTGAGATATTAGCGGAGAACGATCATACTACACGTATCTTGGCGGATTATTCCACTTACTATAGATTAAGTTTAGGATGCAATTTTTTAGGATAACATTAAACATTTACAAGGTCTATCTTTAACTGTGGTAGAAGATTCACATCTTTAAGCTTATACACTCAGCAACATAGGAAAATTTTCAGCAATCACACAACATCCTTATATATGGTAGAGTGCTCATCAGGCTCCATCTTTTCCGAGAATCTCAAATCTTCAGGTAAGGTTTTATGGATCTGCACCAGTTAAGAGGATTCCATCATTCTCGGAAATAAATTCCAAGGATATCAGCTACTTCAAGAGTATATTATAGCACAAATAACACGAGGACCAGTTTACGTAAACAAAATACAGGTTGACTTGACGATATCAGCTACTTCAAGGGTCTAATTTCAATGATAATAAATAACCAGCCTAAACAACCTGAACAAGGTACAATTGATAAACCACAAGGGTACATCTTTATCAAATATTAGTGTACATATATACTTCAACCTCAAATATCTAAATAGGACTACCATGTGTAAATATCTAATCTACATGCTAAGAACAAAATAAAGATCATATTGTTGAACACAATATTTGCGAGCTTTGCTTACCTGGTATTGTTCTTGATAACATGATGTATCACAGTAGGTACTCATTGCTATATTGCTTGCTTGTTCAACCTTTACCTTCATACCCGTTCTTTACACTTACCTCACATCACCTTGTCTTACAAGTTGATGCAAGGACCTTTGCGGCCGCCAGGAGCTTTCCCGCACCAAGCACATTTTGATAGAGGTTGGACCAACGACATCTTTATCGATCCAAGTGTAATGTATTGCAACTTTGCTTAAAGAAAATGGTCATTGAAGATGACATTATTGAAGTTTCCAACAGAGAGGATGGAAATGCATGGCAATGCAGAGGAGTGACTTCACTTCCCTTTTGTCCAACATGCTCATTTGCAAGCTACATATGTATACATAATCACTTGCAAGCATGTTTTTATTGGCTCTGTATAAGTCTTTTTTTGCTCTTTAACAAAATTATGCAATCTTAATTAAACTTTAGATCTTTTGGTTGCAGTTTTTTCTAGAGGAATATGGAAGAGGTTAAAACCTTTTATGTCTATTAAGTCCAATTTATAATTATACATACAATTTTAAGAATCGACGATATTTTCCCATTTTCCCTAAAATTGTAAGTACCCATCATCTACATAAGAGACTTATATATCTTGGGGGACCGTGCGCGCTAGCGCACGGGCCAACAACTAGTTAGCTCAAATGCTAGTTTTGCTTGGTACCACCGACAGACCACATTTGACACCAGCGCTTCTCCTCCCTCTTCCTCCGCATCTCTTTATTGGGATTCATTTCTTTGTTAGGTTCACATTGATAAAATTAACTTATGCGGGTATATACAATGTCGCAGGTGTGTGGGGTAGAGGTAAAAATATTTTTAATTAAAAATAAGTAAAAATATTAATATATTTAGTTTACAAAAAGGTTCAATTAAAACTTTGAATTAATTGAAATAGTTTACAAAGTTACTACCACATAAATAAGTAAATATGATTTTTGAAGTTTATACTTGCATGCATAACTGAATCAGTTTTGTACTTCGTAAATAATTTTATGTAATTTTGTAAATGGTTTCATGTAATTGAATTTTAATTAAGTTGTTGTAAATAGTTATCTGGAGAGTTAAGACCACCATGAAAACATCTCATACAATCACTATAATCAACTACACTTCTCACATCCCCTCTGATAACAACAATCATGTACTCCACTCATGTTGTTCCTACGTTTGGAATCTGTCGAATTCCATTCATTATGTTTGCCTAACCATCCTTGAACATTTTTGCTCAACCATGATGTCAAAGATTTTTGAAATTGAAATTCCCTAATACCTCTTTTTTGCTCCAAGTTTTCTTTTGATATATAAAACTCAAGTTCGGCAAGTAAAAGTAATCACAAGACCCAACATTATTAGCATCTGGAAAAACCTCAAACTTAGTAGGACGGGAGGATGATGAATATCGACCTTCAATATACATAACTGGTTTTGCAACTACAGATGGCTCATAGGATGACAACAGAGTATCTGAAGGAGACTCATCAAACGTAACTAGAGTAGCAAGAGGTGGTACTAGTGAAGTCTCGATGACTAAAGAAAGTTGCGCAGAACTAGATGGAGCAGCAGAATGTGGTGGTATTGGTGAAGTCTCGATGACCGAAGAAAGTTGCAGAGAACTAGATAGAGCAGCAGCAGAAGGAGAAGATTCCATTAAAGATGCATTCTAGAGTATATATGTTGATTGATTAACATTTAAAAGTGAATTTTTTTTTTTGCTAATTACTACCTTAAAAAGTTTCAACTTTTTTAATTATCACTTTATAAGTTCTATTTTCAAAATTAACACCTTAATTTTACTAATGTTTTCAAAATCATCACCTGATATTCAAGTAGGAACACTATACGAGTGGGGTGAATTGTAAAAGGAACTTTAGTTAAAGTTTTTGCAAAACTTAATCAATTGAGGAACAGTGAACCAAATAAGCAGTATATATGTAATCTGAGGAAACTTATTAGTAAAAGAACCTCAAATTCTTTGACATATTACAATACCTCAATTACAACCTACTCCTTACATTCTAACCCGAATTCAACTCAAACTCAAGTTCCCACAGTGACTCCCTTCAATCACTGCGTTTCTCTGTCTCTCTCACAACTCGGACTAAACTCTAAGTCTAACTCGGTTCACTCAACCCTTTGAACATAAATTATGACTTGATAAATAATAAAACTCTCGTGTTTAATAATGCTTAGCTTAGTGAAATTAGGAACTCATAAACACTTAGATAGCTTAACCGACTCTTTACCCACTTAGATAGTTATAAGGGTCACTCCTATTTACCCACTCTTAATCTCTCTCTTCATCCACCTCATCACCCTCTCTTAATAAGAGTTACCTATCAAAAAATCCAAGAAATAACTATCTCTTAGTTACTCCCTCTTAAACAACTTTTACATGTATTTATTTTTATTTTTTGTAACAAAAATGTCAAAAAATGGTATAATATTCCCACAATCATCCACCTCATCCCACTCTTGTTTTTAAGAGCTACCTCTTATTTAGAGGAAGTCCCAATCAACCTCTAAATAAGAGGTAGTTAAGAGTTAGCTCTTATTTTTTAAGAGATAACTCTTAAATTTTCTCTCTCTTTAAGAGTGGGTTAAGAGATACCTCAATTGATGCTTTTAAAAAATATATGTCAAGCATTTTTAAAGGAACCAAACCATGTCATCTCCATGATTCTCTCAACCGTTACATGAGCAACCACTTACCAAGAGACGATTAAAACATATGAGAAAAATGTGGGGAAAACCACCTCAAAACAATTAGTTTGTTTAATGCTTGAAGAACAAGCCAGACTTATTTAAACATGTAAAGCAAGTATACAAACTTTTGTAAAAGACGGTCTTACGGGAAAGACCGCCTCGATGGCACATCAACTGCCACACAAGCTGCCAGGTGAAATGCTGACGTCAGCATCCAAAAATAAAAATATATATAATATTTATGATTTATTTTCATTTCATTTTCCAAAACCTAATTCGTTTCTTTCTCTCTCCTAATTCTCTGCCCCTCTCTCTCTCTCCTAAAAGAAGAATTGCTCCTCTCTCCTCCGTAACTAAAGGATCGGTGGCGATGGTGGAACTGCCGATCTTTCGGCGGCGTCAGGCTTAATTGTCGGACCTCCACCGCGCCTCGTGTCGGATTATCGTCGTTTACCGTCAAAGCGGCTGCAGGTACGGTGGTTTTCGTCGACAAGTCCGAAGCGAAGACGATTGTTTGAAGTTCAGGATACTCAAAGCCGCCAGCGCCTCCTTGCCACCGCCGGAAACTTCAGGTTTTTATTGCTTTTAGGTTTTTTATTTTAATTTTTTTGAAACTTTAAGCTTATTGGATTTGTGGTGTTCGTTTGGTAGGTAGCGAGCAGTGGTGATAGAGGAAGGAGATCGATTTGCGGTGCGAGACGGAAAATAATTTCCTCAACCATGTCAATCGTCGTCTCCGTCGTCGTTCGATTCAACTCGCTCTTGTTGATGGTGGCTTGTTGAGGTAATTCTTCATTTAGTTAGGTTTTTTACTTTTAAGTTTGTGTTTTGGAATGTCGATAGAATTTGATTGATTTTTGATGTATGTGATGTTATCTCGCAGCGGCAGGCCTGTGTTCCTCCTCTTTCTGGAAAAACAGTGTGCAAACCAGCTCCATTTTGTTGGTCTTGCGGCGGTGGCGGATGTGACTTGCTGTTGGTTGTGCGGTGTTGTTGGTGGTGTTCGAATGTTTGAACAAATTGCAGAAATAAGTTTGATATTTGAAAGATTATGTGGTTGCTGTTGGTAGGTGGTGATGATGATGTTGTTGTTGTTGTTGGTAGGTTATGATGATGTTGTTGTTGGATGCACTATACAATCAGTGATGTAGACATGTAGTAGTGCGGCTGATGCTTTGTTGGATGTCCTTTAGATGCCTTGACAGAGGTGGAGTTCAAAATGGCAGCTTGGTAGCCTCTTCGTTCGTTCATCTCCATATTTAGTTAATGATTTATGTAATAACTAGATTAGATCCCGTGCACGCACGGATTTTGATCATTTTTTCACAAAATATTTAGTTGAATATTTCCCCAATTACTGCATAGTTATAACAATTTTTAACATACTCATTTGTTCATCTAATATGCACATTTAAAAAGCTAATATGATCATTTGACCAAAATATTGAGTGATATATTTTATATTATTAATATAGAGATTTGACTAAAATATTAACAATTTACAATAATTATGATTACGTCGTATCTATTCTTGCCATAATGTATAAACTAAATTTTGTTTCCATACATAAATAGTTTATATAAAAGAAGGTAGAGAATAAAAATAAAATAAAATATATACACTTTTTTAGGAAAGTGGTTTTGGCGGGAAAAAATCGCACCAGGAATTGACACGTGTCATTCCTGGTGTCTCTTTTAGGATATAGTAATAGATTTTAGTTAATTTCGTGTAAGCTATGTTTAATTTTGTTTTAAGTTGAGAAAAAATCCATTTTAGTTAAGAAATAAAATTGTTTAGTTATTTTTTTTTGTATTTATCTCAATTTTTATAATTTGTATTTTGGTGTTGGGCTTCCTAGTTATGAATAACTTTGTTTTATTATTTCTCGAGTATTAGTTAAGATTTTTTGAGTACTAGTTACGATTTTTTGAGCTATAGTTATGATTTTGTAATTTTTGTTTACGATTTTCTAAATTTTAATTAATATTTTTCTAGTTTTAGTTATGTGTTTTCGAGTTTAGTTACTATTTTCTAAATTTTAGTTATCATTTCAGAAGTTTTAGTCAAGGTTTTATGAGGTTTAGTTATGATTAGTTAATCAACGTAACTAAGTAGTTAACTTGAAATTCAATTAGTTAACAACTTGAATCAATTAGTTAAGCACTGAAATTAATATTTTTCAGATATAAAGAAAATATGCGATAAGCCTTAAATTCAATTAGTTAAGCATTGGACCAATTAGTTACGCAATGAAACTAATTAGTTAAGCACTTGACCAATTAGTTACGCAATGAAACCAATTAGTTAAGCACTGTGACCAATTAGTTAAGCACTGAGACCAATTAGTTACGCAATGAAACATATGATTTAGTTATTTTTTGCACTGAAGTCATTTTTAGTTTAGTTAAAAATAATTATATTTTAGTTAAGAATTTCTGAGTTTTTGTTATGATTTTCTTAGGTTTAGTTAAGAATTATTTCGTTTTGTTTAAGATTTTTCTTACTTTTTTTCTTAAAATAGTTTTAGTTAACCTTTCTGAATATTTGTTACTCCGTGTATGTTTTAAAGTTTCAGTTAAGATTTCAAAAGTTGTAGTTAAAAGTGAAATCGTTTTAGTTAAACAAAGAAACCAATTAGTTAAACATTGGAACTAATTAGTTAATCAATGCAACCAATTAGTAAAACAATGGAACCAATTAGTTAAGCACTGAAACTAATTAGTTAAGAAATACAACCAATTAGTTAAGCAATGGAGCCAATTGGTTAAGCATTGAGGCCAATTAGTTAAACACTGGAATAAATTAGTTAAGCTTTGTAACTAATTAGTTAAGCAATGAAACCAATAAGTTTACAGTATAAAGAAAGTATTAGTTAAGCCTGAAATCCAATTAGTTAAGCCTTAAAGCCAATTAGTTAAGCAATGGAACGAATTATGGAACCAATTAGTTAAGCAACGAAACCAATTAGTTAAGAAATGGAACCAATTAGTTAAGCACTGAAACTAATTAGTTAAGAAATACAACCAATTAGTTAGCAATGGAGCCAATTGGTTAAGCATAATTGAGGCCAATTAGTTAAGCACTAGAATCAATTAGTTAATCTTTGTAACTATTTAGTTAAGCAATGAAACCAATAAGTTTACGGTATAAAGAAAGTATTAGTTAAGCCTGAAATTTAATTAGTTAAGCCTGAAATCCAATTTGTTAAGCAATGGAACGAATTAGTTTAGCAATGGAACGAATTAGTTAAGCAATGAAACGATTTAGTTAAAACAATGGAATAAATTAGTTAAGCAATGAAACCAATTAGTTAAGAACTGAAACCAATTAGTTAAAAACTGTAACCAATTAGTTAAACACTGTAACCAATTAGTTAAAGAATGAAACTAATAAGTTTACCGATATAAAGAAAATATTTGATAAGCCTGAAATTCAATTAGTTAAGCAATGGAACCAATTAGTTAAGCACTAGAACCATTTAGTTAATCAAAGAAACCAATCATTTAAGCATTCAAACTAATTAGTTAAGTTATGTAACCAATTAATTAAGCAATTGAACTAATTAGTTAAGCAATGTAACCAATAAGTTTACAGATATAAAGAAAGTATTTGTTAACCAACAATTAATTTTTTGAGCTTTAGTTAAAATTTCAGCGGTTTTAGTTACGTGATTTTGCGTTTTAGTCAAGATTTTAGAAGGATTAGTTATGATTTTAGAAGTTTTAGTTACATAGGCTTTTTTTAGTACTATATCAGAATTACTCAAATACGTGAATGACAAGTGTGCGGTCATCAAGGTAACACGACTGCTCAAGATAAGAGTTCAAGATTTAGCATAAGTCAAATGTCATCTAAAAGCTTAACAATGCAACTCCACCAACTCAGCACGCCACAATGAACAAAGTTGATGCTTAAAAGAAAATCAATTTCTTGCTTTGGTACATAAATTCTTCAATCTTCAAATCAATTTCAAAGGTACATAAAATCTCACAGATTCAGAAAACTGATGTCAAAAGACGCTGATAATTTGTCGCTTATAACAAAAAAAATGCAACAATGTAACTAAAACACTTTATTTCATAACTAAATATAAACAAAATATAACTAAAACAAAATCTATACAAAAAAACTACAAGAGTACTTCATATTTCTTGAAATCCACTGAAATACATATGCGACTCCATTCCTCTCTCCGGCTTCCTCGCCGCCGCTAAATCCCCCATCCTATGCTCGCTGGTGGCAGCGTGGTTAGCGAGATTGGAGAAACAATGACAACATCAAATTCAACTCATCAACGAATTCAAATTAAAAACCACCACCAACGCAACGAATCAGAGACAAATCAAAAATAAAAATACCTAAATTCAGCACAATTGAGTAGTTCTAAGAAGAACACGATCTAGCCGCACCATCGCAATTTCCAGTCAAAAAATTTTAAATCGAAAAAATCAACAAAAGCCTAATTTATAAATCAAAAAATAATCAAAATTAATTTGAAAAATCAAAAAACTAAAAGAGTTGAAGAATCAAAAACCTAAAAGAATCGAAGAATCGAGGAAAGATGAAAGACTTACATTGAAACGGAACGACGGGGAGGAGCTCCCCTCAGAATCTGGTGCACCTCTTCCATTGAAGGAAGAGGCAAAGCTTCCAGACAACCACTTTGAGGAGAGAGAGGAAGCCAAAGATATTGAAGAGGCGGAGGATTTGAGGAGTTTGAACCAAGAGGGAGAAGAGAAGAGAGAGAAATGTATCATTTAGGCTAACAACGGAATGAGGAGAGAGAACTGGAATTTGGTTTTATTAGCGCGTAAGACCACGCGCGCGTGATTTTCACTGTTGGTCTTTTCTACACGCGCCCGTAGGGCGGTCCTAGCTAAAAGTTGCTGAAACAAGTAATCCATGGGGAACAAGGTTTTGTAAAAATGAATCCAAACAAAACTTGTCGTTTTTATATTTTGCATAAAACTCTTAATTTATTTAACTTGATTCTCTTTCAAAAATATGCTACGACTCAATTTGTTCCTTGTGTTCGATACACTTTACTTTAAGCTAATTAAAGGCTTACATAAACCTAAAATTAACACTCTTTACTTTTAGAATTATGCAGACTTATCTTGAAACTTAAACTCTGATGCTTAATAGCAGGTTCAAGCTCTGGAACTTGTGACAAGAACTCAAACTAAACTTTATGTTGAATGATTGTGCTTGAGTGTCTTGTTTATGTCTTTATGCCTTGTGCCTATGACCTATGTTAAACATTGGATCAAATGTTCCTTTTTGGAAACTCTATGCATCATAGGAACACGAAACATATTGTTAGGAGTATGTTTGTGTCATCAACCAAACACTTAAGGTTAACGCCACCTCTGAAAGGAAACTATTAAGTTTGTTGTTAGTGGGCCCCACTCCAACGGGGTATGTTAAGTGATATGATTTTGTTTAATTAAACGGACTTCACAAAACTTGGGTACGGAGTATTAATTAAGTAGTCGAACAGACCTAAACTAACAATTTGTTCAAACAAAACCAAACACTAAACCGAAATAGAAACACTAATTTAGGCCAATCCTTACATTATAGACCTCATGCCTCATGGACTCATGGTTTATGTTGAGTTTATTCGTACATTTACCTGGATGCATTGCGGAAACTATTTTTGATACACCTAATATTATATGTCCTTATGTAAACTAGATACTCCGTAGTGGATTAGTGAGTTTGCCAAAATAATTTCTCGTCATTATTTCTTTATTATATATAGACATAAATTACATGTCATATTCTCGTCATCGGGTTCAAATTTACAATATTATTCATGTAATTAAATTATCCGGTTTTTTCATGAAATACCCCTGAGTTTTGGCGTAATTCACCAAAATGCCCTTCAAGTTTCATTTCGATAATACATAAAATGCACCTAAAACAAAACTTAATACCTCAAAGATCCTTGATGACATCATCAACCCTTAATCAACCTAATTAATATCTAACTAACCCACCTTTTAACCCATTAACCCACCCATGTCTTTTTCCTTTTTCGTTAATTTCCTCTTCTCTCTCTCCTCTTCCCTCTTCTCTTTCCTCCATGGTTGCCATGGAAGCTACCTTCAACACCGTTCAACCACAGTTCGGCCACCGCCAGTGTCTTCAATCCTCCACCTCCACACCTCCACCACCTCCTTACTTTCTTTTTCCTTCCCACATCTCTCTTGTTCCTCTGGTTCGGTTCAAAATCAAAAACAAAATTGAGCCTTGTTCTTCTTCCTCTTATGTTCCTGCTCCTACTTATTCTTCATCTTCTCAAGAAACAAACTCCCGGCCTCTCTCCTTGTTAAGATAGAATATGTTAGATATTATTCTGTGAATATTCTGTAGAGTCCTAACTATGGTATGTTACCTAATATGTAACCTAGGGTTTAGGTAATGAGTTGTACTATATATATACGTGTGTTATTAATGAGAAGGATACGAGATTACACAATATTTGACATGGTATCATGAGCCTAGGTTAAAAACCCTAGATTTTTTTTCTTCCGCACGCGTTTGAGAGAGATTGAGAACAGCGAATTCCTTCGCTAATTGAGTACTGAGTTATTAGGAGTTACAAATTCCTAGAGTATAACAATGGGTAACGATGAGGAGCCACCACAAAAGACAATCGCCGCCGCCGTCGACCTAGACTACTATCTCGGGTCGGGTGACGACCCCGGTATTGTCATCACCCCTGTGAAACTTAGAGGAGCGTCGAACTACGATGAGTGGGCCAAAGCGGTTCGTCGCTCGATGATTTCAAAATTTAAATTTGGCTTCCTTGATGGTTCTGTGAAGGAACCCACGGCGGATGAGACAAAGATGAAACATTGGATTGCGGTAAATTCGATGGTGGTGTCTTGGATCACAAACACCATAGACGAGACTTTGCGTTCAAATCTGGAAGACTTTGATATTGCTCACGAGTTGTGGAGTCATTTGAGGACGCGGTACTGCGTTGTGTCGGGCACTAGGGTTTGTCATATTAAGATGGCTCTGAGTGGCTGCAAACAGGGCACGTCGGAGAGCGTCATGGAGTACTATGGCCGCTTGTCGAAGGTATGGAAGGAGTACGTACAGTATGCACGAGTACAAAGGTGTATATGTGCGGGTTGTACATGCAACATAGTGAAGCAAGTGGGGGACATTCATGATGAAGATCGTCTGCACTATTTCCTAATTGGCCTAGATGATCATTATGAAGCCATTCGTGCCCAACTGTTAGCACGATCGCCGTTGCCAGGCCTCGACGAGGCGTACCAGACGGTTATGAATACCGAGACCATGCGCGCCAAGGCAACGAGGGGTACGGAGAGTGTCGTGGCTTTCAAGGTCGAGACTAAGGCGCGGTCGAGGTCGGGAGATGCGAGTGACACATTTTATGGTCATTGCAACCGTGAGGGTCATGAGGAAGAAACTTGTTATCAGCTGATTGGATTTCCAGAATGGTGGGATGAGAAGAAACGAGGTGGACGAGGGCCTGGTCGAGGAGGCAGGCCGACAGTTAGAGGAGGCAGAGGAGGTCGTGGGGCAGCGCCGTCGACCAGTGGTGTCGCTCGTGCCAATGCCGTGAGCAATGCCACAGGAGGGGCGACAACCACTGTGACGAGAGGAGGCGGATCGCAGGGCGTAGTGACGACAACCAATCATGATCTTGTTGGTGTGACGAAGGAGCAAGTCCAGCAAATTGTTGACATCTTGTCACGACCACCAAACAAGTTGCAAGGTAATCTTGATTTACGATGGATTGTTGGCAGTGGGGCCTCACGTCATGTAACGGGTGATATTTCAATTCTGAGAAATATCAAAACATCAAGAACTCAACAGGTTGTGCTACCAGGCGGTCAACCTGCAAATTCAAATCAATATGGTTCGGTGGTCTTGGAGGATGGTTTCGTGCTCGATAATGTTCTATTTGTGCCTAAATTGAACTGCAATTTAATTTCTGTAACTCAATTAAGTGACGAATTACATTGTGCTGCTCAATTTACTAACAAAATGTGTGTTCTTCAGGACCGCTCGACGAGGATGGTGATTGGCGTGGGTGATCGACATGAAGGACTATATTTTTCCGTGGGGCTCCGAGGGTTCGTGTGCTAGCAGTGGAGTGTGTGGTCGACTTGTGGCATCAACGTATGGGGCATCCGTCGGAAAAAGTGTTGCAGTTCCTTCCTCCTGTGAGTCATAAGATTAGGAAGAATAAAAACATTTGTGATGTATGCCCACGGGCGAAACAATGTAGGGAGAGTTTTCCAAATAGTGATAGTCGTGCAAGTCGCCCATTCGATCTTGTTCACCTTGATTTATGGGGGCCTTACAAAACACCCTCGTCGAGTGGGGCGAAGTATTTTCTTACCATTGTGGATGATTATTCTAGAGGTGTGTGGATTTATTTATTGTGCAATAAAATGGAAGTTGAATCGTCGTTTCTTAATTTTGTTGCCATGGTTAAATGTCAGTTTAATCAATCCCTGAGAGTTGTTCGTAGTGACAATGGTACTGAGTTTAATTGGTTGCAAGGTTATTTTCTAAAAAATGGGATTTTGTTTGAGTCGTCGTGTGTTGGGACACCTCAACAGAATGGGAGAGTCGAGAGGAAGCACCAACATATTTTGAATGTTGGGAGAGCGTTATGGTTTCAAGGGAATCTTCCTATATTTTGGGGGGAATGTATTCTAGCTGCTTGTCACTTGATCAATCGTACACCTACACCGGTCCTTGACAATAAAAACCCTTATGAGATGTTATTTGGAAAACCACCATCGTATGTGTCTATCCGGGTATTTGGGTGTCTGTGTTATGCGTATAATCTCCGGAGTAAAGGGGATAAGTTTGCGTCTCGTGGTCGCAAATGTGTGTTTTTGGGTTACCCGTTTGGCAGGGAGGGATGGCAACTGTACGACCTAGAGACACACGAGTTCTTTGTCTCACGGGATGTCAAATTTCATGAACGGGCGTTTCCATTCGCAGACACGTCGACTATGTCGCCTGCACTGCAGGAGGGTGATGGGGTGATTGACCAGTGGGGTTTGGATGAGAGTGGGACTGGATGTGCTCAGGAGGTGTCGCCTGCAGGTGACAATGAGGAGGTGTCGTCTCCTGCGGGTGACATGGAGGAGGTGTCGTCGCCTGCGGGTGACACGGAGGAGGTCTTGTCGCCTGTGAGGGCGGAACAACAACATGATACACCTAGTCGAGTGGAGTCAGACGTCGTCTCATCAACGACAGGTGTGGATGAGACGACGGGTAGTGATGAGAGTGAGACAAGGCAGTGTGTGGAGGATACGGAGTTAGGAAGGGGGAAGCGTGCGAAGTTTCCGTCGACAAAACTGAAAGACTGTGTGATACATACAATACGGGAAAAATATAGTACTTCCGACAAAACACCTACGGCGTCACCACCCTCAGGCACTCCTTATCCTATCACATATTTTGTTAATTATGAGCGTTTTTCGTCAAAGCACAGGCATTATATAGCAGCATTGCAAGAAGGGCAAGTTCCTAAGAGTTTTAAACAAGCGATGCAGCATGAGGGGTGGCGTCAAGCAATGGCTGCTGAAATCGACGCGTTGGAGGAACAGGGGACATGGACGTTGGAAAATTTAGCGGAAGGGAAGAAAGCACTGGGGAGTAAATGGGTGTATACTGAGAAGCGTGATGAGGATGGGAATTTGTTGAGACTGAAGGCCCGATTGGTATGTCTGGGGAATCATCAGGAGGAAGGGTTGGATTATAATGAGACGTTTTCTTCCGTCGCGAAGATGGCTACAGTTCGGACTTTCCTAGCTGTCGCAGCTGTCAAACAGTGGGACGTGCATCAGATGGACGTCCACAACGCTTTCTTGCATGGTGACTTAGAGGAAGAGATTTATATGAAGATTCCTCCTGGATTTCAGAAGAATAATTCTGACAAGGTGTGTCGAATGAGAAAGTCGTTGTATGGGTTGAAACAAGCACCTAGATGTTGGTTCCAGAAGTTGTCGACTGCACTGACGCATTATGGCTTTCGACAGTCGCTGTCGGATTATTCGCTCTTTACCCTGTCTAAAGGTACGTTGCAGCTGTGTGTGCTCATCTATGTGGACGACATGATTGTCGCAGGCAATAATAAGGTTGCTCTTGAGAATTTTAAGGCGTACTTGAGGGAGTGCTTTAAAATGAAGGATCTCGGGACTCTAAAGTACTTTCTTGGGTTAGAGGTGGCACGCAGTAGTCAGGGGTTCTATGTGTGTCAGAGAAAATATGCCCTCGACATCATCTCAGAGGCTGGATTGTTGGGAGCAAAGCCTGTGGACTTTCCTATGGAACAGATTCATAAGTTGGCATTGGCAGATGGGCCAGATATGTCGGATGGTGAGCAGTATAGGCGACTGATCGGACATCTGGTTTATTTGGCTGTCACACGGCCAGACGTCGCCTACTCCGTACATGTATTATCCCAATTCATGCAAGCACCAAAGGAGGCACATTGGGAAGCAGGTTTGCGAGTCGTGAGATACTTAAAGAAGTGTTCGGGACAAGGTATATTACTTAGGTCGGACAGTGCGTTGCAGTTGGAGGGGTGGTGCGATTCAGATTGGGCAGGTTGTCCAATGACGCGTCGGTCGGTGACTGGATGGTTTGTGTTACTTGGGATGTCGCCAGTTTCTTGGAAGACCAAGAAACAACATACTGTTTCTCGATCGTCTGCTGAGGCAGAATATCGGTCGATGGCAGCTCTGACGTGTGAATTGAAGTGGTTGAAACAACTCCTATGCGACTTGGGGGTGACACACGACCAAGGTATGAGGATGTACTGCGACAGTCAGTCTGCGTTGCATATCGCACAGAATCCGGTGTTTCATGAAAGGACAAAACACATCGAGTCAGATTGTCATTTCATTCGAGATGCAATCAAGGAAGGGGTCATCAGTCCGTCGTATGTGTCGACGAAGGTTCAGTTAGCAGATATCTTCACTAAAGCGTTAGGGAAGGCGCAATTTGAGTTTTTTTTGAACAAGATGGGCATTCGAGATCTTCATGCTCCACCTTGAGGGGGGATGTTCAGATAGAATATGTTAGATATTATTCTGTGAATATTCTGTAAAGTCCTAACTATGGTATGTTACCTAATATGTAACCTAGGGTTTAGGTAATGAGTTGTACTATATATATACGTGTGTTATTAATGAGAAGGATACGAGATTACACAATATTTTACACTCCTACTCCTTCTCAACCCCCCCCCCCCCATTCCCACCAGTCAATTGCCATCATCAAACCTTACAATGTCGTCCTCTTTGATTCTAAGAACATCCAAATCATCAATTAATTTAATCCCCACCACCCAACACCTCCCTGTTCGCCATCTATCCACCGCCGCGAGTGGTGGCGCTATTCAGGGGGATCCACAACCGTCTTCCTCCGTGGATTATTGCACCTTTGTCTTCTTCGGCGAAGATGGGTTGAATTTCTTGTTCGTTTTAAATGGGTGATCGGAGTTGTAAATTGAATTGTAGAAATTGAATCATAAGCAAATAGGTGGTCAATTTTTTTTCTTTTCGGGTAAGCAAATTGAATTGTAGAAATTAGGGGGATCCAATTGGGGAGCCTAATTCGAGAATTGGGGAATTATGGAGGTTGAAGCATGGAGGAGTGAGAAATCTTGAGCTTAGATTTAATGGTGGTGGATAGATGTTGTTGGTCTATTTCGGCTAACAAAAATGAAGCAACATGGTGGTGGGTTAATGGAAGAAGGAAAGGGGGGAGAGAAAAGAAAAAGAAAATGGTGGGTTTGTGTGTCAATGGATGAGTTAATTAATTTTGTTAATTGGTGGGTTGATAAGGGGTTAATTAGAGATAAGGTGGGTTAAATTAGACGTTAATTGGTTGATTATGGGGTTGATGATGTCATTAAGTTTTTGTGTAAGACCGCCTAACGGACCATTTTTTTGGTACTAACTAAACTAGTGTAAAACATAAAAGTAATAAAATCATAACTAATTGAATAACAAAATAGTTAAGGTATAAAGATAAATAGTTAATTTTATGTGTCGAATAGTTATTACTTTTGAACAAACTTATTATTAACTACAACTCATAAAATCTTAACTAATTGATCTTATGGCTTAACTAATCAGTTTCATTGTTTAACTAATTGGTTCAGTGCTTAACTAATTGGTTTCGTTGCTTAACTAATTGAATTTTTGACTTAACTAATTGGTTTCAGTGGTTACTAATTAGTTAAAGTGCATAACTAATTGGTTCCAGTGCATAAAAGTGGTCTAACCGTTAAACCGTCTTTCCTAAAAATTTGTAAAATTTTAATCAGGTTCTATATAAGTATATTTTCCTATATTTATTTTGTTGCAACAAGGTCCATAAGTTCCAATCATGTCATATTGGATCAATCACGAGTAATCAGGTCCATTAAATTCATATAAGTTTAGGTATCATCCAACAAAGAGAATACACCCTAAAATCCCAAAATCTCTTATGGACCTCCACCTCCACTAGCTAGCAAATCTTTTCTTTCCTATGTGCTTATTAATTTTCATTATCATATATTAGAGGTGTTCAACACCTAGAGAAATCATGAAGTTAAGCATCATACAAAGTTCATTTGTGATAATATAGATTAATGTTAGCTTTAATTTGCCTCTATATATGTTAGCCTTTGACAAATATCAATAGTTGAACTTTGGACGCATGAATGGTGAGGCATCTAATCTGATCTTCTTACCCTTGTGCTATTCTTGTTGATTCTTCGTGGACATTCATGATTCGAATCTATTCACAACAGCCTATACTTTTGAGAAAGAGTATACTTGTACAGTTGTACTCCGTATATTTTTTTCAAGGCAATACTTGTCGTTACCAAAATAAATATCGAGGTATTTAGATTTAATATTTATATATATCGACTAAAAAGCTTTGAATAAGGTGAAAACTATAATTTAAAAAGGAAACGGAGAACCAATATGAGTCCAAATAATCAGTTAGGCTATCTAAATGTTTCTCGTGTCATTAATTTATAACAGTTTTTGTAGTTTTCCAACTCTCTAAACTGATTTTTGGTTTCTTTACTTTTAAATTAGTTTCATTGACTTACTTTTTACTAGTTTTTCTCTACTCTTAGCTCGAACTAAGTCTTATCCCTTACGATGCACTTATTTTTGTTACTTTTAGAAAATTAGTTAAGTTGTCTATGTAATAAAGGAAACTAAGAATGAAAATCGAAAGCTTTAAAACAACGGAACCGGATGAGTTTGGAGTTTGATGAATTTGTTCAATTAAAATTGGAATGTAAAACTTGTGAATCCGCAACACAAGGTCACCTATCCTATGACTGCTCCAAGAAGAGTATGGTTTACTTTGTGGACTCGCAGTTTCTGAACATATGAACTCTCTATAAGAAGAAAAAAAGTGACTTTGATGATATGATATGATATGAGTATTACATCAAATCTTAATGTACTTGTTTGAAAGAAATTCAAAGGGATTACAAAACTGATCAAAATAATCCGTAGTTGTTTGAAAAGAAATATATAAATTTAGAATAATAGTTTAAATGTATGCGAAAAAAAAGGAAAAAATAAGTTGAGATGGACAGAGAGAAAAATACATATTTAAAAAAAAAAAATCTTGAAGAGATAAACATTCAAAATTTCAGACTTTTTAATAGATTTTGGTTTATCAATACAATGATATTAAAATTTTGCGTTACACACTTACACTTCGATTTCGAATTTATCAGGTTTGACCAAACAAAAAAGTTAATAGATTTCTCGAGTCGATCAATAAGTCTTCAAATCTTGGTCATGACCCCTTTTTTCGATCAATTTTTACTTTACCACAATAAGTGACTAATTGATTATAGAACATAAAGGGTTGGAAATCGATTTGAAACTAAAATTGGTTGGATAACGGGTTACAAACTAAAATTAATGTATTAATCTATTTTATTAAGGTTATGATATGCTAATAAAGCACAACATACGGTTGGTAAAATCCAAACCAAACTAAAATTGCATAAAAAACTGTAAAGTTCCTTATTATGAGCTCAAAAGAAAAGAAATGGACCAAACAAAATAAGAATATGCATTTCTTTTTAAATTATACTTCGTATGTTTTTAGAGAAGCCAATTAAGTAACTAGTACAATTACTCATTTAAGTCTTATAGGCTACTGTTAGAATGTGGTTGAAATTTATCTTATAGCGATTTTTTCTTGGCGTTTAATGAAATCTAAGGGCCCGTTCGGCGATGATTTTGTTTCCTGTTTTTCCGTTGCGTTTTCTAGAAATACAAAACCAAACCTGTTCGTTAAAAGCGTTGAAAAAAACAAATCCCGTGCAATTTTATTAAAACCGCAGCGGAAAACTTGGAACCATAAAAAGTGGTTTCGGATTTTTCGATTAAATAAACTGACTGCCCCTGTCACTGCACCGCCTCAACAAGAACCAGAAATCTGCCTGTGTCACCGCCTCAACACTTTCCGTTTAATCGGATACCTCCGGTGTCTCCGTTGTTCGCCACCACCGACCAACACTTTCGCTGCAGCAACTCATGTCTTTTGATTACTTTGCTGCTTCTTTTGAATCCTCTGATTTCATTCTATCAAAAATTAAATTTGCCCATCTCTAATTGAATTACTTCAGACGAATTTCTCATACCCATTTATATTTTGGTTTTGTGGCCTTTAGCTTGATTTGCAGAGGGAAAATGTCTAAAAGAAGAGGAAGAAAATTAAAGCACAGTCATAGACTCACTGGAAGTATTTATCTGCTCTTCTTTTTGTATTTAGTAATATATGGACTAATATAGAGTTTTAAAGTTCGAATAATTTGCCTGTTTTGTATGCTCGAAGGTATAACAATAAGCAATGGAGTTATGGAGGTAGATTTATGGAGGGAGTTGGAAGACGGACACTGAGTTGAGAGGAGAGAAGTAATACTGATCCCAAATTTATTTTTGTTTTTGAAATTTGATAATACCCCACTTGAGATCCAAAGTGCTGTACACTTGTACATGAAGTCTTTTTTTTTTTTAATTGTATATTGTACTCATATTTCAATGTAGTTTTATTTTGGTTTTGAAAACACATAATAATAAAACGGAAATCAGTTTTGAGTTTTTTAAAAATAAAAAACTGAAAACCCACAATGATACCGAACGAGCCCTAAATTGTTGGCTTTTCATTATTAAAACTAAAAAAAAACCTGAAATCGATACCCCTTGAGTTCCAGTAGAGCTGATTAACATGAGCCCGGTTCAGTGGCCCGACCCGAAAATTCCCGGATTTTGGGCAGAATATTCCGAACCAATTTCCGGGCCCGGCCCGGCCCAAACTTTTTTAAAAAAATTGTCGGCTTTGGACAACGCAAAACAACAATTTTAGTTATAAATTTGGCTCGACCCGAAATTGGCCCGAAAGCCCGTTATTTTGGCCTGAAATAACGGGTTTTGGGTACGAAAAAGGGCCCGAAGTTTTGTTCGGCCCGACATATCAGGCAGATTTTTATGCCCTTGACCCGGCCCGAACCCGAACCCGGTCCGCCTTTGATCAGGTTCCAGTAGGGGTGGCAATGGATCGGGTGAAGCTCAATCCGCATCCATCCATGACATTTCATCCGTCATCCAACCCATCCATCATCCGTAAAATTCTTCATCCACATCCGACCCATCCATCATCCACGGGACCACGGGTGATTCGGGTGGGTCGGGTGAGAATCGGGCGAAATAAATTTGAAGATATATAAAAACAACTTAAAGTGACACATATTGCAATTAGGAATAATTAGTCCACATATAGTCCACATGACTATTTTTCTTTTTTAAAAACCATTGCGTAACTTTTACAAAGCTTTAGAATTTATCTTTGTGTTATCCTAGTAAGGGAATGCAATATTTTGTGTTACACTTATGTCTAGTATAGTTTTATTTACAATAATAAATATATTATGAAAGTAAATTATGATAAATTAAAGCATACAACTAATGTAATAGGTTGATGGATCGGGTGGTGGGTTGGATACACCTTCATCCATATCCGACCCACCCGTCATCCGATCCATCCATCATCCGTCAACCATCTGCTTTTTTTCGGATTTTTGTCCATAAAATCTGGATCGGGGGGATGGATGTCCATCGGATTCGGTTGAAATTGCCAGCTCTAGGTTCCAGACTTCCGGTTTCGATTAGAAGGAACTGGTTGCAAATGAATCAAACTGAACTTTTATCCAAACGGTAAACTCAACCCGAAGTTATTCGAACCAAACCGAGTGACCCATCGCAAAAATGAAAATATCACTTAGCCCAAATACGCCCGACCCAAACCCAAATGACCGTCACATAAAAACCTAATAAAACCCTAAACACATCAATATTTCTTAGCTGCCTCCTTCATCCTCTCGCCACTCCACTTCAGGGAAAAGCAAAATCCTTCGCATTTCGAAAATGGTAATCTTTCTCTCTCATCTGTTCTGCTAATTTCAATGGAAATTTATCACAATTTTTCTAATAATCTATTAAATTGATGTAGCCTTTCAAGAGATACGTGGAGATCGGAAGGGTTGCTCTTGTCAACTACGGAAAAGATTATGGCCAACTCGTCGTCATCGTTGATGTTCTTGACCAGAACAGAGTAATACCCGTTTTATCCTTTCCAGTTTTCTCTCACTTTGTATGAAATTTATGGTCTTTCTGCATTTTTAGGGTTTTGATTTAGGGTTTTTGTTTGTTGTTGATTATAAGTCATTGGTTGTTGATTTAGGGTTAACAGTAAGCATGTGATTTGAACTGAAATTACATTTGTAGGCTTTTTGATTAGTTGGATTGCCATCAATGGTTTTTTTTTTATTGTTCCGAAAGCATGATATGTGGATATTACAAGTTTTCTGCTGGAAATGGGTATCTCAATTGTAATCAGTTAATTTGAGAGCTATGGTGTTGAGTGGAAATTCCAAGAATGCACATTTGATATTAAAATCTTCTTTTGATAGGATGTTAACATTGATAATGTTTTCGTATGGGCACTAATGTTAATACCTCGAATATCTAACATGTTAATTTTAACATTGATTACTTGTCTGGGCGTGTTCTATGTTAACCTCTAATATTTGAGTGTTTGACACACTTACATGGTTGTGGACGCTTGACCCTTAATTCGAACAAATCGTAGGAAGTTTTAGTTGTGTTGTCGACCCTAGCAATTCGCCTTATCCATTTTCTAGAGATGATTTATAGTCGGAATTTAAGCTTTGTTATTGTTGGGATCACGATTTGATGATCCCTTGAAGGAGAATTTGTTCAATTCTAATTTGTTCATGAAATTGCATTTTAGGTTCTAGTTGATGCTCCTAACAGGGTTAGAGGTCAAATGAACTTGAAGAGGCTCTCTTTGACCGACATCAAGGTCGAGATTGAGAAGTCACCAAACAAGAAGACCCTCGTCAAATCTATGGAGGATGCTGGTATGGTTTTTTGATCCCGGATTGATCTTTTGCTGCTTTTTCTTTGGGTGTGCTTTGTTGTGAAATTGCTATGATGTCGCAGATGTTAAGAACAAGTGGGAGAACAGTTCATGGGGAAGGAAATTGATTGTCCAGAAGAGAAGAGCTGCTCTTAATGACTTTGACAGATTCAAGATCATGGTGGCCAAGATCAAGGTTTGTGTTTGCTTATATGATTGTCTTCACTTGTACTCTCTGTCCTACAGTTTATATGTTGGATGAATTGTCATTTTGCCTCCATATTCTTATTCTGGATGTTCCTAGTAATAGTTTGATTTTGGGGATGTTTATTATGAGAAGAAAACTTTGTAGTCTAAGTTCGATATTTCGGATGTTTTATTGTGAGAAAGAAAGCTTCTGAAGGTGCTTGTCAATACATCAAGGAACGTTTTTTTTATATGCTTTGTGAGGGGTGAAATTTGTCGGTTGTCTTGTTGTTTAATCGTTTGGATATTGTTTCTGATGGAGGAAGTTTAGGTGCCCTGCAAGACCCTGTTGCATGCCTGCATCTATTAGTTTTTCCCAGCTCCATTCTTTTTTTTTTGCGAAAAAAGAACAGCTACAGGTTCATAACATAGTTAATTAGTTACAGCAGAATCAATACCAAAATAAGCAGAGCTAAGCTCAATATCCTTATTACCAGCTCCATTCAGGATCATCTTATATTGCTTTAGTTTAACTTGCTATTTTTGGAATTTTAAACTAGCGTTTCATCATGTTTTATACTGAGTATTCAGTGTGCTGATTTATCTGTGATTTCGTTTTACTTCTGCAGAAATCTGGTGAAGTGAGGCAGGAGCTTGCTAAGTTGAAGAAACAGGCTGCATAAACTGTTAGGATTCCAGATTTTGTTATTCAAGATTTAGAAAATTTTGAGCGACTCTTATTTTGTTAAGTACCTACCTATAATAGCAAGGGATTTTATTTCTACTGTCTTGGTTTTTGTATCAATACTTTGTGCCTGAGAAATGAAGCTATTAATCTGTTGGTTATAGGTTTTTATTTTTGATTTGCACTAAAAGCTTCAATTTCTATTGTTTCAACAATGGTTAAATCTTTTCTTCGCAAAAAGCAATGGTTAAGAAAAATTTAAAAACTACTCCCTCCGTTCCAAAATGTTTGTTACGTATTCCTTTTAAGTTGTTTCAAAATGTTTGTTACATGGGGAATCTTTCCTTTTATAAACTTATTATAATATTATTTTTTGTGCCAACTTTTAATTTTAATTGGTCCAATTTTTTCAACTCATTAAATTTCTTTACAATTTCCTAAGTACGTTAAGTTAGCAATCTTTGTGCTTTTTCATTATTGGTTCATTTTGATAAATAAAACAATCTTATTGGTTGTTGTAATTATTAGTGGATTGGGGTTTTACTTGGTTTATTTTTTTAATAAAAAACCAAAAGAATCTTTATTATACGTTAATAAACGTGCAAAAGTCCAAACGTAACAAACATTTTGGAACGGAGGGAGTATTATTTTCCCTAGTTGTAAATTGCCCAAATGAGACATAGTTTTGATTGTAGGACACACTGTTCGTGTTTCTTGTTTCATTATTAAGAGCTTGCTTTTAAAATTTTTATGTCCATATATTGTTGGTAAATGGTAATGTTTTGGTGTTAAGAGTTTTAAATGGCATAAATTTAAACATAATTTAAAGGTCATTTCAACTATTCATTTGGCTAATATCATACTTGTAGAAAGCTAAATTTAGGGAATCCTTAAATGAATTCCTCTTAAGTCTCAAAGACAAGACAGTGAAAAAAAAATTTTGAAGAAATTTTGCAGAATCTATAAATTGTCTTTGACTAGGCCAAATTCACATAAAACACATAAAACTACATAAAAAACACATAAAACGTGCGTGTTTCATTAAATTAGTTTAACGAAACACCCTAAAAAACACCTAAAACAAGTGACTAATCACATCTCAAGTATTTTTCTAACAGCTTATCTGTTTCACCAAACTCTTACCTTGTTCGGTATCACTATCAGTTTTTGATTTATTTTGTTTAGTAAATCATGATTTAGAACATATCGAATCATGTTGATTTTGAAAACTGACAACGAAAAACTAGAAATTACTTTTTATGGTGTTCATATTTTGGTTTTTACTTTTATTTAAAATAGAAAATTGTAAGCAAAAACTAAAACCGAACATTGATTTCACCTAGCTTGGTCATATATCACGATAGTTCAAATTTTTAATAGGGATAAGTATGTTTACCAATGCATAGTGTAATTATTCGTTTATATCTGCCTAGAAGCTATATTTTCCATATAAGCACACTAATTTTAGGAAACAATTCGAAAATAAATAAATCATGTTTATCGTCTAATCGAATCTGATTCATTGCTGTCTATAGCTCGTCTGAACACAAAAAAAAAAGGGGAAAAAAGAAAATTAAAGTTGTCATCAAAATTTAAGTTTCAAGTTTTCATTTCCCAAAAAAAAAAAAAAAAAAAAAGTAAGAATCCAAAAACTTATATCCAGCATTAAACATGCCACATTAAAAGCACCTTAAACCCTTGCTTAAAATGAAGGTTATGAAAATATTGAACTTTACTTTGGACTTTTCACAATTATCACGTTATAACACCATCTTCCTAATTCCTAAATTCTCTGCTAATTCTTTCTACGGTTCTACCCATTAGCTTCCTCCATTCTACCATGAAACTCCCACACATATTTTTCAAGTTCCAGGTAATTACATTTTATTTTGTTCTTTTAAAATAAAAAAAATCTTGTTTCAAATGATTTTTGAGTTTTTAGAATATTTTAATAGATGTGTAATTAATGGTATGATATGGCATGGGTTTATGTTTGATTTACTTGTTATGAGAAAATAAACACATTGGGTGTTTGAATTAGCTAGAAACATTAGTTGTTTATATGAATTCGTAAAATCAGTCGTTGTATGTTATTATTTACAGAGTTAAAAAAAAGAGTTATTCAAAGTAGCTTTTTTCGTTTTTGTTCAAATGGTTTTTAAAACCGTTTACCATATGCAACATTTTGGCTGTTTGATCACGTGAAAAAGTCAATGATCATTAATGGTGCGTTCTATTCACCTGATTTTCTCTCATTTATTTGAAATTTCCTGAACTTATCTAAACTTTTTTTTTTCATGAACTAAGAGGAAATAAGGTGACTGAACATAGCCTAAGTCCAAACACCGGCAAGGGGGCAATAATTGTATGTAGGAAGGTGGGATTATGGGGAAATTAGGTTAGAAGTAGTAGAAAAGTTGTTGAATTTCAATTTCCAATCCAATATTGTGCATGAGAACTAATGTTATTGAAATTTCAAAACAGAACCTTGTGAATTACACATGTTTGTTAAATTGGTGCAGGCATTCAGGTGGAAGAGTTTGCTTAAGGGGGGTGATGGTGTTGATGGGTCTAAAAATGTGAAGAAACCATCATGGATGGTGCCAATCTCACATGGTTATCATATTGTCGAGGGTCGATCATGGAGAGGAGAAGATGAAGAGTTAGAAAAACCAGACAATGTTGTTGTACAAAGAGAAGAAATTGACAATCTTGAGTTGTGGTTTTATGGTGTTTCAGATGCTGGTGTTGGTGATGGCATCAGTAGGTACTTACAGTCAAATCTTTTTGACAGGAAACTAAAGGAGGTATGCTCATGCATCCAATTATACCTTTGCTATGTTAAATCTTTTGTGACCTTATAAAAATTGTTGTGAGGTGAGACTCAAAATTGATTTTTTGTTGTGAATTGTGACCTTTACCCAATTTTTGGTGGTTTAATCCAATTTTTCGGCGTTGATTCGCGCATGCCGGACATTTGCTCATTAAAAAAATGATTTTTTCCCTTAGCTTTCCCTCCAATTTCCCCCCACTTAACTACCCTAAAAACCTCCAACAAAATAAAAAAAATCCATGTCAACTGAAGGGAAAAAAAATCATTTTTTAATAAGCATATGCCTGGAAGGCGCGAGTCAACGCCGAAAAATTGGAGTAAACCACCCGAAATGGGATAAAGGCCCAAATTCACAACAAAAGATCAATTTCAGGTCCAATCTCGCAACAATTTTGTGATAAGGTGTTTTGTCACAATTTCTGAACTTTAAAAAGTCGTTTATGACCAAAAAAATCCTTCAATCTATGTGTTTGACAAATTTATTCTGATGTTGAACTATATAGAATCTGATGATTAGAAAGAGCAAAGAAACAATGAAAAAGGCTTACCTTGATGCAAGAACAAAGCTCGAGAGTGATAAACAGGAGAAGATAGTAAATGCTGGTTCTGCATCTGCAATGATCGTTAATGGAGAAAAGATTGTGATGGCTCAGATGGGTGGTTACAGAGCTATTGTTTGCAGAGATGGTATGGCTCATCAGTTGGGGGAAACACATCAGTATAGAGGAAAAAGGCATTGGCCTCATCGGCTGATTTCAGGCACGGGCTACTTTGGTCTTTTTACCATTTCTAAGGCTCCGTTTGGTAGGGTGTAAAACACTTTCATGGAAAACGATTTTCCCTTTTTTATTCATTTCACGTTGTTTCGTTTGGCAAAGTCCCTCAACGGTGGAAAAACATTTTCCATTTAAAAGGAAGGAAACCACTTTTCCATCTTCCCTCCTCACCTCCATCTTTCTTTTTCCCATCAATCTTCACCTATTTCCTCTAATTTTCCTTTTTTTCGTTAATTTTAAGGAGTCAAACAAAGGAAAACTAGTTTGGAATTGTGTTTTTAATTGATAAAAGTTTTCCATAGAAAATCATTTTTCACTTTTACGTCAAACCAAACAGAGCCTAAATGCATGGTGTTCTGTTCTTTTCCGAACTCAATATTGAATTAACTGGTCTGATCATGGCTATGCATATATCAGGGGCACTGCGCATTCCAAAAGTTAGCATACAAGCATGCCATTCAGGAAAGGAACCAAACAGAACACAGGGAAACACTTCAGAACTGATTACTGTTACTGAAAGAATAGATTCAGAAACTGAATTTATCATCTTAGCAAGCATTGGTATTTCAGAGGTAATTTTATAATAACATACTGTATGTTTTAACTTGATTATGAAACCAAACCAGAAATTTTATCTTGGAATTTTCTCTCAGGTAATGAGGAATCAAGAGGCAGTTGACTTAATCAGGCACATAGATGATCCTCAAGAAGCTGCTGAATCTTTAGCAAGGGAAGCTTTGGCAAGAATGAGCAAGAGCAATATTTCTTGCGTAGTTATTCGTTTTGATTAGTACAAACTTTATACTTTTTGGAATTTAATATTCTTCCCATCTCTCTTATAGTACAATTTTGTACCTTTTGAACCTATTTAAATGTAACTAGTGTGGAATGAAGAGCATATGTTTAGGTAGTGAACTGTGTTAGTTTCTATCTCTGCGTAATCAGGTTCCGCTTAACGGGAAGTTGTTTCTGCAGATAGAGGAAATCGGAATTACAATTTGTATGAGAAATCAAATAGTAAATCAATTCAATTAATCAAGTACATAGGAGGTGAAGAGAACAAGGGAACTGATTTTGGCACTCCTCTTTGTGAGTTGAGAACGGAAAACTGTTTTCTCGTAGTGGGAATGCCAAATCAAATCCCAGAAACAAGGCCTAAGACTGAGTATTTACAACTTCATTATTATCTTTAGATGTACCCTTCAGAATTAAGGCTACATTAACCCTAGTTCATCAAAATGGGTTAATGATATTCTTTCCTCAGAAATTCCCAAGGTAGAACTTGTTGAGTCATGTGAGAAGCTTCAGACACTACAATTATCAAGAAGGTTTATACATATTCAAGATGTTTAGTCATCAAGGCTTTACAACAAAACAAGATACCTACATGTCGCAAATTGCAACAACTTTGAACTTTACAAACTCGAGCATTTGATATTTCCTGTGATTTCCCATGGCAAAAAAAGCATGAAGGGAACAAAATTGTGACTTATTCATCCCAGGAACTGGTCAAGATTCCTTTTTATATGGACAACTTCTTCTCACTGTTCTTACTTCGAAAATGTGACAACAATGAGAATGGTCGAGAAGCTGCAGTTGAGAAAACCAGAGTTTAACTTCAAGAACATACAATATTTGTAATAATAATAGTGAATGATAAAGCCTTGATGAAAGACATGCTTACACTTCTTTGGAGTAGTGCCAGCACTCGAGCCCTCCTCTTGAGAAAGAAGATTTTTCACAGTAAAAGCTGCTCACAATTTAATCAGGAGAATAAAGGTTAGAGGGAACTATATGCATGTTCGACATATAAAAGATGAGTGGTGCTTTTTCGTTTAATTATGGCTTCAAGTCCTTAATCCAAGGAGGTTTTGCTAATTGCTACACAATGAATATTCTACAACTGAATAAATTTCAAATTATATGCTATCTAATATTCACAATGATCTGTAACTACAAAACAGATAGTCCCTAATAATCATCTTAAACATAGTGTAAATGTGACAAAAAGTAAAAATGCAATAATCATTAAGGTAAGTTTTGAAATTACCTTCTGTAGAAGAACCATTTAATGCATTTGCGTCAATTGCAGAACCCTCAAGAGTTACTTTATCTGACTCCATATTACGTTCACTTGAACCCGAGTTCTTCTTTCCAAACATCAACAGCCTTTTAAAACCTTTTGATGATTTCCCTGAATCAGCTTCTGATATAACCAGGCTTGGCTTCTGAGTATCAGATACGTGTACTTTGGCGGTCTTCACATCTGTATCTGTTGTTGCCATTTCTATGCTTGTTAGTGGTGTCTTCCCGTAAACTGACTCAGACATGCAGGGGTCCTCTAGGGAGGAGACCCGAGCATGGGGTGGTTGATATGGTTTTTTTTCAGTGTCAACCGAGGATAAGTTTGGGGACACCTTTTCTGTCTGCAAACAGAAAATGTTAGCTATGAGAAATGAGGCAGAGCTAGCAAAAGATTAGATACTCACTATCTACAAACTACAAAGTGAAGAAGACTATGATATTGAATAGATGAATTTCTTTGAGAGACTCTAGTTTTTAATGTCCAAGACAGAAACCAAAGAGAGAGACTGTTAAGCAGCAGTGTGGTGGTTAACAATCTCAACCATGTCATGTCAAGGTATGGTGTAAGGACCAACAAATATCTTGCTGTAGGCAAACTCATTGTTTGTAAATAAAAGGGAAAATATCAAAGAAAAAAATTGACAGCTAAATATTTAACAGCACTTGCAGATCAACATCTTAAAAAAGATTTTTTTTTTAAAATAAGAGTACCTCATCCAAGCGGATCTGAGATTGCCCCTTGACCACGCAATCTGATGTATCTCGGTCAACTTCTTTCACGTTAATAGGCGAAGCTGGTGGAGGGACGGCTGTATCATTGTAGGAATGAGACTGCATAGTTTGGACGCTTAATTTATCTACAGGGGAATGGAAAGTTGGTGCAGAAGGTTTCTCACATTCAAGCATTACAACTGTCTTTTCAACTACTGTGTTGTCATCTACATCCCTCTGGGGTGAAATGTTAGCACTGTTCCTACTCCGTTTAGCATTTGCAACACTGCTAGGGAGAGTTTTGTCATTCGACTTCTGGGACATATCTTTAATTGATTTTCTCTGGACGGTAACTGCGGATGTCTTGGATGTTCTAACCTTCAGTTCCGGAACAGCTGAAGACTTCACTTTGTCAACGTTTGCAGTGGAAGAAACCTTCCTTTCAGATGCTTTATATCTTGAGACTACTTCAGCATTTCCAGTCTTTCCTGAAGAAATGCGATGAACAGTGACTTTAGGCTCAGACAGTCTTCTGATTCTAGACATTGTTGCCTTTGAATCTGGTGTGACACCATTTTTCTCTTCCTTCCTTGAGCTCAATAATGAAGCTGATCTAGTTAACCTATTTCCACTGGTGCTGCTTACAATATTTAACCTTCCAGACCTAGAAGTCTTACTGGAATCAGGTGATACTTTAGATATAAATCTTAATGTTGATCTCTGTAACGGTGAACGTGACCCTGGCTCTGTGTCACTGAACTTTGAGCCTTTCTGAGAGACGGGGGAAAGCTTGGGCATCTGTCTCTTAGCCTGTTGTGACGGCAATTGTGTCTGAGAAGGATTAGCACCACTTTTAGCAGCAATTCTTTTTTGCCTCTCTATCTTTAACGCTTCTATTCTTTTCATTTGTTCCTCTTCCTGAAAATAAAATAAGAGAAACAAGGACCATTTAGTGGTGGTTTTCAAACTTATTTACTGGTTTTCTGTCACCCAATAAAGTTTTGATGAACTTCACAGTACTATCAGCAGGCTAAAGGATTTTGGGACAACATAAAGAAAACGTGCTAGATCAATAAGGATCCAAAAGACTCGCATGAAAAAAGGAAAAATAAGGACATAATCGTTAGATCCATGCAGACAAACACTAAACAGGCTTGCAAAGCACAAAAGCACAGTTACCTTTTCCTTCTTTAACTTTTGTAGATCAGCCTTATAAGCTCGCAGCTTTTCTGCGCGAGCTCGAGCATCTTCAGCGGGGCTCAGCTTAGAAGTTTTTTCTCTCCTTGTACTCCCTGTGGGTTTTTTCTCAGCCCTTAACTTTTGATCCTTGACTGTCTTCCTTGTCCCTTCTTTGGCATCTATAGCAACTTCCTTTTCGTTACCACTCAGTTTGGCAGCATCTTTAATTTGAGCCTGAAACTCAAAATCCATAGCTGGGTCATAACCATTAGACCGATCCTCCATCACACGATTAGGTATTATATTTAAAACATTTGGCTCGTAAGTGTGATCATCTGTCTTGTGAAGCGCCAAAGGTAGCTCGCAATCCATATCCATAGCTGTCCTGCCATTACCTATAACTTGATCTGATGAGCCTGCTCTTTGCAAGACCATGAAAGACTCGTCACGAATACCGCATGATGAACCCTTATTATTGGTATGAGATGTACCCTGAAACCCATTTCTGATGACAGGATCTAGGGAAGGGTCCCACGCATCTGTCAGCTTTTCTTGTCGGTTGGCTACATATTCTAAGTTTGTATCCACAGATCTCCTGTGAACACCCCTTCGACCCTCTGATTCCATAAACTGCATATCATTTTTACTATTATGCCTCAAGTTTGGATCTTGACCATAACTCAACATTTGATCATCCATAGGTTTCCGCACACAGGTTGCATCTCCAGCAATATCAAGACTTTCACCCATGTCTACATCACGGATTTCACCAATTTTATGCATTCCTAGAGCAGATGAGTCATCCCTGATAGCAGATTGCCGCTTTTTTCCTTGAACTTTACCTTCCATTGCAAACATGTTGCTTCTTGCTGAATTGTTATTTTCATCAGCATCTGTAAGTAAGAAGTTCTGGAAGGCTTGCCAATTTCCATCATCCCCTACCTGTCCAGACAGTCTTTCTTCCTTAGCACTTGCTTTTTGTGGATCATCTGACTTATAGACTCCTTTCTTTTTCAGTTTTCTCTTTTCATCAACCTTCATTTGTTCCTCGTCATCGGTTCCGGAATCTGAACAAGATTGAGGATCACTATCTGAAGAGCCTTGCTTCGCAGAAGTAATGTAGTTAAGATTACGGATAACAACAGTTTTCTTCCTGGAAGTCTTGCCAATTTTATTCTTGGGTTTCCTACTCACTGAATCATCTTCATCTGTAATATCATCCTGCGTTCTTCCGGAAGCATCTATCTCTTCAGATTCAAATTCAGCACTCATGTCTCTGCTATCCATTGAATGCCTTCTCTGTCTTGTTTTCCGACCAGAATGTAATCTTGAATCATCATGTGCGGAATAAGGTGGTTGGAAATATGGGCTCTGCCCCATATAGTTCTGATAGTAAGGCATACCCTGCATGGGATATGGTTGAAAGACTGGCATGCCATTAGCTTGAGGATGCATTTGCCAGTGTGGGTACATGGGATGTGGAAACTGGCCCGGGCTGTATTCATGGGGATTTGGTTGTACTTGATCTGCTTAAAGAATAGGTATGAGTTAGAGAACAGGAATATAATTACAGAAGAATGCGGTACTTGCAACTTCATAGATTTAAGCTCAATCCTGATTATAAAAAAAAAAAATTAAGCCCAACTTAAATTTTGCAATATACGTACTTCCTTTGTTTGCTTTTTTTATTGTTAATACCCATTTACCATAGATTCTTGTTTCTAGGAAGGGTGGAGAGTGTAAGAAAAAGGTGGATAAAGTATAAGAGATGAAGTAAGGTGGATGACTAAGAAAATATAGTGGAGTAAGGAGGATAAGATCGTAAAGGTTGTTTACGAAGAAAAAAAAGGTGTAAAGTAGAAGTAGATAGAAAAAAAAAAACTCACCTCAATGTAAAATACTTATATAAGACGGTCTTATCTATAAGACAAACTTGTTATCAAATAGTACTTTTTAATCAAATAGTTACGCATTGGGATCAAATAGTTATATTCTATTAAATCAAATAGTTATACTTTCTATTCTAATAGTTACATTTTTTTCATCATATGTTTAAGTTTTTTAAATGCTGACATTAGTGGTCTTATGCATAAGACGGTCTCATAGGAGACCTAAGATAATTTGAACAAAATAGACAGTCCAAAAATTAGTACCCTGAGTTTATCAAAATACTATAGATGCTAATACTGAGTTTTTGCTGTCACCTAGGTAACATTATAATCAATACCAAGGGGGAACAAGGCATGCTAGAACACACACTCCAGAATACATACAAGCCATATATATGTATATTCTCAGGATTTTCACAGCGTAAAGAATCAAGCATTTGACAAAGACCCTTCTTGAAAAGTTCAGATGTTTGAAGGATAAGGCACGTAATTAAAATAAAATAAAAGTTTAATGTCCGGAACTTGATGAAAAGTGGCTATAAAAAATGAAAGAAAGGGCAAACAATTACCACGCCCCCTGATGTAGTTACAAGCAAGCCCACCCCAAAACAATTTGGCATACTAAAATAGGATATTCAAAAGCAAAATGACTAAGATCCAAAGCTCATCTAATCAAACCAAATAAGGTTCTTTCCTTAGCCTATCCTTACGGAATGATAAACCCACAATGACTATGTATGGTCTAACTCGCACAAGAATACAACAACAACAACAACAATAACAAAGCCTTAGTCCCAAAATGATTTGGGGTAACTCGCACAAGAATCACAAGGTAAATTTCATAATGTTAGAGTGGCACCTGGACTAGGCGCACATGACATCCCCTTCTTTTCAGAACCAATCTCACCCTGGGGGCTTGATTCCTTGAATTCCTTCTGTTCGCTTGGGCCCAGAAACACAATACCTGCTGCATTTGTACTAGGCATGTCTGACCGGCAAGACACTGCATCGGCTGCTTCAACCTCAACCCACTGACCACTTTCATGCTTTGCCTTCCATAAGTCCAAAAACTTTTTGCACGCATCCCTATGACATGAAAATAATTAATCAGAAACACAGTTCCCTTCAAATACAAAGTGCCAGTGTGCCACAAAAGTCATTCGAAAAAAGAAATATGCTTAACCTACATACAGCATACTAGAACTGTTTGAAAGAATGCAGCTTACATCATACGTGAAGCCCCAAAACATTCAGCAAAAGCAAGCAGATCGTCTATGTTATCAATGTCAAAGCTAGCAGCAACAGCACGTGCAAAAGCCATGCCTTGCTCTTTTTGTAGCATAGTTTTACGTGTCTCGAGAACTTGTATAAGTTGGACTCTGATCAAGCATTTCAACTATTAGATTTGAAATGCTAATACTTTTTTGAAGCTTAGTGCAACCACTGAAATGCTTACTTCGAATTCTCATGTACGGTAGATGCATCTTCCTCTGATTGGTTGCTGGTAGGCTGCAATACAGAAAGATCAACCATTTTCTTTTTTATTTAAATTGACACCCAGTAGCCAGTTTAACATCTAATGTAGAAAAAATACATCAAAATTACCTGGTAGAGCACAATTGCTTTCTCCTCATTACTGCCCGATGAAGGCTTGGTGCCTGTTCAATGTCAAAACTCATTATGGAATCACAACGGACATTATATCACTTGAAAGATATTGCAAATAAAATTCTTATTTTGTAAAAGGAAGCAGTAATCAAACACATGTGAATATACTGATATAGAAGCAGATGATAATTGCAGCACCCAAAAGTCTATAATACTTGTGAAAATTATTGAGATACCTTCAAGCCTTTCCTCAGACTTTACTGGAAGGTCTTCTACCTGACAAACATAAGATGGTTAATAAAATGCAATTACAGCATTTATCTAAGTTGAGTAAGAAGCAATTTTAAAAGATGATCTTTACAGATTGCACATTTGTACTTACATTGTGCAATCCGTTATCATTACTATTTTGAAGAGATATTGCTTTTTCAATCTGTAAGATTTCAGATTCTATAGTGCAGACCCGCTCAAGGATCTCTGGACTACTCACAAAACGGACAAACCTACAAATACAAGAAAAGTCCATCATATACTTGGCAAAGGAAAAGTATATTCTCAACCAATGCTGGGCAAACTATAAAACGAAAGTGAAAGATAATACAAGTACAAGGAAGAGAGTCCAAGGGTCAACTAAACCTTTCCACTGTTCCCTTCGTAAACCATGCTGCACCATTTCCATGCTTTAGTTCAAGGACAATAGAATATCCTCCTTTCCCAATCTGCTCCTCGGCTGCCTTTAAATGAGCTAGGAAAGGTTTCAGCAACCCTGATGCAATCTTCTCACTTTTCTCATTAGCATTTATTACTAGATCACACCTGAAGAAAGAGTAGCATTTAGCTTCATTCATCGCAATAACAGTTGCCTACTGTAATACATATTGGCCAAAATATTGCATCTGACATTGATGTTACATGAATAATTATACCCTTCCACCCTTCATAAAATTATTAACCCGAGAGTAAAACTTCATAAATTAATCCCTTCATTTAGAAATACTTGTCACATATACTAATCTGGGATGTCCAGAAAAAATTTCACATTTTCTTATCATATAGAAGATTTATTATTCCCATAACAAGTGACAAAACATGAGTGTGAATCGTCCAACTACTATATATAGTCTAGTGAAGCCATAATCTTTTTTTTCTTTTTTTTGAGCGAAGTTCAAACCCCAAACAAGAAAGTGGGGCAACAGATAACTATTCCGGACTAGCGATAAGGCCGATAACAACTACAGTATTTACTGCAACTCTAATATCTTAATATCATACAGAAGCATGAGGTCTATCCTATACAAATTCAAGGAGCTGTCCACATTCACCTCATTGCAGAACAGCAAGAAACACCCAATAACAGTAACAAATAACAAGGACATTTCAAATAGGTAACTTCCAAGTTCATAATTGCAAGTTTGCAACTGTGCAAGACAGGAAGATATGGAAGCACTAATATAATCTAATTGTCTAACCCTAGAAAATGTGCTATGTTCTTGCTCACCCACATTTCAGTGTTGATGTACCAATTAGGCAACCTAATTTTTTACATTAAATTTGAGTATTTGACTTGCAGGTTAGTCTACCCACTTATCTACACATACACACACAAGCAGAAAAACCAACATAACCCCAAAAACCCTCCATTAAAGTTTTGATTCAACCAAACCCCAAGAAAAATAAATTAATAAAAATAAAAATTGCTTATTTCACTCTCCAATGCAATAGGAATTTGCAAATTTACAATTAAGAATCTCATCCAAAAAAAATAAAAAATTGAGAAAGAAAAGCAGGCAAGTTCCTCCATATTGAGTCAAAGCAAAGCAATGCATGATAGTAACTTTGATAATTCCAAAAGTCATGAAAATAATCATTACAGTCATTAGCAAAGCAACTGAAAAACCCAGAAAATTTTCTATCCAATAAGAAAAATACCCAGAAAAACTAAATTAAATTAAAAATGGGACGATAATGGCAAGATAAAAATTCACCTGGTTCTAGTGGGTGTGAGCTGGAAGACAATAGAATCAAGTCGAGTACTGGATTTCATTAGCTTCATGAAGAACAATTAATCAAAAAAGCTGAAGAAAAAACTGGGGAGAAAAAAACCCAATTGTAAAATTATCAACACTCTACTGTAATCATGTTTATATCAGTATAATTTTTCTGGGAAAATAGGATCTAAATTTTGGGAAATGCTTTGACTATTATTAATTACTTTGGACAGCTCAAATTTTTTTCCTTTTTTGTAAGAAAAAGAGGAAGGATATTAATTGGGGAAAAGAAGCATTAAAAGGGAGGTTTTTAGCAGAGGAATTTTTTATATGTGAAGTGAGAAAAGTAGTGCTGCTGCTACTGCTTCAATGGAGAGAGAGAAAGAGGAGAAATGGGAGAGATACACCAAACACCAAAGGGGAAAGGCCGAAAGGGTAGTAAGTAATGTTGTAACGGCAACAATAAATTAAATAATGACAGGAAAGAGAAAACGAAGGAGATACAAAGATTCCAATTCCTATGAGCACTGGTTTTAACCCAGATGGGTGCTAACGAGACGAGACAATATCGGCTCGAGGGTCGAGCAATAGATCGAGTTTATTGTGTTGATTTAAGTAAGGTTATCTTTTGTTCACGAATTATTGAGCTTGAGCCCTAGTTGTAAATGATTTTTATGCTCGACTTAGTTTAAGCTATCGTCTTGAGTAAAAAAACACAATTTTTGCTATTGTGATGAACTTGTTTTATGTGTGTTGTGCGGGATTTTAAAAAAATGCATAGACTTGTAATAGTTGGAGTTAACTGAGTTTTTATATAAAAAAAAATAGGCTTAAACGCCCGACTCGTGGAAATTTATGTCAAACTCGAATATTTTGTCGCGTGGTTTACTTAAAATCTAGCAAATGTACTACTCTCAAAACTACTTATATTTGTATGGAGTAACTTCCTAGCAAATAAATTACTCCGTAGCAACTTATATTTGTTTAATACGAAGTAAATTTTATATGTTCTTGTGTTTCACATGATTTATACGGAGTATGTGTTTTATTATTGCCTATTGTAATACTCTTCTGTTCCATAAAAGTGTTTCAATTTCTGTTTTTTACGTTTTTCTATGCACATTTTGTATCATTTATATCAATAATTATATATTACCAAAAAAATTATTTTGTATTACTAAAGTATTCATTGAGACGAATCCAACAATACCCCACATGATTATTATTTTTATTTATTAGAAATAATTTAGAAGATTCTTTTAATTTCATAATTTTAAATTAAAACATCATTATAGAACCGAGCGGAGTAGTTCTTAATTTTTCACTTTAATGGTAAGGAAAATGACTTTATTGAATTAAGTATCATTTCTCACATGTGAATCAGCTCAGCTACGCATGTCAACGCTTGAGAACAGGGGAGGTGCGTAATGGAATCTCCCCTCTCAAACACGCACACATATGGTGAGATTCGAAATTGTAACCATCGTCTCCGCCAATCTCGTTTGGTTTGTAACAATTCTTAATTGATACACCATATTCATTTCACCATGCAATCAACTTAAAAGTGATTATTATTATATTTCAAGTTGATGAATGACGATATGCCACCCAATATAATTAGAGAATAGAATACAAGGTGATCAAACATAACAGTGTAACATAAGACATACACAAATAACATAATACAATCCTTAAAAAATTTAATATAAACTAAGTAGATCAAATAAAATAAGTAGGACATATAACCTAATTCTTTAAGAAAAACTATCTTATAAATACATGTGTAAACAAATATTGAGCCTTCAGCCCCTTTAAGTCATAGAATATCACAATCTACTTGCCAAATACTTCGATTAATTTGAGATACTGTTAGTAATAAATTTAATGTGGTACTAATTAAAAACTGTGACGATTAAATTGAGACCGAGTTTTTTTTAATGGGTGCAAAAGAAGGGAGGGTCCTCGACTAGAAATAAATTAAGAGTTAACATACATTTTGAAGTATATAAATACGTGACCACAAAGAACTCCACCAATACACCAATGAGATTTTGACATAGTGGGAAATATTGAGGTCATACCATACATATGTACAATATGTCACAAATTCGAATCTCCTATCCTCCTTTACCGAGTACTCCGTAATTTGTAACTTGTAATTTCTTTACAACATTTAGAAATCCCATGAGGTGCATGTTTAATTCCATAGCTTCGGAAATCATGATTGATTTTTTTTTTTTTTGACAATCGGAAATTATGATTGATAAAACAAGATGTTAGTTGAATAATTAATGTCAACATGCAATAAAAGAAATACCAACCAATTGGAAGATTCTCTGATCACCCTTCTTCGAAATGATCATACCTACAAATCAAATTTTAAGATACCAAACCATTTTATATAATATAATTAGTCGTGGCATTACTGTTTAATGAAGTACATTGGACCACTAGGAAATCAAGATCAAGATTATTTTATTTTATTTTAACAAAGAGAACATGATTTTTTTTTAAATGCAAATTCATGCTCAATCCAATATATGAATGAAGACATCACGTCTATTTGATCAACATAGGAATTAAACTAATACTCACAAAAAATTATTTGGTGGGAAGTTATAAATATGATACGGAGTACTAAATTTATAAGAATTTCCTTAACTTGTTTGATTGATAACATGAGAGTTTAAAATGGTACTGAGTGATTTCTTTTATTTTCTGTTTGCATTAACATGTCCACCAAACAAATAACCAACATATCAATATCTACGAACTTCCACTTTCTCATGATTTTTTTTTATTTTCTTAATTTTGTTTTGATGTTTTCTGATTTTA
This sequence comes from Spinacia oleracea, assembly GCF_020520425.1. Lineage (NCBI taxonomy): Eukaryota > Viridiplantae > Streptophyta > Magnoliopsida > Caryophyllales > Amaranthaceae > Spinacia > Spinacia oleracea. The sequence goes on along the minus strand of NC_079489.1, from coordinate 10,666,117 downwards.
TCTTATTTTATTTACTGTTGCTTTAGTCCTTTTATAGTAAACATTTTTTTTTTTACCGTTTATGCCACAATACACGGTTTGCATATGTTTTGCATGTTGCTAATGTACATGGTAGCCATTGAAATGGCTAAACAAGAAAGACCAAAGAGATTGGGGAGAGCCTTCAACCTCGACAATTGGGGAGAGCAAAGGGATTCAGACATTTATCTAAACAAAATAGTGCGCATAATATTTTTCAACTTAATCCCTTCGTTTCAGAATATTCGCAATAGTTAATTAGGCACGTAGTTAGTGATATGAAAGTTGAATATACAAGAAAATGAACAAACTGAGGCCAAGTGGGATATTCAGGGTACATTTTTTTTTTTTATTGTTGCACAAGGACAGTGAATCTTTTACTTTTGTTGGTGTGAGGGAGGTGTTTGTTTTGTATCATTTTTTTATTATTATTGTTTCTCAACTTACTAAACATCAGTGGAGACCGTTGAAGAGAGATAAATAATAAAAATAAGTGTGGTCCCTTATCAAAAATAGAAGTGTTGCAAGTATTCAAGAATGGCCGAAAAAGACAAGTGTTTCGAGTATTTTGGAACGAATGGAATATCTTCCCCTTATACCACCTCAGCTCCTTAGGTATGGCGGGGTAAATAAAGGGTTTTATCCTCCTATCCTTACAAACATGAAACAAATACGAAGTAAAAGATATGACTGTATGAGTGAATTAGGATAGTAATTCTTATTCATATACATTATCCCTCTAAACAAACAAACCGTCAATGTTTTAAAAAAAACATTAGAAAATAACGATTGTTAAAAGTTAAAACGTACTCCGTAATGCTTAATCGGTACAAAATATGTTCTCGGTCATACTCCATATTTCAAGCATTAGAGTGGTTGTGGGCTAGGTAGTAACAACCATCGACCCTATAAGAAATCAAAGGCAGGAAAAAACAAAGAGATGAACCTATTTTGAGGGGATTCATCTTTCATAAACAATACTCCAAATTGGCAATCACAACACCACCCATGATCTTGCAGGACAATAAATATAATGGTCCAAAAAAAACAAATTTAATTTATATATTCTCCTCCAAATAGGACCAACTTGTTTGGATAAATGTCCCTAATTTCCACTACATACAATCTTGTATTCACTATCATCTATTCACCGGTTCATCCCAATTGTCTTGAGTTCTTAAGTTCCATCCCTCTCATTAATTTTAACTTTTTTTTTTTTTTGGTGTAGTTTCAATTGTTTATGGTAGATTATTGCTTGTGAAATGTTAAAAAATTGAAATTGTCGAATATCACTTATATGAGACCGTGATATATATAAGTCGATATTTAAATATATATCTATGATAAAGTGTAAATACTTGATTATAAAAAATAACTATTTGATTGAATGTTATTAATTGAACACAACTATTCGATCATAATTTATAACTATTGGATGAGAGATTAAAGTATACTTAATTTAATTACCAAAACAAAAACTAAATATTTGATAAGAAACTAGTTATTTCCCCGGGCGATGCCCCAAATCGTACATTGTATGTTGATATTAATTTTTTATTTAAAATGAATTTAGCACAATTGTTATGACATAAATATCGATTAGCAAATTTATAATTAGTTAACTAAATTTTGTTAGATTCAAGTTTCTTTTGTAGATGTTTATGACTTTTTATTAAGATTAATTTAGTTTTATTTTATGGATACTCGGTATGAAATTTTATTATTCTAGTAGTTTACTTGATTGATACTTTGTATAAAACTTATTTTTTCTAATGCTCTTATAAACATAAGAAATTTCTTAATGTACGAAGTATCATTTATTACAAATTGAATAATAAAATAAATTTGGAAAATCACCCAACTGGTTAGCTAAAGATGTAGTGCAACAATTAACTTTTTTTACGTATGATCTGAGTAATTAAGCAATATTAAGTATAAAAAATTTATACTCCATAATAGCTTATTATTCAAATATATATTGGGTATTAAAGTTTTAATATTTAATAAGAATGACTTTTGTCTTTTTTCATTACTTTAGAGTCATATGTTATATCATTGTTGAGATGGTTAAAGGTTTACATTATGAATGAGAGCTCGTGAGTTCGGACATTAATACTAACATTTTTTGTGATAACAAAATTGAGTACTACATGTTTGCGCATGACATGGCACATCGTCATTTCACTTGCCAAATCACAATGACACATGGCAACGTGACATTCCTTGCCTTGGAGATTTAATAATAATATAGATAGATTAGTCTTAGACATAAGACTGTCATATACAAGTTTTGTACGATTCGTTAGTTTAAGTGTTAATCAACTTTCATCTTCAAAAAAACAACTATTTTTTTACGGTTTTTGACTTCTAGTCTGATATCATTTACCGGGTTTGGACATACATATAAATTTTGCCCAAAATAGGCCTTTTTTTAGTCCAACACGAATTGCTTTTTGGTAAAACGACGTCTAGTTTGGTTCATAATCAACTCTAATTAGTAATGGATATACGCCATTAGGCAATAATGTATTTTTCTCATCAAGTTCGTTACACAATGTGTGTGTAAGCATTAAGCAAGGGACTTATCCATTGATGAAGCCTTTTCTTTTTTTTTTTTAATAGAGGGGAATTGTGGAAGAGGTGGCTCAATTAAGTCTACATAAATTAGAGAAAATGTGTACTTGTGTAGAGTATTTTTCCTAAAGCACTTTGAAAACTATTTTGACGTAAATAAACATGTTAGAATACAAAATTTACTAAGGAGTACATATATACTATAAGTACAAGTATATTACTCCACATATACATTTTTAACATCCATTTGATAGAAATTAAAGTGGGGTATCTAATCATATTGCTCCCTGCCCATGTAACTCTTTCATTTGGAGCTAGATCAATACAAATTACAAGCAAAATAAAAAGGGTTTATGGCCAAAAAGAACTTTTTATAAACATTTTTTTGCGAGAAAGGACCTTTTATGACGAAATTGGTGAAATGGGACCTAAAACATAAATTTTTTTGTTGTTTGGGACCTTTTACCGGTTTCTTAGAGTTGACCCAAGATTTCGGCAACGACTTTGACACGTGGCAACCGGAGAAGGCTACGTGTCAATTTAATGATTTAAAAAAAAAAAAATTGGCCCGCAAAAAAAAAAAAAAAAAAAATTATCGAATTTTTTTTTTGCCCCAAATCGAATTTTTTTTTTGCCCCAAATCATTTTTTTTTTTTTGCCCCAAATCGATTTTTTTTTCCCCCAAATCTCCCTCCAAAATCACAACTGCCCTAAAGTTCGTCACTGAAATTGTCTGCCACGAATTGTTATTCATAGCCACACGAATCAGGTTTGCTATTTTCCCCCCTCAAATTCTCCTCAATTGTTCTAATTTTGCGTCGAAAAAATTAGGGTTATTCGCAAAATTTGGGCAAAAAAAAAAAATCGATTTGTGGCAAAAAAAAATCGATAATTTTTTTTTTTTTTGGGCATTTTTTTTTAATCATTAAATGGACACGTGGCATTCTCCGGTTGCCACGTGTCAAAGTCGTTGCCGGAATCTTGGGTCAACTCCAAGAAACCGGTAAAAGGCCCCAATCAACAAAAAAATATTATGTTTTAGGTCCCATTTCACCAATTTCGTCATAAAAAGGTCCTTTCCCGCAAAAAAAACGTTTATAAAAGGTCCTTTTTGGCAAAAAATCCAAATAAAAAATTAACGATATATTGCTTGAATTAATCAACTACATAGATCATCTATTAACCAAAATAAAGTACATTATTTGGACTTAAAGTTGTTATGTAATTCTGGTGAACACTAATTGGTAATCAGTTCAAGTATTCTTTTTTCTGTCACCATCCTTTTTCAACGGGCTATAACCAACATGCTTCACGCACATTCCTTGAAAAAATCCGATTTTTTTCTTGTTAGGATCTTCACCGTCATTCAAATCAATTTCAGTGAATGTATCCTCAATCGAATTCCAATCCAACAAGTCACTCGCAATAACTCCAAGGAAATTCTTAGGCAATTTATGGTGAAAGATCATTTCTTTAGGAGAATGATTAGGTTCAAGGTAGTCTTGATGATGATGATCAAAAGGTTGCTTATCCATTTCACCATGATAGTTTTGGTAATAATTAGTATTGTCATTCCATAATGTAGGGCTTGAAGGAGAATTAGAATGAAATGATGATCTCCATGATGAACTTGTTGGGGATGATGTTGATAAAGGAGATGATATTGATGATGGTGAACTTCCAAATCCTTGGATTTCATTTGTTAGTTTTATTGCCTTGGACCTAACTTCTTGAAGTGATGATCCTCCTTCCATACATTGTAATATCCTTTCTGTTTTGTTTCTCATGTAATGCCCCCAATTCACCCTTCAATTAATAAGACACTAAAAATTAAAAACTAGATACCATGTGGCTCAATATATACATAAACGCGAGCTATAAAATATTTTGGTGTATCAACCTTTTTTTGACTACATAGTATTAAAAAGTTTTCTTAACGATTAGGTAAGTTTGGTAACAGTCATAAAAAAAAGATGTGATTAGCTTCTTAGTGTATTTTATTATGCATAAATGTAACTTTTATATAGGGCCTCGATATATAGGGGGGAAAGGGAGGGTTGCATGTGAGAAAATAATTACCCCTTTTGATCTGTATAACAAAATGTTCCCAACTCCTTGATAACATTAACATCACTTCTAAATTCCGTAGCAAAATCCTCAGGACCATGTGTGATTAAAAACTCCAACAAAATCAGTGAGTTGTAAGATTGTCTCCATTTCTTCCAATTAACATTACACAACCTGCATATTTTATCGTTAGCGCTAAATAAATGTTGAGTATTTGTGTAAACAACTAAACATATATCTATAGATGTTTAATTAAAATATATGATTTAATAAACTTAGTTAAACTCTAGTTTTATTGATTTTTAGTCGAGTTTGAATTTGAATTGAGTTTATGTGAATGGTTATATACTTACATATATCTCACCCATTTTTATTGAAAATCACTCACAAAATCAAGATGAAATTATATAATTAGTTATTAACCCTTACTTAAACCATACTCCACTCCCCATCAACCATTTTCTTCTCTTGAACCGCCAAGCACGACTTATACACCACCATGTGTACATCCATGTGCCCAACAAACGACAATATGACCCGGCGGAACCGAAATTAGATGGCTTACCCATGGTGGTACCGGAATTTTTTGTTTGTCGGGAAACATAACGACTTTGTTTGTGGTGGCCTTGGTGGTAAAATGGAGTGATATTGTTAAGTGGTAATGATAATACTTCCAACGAGGTTTAATGGGTTGGTTGTGTATGGTATGGTGCTAGGTAACAACAACTATGGCGGTGGCAACGACAATAACGTGGTAAGATTATATCATGTTGGTGATGACAATGTTGATGTGTAAACTGAAAGTGACGAGAGAGAAAATAGTAAGAGTATGGAGGGAATAAGGGCACTCAGTACCTTTCCTTAGAGTGCGTACAATTTTAAGGAAAATCGGGTGATGTTCAACTTTCCGACACAATATAGTATCAATCACATTCAAGCTAATTTGTTTCATGAGTTTAATTAACTACGTTTTCTTGATTCTAAATAAGAGAGAAGATCCAAAGTAATAAAAACGTACCAACCTAGACAATAAACCTTATGGAGGTCCTAAGCGTGGCAAGGCCACACCTCGAATGTCCTCCTCTAAAATGCGACTAAGTTCTATAGGGATGTTATCTATAATTATGAGCCTGCTTTCTTGATAGACGATGTGAATTGTAAGCCAATCCGCCACCCTATTTCCTTCACGATACACATGGAAAATTTTGGTTTCCCAACTGTCATCATCTAGCAACATTCTGCAGTAGTTAAGCTCACGAGCATTATCCCCACTGCCTGCTTCCCTGGTGTTCAAGAATTGGACGCATGCGAGATTATCCACGTGAATTTCCAGCTTGCTAATACTTAGGTTCTTTCCCAAGGATAAGCCTCATGCCAAAGCTAAAACTTCAACTTTATAATCTAAGAAACTGCCAAAATCAGCGCTGAAGGCAGTCACCAATGTTCCCTGGTGATCACGAAGTAAACCCCATCCCCCAGCAAACCATGGAGTACCTTTTGCAGCACCATCACAGTTCATAGCATACTAACCCATTGGTGGAGATCTCCACCTTACATACTTTTGCACTTTGATCACCTTGGAGCTTCTTCCCTCTTCTTCAAGTTCCTGCACACATTTACGTGCCTCATCAAACCTGATTTGCAGGAAAGTTCCCACATCCACTGGTAGTTTGAGGTTGGAGTCAAAGACAAACCCATTGCGCCACCTCCGTAACCACCATACTGCAATACCAAAGTAAGTGCACCAAATCTCATCATTCGACCCTCCACCTTCTTTGCAGTTTTCAGTCACTCAAGTTTTAAGGAAAGCACTGTAAAAGTCTTGATTTAGCGAGGGTCCTCCTACCTTTCTCCAAGTTACTTTGGTTGTTGCACAGTCTCTTAAGATATGTAGCATTGTCTCCTCATCAACCCTATATACATAGAATTTAGGATCAGTTGTCATTTTTCGTTTGAATCTGTTAGCATTTTCTTGATCTCGTTCATTGCATACAAGCCACAAAAATGCACGAAATCTCTGTTGAACTAGAGCTTTCCAGATGGCTTCCCAACAGTCTTCATAAAGAGAATCATTCTCATTTCTGATTAGACTTAGAGATGATTTGATTGTGAATTTACCATTTTCCGTCCCTTGCCAATAAACTAAGTCACCAATGGATGGGTCAACTTTTAATTCATACGCTTGGATTTTTTTTAAGACATCAAGACACATGTAAGCAGCAAATTGTTCCCACTTCCAACCAAAGTCTTTGTCCCACATTTCTTCTACTGTTGCTCCAACTAGTTCAAGAGGAATTGGTTGGGTGTTTAACTCACTTAATGGCTCACTGGTGGCCCATTTGTGATCCCAAAACAAGGTACGAGCACCATTGCTAACTTCCATACGCATACCTTAATAGAGAAACTTAGCATTTTCAGTTATGTCACTCCACACATTGGACATACCCTTCTTTGGCACAAACATATCTACGTCACAACGCCATTTACAATATTTAGAACGCACGACTCAAGACCAAATCGCATTAGGCTCTATGAGGAGTCTTCATCCTAGCTTCGTAAGAAAGGATGAGTTGACTTGACGAGCTAATCTTATGGATATATCACCTTGGTTTCGCGGTTTCTGCAGGGTCTCCCAAGAGAGGAGATGCGTACCCCTTTTGTTTTCACTGCCTCCCCATATGAATCCTCTTGCTTTCATACCAATGTTATCACAAATCATGCGAGGAATCTTAGAAGACTGCATTGAATAGGTAGCCAGTGAGGTGATTGTGGACTTGGCTAGTGTGATTCTTCCAGCTAGGAAGAGGTATTTAGATTTCCAACCGGAGAGACGACAATCAATCTTTTCACAAAGGTGGTTGAAAATTTGATTTGTGATTCTACTTGTTAGAGTAGGCATGCCCAAGTATAACCCGAGGTCATCCGTTTTCTCCATGCCAAGAGCCGTTCTAATTTCTTCTTGTTTTGGGATAGGGAGATTCTTGGAGAAGTACACTCTGGATTTTTCCAAACAAACCCGTTGACCTAATGCTTTACAAAAATCTCTAGACAATCATGAATGGTGTGATCTTGTTCCGTTTCAGCTTCTGCAAACAATATAATGTTATGAGCAAAGAATAAATTTGAGAGAAGAGTCTCATCTCGATTAGCTCGTATTGGTTTCCACCGTTTGGCCATAATTGCCTCCTCGATGGTTTGATAAAGTCTCTCCATACACATAACAAAGAGGTAAGGTGATAAGGGATCACCTTGTCTAATGCCCCGAGTTGGATTAAATTCGAGTAGGTTCTCCATTCCACAAGACCTTGAGTGATAACTGTTATAACACATTCCATAATAACGTTCACCCTCAAAAAAGGCAGGTTCATTTGCAATAATGTGTCACGAATAAAGGACCAACGCAGCCTATCATAGGCTTTTACAAAGTCGATTTTGATTGCCATGAGACCCTTTAAGCGTTGTTTTCTTCTCATAGTGTGGAGAACTTCCTGGACTATGACAATGTTATCCTTATAAAATCAAATATGAGAAGTAGAATTACCTTTGTCATAATTTTAATTGTTTTCTTCTCATATTTGATTTTATAAATCCTAGACAAAATTGTCAAAAGGTACCTTCTTTTTGCCTCACTTTGTGAACCAGTACCTTATTTATTCATTTTTTTCAACTAGTACCTTAAATTAAAAAGTTGTATTAAAAATGGCACCTTAGAACAACTATATATCCGACCAATTTATCAACTTTCCAATCATTGACTCGTGCTTCCCTCCAAAACATTGTACATGTAAAACAAACAAACCAAAAAAAATCACGCGCCTTTCTTATTCTTGTAAGAACGACAATAACAACCTAAAATCTCAAATCCAACTCAACTTTTTTGGTGGGAAATCATCTAGTTTCAAGATCAAAAGGTATGATATTCCCTCTTTTCGTCTCTTGAGTTTTTTGTGCAATTTTTATTCACTTGAAATAGATTGCTTGTAATTGATTTCCATTGTAGATGTCTTCTTTTTATCATTTATCTCTTCATGGTTTCAATCCACATGTAATTGTGGACGAAGGTAATTAAAACTTTGACATAAACTAAGTTGAAAAGTTGGTCAACAAAACTCCAGACTAGTGAAAGTCGTGAACTTGGACAAAAATAACCCTGGATTATGAAAAGTCGGGAACTTTGACAACAAAACCCGAGTCAAAACTTAGCAAAACAAAAGGGGAATACAGAAAAGGGGAACAACACAAGTAACATAACAAGTGAAACCATACAAAATGGTGGAAACGTTTTCTGTGGTGTGGTTGAGGTTTTACTTTTTTTTTTCCCACTGGAAATGGTGGTTGAGTGAAGTAGTGAGAGCTGAGTAGTAAATGAGAAGAGGAAAGGGCGTTGGAAATTCAAGGCAAAACTTTGAATTCGGTTGACTGTTGAGCGAGTGTTTACACGTGTATTTTTCCCACTCAAATTGTGCTAACAAACGGAGTTAGTGGCCGGAAAGTTGACAAATTGGCCGGATAGTTGCTCTAAGATGCCATTTTTAATACGGAGTACAACTTTTTTTATCTAAGGTGAAAAAAAATTGAACAAATAAAGTATTAGTTCACAAAGTGAAGCAAAAAGAAGGTACTTTTAGACACTTTTTCCTAATTCCTACGGAGTACTAAAAATAGTAATAATTAATAGCTGCATACCTATGCAGCTAAAGATAGCTGCATATGAGCTAAAAACAACACCTGCACATGCTTATTATAACATATCTATTTTTATATCTCCTCTAACCTCGTCCCTCGCCATTTTCTCTCTGATCAAACCCCATTCTCAATCTCTCACCATTTTCTCTCTCCATTTTTTAACGTCATGGCGATTCACCGACGACGCCACCACCACCACCACCTCCTCCATCATAATATCACCAGCAACAATTGATTTTCTCGGCGATTTCTCCCAGCGATTACCTCCATAGTCGGTGTTTTGTTCCTCTCTGCTCTCTTCGATAAGCGCTGAAGCTCGTCAACAATGGTGGAATCTACAGCGCAAGCAATCGTGCCTCTGTCGAATCAAAATAATCCACTTCCGGAGATCGAATATCACTTTTGAATGTCCTCTATGGTTCTCTCTCTATGTGTTTTGACTTTTCAATTTGTGTTCTTACAATTGATCAGCGATTTCCTGATCGAATTGAAAAATACATAATACTATGATTCTCTTTGTTATTTCGTTTCTTTTTGGAGTAATTGATTACATTTTGCATCCATCACAAATTGCCGATTTGCTTGCATTTGTTAACCATACATATTCAATGAAATGTTAGGTTAAAATGTCAAAATTACAAAAGTTTGGCGACTTGGCGACAAAGTTCTGGACCTAGCTCATCTGATAGAGGTGATTCGATTTCGTATCTTAGTGATACCAGGTTCGACTTCCAGATGTGTTCATTTCTTGTTGGTTGTTTATGCAATCTAATGTTTTAATTTTTTGTCATTAGCCTTGGTTTCTTATTTTATTAATCATTTTGGTGATTGGTAGATATTCTCTGTAATGATAGAGATGAAAGTTATAATCAATGTATCTGCTATATATTTATAAGTGTTTCCCTGCCCTTATGGTGGATGACAGAGGTTAATTTTTGTGAACGAGTTTTGTGTGATGTTCAGTTTTTCAAGTCTTATGTTCAAATTATACAAAATTATGTTCAATTAAATTTAACTTATAAAACTAATATAACGTTCAATATTTTTGTGTGATGTTCAGTTTCTCAGTTCACATTATACAAAATCATGTTCAACTAAATTTAACTTATTAAACTAATACGGAGTATATGACTATATGTTCAGTATCGTGTGATGTTCAGTTTCTCAAGACTCATGTTCAACTTAAAAAGAATTATGTATAGTTAAATTTAACCTATAAAACTATGATATCTTCAACACTTTGTGTGATGTTCAGCTTCTCAAATTGTTATGTTCTACTTATACAGAGTCATGTTCAACTAAAAGACAAACAACAACAGTAATCAGCAGATGTTCATTATTCATTACTAAAAATTCTATTGTTATGTTCAGTTTATAATTCATCATGTTCAACCTATAAAAGATGATGTTTAATTTAATTATAAAAGATGATATTCACAAATAAGAACATTTTTTTTGGTGATGTTCACTTTCTCAAGTCTCATGTTCAACTTATAAAGAATCATGTTCAACTAAATTCAGCTTATAAAACTATGATATGTTCATAAATAAGAACACTTTTGTGTGATGTTCAGTGTCTCAAGTTATATGTTCAACTTATACAAAATTATATTCAACTTATAAAATTATGATATATTACTTTTGTGTGATGTTCAGTTTCTCAAGACTCATGTTCAACTTTTAAAGAATTATGTTCTAAATTTAACTTATAAAACTGTGATATCTTCAACACTTTATGTGATGTTCAGTTTCTCAAGTCATAACATTCATACAAAAGGATATATATGTTCGATTTCTGGGTTTCTAAATTTAAATTACTGTTAAAATATTTAATACTTGATTCTGGAGTATATGTTTAAATCAATTGTGATGAAAATGTTTTCATACAAGTTTATTTCCCGAATCTACTTACATAATTAGTTTCTAAAAGAATCACCTATTATTCTTGGTTATGTTCAATTTTAAAAGCCCAATGTTCAATTTTAGAAATATAATGTTCATGCTATGTTTGATATCATGTTCTGTGTGATGTTCAGTTTCTCAAGTCTTATGTCCAACTTATACAAAATCACGTGCAACTAAATTTAACTCATTAAACTAATATATGTTCAATACTTTTGTGTGATGTTCGGTTTCTCAAGTCTTATGTTCAACTTATACAAAATCATGTTCAACTAATTTTAACTTATAAAACTAATATATATTCAATACTTTTGTGTGATGTTCAGTTTTTAAAGTCTTATGTTCAACTTATATAAAATCATGTTCAACTAAATTCAACTTATAAAACTAATATATGTTCAATAATTTTGTGTGATGTTCAGTTTCTTAAGTTTCATGTTCATATATAAGGATATATATGTTCGATTTCAGGGTTTGTAAATTTAAATTACTGTTAAAATATTTAATACTCGATTCTGGAGTAAATGTGTTTAAATCAATAATAGGTTATTTTTTTTAGTTTCTAAAAAAATCACATATTATTCTTGGTTATGTTCAATTTTTAAAACTCAATGTTCAGTTTTAGAAATTTAATGTTCATACTATGTTTGATATCCTGTCAAGTTCATTTTTATTTAATAAAGGTTCTATGTTCAATTTTCAGAATTTAACAAGGAGGAAAAAAGACAGAGTCGAAGAAGTGGAGGAGAAGTTGGTTAGCCCAATTCGTTTGCAAATCATGGCAGAAAATTTATCGACGAGGAGGGGCAAATAAGAACTATTAAGATGGAGAAAAGTTGCTGATTAGAGAGAAAGAAACATAGAGGAAAGAGGAATATAGAAGAATAAAAAGATTCATCAATTTTCATATTTTTTATTTGTTTATTTTCCGATGATAATTTTCTACCGAAATGTAGCGTAGTTATTAAATTTGTGCGGACGTACTAGAGTTTCTGATATATTAATTAATATTACTTAATTAGTCTAAATTATTATTTCTCAAAAAACAAGTATGAAGAAGGATATTTTTTTCATGTTCATTTTTTTTATCATCATGTTCAATTTCAACTGTTTCACGATGTCTATAAAAGCTCATATGCACCCAGCTCTGCATGCATAGGTAATTAGGTATGCAGCCAAAAATCTGGGCTAAAAATAGTACATAATATAGTAATATTCCGAACACTCCTGATAGGACCCGATAAAGGGTAAACTTATAATCAAACTATATGGCCGGATATATATTTTCTTTAGGGAAGTTCCAAATATCAAAAAGAGATTAGTGAATCTTGTAATCAGATTCTTGTTTGCTAGAGTGTGAATATAACATGTATCACTTGGGATTTTTCACTTAATATTTTTTTTAAAAATAAACGTATGGATTAGCGGAGTATAAGCTTATTTAGGATTTGGTTTGATTAACTTTTGGAAATGTAGATTCATTATACTATTTTTTAAAAGATAAATCCTTTAATTGGATTCTTGTTTGCTAGCTAGAAGTTGGTGAATCCATGTATCACTTACAGATTCCCCCCCCCCCCCCCTAATTTAGGACAAATTATTTTTATCACCTACAAAAATTTAAAAATTGTTTTTTTACTATCTGAAAAACTAAAACCTGTATTTTACCACCTAAAAAATAAATAAAACTTATGTGTGAGCGTGTGACTACCTAATTCAAATTTCCTCTAATATTTTACATGCTTGTGTGATTTTCTTTAACTCTTTCACCATCTTCTCTTTATTTCCATTGAATTTTGTCAATTTTGTGAATTGATGATGGTAAACATTTATGTGCATTCATGGAAGATAAGGAAGCGAGGGAAGAGAAGAGAGTTAAATACATGAAATTGTAGAAGAAGAGAACATATCAGAAATATTACTGTTATTATGGCCCCAGTGCCCCCACACATAACATTTTCATCTTATTTTCTATTTTTCAGGTGGTAAAATAAGTTTTAATTTTTTTAAGTGATAAAGTACAAGTTTTAGTTTTTTAGGTGGTAAAATATTTTTTTAGGTGGTAAAAAATAATTATCCTAATATTTACTATAAAAGGCTAAATTTTGTAATTTATTACTTGCTCGTCTCCTATTAAATCGTAGGTTACTTACTTAATTGTTAGACTATTCTTAATAATATGCTAGCTAGTTAGGAGGTAGATGATGTGTACTCTGTATGATATTTTCTATGAGTATTATAATTTTATAAAATAAAGGGCGCGTGAAGTATGTAATTATATTTAGATAAATAGAAAGATTCCATATTTTAGATGTTTTTTCCCACTAAAAGAATTTAATACCCTAGTAAAGGTATGATAGACATTTCGAAGAGAATAGAGTAATAGTCTAATAGACCAAAAGCAAATGACTTCAAACGTTTTCTTATAGAACAGAGATACTTAAAAAATTTCTAACTTATATTTATTAAGAAATCAAAATAAAAATCAATACATATTTTCAGAAAAAAATTATTTGTAAAGAACATTTAAAAACGATTAAAATGATACCTCTTGTGTAGAAGATCAACAATTTTCCAGTAGCCATCAAAATCGTAAGATGCCTCGGCTATTTGAGTCATGGTTTTGGTGTCAGGACACCATGGATTATCATCTGTAACTTTTTCCACCAACCTTAATTATATTTAAACAACATAATTAAGTTAATAATTGATAATCACTTTAAACGTGTTATAAAATTATCTTATCTAATGATGATAATAGAACATGTATGACTATTAAAACAGCACAAATGTTTATTGAGACAAAAAGTTTAAAAAACTCATAGTTCGGCAACTAAATGTTCACTCGATTGATTTGACCGTCTAGTTTATATACGGATTTTTTTTTTTTTTGGTTGTTTGACTTTTTATTTGTTTTAAACCATGTTCGTTAAAATTGATAATTCATAGTATATACAGTACAAGGGTATTTGTTTGGAGAGATAATGAGTGAGGGATAGGGATAAGATCGAGAGAATTATTGAAATCTAGTGTTTGTTTGAGGGGATGACCGGACCCTGATAGGGATTAGAGAGATGATTAGAAAGGGATAAAACTCCATCTCATCCCACCAATTCTATACCTAGGGATTCAGGAAGAGGGTGGTTAATGTGGTATTGTATAAGAGGAGGGATAAATCAACATAGAGTTGGCTCAAGTGGTAAGCAGCTTGATGTCGCTTAAGGGAGGTCTCTGGTTCAAGTTTCGTCGTATGCAGAATTCTTGTTGGGGGACTCATCATAAGCAACGTGTGCGACCCGGGTCGGATCCGGATTTAGTCGAAGCTAAGCTTCCGGTGAACCGGGTGTGCGTGAAAAAAAAAAGAGGAGGGATAAGAACAGGGGTTGGAAAGACACAATTATTATCCTCTGTTAGGAAATAAACACAACTTTGTTAAGTTGACAAAAATATGAAACAGACTTGTTTGATTTAATATCTTGTTTCCTAGTTTAATTAGAATTGTAATTAGGAAAGTAGATATATTTTGGTATGTAACAATCTCTAGAATTGTTTAGACTTGGGGAGCAAATATAATTCTAGTAGACGTGGGTTTCTAGTTTAGCCTATAAAAGGGGGTTTAGGCCTAACTAGAAAATAAGAGGGAAAAATACATTGGTGAGAGGAATCACAAATTGAAGGGTTATTGTGTTATTTTGTAGGAACTTAAAAATACGATAATATTTGAGGGGAGGAAATCTAAATTTCCTCATAAACACTTGTGTCTTTTATTATTGTCTTTGCTATTTGTCCTATATTATATTTGTGGATTTATTCTCAATCGTTCGTGGCACGCGTTTGGTTATAACATCCTCAATGAAAAGAAGAGAGAAATGAGAGGTTGAAAATGTTTATTTTTGATAATTTAATCTTTCATCCAATCTTATTTTCTCCCTCATACCCAACATTTGAAAATGTTTATTGGGCGATGATAAATGTCACAAGTTGCGACAATATTTAATTTTCGCAATCCTATGTGTCAGATTTTAATATGGTACATATAGGCACCACGTAGGTCATGCGTCATTAAAATATTTTTACTATCAATGTGATATTTTACTATGAAAATATGTAAAGAGGGTAGTCGATACAAAGACGGAAACAAATATTTATTATATTTATAATAAATTAGAATATTATATTTTCTTACCTCTTTTGTAACATGTATAATAGGTTATACTACGGAGTATAAGTTACAGTATATGTTTTAGTTTCAATTACGTTCATGATACATAACCATGTCATGTCTTCATTGTACACGAATTAATCATTTTCGATATTTATTTATCTTTATTAAGCTCACTAATTTCCTATATTTATCCTTCATTTTTATCCCTCTTATCCCTATCCCTCATACCAAACGCCTAAATACAAGTATTTTATATAAGCATATTTAGGCTCTGTTCTGTTCGACTTATTTCAGGCAAAATCGATTAAGAAAATTAAGTTAAGTTCGGATAAGTTAGGATAAGTTCAGTTAAGTTCAGATAATATAAGTTCAGAAAAAATAAGTTTTTTACAGACATTTTTACACACAGATAAGTTTATTTTGAAGAAGTTCAGATAAGTTCAGTTAAACTCAGATAAGTTCAGACAAAATAAGTCAAATAGAACGAAATCTTAGTGTGTGATTTATCATCCAATTTTCACTCAATTTAACTTATTAAAACATCTTATAACTTACGAAGTGTTTTGGTTGTAAATCAATGAGTAGAAATTACACCCTATTGTATGTAGCTCTATATGCAACCTGGTTATTTTGTATTTTTAATCATTCAAAAAGCACATTTTTACTATATAAAAGCAAATATTTATCGATTAAAATCACATTTGTACATGCAAACCAAAATACATTCATTTTAAAAGAACATAATATTAAGTACAACACAATCACTAAAAATAAAAATAAATGAAAAATGTACTATGAGCTTTTACATTGCACAATTGTGCTTCTAAACCGCAAAATGTGCTTTTAAATTGAAAAAAAATATTGTGCTTTTAAACCTTACAAATGTGCTTTTAACCCGGTTACACGTAGAGCTTCATACAAAATCGGGTGCACCTTCTAATTTGTGCCAAAATAAAGTGAAAATATGCTATACACACAAGGTTATTTATAATTTGTGTAATTTAGGTACGATTATTGTTGCTTTTATTTCTAATTTTACGTTTTAATTAAAAGAAAAATATGTAAATCACATAAAATAGTTCAACATTTTTAGGTCACAACTTTCAAATCAATAAATTATAGTAAGTTTAATTTAAGTTTACGTTTTAGTCTAAATCACATGACTCAGATTTATAAAACAAAAAGTGAAATATGACAGTATGTCAGTATATCGAACAATTATACTTAGACAAAAAAATTTAGACTTCAGTTTCCAATTAAAAATCAAACTAAGATTTCTAGCACTTTCTAAAAGCTACGGAGTACTCTACAAGAGCAATCGTAGTCAGGGCCGTCTCTCGCAATTTGGAGGCCCTGTGCTAAAATACAGATATTGGGCTTCAATAAATTTTTACGGGTAATTATTTAATATAAAACACATAATTATTATATTAATATTGTTAATTATTATATTAATATTGTTTTTTTTATACAAAATATAAAGTCAAATTAATAATATGGTATAACGTTTTATGTGTGATGGTTTGAGAAAATTGATGGACATGAAAAAAGCAAATAAAAAAAGGGGGCATGAGAAGAATTGAACCCTGGTCTTGGCTACCACACTATTATTTCCTTACCAACTGGGACAAAGATTACTTAATGCATAATAAAGCAGCTGTTAAATATATAATATTTTTTCTTGGGGGTTTAACCAACATAATTTCTTTTTGTGGCCCGGTGCTGGAGGTCCGCCTGGACCTCCCTTTAGCCGGCCCTGATCGTAGTGGTGTTTTATGGTTGTTGAAAGTTCTTCAAATTTTTTTAATTTTTTTAAAAGGGAATATTAAGAGACTCTTCTCATGATAGAAGCTCCTAATGTATTAACTGTACTAAACTTTAGACAAAGTATTACAACAATTCAAGGAAGAAACAACTAAAATTTTGAATATTGTTGAAGTGTTAGATCACCCAAATTGCTTTTTATCTCAACCACAAAAGTTAAATGTGAAAAATTGTTATAGTGTGACTTTTAGTTTTTTTTAAGGAACCCGTCAAAGGAAAATTAGATAGATAAATAGGCAATAGTACTATTCAAAATTACAGTTCAGGAACTCATCATCCCATATTCTTTGCCCAAATTCCCAAGACTGAAAATGAGATAAATTATGAGCGATCTTGTTACCACTACATTTTACAAAAGACCAACGAAAATTATAAAACAAAGCATAAAAATGTATAAAATCATCAATAATCAAAGAGAACCTGCCGAATCCTTCGAACCTTCCCCGTAAAACATTCACAAGCACTTGGCAATCACTCTAAACAATGACATGAAGTTTTAATACTCCCTACTTCGTATCAAGCTATTCCATATGTAAATACTTCGTATAAAGCATACTCCTATATTTTTTTTAAGAATTGGTGGTAAATATTTATATTCTAAAAAATGAATGGATTAAATCACTTGTAAAAAATTTGAGAACTATAGCTTAACAAGTTTAATAGTGACTACTTAGGTAGTGTTCTCTTCACCCGAATTTCACTTATCTTATTAGTCTGAACTTATCTTATTTTATCTTATCTTATCTTATTGACCTTATCTTATATTATCTGAATTTATTGACCTTTATCTTATCTTATTAGCCCTTATCTTATCTTATCTTATTAACCCTTATCTTATTGAAACTTATACTATTACCTTAAGTAATATTTACCTTACCTTATCTTATCTTATCTTATTGGCTCTGAACTTTTCTTATCTTATGTTATTGACCCTGAACTTATTTTATTTTATTTTATTTTATTGGCCCTGAAATTATCTTATCTTATTGGCCTGAACTTATTTTATCTTATTGACCCTTATTTTATCTTATCTTATCAAATCTGAAATAAGTGAAAGACCTGAAATAAATGAAAATAAGGCGAAGAGAACAGCGAGATTCCAACCCGACGGAAATGACACGCTTCCGAAGTTCCGATATACGGAGTACTTGCTAATTTATTTATTTTTAGAAAAGTATTTGCTTTTATTGATTGACTGATGTGAGTCAATTGCAAGACTAGATTTCGTGAAATCTTTTGGTGATAGACTGATTGCAATCGTAGCATACCAAAACTAGATGATTCACTACCAAATTCAATTTTCTACTTCAATTCAGTCGTCCGTTTCAAGTTCTCATCTGCATTTTCGCTGCCTCCCAGGTAATCCCCCCCTCTCTCTTGTTTTTCTGTGAAATTGCATGTTAAATTGCATCTTTGCTTCCGTTTAAAACGGCGATTTCAATCCACATGAAAGAAAAAAAGTTGCAGTATATAATTGTTTGTGGGTTATCATCATTTGTATTGTACAATTTGAACGAAAATTAAACAAATTAAACTTACAATTCAGCTTCAGAGATATCAGTTAATGCCAATCTTGCAGCTCTATATTTTTCTTGCAGAAAACTTGATGCTTGCCTCATTAACAATGTCCCCATTTTTGTTTGAGTGTTGATCTTTGAAACCCTAAAAAATTAAATCCCCTTTTTGATTTATTGATTTATTTTATTTAATTTTGCTGGCAATTTTGAATTATTGTTTTTAGAATGTGGGTTCGATTGCATTTTTTTTTTAAAAAATATTTTTGAAATGCCTGGTATTAGCTTAATAGTCGTATATCAAATTTGGGGATGAATACATTTATCCCTAGCCATTGAAGAAAATTAGAACTTGTGGGTGTCCATTGTTTTTCTCTCTATCTGAGAAAATTGATGGCGAAGATCGCTTGTTGATTAGAAAGGACTAAACAAGGACATTTGTCATACTAACCTTTTAGAACTCCTATACATTAATTAACAAGATGAGTGTTTTTAGGCTTTTAATTGGGATATGAGTGGAGTGAGATGAAGATGCCTTAGATTCCCCATATGTATTTGAATTGGTCATTGAGTTTGTTAGGTTACTTAGGTGTTTATGAGTTTCGGATGGTCAAGGGATGTGTGTTATGGATTAGCTTCTCTTGCTTCTTTGAGTTCTTTCATCTAATTAAGATATGCGATTTTTTTTGATCCGGAAATCGGTGAGAAATTTTCTTAATCCATATGAACAACTAGATTGTAATTGTCACAAAAAGTAAATAAATTATGATGGTCTCATCTTGACCCAAATTGATTATAACGGAACATTATTGCAAAAAGACTCATTAAGCCTTACCCTTTCAATTGTAAAGAAACTGTTTCCGTTTACCCATGATATTAAGGAGTAGTGATTGGTTTACTTTCATGTAGTATCTTGTAAATTTGTTACTGAAAGTTGAAAAATCGTGCACTAGAACCTCTTCAAAGTCCAAACTTTCTAGTAAATGGACACAAGACCTAAGATTTACCACAATCATTACAAAATAATAATCCTCGAGCATCTACGAACTCCACTGTGGGAGTAAGTTTAAACTAAAATGAAGTAAACATAAAGATTTGTTAGCCCCAAAAAGGAAATTGACATTTAAATTCCTCTCTTTCGATCTATGTAATAATGATTTTGTCTTATGAGACTGCAGTCTCAATTCGTCGATTTGGTGCTCTTTATCCTTGTATGATCACATCCTTTATAAGTTCTTTTCATGAAATAAGGTTATCATTGCTCATTCATGTCACTACGTGTCATAGTCATGCAGGCACAATGCTGTAAATTCTACACTGCCGACATCTGGTTATTTGGTAGTTCTTTTGGATTGCTATAAAGCCATGACGAACCAACGATCTTGTTCCATGCAATAACTTCATCCACTTTTTCCATCTCTTTTGGATAAGGTGATCCACATGCATCTCTCTCTCTCTCTCTCAGCATATATGTTTGCGTTTTCTTGTTATTAAATGCCAAGTAATATTGATATTACTTTTCTTGCGACGAGGTATAAAGTCCACCAGCTACTTATTACTCTCAATACCCACTTTAAATATCTCATTAATGAAAGTGGTGATTTAGGCCTTAATTGAAGGATAGTATACACTTCCTCCGCATGGAACTAATTATCACAATACTAGATCAGTAGGTTGAGCTTGTGATTCCATTACGTTAGGCTTCCATCCCCCCCCCCCCCCCCCCCCCCCCCCCCCCCTCCTTTTTCCTAAACAACATAGATACTTCACAAGTCACATTAATTGGGTGACCAATAGTATCTTGACTTTTAACTATTAGAGCGTTGTAAATATTGGGCACTTTCCCGGAGGAAAGACTACGTCCAGTAGCGGACCAATAGCTTGAGTGTTACGCCCCAGGTTTTTTTTCCAAGCATGGAAAAGTGAAGCTTTTGGAAAGAACTTCGTATTTTGTTTCTAGAGGGAGTCATGTTTAACCTCGAATGCTTTTGTGATGTCTGGCAAAAGGATGGGAAAGGAATGAAAATGACAAAAATATTATGAAGGTTCTTTCAGTGAAATTAAGTCTTACACGGAGTAGTTAATTATTAGAGGTTGGGAAAAAATGAGAACTACTTGTGGCAGGAGTATGTGTAAGTAAAGCATATCCCAAAATATAAATAGATGATTCAGTATTTCAGTAGGTTACAGTTGTTTTTAATACTTTGATCTTAATAAATAAATAAATATATGCAATATTTGTATATGTAATTCTGCAATTACTTCTAAAATTACTTGCCTATCTAATTCTTCAATTATGTGTTTGTATTGGCTAATGACATTTACCACAATGCTGTAGAAAGTATGTAAATATGTGGAGCTAAGCTTCTTATATGAGAGGAGTAGTAGGAAAGACAAGTACAAAATAAGATGCAATGTTCTGTCTTTCATCTTAATCTCAGTCCCTCTATTATCTGTCTTTCCATAATCTTATTACATGCAATATTTTTTCATTCGCAATTCAATCTCCTATAATCCTATCCAATCCCAGAATTAATTAAAGATGATCTATCCTACAAATTGTCTTTCATCTTAATTTTCCACATTTATTTTTTGGTTTAAAATTTGCTCTGGTCCTTGTGCAGTTGTGTTGGGAAGATGAAAGCTGAAATATTCAATATTTCTGGGCAAGGTCTATCATCTACATTCTTGCTTTTTTGCATTACCAGATTTTATTTTTAAACTTGATAATTCCATGTTTTTTATTAAATAAGCAATTGCTCAATTGCTGATTTGTTTCATTCGCTGCTTTAGTTCTATACTTCTGGTCTGCTACTGGTTACTTTGTTAGTTTGATTGACAAGTTGTAATGTTTGGCAAAGGTTATAAAATGATGCTAATGCATAATGATACCAGCTTCAGTTGTTAAAGATGGTGACGGTTTTCTGTTGTAATTTTTACAAAAAATGATACTCCCTCTGTATTTATTTAAGGGATACACTTGCCTTTTCCGGCCGTATTTATTTAAGAGATACACTTGCCATTTTTAGTAACTTATCAACCCCACCATCTAATTAAATAATATATCTACACCCCACCCCCACCCCCACCCCACACTCTCTAAATGACATGGTCCCCACTTGTTTTTCTTATTAAAATATCTACTCAACCCCACTTGTCTTAATACCCGTACCCGGCCAAGTGTATCTCTTAAATAAATACGGACGGAGTACCATATATTCTTATACCTGTTGATTTTACCTTTATTTTGTAAATTTTGTATATTTAAGATTCTGGTACCACGTATTAACAATAATGTATCATATTACTAGAAAGGTTTAGTAAATAATGAGGAAAATTATTAGAGAATATTGAGACTGACAGTTAGACATTTTTATTAAGGATTTCGTTTCTAGAAATGTTCATAGAAAGTATTTTATGAGCATGCAGGCGTTTGATAAAAAATCATTGATAATGTGATTTTTAAACGAAACTTGAGACTATGTAGTTTGTTTGTTAAGTGTAATAAAAAGTAGCATTTGCCAAGAAAAATGAAATATTTTTAATTGGATATTCTTGGACTTACCCCGCTTGTTCCGGGAGCCCCTTTGAAGGCAACGGGGTAATGATGAATGATGAACTCGTTGGACTTCAATTTTGTTAGCATTACTTATTTATTAGGGCCCTAATTGTTTGTTCGCCTTTAGGCCACCAAAATGGTTGGATTGGACTCCTGCTCTTTAAATTATTGGTATAATCTTTCTTATTCTGTCACTAGCACAAAAACACAGGAGAATGCAAAATAGAACACTTCTGTGTGCACTCTCACTTTTGGGGTATCCAATTCACTTGTTCCTTCTCTGCTAAATGGCATGTTGCCTGTTGGGGAGAGACTTTTTGAGTGCACACAGAGGTTTACAAGGGTGAAGCCTGTGAAGGAGAAGATGTTGCTTCGGCAAAATGCCTTGATGGTCATCTTGCGGAGCATTTGCTAGAATGGAATGTCCATATCTTAGTTAGAGACGCTTCATCTAGTGATGGTTTATGGGATATGGTTGTTTTGTAGTGTCATTATGGGCTAAGGAAGATGGGGCCTTTTAGGCTTTATCTAATTGGGGAGATTTCAAAGGAATTGGGCTAATTTGTACATTTTTATTTGTGTTTCTCCTCGAGGACACTTTATCCTCTTGTTGTAGTCCTCCTTTTGAGTTCTAATTTTTTTAAAATAAAAATCCATTAGAGTTATAAGGTACGTTGTAGTTGTTTTGATGCAAAGTGGCAAATAAATAAAAATCCATAGAGTTATTAAGATATCTACTATCCTCCGAGTCCTAACTAAATCTTAATTTTTGTAGCAATTTTTCACTAAATCACGTCATGTCACTCAGAGATATGTGTATAGTTTGAAAATAGTATAGTGATGCTTATTAATCGTCTATTAAATGAATATCTGGGAACTGCAATTTTTATGCTTGATCATTAGGAGGAACATTGTTTGAATTAAATACATGCATTTGTAGGAGAAGTTGCGTGATTGGAAATTCTGATAAGAAAGTTCTCATCCCTGAAGGAAAATAGTGCAATTAAAGTCTATCCATGAGAGTGAGCTGAATGATAAAGTTTCTCATTTCTGAAGATGTAAAAGCATAGGTCCTTAACGTATGCTATGGTAAAGAAGAGAAACGTTGAAATTACAAGTAAAAAGGTAGGAAGTATAAAAAAGTTTCACTTGAATGAACCTTAGAATTTAATGCAAGTATTGGTTGGCAATTAATTATCAAAGCCAATTTGCAGGTTTTGTTGGGTAGCAAATCCCCGTTTTGAGTTTAGGAACCCTTTAGTAAAATCATAGTTAGCATTTTAAATGAATATAATTATATAACCTATCACACTCTCCTTTTTTGTCTTCTTATCATATAAACTTTCTTCATTCAGAACTAAAAGTTACATATACCAAGAAAAATGAATAAAAGTAATGTAAGTGAGCTCTTGTGATTACTTTTTGAAGAGACAAATAGAGTGTAATGAAAAACTAACTCCGCAAAGTACCTGATCAAGGTAAGATAATAATATTTCTTTGACAATGATGGAATAAAAAAAAAGTTGGAAGAACTTTATGGAACAAACTTAAATGGAAAATAGGAAGAACTTTATGGGATGTAGGAAGTACAATTTCAGGATGTCTGAAAGTAGTTGCCACCTTTCCTATTATAGCATTGGTTTATTATTAATTTCCAATATACAATTGCCATAAAAAACGATTTCTAGTATGTCATTACTTAATTAAGCAGCGGGGAGGTTAGAAATGACCCTGCTATTCATAGGGGTTTAGACAACACGACAACTTATCACAAATAGAGGGAGGTCGATGTCTTTATTAGTGTTAGATTATCTGAATGTGTGTTCTGCTGTTATTTTGAGTCATTAGTTACAGTTAGGGAGTTAAGCTCTTAAAACCTATGCTCCTTGAGTATAAATATGACTTTGAAAATGTGGTTTATGGTTTTAAGTGTATTTTTCTTTACTAATTTTGAGGGCCTTATGAACCTTAGAATTTAATACAAGTTAGTAGTATGCTATTATGCTAGTTAGCTTTATGTTTCTGTTTCTTCATGTCTCTTTAAGGGGTGTCTTACATAATCTTGTTGTTTTTCCCCATGCTTTTGGAAGTTGTTAAAATATGGACTTACTTCCACAAATTAGAATTAGCTGTGCTCTTGATTTGCAAGGAGAGTGATCCTTTCTTTGCCAATAGGCCCAATGCTCCCTGGTGCCTTGATTTGATTGCTTTTCTTGTGGTAGATGAACTGGCTAGTTTTCTCTATTCAATGACTGTTTTTCATTTGATATGTGTTGAAAAGGATCTTGAATAGTTGATTAACTGTTACGTTAGGTACGAGTCTTCCTCAATCAGATGCATATGCAGTATGTTGTCTGCACTTAAATTCTCTGCTTTTTCACTCCAATAACTTCTTAAACCTTCTCTGCCGTTCTGTACAATGATGGTGTCTCTGCAACTAAGGGTGTTTCTTTTTGTTCTAGGTTGCTGAGGTCTTGGATTGTCTGCTACAAATTCAAAACTCAAGGCTTAGTCTACAATCTATACGAAATGCAACCGGAAAGGTAAACGAAGTAGCTCGTTGCATTTGTCCTGCCTTTTTTCTCTTTCTATACAGTATGCGATAGGAACTTGGGTTTGGTGCTAGCTTTCCTGTAGTGAACCCTTTCCCCAACTAGCCAAGTGGCTGGCCTTGCCAGTGGTTAGCTTGTGGGCTTTAGCCCATCAAATGACAGTGCTCGTCTGGGCTTGAGCCCTTATCCCGGCTTGCCTGGAAAAGAGAAGAATGACGGGGAGGGGAGGTGGTCTTTTTCTGCTTCATGGTGGAAATAGATCACAGCTAAAGTGGTCAAATTGACCTTCGGGATTAATTTAATAATTCAAAATGATAGAAGCAGTGATTTAAGACTATTAAGTTTCTATGTTAACGCTCCGTTGATAAGACCTGAAGATCTCTTCCCCCTGTGGCGAAGCTAGATGAATTGGTTTTAGTAAGTTTACTTGCCTGCTTGATATTTGTAAGTTTTACGTTCTATATTATTTTAAGTGAATGGAAATCATGTGTAGCTGTCTCCTGTCTACTCTCATTTATGTGCACTGTCAAATGTCTTATTTTGAAGAAAGTGCGTGAATTAAATACCCTTACTGAGAGTTTAATCAGAAAACCCGTTGAAGTTTTGAAATTGAGAATTTAGCTATAACTGATCACTTGTAACCACAAGTTGAGAATCTCCTATTGTACATTTCAAGTAGTTCTTGATGGTTCTAAACTTAATTTAACATGCAGAAATATATTTGGATAACTTCAAACTCAGTATGTAGCCATTGTATGAGTTAGACATAATCAAAATGTTACATTTGGAAACTTGAAGAACTTGATTCCTAAAAACTTGAAAATAGGTAGGTAACTCGAATAACTTGCCATCTCCAGCAACTCCATGGCTCTTTGAGTCACATGTGCTGTCTACAAATTACTCAGAATGAGAAATTACTCTAATGGGAATCTTTTCAATGACAAGAGAGGATGGGATCTACATGCAAACACACCTTTAAGAACATTTGCAAAGAGGACAACTACTATTACTATCACAGCAAATGCCCTTCTGCTGCTGAAAATAAAGCATTACTCTTACTGACTTTGAAGACTTGTGACTCTGATTCCTATTCAAGTCTTCAGAGTCGTAGAGTGAGATCAATTTGGCTGGCATCACCAATCTGATCGCTGTCAAGATCTATTATTACTGGGATGGGATAGTCAAGCTGGTTTATCAAGGGCATTAAAAATGCGTCGCTAGTTTCTTGTGTTCTATGTGATGCAGAGTGTTGCGCTGCTTGAACCAGTTGGGTTTGAATAGGAGGTCTCCGTGCCTCAGAACCTTGTGTGCTTCTCTGCATCTGAGTGCGGTTCCTTCTAGGATTTCTTCTAGTTGACTGGGTTGGTGATGGAAGTAATTGCCGGAAGGGATTGAATAGCAGATTCCTTTCTCTCAGTTGCCTAGTTTGTTCTGTTTGACGTTGGCTATGGATGTTTATTGCTGCTTCTAACATATGACTGTTAGCATGACGCCTAATTCCCTCAACATCTACCGAGGTGAAGCGACATTGTCTGCAAGAAAATCGGGCTATGAGTACTTGTCTTTGTTGATTGGGCTGACCATTGCGAGTCATGATTAACAGAGCAAGATGGGAAACAAAGAAAGTGATAGTGATAAGAGAGCTAATACAATTCTAGGTGACTTGCTCAGGACCTACGACTCTTGAGTTTATATAGTCACATATTCTTGAATTTTAAAATTTCACGCTGACGAGATTTTTTTTTTGAGGTAATCTTGCTGATGAGAAAATTGTACATTTATTACGTCATTCCTCATCTTCCCTCTATCTGACCTAGTAAAGCGGAAAAAAGAAAATCCACGGTTGAAAACTTAATTTCTGCATTAATTGTCAACCTGTGTAGGTCCTCTGTGCACCTATTGTTGGGAGGCCTTTTAGGACGTTTTCTACGTGTTGCAAGAAAGAGATGCAGGTGGCTACTGAAAACGTTTATGTTACTATGTGAAGTTTTGTGTGTATCTTGCATTAATGTAAATGGAGAAAGTAGTGAAGGTGGCCGTTGCATTAGGAACCATGACGACAAAGCAATTACTCAGGTGAAACAGATGAAGCAGTGCGTTGACCTACTGGATTAGTGTCTCTTGGCAGTTTCAAAGATGTATCTTGGCGGCAGGTAATTTAAGGTAAAATGGCATTATATACTTTACAACAGCTTGCATTGAAAGATTTTTCCAGTTACAGATATTGAAGTCATACCTTGAAGAGAAATACATGAAATATATTTGACCACTGAAAACTGTTTTGATATATTGCATGTATTGATATGGTTGTTGATACATGTGGTCTGAGTGTGTCCTTTTGGATATTTATTTGAGGTTGTGCGAGTTTTATGAAAGACAAACCAAATGCAATTTGAAAACTTAGAACTTTCTGGTTTTGTATATAATATATAAAAAGCACTGCTATATGAATTTGTATGTTCTTATTTACTTGCATTCCTTCTATTCTTAAAAGAGCTTCCTACTTTTACTTATTCCAATTTTGGTAGCTTTCTTTTTTTCTCTCCTTTACCTTCCTTTGCCTCACCACATGGATCCACTTATTCCATTTAAGTATACATGTCTCTGTACAACTTTCACTTTCGAAAAGAAATAACTCCCTCGTTCCCTTGGTTTTTGTAGGAACAACCCAACAATAGGAAGGTTTTGAGAAATGGATGGAGAACACCTATTTTGTCATGTTTGTATAATAGTATTTTAATTATTAGTAAAATAGGGAATACATTGCACTTAAATATGTATTATGGATACATCTTAAAATAGGAAGATGATGAGCCTCCATAACCCATATCTAAACTATACATTTAATGTTTCCAAAATGTTTTGAAATCATCAAAATATTATTAAGCTAAAGAAAGGGGGCCGGCAAAATCATTGATGTAATGGTTGCAATAAACTAAGGAAAAGAAAGCTAGTGGAAAGTAGCTCCCTTTGTGTTTCTTTGGGTAGGAAAAGAAAGTTGTTTAGAGATATGTGTATTATTAAATGAATTTAGTAGACCCATTTAATGGGGGTATAGAAGGGTAAAGAAAGTTACCAAAATTGGTACACAACAATATTAAGATCTTTGAGGAACAAATTTAAACCAGAAGCAGTAAGAAAGTAGGAGGATCTTTGAAGAACATGTATAGAATTTCCTAGTTCTACGAAAGAAATAGGTTCTGTTCTTGGAATCTAACTTCTATTTTATTCTTTTACTTCCGTTAGAAAACCTCTTTCTTTAGGTTGTGTTTGGGAACCTTGATTTCATTTCAATTCTTGAATTTCAAATCCGGATTTTTCATTTCCAAAATTCAATTCCAAATTATGTGTTTGGGAAACACTATAATTTGGAATTAGAGAATTTCAAACCTTTGTGTGTTTGTGAAATATGTGGAATTAATAATTTTCTATTACAAAAACTTCCAATTACAATCATGGTCAACATCTCACCAAAAATGCAACGAATTCCAAAAAATTTCAATCATGAAATTACAAGCTAATTAAATCTTTCCAAAATATATTGCAAAATCATCAAATTGACAATTGCAAAATTGCAAGATCGTAATAACTGATGATAATTGCAAAAAAATAAAAATGAAACGATATGATTATAACCCCTCTAGATTAGAATACCACCTTCAATTAGTTTATATTTCGTAATTGAGAGAGCTCTCTTGACTATATATTGCTAATAGCCTCTTGTTTGTAAAGGGGGCGGCAGCGGCGATGGAGTAAATGTCGACATAGTGGAGGAAGAGAGTTAGTATGGGAGAGTCAAAGAGGAGAGATAATTGTGTTACGGCGATGATGGCAACAACGGCGATAGCAACGGCTATGGCAGCATCATCAATGGCATAAATTTTGTGGGAGAGGAGAATTAAGAAAATAAATTTGGAACAGATCGATTAATGATAAGGCTGAGAAATTTGAAATGAATATTTGTAAGTTATCATTTCAAATTACTGTACTAATTGCTGCAACGAATTACTTTAAAAGCCTCACTATTCATTTACCTTTTTACCTCTCCCCATCCTCTTTCCCTTCCACCTTTTCTTTTTCTCTCTCAACTCTCTCCCCACCCCACTTGACCATCACCTGCCGTCCCACCAGCTGCACCCCATCACCACCACTGCCCAAACCACCAGCTGCACCACCACTTCCCACCCCGCCATTCGCACCATCTGACCACCATCTAACTCCCACCATCACACCCTACACTTCCTACCTGATCTACCACGACCACTACCAGCCACCACAAAATTTAGTATCAGTATACACTGGGGCGTCCGCAGGTTTTTCCTCCAACTAGGTGTGGCCGTCCTGTGTTGAAGTTAAAATTTAGGGCCATAAGTTTTGGAGATGTTCCAACTTTTCCCTCGGTTCCACATATACACGGGGAAATCCTCGATGCTCCGTGTATAGGTGGTTAAAAAAAATATGCTTGTGGGGTGGTGGCTGGGCGTAGGGAAAGATGGTGATTGTTTTCTCTCAGTTGGTTGGGCTTTGGGAGAGGTAAAGTTATTTATGAGAGAGAGGAGAACGGGGTTGGGGTAGTTGGCTGTCACTCTGTCAGTAAGCAGGGGAGAGAGAGAGAGGTGGTTGGTGGTCTGATGGTTGGTGGTGTGTGTAGCTGTAAACACAGAAGGGAGGGAAGGGGGGAAGGGTAATTTAGTATAAAACAATATTGCGGTTTTTAGTAACTAGTTGCGGTATTTAGAAATTCAATTATTTTTCCGCATCAGCAGTTACAGTATATAATGAAATGGTTAAACCTATTGAATTCACATATAAGATAAGTTTATACGCATATTGGATATCTTAAATTCTTAGTCACCATATATTCTTACCATCTCCGTTCCTTAATGTTCTTTACACTTGCCATTTACACAGGAATTAAGGTAGGGAGAGATAGAATGAAAGATTGGGGCAACAAGGGGAAAAATCATAAAATCGGGCGAATTAATGGCTAGTGTGTGAGCAAGTGGGTCGGTTGTGTTGGAAGGGTATAATTGGAAAAATTACAACTAGAAGTAGAATAAAGTAGAGATGTAAAGAACAAAAAGAAACAAACTTATAGGAAAAACGTAAAGAATAAAAAGGAAATTAGGTAGTTTTTTTTAGAATGACAAATAAAACGCATTGGTGGCCCACTAAGGATTTAAGATTTTTCTTTGACAAAATAGGAATAAAGCAAAAAAAGGACGAGCCTTATGGAACAGACTTGATGGAAAGAGGGTAAAAGCTGTAGAAGAGAGTTGGGGGGGGGGGGGGTCATCGAGTAGGGGAACGAAGAGGATGAGTGTTGCGAAAAAGAAAGCCTCGCATTAGATGATTAGCAAAATGATATCAATTAGCAAATTTGAGAACTTTTTCAATAACTCTAATTCTAGAAAATATGGAAAGCTTATTTTATAATGTAAATGAAATATTGTACATTGTGGGTTTTCCAATAATAATTGAGAAGTGTCTTTTTGAGACTTATAAGAGGGTCTAATCATTGGACATTTGAGTCTCAAAATGTGCCTAAATAGTAGATGTTGGGTTCATAATTGGAGACTAATCAATTGAATATTTTCAATTAGTCAATCTACGCTGCAATGGCCGCGAAGTGCGTCGTAGCACTCGTGTGATGCATTTCCGCAGCATCGTGTTTAACGCGATCGCAATTCTTACGATGTCTTGTGCTGGTCAGGATTGAGAACCTGGGTTATCCCTTGGAGTCTACTATCTAGAGAAAGATGAGAACCTATTGTTGTCAATTGATTCTTGCTTTGCCTTCAAATTATTCTCTTCTTTAATGGATTGTGTATGCTGTTATCTCAATCTACTTGTATGAGAAAAAAACATATGATAAATTTCATTCCTCTGTGTTGTTACAAGCTTACAGTACAAGAATTGCTCCCTAAACAGGGATGTAGACAACATGAAAATCAATCGAATCCTGATGTGTACTAATTAAAAATAAAATAAAAACAAATATAAATGTTCAACAGGGGGGGGGGGGATAATTTTATAACAGTGAACATATCCCCTGTCCTAGAGTTGCAATGTCAGATCCAGTTTTAGGTACTCATGAGTTTCATCTTCTTTCTCCAGATCAATAATTTTTGGTATCGGCTTTTCCAACTGACTGAGATACCAAACTGTGCCGTTCTCTGCTAACTGATCATATCCATTCTTGCCTCCAATATTTGGGAATGGTTCTTGGTGTGGAGGTGAAACTCTCTGTGGCGACGGCTGTCGTTGGCGAATGAGTAAATGACTGCTGCCTGCAACAGTTCTTCCTGATCTCGGGTTTGGAAACTGTAAGGAAACACCACCCAAGGTATTGTGATCTGCAACAAGGTATCTTGGTTGTACTGAGTTTTGTGTAGAAGCAAGAAAAGGATTTCTTTGTGTGGCAGCAAGATTCCTTTGATACTGCAACGTTCTGAACCCATTTCGGTAATATGGGTGGTATCTTTGCTGCAAGGTGGATGGTTGAGAGCGAAATGGAAAAGGATTGTTGTTAAGATTTCGCTCTCTGCCATTTCGGTAATATGGGGTTGTTTGATTACTTTGGGTTCTCCGAGCAAACTCGCCTCGATGAGTCTCGTAGTGCTCTATTAGAGAATAGCTACTGAGAAACATCTTGTCACAAATTCGGCATGCAAACACCATAGGACTTGAAACATAAACCCTAGAATGCTGGTTGCCCAACTGAAAGTTCCACTGCGCAGACATTGTGAAAACAACAAGTTGCTTTGGAAATAGAGAGGAGAAAGGGAGGAAGATGAGACAAAGGTACACTTATGGCTCGTGGGAGTGCCGGAATTTATAGCTGATTGATTTGCCTCTTCTTGGGATGATTTGGTAAGAAATTATCTTTCTATCCTTTTTGGGTTTTGCCATCTAAGAATTATCTGTGTCATTTATGATTAATATTATAATCTAATGCAAATTTTGATTTGTGTATTCATAAAAATGTTAATGTTCTTTACATAGAAGGAATGTAATTGGAATAACGTCCCCGTATCCGGATCTCTTGATTTTTTGCCGGATTAGTTTGATAATCTGATATGGGCAAGAACACTTTCGGAAAATCTACGCTGGCATAAAAAATGTGCATGTATTATTATTATATATCCCCAAAAATTGGCCAATTTTTGGTAAGAAAGCAAGGGAGGTGATCTAATGATTTCATACTGACTCGATAAATTTCCCCATGATGATTTTATTTTTCTTTCATTTAAAGGCAAGAACTTTCCAAATGCAAAAGCTAACATGTGAATATGTAAAGTTAGAAAGTTTCTTGATTTGATTATTTTCCATTTTTGATGTCTCTTTACATTAATTTTAAGTAATAAATCATTTCATGATTTCATTATTTATCTGTACTTCCATGAATAATCAATCTAGTTCCTATAAATGTATTATTTGTTTTCATTGATTGAAATTGCACCATCTATTGTGATTTTGTCAATTATTGTACCAGAAATAGGTTTCTTTTGTACACCTTCTAGAACAGAGCTGCTAAATAAACTACTCTGTATGGCCGTGTGGGTGTATGATGTAGTATGTACCTATTTGTAAAAAATAGCAGGAAATTGTAACAAGTGTATTCGTGTGGGTGTACGATGTACTCCGTAGTATGTACCTATTTGTAAGAAATGACGGGGAAATTTTATATTTTTTATAGTATTTCATCATTAACGTAGCACTTCTAAAGTCGCAAAATCTGTCAAAATACTGGAATTATTGTGATTTAATCGCCTTTTCATGAATGGAACAAGAAATTATACGAACTGTAGCCGTGTTGGTGTACGATGTAGTATGAGCATGTACCTATTTGTAAGAAGTAACTGGAAATTGTACCAAGTGTAGCCATGTTGGTGTACAACGTAGTATGTAGCACGTACCTGAGTAACAGGAAATTGTGTTACTCCGTATATTTTTGTTGTTGTATTTCATCATTAGCATAGCACTTCTAAAGTCGTAAAATTTATCGAAATACTGAAATTATTGTGATTATGGCTTTCATGAATGGACCTAGAGTTGGTTAGCAAGTTGTTCATAACAGGTGTAGTACGGATCATATGTGAGTAATGAGACAATTAGAATAGGGTTTTTCTACATTGTATATGTATTATGTGTTTCTTTACCCTCTACTATGTATCTGTGCATTTGAAATCTTCTACACCGGTGGACTTGTAAAATATAGTCTAACTTTATCATTTTTCTTAATTTAATGTTTAAAAATTCCGTTACTTAACCAACTATGGTTTTTCCTTATTACAATCGACCATAGGGTATAACTTAGAAGACCAGTATATACATTTTGGGTTACAATTTTGATAGAAATTTGAGCCGAATAATATAACAAAACAATATCTATCATTGATTACATTAATGAGAATTTGTACAACAATATTTGCGAGTATGCATATACTCCGTACAACAAAATTTATAGTGGTTGTATTCTAGTTTCTACATTTTTCTACACTTGTCATAGATTTTTGTTCTTACTAGATATCTCTTGGGAGAATTCTAGACATTTTCTAAAATTATTCTAAATATAATTTACAATCATATACTTCCTCCGTTATCTTTTAAGTGACATAATTTTTAGGCACGTTTGCTAATACACGATTTCAAACATTAATATCTCTAATTATTAAAATAATATTTACTGATACGAATCTAATAAGACCCCACATGACTATGTTTTTTCTTATGTATAAACCACAAAACGAAATCAAAGGTGTTTATGTGAATAGTGTCTAAAACCCCATTGTGTCATATAAATAAGAACAGTGGAAGTATTATCTAAATCATATATTATCTAAATTTTTCTAGATTAATATTTCAACAGAGTTGTTATGCTTAATTTGATCGGTATTGTAGGATCATCAGACATGTGTAGGTAATGTCAAAGTTTAAATCATCTATTCTCACAAAAACTCTGAAGCTTCTCAAATTCGAGCTTCTTAGCTAAATGCTCACTTAGGAGAGATGTAAGTATGCAACACCACCACATAATCTTAATTGTAACTTTCCGAAAAGAACTGGAAGCATTTCTTATGTATCTAAATGCTCGTAACATTTAACTTGCACATATTCTAAATAATCAACTGTCAATAAATTAATTTCTAATCATTTTTCTGCAGTTTACCTCTTCGGATGAAAAGAACAACGCAGTAAAAAAGCAAGCCCTCATGGCTGTATAGTTCAGTGTTCAGGTGAAAACAAAATGTGCAACAAGAAAGAAAAATATACTGACATTTAACGATACCATTAAATACGTATCAGCACGAAATTCACATCCATATGTCAATGTATCTTATCATGAAGTATTATCATACACGAAAATTATTCATTGCAAACATCACTGTCCAAGTCTCAACATATTTCCTAGTGTCATCTCCTTTTTTCTTCTCTCCCGGGGCCGGTGGGCAAAAGGTTTATAGCACCATTTAACGGCGAAATAATCTAGGAGAACACTTATCATTATCATTGCAAGGAAATGGAATTTAACCCCATTAAGCTATTCAAGTGTCAGGTATGAAGGAGCTGATCATTTACATTTTCACAGAGAACAACCCAAGGTGATATAAGAAACCTTTTAAAAAGTAGGCTTGAGATCATTGATTAATCTCTCCCTTTTTGTAACCGCGAAAAACCAGTATTGAGCATGTCCCCTTGTTCTTACTTTCTCCTACCTGCACCAATAGATAGAAAGTCGAAGCTCCTTAGGGCATCGTCTCGTCCGGGTCTTGCTGCGGAAACACGAGCAAGAGTAGATGTTTTTGACTCAAAACCGGGTTGAACCCTTTGAGTTGTAGACAGACGACCACTTGTTGACATCAGCCGACTTGATCGACTGTCACTAGGCTCGCCAGAAGAGCTTGGCCTACTTGAAGATGCAATTGCTCTCTTTGAAGTACTCCCGTTCCTTGATATACGACCTCTATCACGATCCGCTTGCTGAACAAACAACATATTGTTATTATTACCATTGTTTATTTTCCTATGTTCAGTGCAATTCACTACACAATCAATTCAATAGACCTGCAAAAAGCCAAGTCTGGCTCCCTTTACCCTCACGGCCTAATCAATACCTAATCTATACCTAGTCTATAAAAAGGAAAACCATGGATGATTAGATGACACATGTCATCGATCCCCATCTTTCATCCATAAATTTTATTTTTTGGGGATTTTTCTTGTTGTTTGTTATACGAAGTATTGTAATTTACAGCATCAACACCTCTTTCACTTCATCTTCCTCTATCAACATCAATTCACCTTTTAATTTATATATTCATTTAACTTTTTTCACTCTGTCTCCCTCTTTAACACTCAATATTACTTCACCATCTAAATTATATATTTTTTTCTAACTTTCAATTCCACCTCTATATAAATCATAACTAGTTTTTGACCCCGGGCGATGCCCGGATCATTACATGAAAAATCATATTTATACCATTGCATACAAAGAACATAATTAAATGCTTATATTATTTTTCTTTCTTTACTACTTTGTCATTTATTATATTTTGTTTGGGAAAAAAGAAATCAAATATGACATATAGCTTGGTGGATAAGTCTTTATTGTTTGAAACTTGAAGTCAAGGGTTCGAGTCTTATGTAAATAATATTTTTATTTTTTATTGCATGTAAATGCATGGAGTACGACCCTTTAAGAAGGAAGAGGGAGGGCGCCACATGACAGATGAACTTGATTGTAAACGCCTTTTAATATATAGTATAGATTCCCACTAAAACTGCAAGCTCTCAACAAAATTAGCACTTTAAAGGACGACTTAATAACCACTACATAATTGCCTCTTCTTTGAACAGGGCCGTTCAAAAGCTAGTTAAATTAAGAAAATAATGCTTACAAAACAATGAATCAGTTCCCTAGAAGAGCAAGTCCTCACTAAATGTACTTACCACATCCTTAGATGATGGATCATCTGCTGATCTATGACGTGACTGATCACCTTGTGAACCTGTACCTGGATTATTTCTTCTAGCAAATCCCTCGACTGCACCAGAAAATCTATCCCGAATATCTTGTCCTGATGGAGTATAAACAAACAGACTATAAATTACCTGTCATTTCTTTCTTTTTTGTTCTTTACTGTTTATCCCAGTGATTATGTGGAGAAGACTTGTACAACTTTAAATATAAAAGTTTTTGTGCTTTAAAAAGTACCTGAAGTCCTCTCAGCTCTTTCAGCAGAAGGCCCAGGGTTTAAAGCTGGTTTCGCAGTAGGCTGCAAGATAAAGAGCATATAACAGTATGAGATAAATGTTCAGTTCTGAAGAATAACCAACTATATGCCATAATACCAACCCTTGGTCTGGAGCTGGAACCAATTTGTGGATACTTCAATATTGTCCAGTCAAATACATAGTCAAATTGGTAACCTGTGCCAATAAAAAGCATTTAAGATTCTTTTGTGATAATCTGGTAATGCCAGCAGCAAAGCTAAAATTGCTATTGATAAGATCTCTAAATAATACTTATAGATTGTCCTTTCAGAACACGTAACCAATACCTTCTCGAATGAAAAGATCCCTAAATAGTCTCTTTAGGTATGAGTAATCAGGCTTGTCATCAAATCGCAATGACCGGCAATAGTGGAAGTACGATGTGAACTCTGAGGGATAATTTTTGCACAAAACCTGTAATAAAATTCATTGGTAGACAATTATCTCTAAGGTTTTAAAGGGCAGAATTCACAATAACGGGGTATAATAGGTTAAGGTATAACTACGAAAGACTGGTAATCCAATTCAACAAGGAGCAAATGTCAATACCTCTATTGGCGTGAGCATTTTCTTTTCACTTATTTTGTCATACTTCTGCTTTTTAGTTCCAGCTTTCAAGCCCTGCCATGGAAGGCTGAGACAAGGAATCAAATCACAAATTAGACATGTTGCATGAAATGAAAATTTTGGGACGGAAAGGAGATATTTGAGTTTTACCTTCCTCTCAAAAAATACATAAGCACGTAGCCAAGGGACTCTAGATCGTCTCTTCTGCTTTGCTCTATCAAAAAATCAGTCACAAATTCAAAATTATTAGCCACCAGTTCGTGAGACTGTCACTATAAAAAGTTGCTCTCTAACAAGGGAGAGCCGAAGGTGAAGCAGAAAGTCATACTCACCAACACCAAGATGTGTATTGACACTAGCGTATCGAGCAGTCCCTGTGAGATTTTTGTTTTCTCTGCACAATGTTACTCATGAGAATAAAGACTGCTAGAGGAAATAGAGTTAACACTGACAACACAAAAACTAACCACTTATGTCATCAACTAGATAGTATCAAATATGAATGTTTGTTTGCATGATGACTAGTCCGTCTGTCCATTATTGCAGGTTAACTTTTCTATTTAATTTTACATAAATGGACACCTTTTAAATACTTCAAATACGGAAGGTTAGGAAGGACAGTGCATTAGTTGCCAGTTTTCTCTCCTAATAGATAAGGTCAGAGAACAGAGGAAAGAAGCTGAATCATACACAAAATGTTGAACAAATCAACGATTTACTTTGATCCTTTTTGCTAAATTGTATAGTCTGCCAAAATTCTTATATTTCCAACTCTTACTGCCTTTCAAACCTTACTTTGTTCTGTGCATTGTAAGAAGTTCAAACTTAAAGCAAACCCCGGGAAAAGTAAGTCAAAAGTTAATGTAGGATCCGCATGAATTAATATTAGAAATTACTCGAAAGGCATCAATTCAGGACTTTGAATATGACTCTGCTATAAGTGGGGAGCTGTGGAATGCCAAATTACCTATAAGGTATGTGTTTGTGTGTTTGAAGATCTCGATACTTTTTTGCAAGGCCAAAATCGATGACATACACCTATCAGAAGAAAAAAAAACAGCAGGAGAAAAGTAAGTATATTTCGTTGATCTTGTTATTTAAACTAACCAAAAACAAGAAAGGCTGGTGGAAAAAAAAATAACAAGAGTAACAATTCTTTGAAATGCCAGTAATATTTCCATTTTCTTAATAAACAAACCAATCGGGAAGGAATGTATTAGTTTCGCATTAAAAAAGAAAAAAAAAATACAATGTATCAGCTAGAAAATTTTCTGAACATAACATAGACTTGACTCGGTGATAAATGTTCGTAGTTGCACAAAATAAGGTTAAAGCACGGATGAAATGACAACTGTTAGTAGATTAAATTTCATTGTCATAATCTTGCAGAACTCATTCAGAGAGGCACAAGGAAAAAGAACATACTCAGACATCAAAATGGACCAGTCACCAAATCACTTCAAACATCTGAAAGGGTAATAATTCTCCAAATTAACATGGTTCAACTACCAAATCTGAACAATGGAGCAAAGGGAAAAAAGAACAAACAGTAACATTGGAAACAATCTCACAGCTTAGAAAAATCTTAAAGTATGACTAGCCAACTGCGACCTAAGATATTCATGAAAGGGAAAGGTAATCCATAATCCTTTTTTCCTTTGATGATGTTTGATACCCCTTTGTTCCTGAATAATACCAACATTTGAACTATTTGCCAATGCAAAAATTTGACCATAAATAAATGTAATTATTTATGGAGTAGTAAAAATTATAAATTTTGATAATGTCAAACCATACATTTGAGACAGATTTAATAACCTACCCCCTCCGTTCCATAATGATGTTCCACTTCAGGTTTTTGACACTATTCACAGTTTTAGATAATCTTCTAAATTAATTTTCAATATATAAGAAAAAACATAATTCATATGGGATCTTGTTTGATTCGTCTCAATTTGTACTTTAAGAATTTCAAAATTAATTTTAATATTGTGCAATTAGAGATAAAAATTATATAAAATATGCACTGGCAACATAAAAGAAACTGGAACATCATTATGGAACGGAGGAATTATTACATAATAAAAATCGTCTTTTATTTATAAGTAACAAATTTAGTAAAAGTTAGTCCATGAATAGTGCAAAAGTCAAATTGCCACAATTATTCATGGACTTTGAAAGGAGCACAAAGGCAGAAAAGTCCCAGAAGCCTGTGGAACTCAAAGGTGTGCCCCTTTTGTAAGAGAGTTGCGCCACTTTACTTTCTATTTATTTTTCTTTTGTGGTAATTACTTTCTGTAAAAACAATACAAATAGTAAGACGGAGTACTTGCTGTGCGGGGGTTGAAGTAGGAGTTACATAAATGGGGGGAAAAGGAGTGGGAGCGGGGAGACTGGGGAGAGCTTAACGTGACTCTTTAGGTCACTGACTCATTCAGGAAGTGGGGCACATTTTCATTGAAAAAAAGGGAGGGGCTAGCATGACTCTTTAGTCACTGACTCACTATTTCACGTTTATGGTGAAGCTTTCAGATCGAAAGAGAGAAAAAAATTGGGACAGAAAAAGAGAAAGACAGATCGATGAGAAAAGAAGAAAGAAGAAGAGAGAAGGAAGATAGAAGGATAGAGAAGAAACGCGAAGAGATAAGAGATTACAAATTTCACTACTTCAGATCCGGTTGTCATCACTACTCCAGCGAGGAAGCTAGGGTTCTTAGACAAATCAAATTGCGGGCTGGGGTTTTCTCTCCCCTCTAGTCATCTTATTTGACTTATTTCTGACATTGGGGAGGCAAGCGAGACTTAAAAAAAGGAAATACAAATGACACATCAGCATCTTGCGCCTCACACCAGAAAGCGTTGAGGAGTGGCACCTTGCACCTAGGAAAAGGCGCATTGAGGTGTGTAATGGGAGCGCCTGACAGTGGGATGCATAACGGTTTAGGCCTGGGTGAGCCTTGCGACTAGGTGTGCCTTGGGCGCGCTTTAAGAACTAAGATCATGAACGGAGGGAGTGATCTTTTTCATTTCCTTTTCCCCACGGACTAGCTTCAATCACCCAAATCCCCTTGATCCCCCCCCCCTTCCCCCAAAGCCCCAAGAGTTTCAAATTCTTTTTCCCCATTGTCCAACCGGGTTGACTGCCCTTAATCTCAACCATAAATAACAACCACACCCAGCCACCTGAAAACATCGCCCCCAGTTGTGGGAGACCACCATCCAACAACATCCCCAACCGTACCCGAACCTATAAAACCCACTAGTCACTAACCCACCAACTACCACAAGAAGACCACAACTACTAAAACCGGCCGTGGGAGGGTTGTTTACACATTAAGAAAGAACTCCAAAAAGGAAAGGTATAAATAGCCTTGAGCTTAAATGGTCTTAATCATTGATGGGCCTATATAAAAGGAAAATGAACAATGATATTTACCTAGTTAAAACCACTTGACCAAAAATGCAGCATGGACTCCAGCTAAAACGGCAAAGTCTTGAGTCTCTTGAATCAAGACTCTTCAAGAGAGACTTAACAGATAGGTGAGCTAGGCTAACTAAGTAACTAACATGCCCAAGAAAGAAAACACCAAAAGACGGGTCATCAACTCATCATATCCTGGATTTCTCTAACAGAGACAAAGAGAAACCCCTATCACGCATAAGAGATCATGAAAGTGTTGACCAGAAAACAGGTTAAATAAACATGCTAGGGTTCCTGATTCGTTTAGTTAAATGCAAAATAAAAATCCCATAATACTACCACATTTTGTATTGCACAAAAAGCATTCAAGAATATAATACTAGGACACTAGGACTGGAATCAAATATGGCCGGGATAGGTGACCTTTTGATAAAAGAGTCCGAAGGTCAAATTAAAAATAAAACATCATTACATCTCAATGTTTAATAACATCAAAACAAAATGCACTTGGAATCAAGATAAACATAACCAAATACACCTAGCAGTCAAAGACTCAGTTTAAACACAGATGAGGTGGAAAATTCTTGATACACAACATGTACCTGATTCGCCTTCCGTCCAAGACCCATTAAGAAGTTGTCGGGTTTTATATCGCGGTGAAGAAACCCTCTTGAGTGCATGTACTCAACCCTATTAATCTACATCAGAAACAGGGAAATAAAAATAGGTGCAAAAATCATCCAATGCAAATTACTGTATATAAAGCAGCATACCATTTGATCAGCAAGCATTAGAACCGTTTTCAGTGAAAACTTGCGAGTGCAATAATTGAATAAGTCCTCCAAACTCGGCCCAAGAAGATCAATAACCATAACATTGTATTCACCTTCTACTCCATACCATTTGAGATGGGGAACACCAGCTGCATTTCCGGCAAAACAAAAAGACAGATGAGGGTGCCCCATTATAAGCCTATAACATATTTTCACAAACCAATGAGTGGTAAACAGAGAGACAGAGGTCACTTACTGCCTCCCTGAAGAAGCATGTATAACTTTGACTCATAATGCAGTTGAGGGTGTTTTGTCTTTGCAGATTCCTACAATGAGAAAAAATATTTAGAACTGTAAAAGCAGCAGCAGCAGACATGAGAAAGTTCTTCTTTCAACACAGCTCAAGTGTGGACTATGGTTTGTCACCCATTTACACTGATATAAACCAGAAAATCTAACTTCGAACAAAGGAACACAAAAATAAGAAGAACCTTATTTTTTAATAAAGTGAATCTCGGAGTTACTCGTCTTTCCTTTCCTGTTCAGTATGATCCCATTGCAACTCGACAATACGCTATTCAGAAGGAAGACACAAACTTTGTCCTTTTGGTCGTTGTCAATATCCAAAGTTTAAGTACACAAATTGCAGCAGTTAAATTACAATTGAGCCGAGCAGTGGAGTGTTGCATGTTCACTTATTCAATTTCTGGTTGAAGAAATATATACTGTATACATATGACAATCTAAAATGGAAACTAAACTTCAAATAACTCCATAATTACTCGGCTGATACTAGCATTCATCATCATATATTAACATATTGTATACGCTAACTTGAACGCAAATTTATACACTATACTACAGAGTATTATACTTAAATTAAATTCAACAATTCCATCAAAATATGAACTTAAATCATAAAAGAAAAGGAACTTAAACCATAAAAAGAAAGGGATGATCAGGGTACAAACCATCTTAACGGCGACTTCCTCGCTGGTTTGTACATTGATACCTGCACCAATAAAAATCCACACAATTTAGAACAGCATCCAATAAATATAACTTCTTCTAAATAATTACAATTGAAAAGAGAAAAATGCCGCACCTAAGTACAGTTCCCCAAATGAACCACTTCCAATCTTACGGCCGAGCTTAAACTTCCCACCAATTACATGATCCATGGTAAAGCACTCTTAAACAGCTAAGCTAATCCAAATTAAAACTTCTAAAATCCCCCCAAAAAAACAGACAATTTTTGCCCCCAACTAAAATTTAGAGGAAACTGAGAAATTTCTAAAAAATTTGCCACTATTTGTACAAGTAAATAAGAGGAAAAAAAGCCCCCTTAGATCAACAGATTGCACCAAATAATTTCAAAATCAACAGCTTATTAAAAAAAATCAATTTTTTTGACAAATTTGAAGAAACCCAGAAAATTTCCTATAAAACAAAAATCGCCTTTTTATCAGATCCAACTATAATAAACAGTTGAAAAAGGGGCTGAAATTACGGAATTGAAAACAAATTGAAAAACAAAACCCTAAAACTCGAATTCAACGGGGAGGTTATTGGAATTACAGAAATTTCGATAATCAAACAGCATTGCCCAAAAATTGGCACAGCGATGATACAAATATGAAGCAAAATAAAAGGAAAAATAGTCGTTTAAGAACAGGATTGGAATTAAAGCTGATGGAGTAGGGAAGAAAAAATTAAAAATTGAATCTTTATTAAACGAAATTTGCGGAAATTAAACTGTTGTTTAAGAGTTTGGATCTATGTAAGAAACAGAAAGAGAGGGAGAGATTTTCCCAGAAAAAAATGGAGAAAGGAGAGGAGGAGGAGGAAGAAGAAAGAGAGGAGTTTGGTGGAAGGAGAAAGGAAAAAGAAAAGAGGATAAAAAGAAGATGATTAGATTAAGCAAGAAAGCAAAATGTGATTATCGTTTGTTCTTAGGAGTTTGATTAATTAGGGGCCTCTTTTCATCTTAAAAATTAATCTCTTTGATAAGGTCAATAAGTTTAAGTTAAGTCACTTGCAAATTACATTGTTTTTATATATGCAAGTAATGTTACATTTTTATAAACCAGTTGTTCGCGCACGATTTCCAAGATATAAAAAAAAAAGTTTGTTAAAAATGTTAGGCAAATTTGCCAAATACAATCTAATAAAGTTCTCTATTTGTCAATTACAACCTTAAATTTCTAATTTTGCCAATTACAACCTTAAACTTGTACATCTATTTTAAATTACAACCCGAAATTATATTCCGACAAAAATTAACGGAAGATGATGTCCTAACGTTGTTAAACAAAATACGAAGTACATAATATCTATATAAAAAAATATTTTTTCGATTATTTTATTATTTTATTTTAATTCTTATTTATCGATTTAATTTTTTTATAGAAATTATGTAATTATTATTTTTAACAACATTATGACATCATCTTCCGATGATTTTTGCCGGAAAATAACTTTTGGTTGTAATTTAAAATTGATGTATAAGTTTAAGGTTGTAATTGGAAAAATTAGAAATTTAAGGTTGTAATTGGCAAATATAGAACCTTATTAGGTTGTATTTGACAAAATTTTCAAAATGTTATTTAAAAGCTAGGAACTTACAATGTACCGACTTTACCTTGTGAGCTTTTTGGCCAATATTCACCAATATAGACACCAGAATTACACCACAATTCTCCTTTAATGGCACACTCAAGTTAGCATTTCGACCCAACAACACACGTACATTTCGGCCCCAAGGAAATAACATTTGAAGTCTACACGACTTCTCCACATACCACATTTTCCAAAGGCATTTACTATTGTTCTCCGAGCACCTACCATGATGCAAACTAAACACGTGTACCCTGTATAATAAACACAAGCTTTTTGGGTCTTTTCTTTGTTCGTGGAACATCCAAACATGCTCCCACCGCCACAAAATTCCGGCTTGTCTTCACCTTACTTATCACAAGCCTTTTGGGCCTTTTCTTTGTTCGTGGAACATCCAACCATTCTCCCACTGCAACTAAAACCATACTTGTTCACCTTGCCGCTCACACCATCCACGTAAGTCTTCATGTGATACACCTTCAATTGGCATGTTTCCACGGTTTTCCTCAATCATTGCAACACCGAAACCACAATTCTCATTCAATGATATTCCAACCATGCAAACAACGCCTACCTAAAGATTCAATTTTTTAGATTTTCATATCATAAACAACATCCTCAAATCTACACCAAACAACCTTGGCTCTGATACCAATTGATTGGGAAAGCACAACACCGCATAGTACTAACTCGTATGTGATTAACAACTATTAACAACAACGAAAAACAAATTAAGCAAGCAAACCAAGCATGAAAACGGGGGCAAGAAAATTTGCCGTAGGAACCCAAGTACCAGAAGAAAATTCACCAATCCACTATGAAGAACATGATGATGATAAACAACAACAAAGATTTGGAATGTTTCATCAAACATGAAAGTCCCCCCCTTAAACTCTCCCTCATTTAACCCTAAGTGTATGAGCTTACATGAGGCTACACTTTGTTATTTTTCTCACCAACCTCTAATTAGAATGCTTATAATAAGTATATATAGTGGAAGGGTAAACATTACAATCCAAGGGTCATAAACGAGCCACATCTCTTGTCAAAACATAAAGAGATGAAGCTAGCAACATCCAGCGCGAAAACC
Source organism: Spinacia oleracea (assembly GCF_020520425.1). NCBI lineage: Eukaryota > Viridiplantae > Streptophyta > Magnoliopsida > Caryophyllales > Amaranthaceae > Spinacia > Spinacia oleracea. The sequence goes on along the minus strand of NC_079489.1, from coordinate 10,621,509 downwards.
AGCGAGCTCGTTGGCCACCCGCTTGATCACGCAAGGAAGAAGAATTTCACTATTGTTTTTCCCGCTGGAAACCAAGTGGCCACGTTGGGTACTAAGCCTCTTCTTATGCCTCCTTAGTTGATTACCCATCAAACTCATCTCCACACTACATCAAATCCCAACAAGGTATCACTATCACTATCAATATCAGTTTTTTATTTTATTTTTTATTTTGAAAGCAGATAATCCATATTATTAAAAAAATAATCATACCTATAGTAAATTAGTAATCATGTTAATTTTAAAAACTGACAACAAAAAACTGAAAACTACTTTATTCTAGTTTTCATATTCTAGTTTTTATTTTTGAAAAAACAAAAAGCTGAAAATAAAAAAACAACACAAAATGGCCCAAAATCACAAATGGTTTTGGGTTTGAGTCTGTGGAACACATCAACCTTTGTATGAAGAGCTTTCCTCCCAACAAGGGTCTATTTGCTAACTCATTCAAATCCATTTAAACAAGTTTGGTTAGCTTAGATTTATCGAGAAAGTCCAAATGTATATCTGATGTGTTCTTCCTAATGCATATCACAACAAAAGACAAAATTGAAAAAAGACAAAAACTAAATTCAATGGTACTTTTTTTTTTAAAAGAAACGATACTTTTTAAAATGGCACTTTTTTTTTTAATTTACAGAAATGGACTTTGTCCTACTTTTTGTCCTATTTTCTATTTTGTCGTTTTTGTGGGGTGTTATGTATTTGCAATACGTAACGTATTGCTGCCTCGCTAACCTCTAGAGTTACTTACCTAAAAATAGATCAATAAAAATGACTCAGTTTTCACAATACTTGCACCAATCAACCACATTTCAACAGTTAGCCCTAAAGAAGTAAACTAATAGAACTACAAAGTATAGTTTATTCATCAACATAATGTCAACTCTAAAGCTTATGTGACACAGAAAATTGTTATTTGAAGCTAATAACATCATCTTGCATATAGCCAAATAGCCAATTAGGAGGCTAATTAAGAAAAGTTTACAGTATAGAATAAGAAAACGAGAGCTTATTAGGTACATTACGAAATATGTGCACTTACGAAGTACATTAAAATGAATTAAATCATATGATTATAATTCATGGACAGAGAAAAAAATGACCCCTTATTTCTCCTAGTCTCAACATATAGACAAATTCCTAGAGTGATCTTCCTTTCTATCTCCTTGGATCGGTAGAGGTAGGTAGAAGGTTTACAGCGCCATATAATGCGCGAAAGACTTTGGGAGAGCACAATCATTCCGGGGAAATGGAATTAACCCGTTAAAGCTTTTCAAGCATCACATATGGAACAACCCAGGTTAAAGACCTCTTAAAATGTAGAGGATTGAGATCTTGATTTTGATTTATCCCTCCTATTTATAGCAGAATGTACCCAGAAACAATTTTCAGCATGTTCTTACTTGTTACTTTCTCCTACCTGCGCCAATAGATAGAAACTCAAAGCTTCTTAGAGGATCATCTCGTCCAGGTCTTGTAGCGGAAACACGAGCACGAGTAGATGTCTTTGACTCGAATCCAGATTGAATCCTTTGAGTTGTAGACAGACGACCACTTGATGACATCAGCCTGCTTGACCTGCCATCACTAGGCTCACCAGAAGAGCTTGGCCTACTTGATGATGCAATTGCTCTTTTTGAAGTACTCCCGTTCCTTGATATACGGCTTCTTTCACGGTCTGCTTGCTGAACAAGTGAACATATAACATATTGATGTTATTACCATTGTTATTTTCCCTGTAATCAGTGCAATCTGCTAGAAAATCAATTAAAAAGATATGCATGAAGCCAACTCAGGCTCCCTTTACCTGCACGGCCCAATTGAATTAAGAAAATAAAGCTAGGGCTTGTTTGGTCGACATGGGAATTTAATTACCATAAAAAGTTATAATTCAAGAGAAATTACTTCCCTTGTTAAATTCATGGGAATTTCCTTAAGTTGTTTGGTTGACAACATGGGAATTAGAAATTCCCATGACATTTGATTGACCAAGGGGATGCTAGGTAATTTACTTCCCATGTTTTGTAGGAATTTCAACTTCCCATGAATTCCAATTTTCCCCATTTTTTACCTTTTTATGTCAACCAAACAAGTACCCTATCTATAAATTTCCATGAATTTTCACTACCCCCATATTTAATTGTCAACCAAACAACCCCCTACTCTGATGGCTAAGACTCCAAAAAGAGCAAGCATTATATGTACTTACCACATCCTTCGATGATGGATCATCTGATGATCTATGACCTTGCGAACCCGAGCCTGGATGATTTCTTCTAGCAAATGCCTCAACTGCGCCAGAAAATCTATCCCGAATTTCTTGTCCCCCTGGAGCATAAAACGAACAGTTTGTAATGCTGGTGAAGTATACAACCTTAAATTAAAACAAAAATGTATATGTGCTACAAAATACCTGAAGTCCTCTCAGCTCTTTCAGCAGAAGTTCCAGGATTTAAAGCTGGTTTTGCGGCTGGCTGCAAGATTAAGATCACAGACCATATGAGACATGTGTTCGGTTCTGAACAAATAACCAACTATATGCCATATAATACTAACCCTTGGTCTGGAGCTAGAACCAATTTGTGGATATTTCAATATTGTCCAGTCAAATACATAGTCAAATTGGTAACCTGTGCCAATAAAAAACATTTAAGATTTCTACTATGATAATCTGATGATGCCAGCCACGGCCAAAATTGATACTGAAAGATTTCTAAATAATGTAAGTTTGTCACTTCAGAAAACGTATCCAATACCTTCCCGAATAAAAAGGTCACGGAATAGTCTCTTCAGATATGAGTAATCAGGCTTGTCATCAAATCTCAATGACCGGCAATAGTGGAAGTATGATGTGAATTCTGAAGGATAGTTTTTGCAAAGAACCTGTAAACAAAGTCATTGGTAGATAATTATTCCTAAGCACTAATAGGGTGGAATTCACAAGTACAGAGTATAACAGATTAGAGTAAAACTGTGTACGAGTAACACAAGTAATCCAATCCCTAATTCCATATGTGTGAAATAATCCAACAAGCACAAAAGGAACAAATGTCAATACCTCTATGGGAGTAAGCATTTTCTTTTCACTTATCCTGTCATACTTCTGCTTTTTAGTTCCAGCTTTCAAGCCCTGCCATGGAAGGCTGAGACAAGGGTTCGCTTCATAAATTAGACATGGTACATATAGGTTTATATGAGAGAAAAAGGAGAAATTTTTGAGTTCTACCTTCCCCTCAAAAAATACATAAGCACGTAGCCAAGGGACTCTAGATCGTCTCTTCTGCTTTGCTCTATCCAAAAAAAAATAAAAAATGCCGCCAGTTCAGTGACCTATAAAAGTTACTCTCCAACAAAGGATAACCACAGGTGAACAAGAAAAATGACTCACCAACACCAAGATGTGTATTCACACTAGCATATCGAGCAGTTCCGGTGAGATTCTTATTTTCTCTGCACAGCGTTACTCATGAGAATAAAAAAAACTGCCTAAGAGAAAATAGAGTTCACCATTGACAACACAGAATTTACCAGATTATGTTACTGATTATAAATAGTATCAATGATTGTGATTAAACAAAGACATGATTATAAAGGGTATCAAATACAAAAGATTGTAATTAAACAAAGACATGATGGCCCTGCTATGAGCAGAAAATAAATTACTTTAGTTACAAGTCTTTACAACCTTTGGCATTCTAAATAGTTTTGTTCTGACTTTCTGAGCATTGCAATAGTTCCCATAGACAAGTTAAACCAAACAAGCTCAAACTTAAAACAAATCCCGGAAAAAATAAGTCAAAAGATAATGTAGGATCCGTGTGGATTAAAATTAGAAATGACTCGGAAGGCATCAATTCAGGACTTTGAATATGATTCTGCTATATGTGAGCAGAAGTGGAATGCCAAATTACCTGTAAGGTATGTGTTTGTGTGTTTGAAGATCTCGGTACTTTTTTGCAAGGCCAAAATCGATGACATACACCTACAAAGGAAAATAATTGGTCAGGAGAAATATGCATATTTCATTGACATTGACTTCAAGAGAATCAACCAAAAGACAGAAATAAAACAATGGTGAAAACATGAGTAAAAACAACAGTGTCAAAATTCTTGACATTTCAGTAATACTTCCATTTTCTTAACAAATCAATCAATCAGGTACGAATGAATTGGCGTAAAAAAAGCACACTAAAAGAAAGCTCTCAATGCATCAGCGGGAATTTGTCTATAATATAGAATTGACTTAGTGGTAAATGGTAGTAACTGCACAGAGAAAGGTTCATCACAGATCAAGTGACTAATGTTACTACATTAAATTCGTAGTTGTAATCTAGCCGGAGACATAAGGAGAGGCACATTGAAAAAGATATCCTCGAACATCAAAATGGACCAAATGGGACAACGACCTATCTGCTTCAAGCATCTGGAACGATGACAATTCTGCAAAGTAACAAAGTTCAACTACCGAATCCCAATAATGGAGCAAAACACATCAAAGGCACATGCAACAACATTGGTAAAACGTCCGCAGCTAAGAAAGATCTTTACATATGACTAGCAAATCCCACTCAATTCTAAAACCCTTGTAGAAAGAATTGATACACATCACACCTTTTTGCATTATCTTCAGCAGTGACCGGTGACCAGCATCACCATGTTTTTTGGTTGCGAAAATCAGTATCTAAATCAACACAGCCTTAGCCCTAACAAAACACTCTTCACATCCAATTGTAATAATCTTAATCATCCACATAAAGGAAAGCCATCAACACATTAAGATGACACTCCATAAGAAAAAGATGTCAATAGCCTTGAGCTTTTAAAGGGTGCTGATTATTGATGGAAAGGAACACTGATATTTATCTAGTTTCTGAAGCCTCTTGACCAAGTTGTAACTTGTAAGTACACCCAAAATGTGGCATCGACTCCATCCAAAACATCAAAGTAGGACTCGGGGACCGCGATCAAATATAGCCTTGATCTGAGCCAGTTATGTGCACAATTGTTCAAGGAGGTAGGACTTTCAGCACCGTTTGAAGTTTGAACCGAACACAGGAGTTCAAGGATCACAAAACAAATTCTTGTAGTCAAAAGGACCAGCATCACAGCATGATTCATAGCAATACAGCCAACCATTAAATTGAAAACATTATACAAATATATTATTGGGTCCTGAGCAAAGAGTGAACAAGAAATTGTTTATTAATGATATATGCATACAAGCTACAATATTTCAAGATCAAACTGAAAAAACAAAACATCATTCTCATCTCAATATTTAATAATGTCAAAAAAATTGCACTTAGAATAAAGATGAAATAACCAAATAGACTAGCAGTCAATGTCTCACATAAACACAGACGAGGAGGGAAATGTCTTGATGCACAAGATTTACCTGATTTGCCTTCCGACCAAGACCCATTAAGAAGTTGTCGGGTTTTATGTCGCGATGAAGAAAACCTCTTGAGTGCATGTACTCAACCCTACTAATCTACATAAGAAACAGGGAAAGGACAATAAGCGTGGAAATTTATCTCAATGCAAATTACTGTATATAAAGCAGCATACCATTTGATCAGCAAGCATTAGTACTGTCTTCAGTGAAAACTTGCGAGTGCAGTAGTTGAACAAGTCCTCCAGACTAGGGCCCAGAAGATCAATAACCATAACATTGTATTCACCTTCTACTCCAAACCATTTGAGATGGGGAACACCAGCTGCATTTCAGGCAAAAGGAAAATCATCACATATGAGGTTTCCCCACTATAAAGTCATAATCAACATACATTCACAAACCATGGAGTGGTGGACAGAGAGAGAGGTCACTTACTGCCTCCCTGAAGAAGCATGTACAATTTCGACTCGTAATGCAGTTGCGGGTGTTTTGTTTTTGCAGATTCCTATAATGAACAAAATATATAGGACTATCAAATAACCAGCAGTAGACATGAGAAGAAGACATTCTGCCAGCCATCATCCATTTACATGGATAAAACCAGCAGAATTTAACTTCAAACAACATGGATAAAACCAGAATATTTTAACTTCGAACACTATAACACACAATAATAATAGGAACCTTGTGTCCCAACAATAACAACTTTGTCACTCCACTCTACACTATAGAGAAAGAGTAGACAGATTTTGTCATTTTCTCTATTGTCATTATCCAACACTTTACATAAATTTTATCTTTTAATTTACAATTGAGCTGAGCAGTGTAGTGTCCGTGTTCGTTTATTTAATTTGACAATCTGACATAGAAACTAGACTTGAAATAATTCAATAATTACTCAGCTGATCATACATTATCATTAGACAATTAACTACCACCGAACACAGCTTACAACTATAATCGTACTGTGCTTAAATGAAGTGCATACAAAACATTAATGCATACATAATTACACACTGTACTGAGGAATATAATCCTAACAATAAAATCAACCACCCCAGAAAAAAATCACCATTTAAACCATAAAACTATAAAAGAATGGATGATTCAGGCACAAACCAGCTTAACAGCGACTTCCTCGCCGGTCTGTACATTGATACCTACACCAATAACAATGCACACAATTTAGAACAGCTTTCAATTAAACAATAACAATTACAAAAAAACATCGGAAAATCGCCGGACCTAAGTAAAGCTCCCCAAATGAACCACTTCCAATCTTTCGGCCCAACTTAAACTTCCCACCAATTACATGATCCATGGTTCAATACTCTCAAACAGCTTAATCTAACCCAAATTAGAATTTTTAAGCCACCAAAAATTCAAAAGAAAAAAAAAAAAAATTGCCCCAACTCAAATAGAGGAAACTGATAAATTTCCCAAAAAAATTGTACTTTTTGTACAAGTAATTAAGGTAATTAAGAGGGATAAAAGCCCCAAGATCAACCGATTTTCCAAAGATTTTACCAAAATTGGTACTTTATGTACAATTTATTTTTTTGGAAACTTCAATTTTTTGACAAATTTGTAGAAACCCAGAAATTTTCCTAGAAAATGAAAAATGTCCTTCTAATCAGATCCAACTGTAATAAAGAGTTGAAAAAAGGGGGCTGCATAACCCAAAAGAAAAATTGACCAACCAAACCCTAAGGCTCGAATTCAATGGCGATGATTATTGGAATTTCCGAACAAATTTTCGATTATCAAACGGCATTTCCCACAGCGACGATAAAATTATGACGAAAAAGAAGTATTTAAAGAACAGAATTGAAACTAAAGCTAATTAAAAACCGAATCTTTGTGAAACGAAATTTCCGGAAATTAGGCTACTGTTGAAGATTTTGGATCTGTGTAATAGAGAGAATTAGAAAGATAAAGATTGAGGAGAGAGAAAGAACGGAGGAGGATGAAGAAGGAGGAGAATAGATTGGGGGGCAAAGGAGAAAGAAAAAGGAAAGAGGCTAAAAACAAGATGATTAGATTAAGCAAGAAAGAAGCAAAATGTGATTATTGTTTGTTTTTGGATATAATTAATGTGTAATTATTATTTTTTCTTAATTTTATTGCCTTTTGGTTAACTAACTAGTTTATCGTGATAAATGAGATTATGTGATGTTAGATTGTTAATTAAGTGTAAGATAGAGAAGGAAGATAAAACCAATTGGATTTTGATGACTATTTAAAACGAAGTTTGCGGTAGGTGAATTGGTGAAAGTTCGACAATATCATGGTACGAGAAATAGAAGTAGAAAAATACATAAGAAGTGCTCCGTACTATGTATAAGTTTAGATTGTTATTTTATGGGTTTTTATGGGTTTATATATTTTAAATTTTCCGTAAAAAAGTTAAAATATTAGTTGTAACGATAAGAATACTCTGTACTCCGTATTAAGTTTGTGAATTTCTTTTACATATAGCTTTTAGGGATTTTAAATAATAAATTATTTGCGTTAGGTGTTATCATTTCACCAAATACATTTGTGGTAAATACTTTTTATAATAAATGGTAAGATAACTTGATCAAATATTGATAACTGTTAATTTAGTTTCATGCTAAAAGATATTGTTAGTTGTTTGTGTTAATTAATAGGAGTGCTAATGTGATTGGGTTAATGGAAATTTTAATTTAAAGCAACGATATGATAGCATCTCAAAGGATGTGTTTGGGGTAATCATTCTTGATTTTGCTCATTTGTTTGTCAATCACCCCCTATACCTACATGCTCGTTTGGTTACATGTGCCATAAGAATAATAATTACTATGGACTTATGGAGTGTGAAGTTTTCATGCCCATACATCTTATTTTCTAGAGAATCTATAAAGTGTTACGTTATAAAATAACTTTTCGTTCTAAAAAAATATTAGATCCAATAAAAAAAGATCAAATATAGAATTTTTTTAATATTAAATTAGTTTACTCAAAGGTTTTGCAAAAAATATGTTGATTCAAAATCACGAGATGCGTAGATGTCACAAATAATGAGCCATTTTTTTTTTTTCTACGGCTCTTACTTTATCTTTGTTAGTGACATCTATAATATACTCCGTAATAGTTAATGAATCAAAATTTACCCTTTAATTCTTTGAATTGCGACTTTTTCTTATTCTAAGGTAAGTACTTTACGTTCACTTGTGAAATTTAAGTTAGGAAAATAATTATTTTTACGTGCTTCTTTATTCTCTTACTTATGTGTCAGTTAAGGAATCAATTCTTTTATTTCTTGCGTTCCATTTTTGCATAGCTTATCACTAGCTTCTATCGATTAATTTGATTGAACATGTCATTCTTACTACTTGTGTGCCATATATGGTTGGCTATTATAAGAGGAGTACTCGTGCCCGATGCAAGGGATGTGTTAACGATTTGACGAGTCTCTAGAAATGTTGTTGGTATTTTTTTTATTTGAAATGAACGGAAAACACGCAATTAATAACCGTTCTTGTTTTTTTAAATGACTATATGTATGACGTACACATACCATTGTTATATCTCTTTGCTAGTTAGACCCAATTTCTTCGCAATCCAACTCATTGCCAGATAGTTAACCGACAAAGTTAATCGAGAAAGTTTACCACTAAGGTAACCATGATCAAAGTCAAATTAAAACCCTTTTTGTATAGGTAATAATTGTCCTATCAATGTGAAAATGACACATGTGAACACAATTACTTAACACAAAAGAAATAAAGAAAAAATAAAAAAAAGGATTATCAATATTTTCTCTTCAACAAACTATACATACAGCGGCAGGGATAGGGGAGCGGGTTGGGGCGGCCGCCCCCCAACAATTTCAGTAAATACTTATATAAAGTAATAAAACTTAAACATATAACTAAATGTTACTTGACTTTATGGTTATTTATAGTTCAATAATTCTTATGCATTCCTTGTTCCAGGGTTCAAATCCTTGTATCATTCTTTTCTTTTTTCATTTTTTTTTTCTCACCCTCCTTTATTTTTAACGTTGAATTCCTGGCTCCGCCATTATATACAGATGGTGTTTTATAAAAGAAAAAGTAATGTAAATTTAAATACTTTTACGACACTGAAATCAATTGACTCATCAATTTTAGAAGTCGAATGAGAGAATATGCCCTAATGAAACGACCAAGGCATGTTGGAAAATAATGTATGGGGAGTTACAACCAAGCCATGCATAAAGCAATTAAACCTAATTGAGAGGATTAAAATGTGCCTACATTTTGGCTTTTATTTTTATTTTTAATATCTACTCTCTCCGTTACTTAAGGTTCTTCCTGGTTGGAATTGGGGAGGGGGTTAAAAAGAATAGAATTTTGGTATGATTGAGTGTAAGAGTAATGGCTGGGTATAAGATATTCTACTTTTTGGAATAAATAAAAGTGAGACAAAATAACAAAGAAAGAAAAGAAAGAGATATATTTTATTAAAATAATCATAAAATAAGGTGGGTGAATGAATTGAGGGTTGTGAATGAATAAAATAATGTGGGTGGGGAAATCAATGGAAATAATTATGTAGGTGGATGGAATAAAGGTAGGATATGTTAGGAAATTAAATTGTTGAATGAGGGTATTTTGGGAAAAAATATGGCCAAAAATAGTATAGATTCTAACCGGAAAGAACATTTAAGAACACCAAAAATAGAAATGGGAAGAACATTTAGGAATGAAGGAAGTACTTTAATTAAAATGTCGTTACTTTAACTTAGATGGTTGGTAATAGTTCGATATGTACTTTAGGTTTTAGATTAGGATTAACTCGGCCACTATATGCTTGCCGATCTCCACCCATCAAGCCATCACCACCCTCACCAGCTCACCTAAGTCAAAATTGACCATGTGCCACTCAATGGAGAAATTGAAGTATCAACTAGCATTCAAATTTTACAATTCCATTACATAATTGTTAACTAATTTAATTAGTTAGTTTTTTTTTTTTTTGAAATGATTTAATTAGTTAGTTAATGTATTAAGACTGGTATCTTAAATATAAAATCAAATCTCATTTACATCATTACCTTAATGGTTCTCTCTCCGTCTAACCCACGAAAAAGTCATCCTTTATGACCAGTGGATAGACAATAACTGGACAAATAGTGGCAAATGTAACACAAGTTTTCACCTTTACATGCTTTTGGAAATTAAAGGTAAAAGTTCACATAATTGCTTTGTCTTTGCAATGTCGCATGGATTTAATACTGATTTTTTTAGGAGTGGGTAACAAAATTTTGTGACCTAAATAAAGAAATATTAAGACATGATTATTACACCTAGCATTCTAGCAATGACATTTCAACAACTAATATAGTCATATACGGAGTAGAGTATAGTTTATAAGAAGTACTTTATACTTTATAATATTAGCTCAAGTCTATAAACTCCGATTTTTAATACTTGTAATGTTGGTCACTTTCACGTATGTCTATGTACAACTTTAATCATTAATATTTTTAATTCTCTTTAAGCAAAAATTATAAAAAGTTAATATTTTGAAAATACAAATTGAGACAAAACTAACAAGATACTACATGATTATGTTTTATCTTACATATAAATCACCAATAATAGTCAAAAATAGAATATGTGAATAGTGTAAAATACGCAAACATTGCGAGTATTAAAAATTGGAGAAAGTATGTGTTAAGATTAATAACAATTCTTTGCAGTTTGCACTTATACAAGAATTACCACTTCTTCTCTTTCTTAATGCTCTATCCGCCTTTAAATACTCCGTATGACGGTATTACACACTCACTCCCTTCCAAAATACTTCACCGTTTAACTTTGACTATAGTTTTTTACAAACTTTTCTATAAGGCGGTCTTACACAAAAGACCACCTTGATATCATATAAGTTAAGCAATGGAATCAATTAGTTAAGCACTTGAACTAATTAGTTAAGCACGGAAACCAATTAGTTAAGCAAATGAATTAATTAGTTAAGCAATTGAATCAATTAATTAAGCAATGTAACCAATTAGTTAAGAAATTAAACCAATTAGTTAAGCAACCAAAGTGATATTTCCGGTAAGGTGTTCTTACACAAAAGTTACCGATAGTTTTTTACTAACATAACAAAAATATAATTCATCATGCATGTGAAATATTGCTATACTAACATAATAAAAATATAATTCATCATGCATGTGAAATATTGCTATATAAGAAGTAGGTATTATGGTATACTTTATTTTATTTTTTACTAATATTATTTACATATATAAATGATCGAACTAATGCATTGACATGTGTGTAAATGTTGATTGTGCTAGTTATCACGGAGTATAAAATAAAGGGGGAAATATTTTTCGTTTTGCATTATTTCATAATATTTTAGTCATTTCTACTTAATTATACTTTGGACAAACACGTTTTCTACAATATTTACACATTTTTATGCACACCCTGGTTTTGTTTTTTTTGTTTTGTTTTTTTTGTTTTTTTTTTTTGTTTTTTTCTTTTTTATCTACCTTATTCTTGCGCTTACTAACCTTCTTCAAACTTTCCTGGAAACAACATCCTTTACTAAGCGAGTAAAACATTAAGAAATAAATAGAGTTTATAAAGCTAATAATGGAGTAATCAAGTCACTTTGATTAGTAACAACTAACAAATTAAAAAGTAAACAAGTTACGTAGGAAAATAATAATATATTGGCAAGGTGGATCACTTACTTTTATTGATTAGGAATTGTGATCAACCTTTTTGTCATTTTCATCTTGACGAATAGAAATTCTGTCAGGTGACGGAGTGACGGTTCACAATAACTTTAGAAAAAAAAAATGTACTTCCTATTTGAATTCACTTGATTTTAAAGAAAATTAACTTACTCCGTATTTGATTTTGTCTTAATATTTGTGCAAATAATAACTGTAAAGATCTTTATGAAATGGAGGTAGTAAGTAATAAGTAACACATATTAAATACAAATTAATAATTACTCCTAATAATATGAATAGTAATGATATATTAATGATAAATAATAAATAATGAAGAAAATTATAATTTAAAAAAACTATAAAATAAGTTCATTAAAAACAAAGATGAACTTTACGCCGTTCTTTTGAACTGAACTAAATATAGTGGAGTTGTACTGAACTGAACTAAATTTACTGGAGTTGAATTGAACTGAATATAACTGAAACAAGGTCAAAAACCAGAACCTTATTTTTTCTTAAAAAACTTATGTACCAAGTACTATGTATTAATTGTCTGATAAAACCTTATTTTTGCTGAAAAGACATTTTTTTTGCTTAACTCATACTACGTATGAACTTATTTTGTTATATAAGTTAAAAATAAGTTGAAATAAGTTAAAATATGTTGATATAAACAAACCCTAATTCCCTAAATACGGTCACCTACATTAAAAACTCGTGCATGATTAATTTTATGGTAGAGTTTAAAACCTATGGAGTAATACGTAGTATATCAATGTACCACGAATCAAGCACAATCGATCTTCAAGCAACATTGTAGTTTTCTTTGTATTTGTCTCATTCTTCTCTAACTTCATTGTATATTAGGGAAGTCTTAAATTGACAAACAAATTTACCGATTTGTACGTGTCAAATTAGTACATTTGCTCGTAACATGTGGATGAAAACTAAATGTGTAATAATTAAATGATTAAATTAAACTTTTCGTAGCGTGACATATTCATTTTATAATCGAGTGTTGTCGCTTTGAAATGTAACGTTATACTTTTAATAGCATGGACCATGGGGGCATGGGTTCATAATTCTTGAGGTTGAGTCACATTGTTAAGCTCAACCTAGCTAGGTGCTTTGAGTATAGTGTAGTTAAAAACAAAGATGAACACTACACCGTTTTTTTAGAACTAAACTAAATTTAATGGAGTTGAACTGAACTGAATATAACTGAAATAAGAGAATGTTGTGAAAGGCTATTTCATCTTTGGCAGGGTAAATATGTAAAAGCACAAAGATGATTTCAAATCACCCCAAAAAAGATACGACTTATATGGTGTACCCGAGAGTATAGAAGGGAGCATGTTCCAAATAGGCACGAAGGGCCCGTGGCATGGCGCATGGACGTCGAGGTTGTTTTTTCGCATATCAGATATGTGTGGAAACACACATATCAACTAAAAGACAAATAGCTAAAAGACAAAAAAGGAAGTATCATTCATGTAAAAAAAGTACCATTCTGTAAAAGAAAGTACCTTTTTTGTTTAAAAAAGTACCATTTAATTTCTTTTTTGTCATTTTTCCTATTTTGTCTTTTGTTCTGATATGTATTTGCCCATACATATCTGATATACGCTTGTACTTCCTCCATGGACGTCTCATATCGGTGAACAAACATTACTTGTTGTGTTTATATTGCTTCCACGGGCGCACCCTTTGGAAACATAAAATAATTTGCATATATGAACAAAGGTCACGGCCTTGGCATTCAAAGGGCCAAAGAAAAATTCCATCCACAATTCTCTCTCATTTACCCCCAATTTTGTCTATTTGTTAGAAGCATAAGACAGCTTAGATAAAGACAGCCAAATTTCTGCTTATATGGACATAAAACACAGGCTCAGATCTTCTGAAATTATTAAGTAATTCCAAAATAATTATAATTCATCACATAATTTGGCCAAATAGTGTACTCATATGTATAAATAATTGAATGGTTAATATCCGAATAATAATTTGTATTTGGAAGGAAAGAAAATGTGGGTCAAGAAATTTAATGTACTAGCTTGTGAATGGTCGTTATTGAACCCGTACCAATAGATGTGATATTACATACGAACTTGATCAAACTAATGTCAATTGTCATGCCAGCAACGCGTATAATCCTCTGATGGACCCTTCTCAAATTTGGTTCTTGGACTTTATTGTGGCATGAGATGCATTCACATAAGCTTATACAAATTAGTAAGGGTTACTCTGTAACAGGTTATGTCAGCTAGTTTAGCTAGTAAATCCCGAGTTGTGTTCAAAAAAAAAGGGAAAAAATTCCCTTCAAATTAGCAATTAATAAATCTAATGACAAATTAGTCTGCTCCTGTCAGAAACTGGATAGTTACGTCCAAACTTCAGAAGAAGCTATAACAATTTGTATCTTTTACCTGTTTAGATCATATTCTTCATCCTACAAAACAGATAAACTGCCACAAGCTTAGTTGAGAGGAAATGGCAGTAATCTTTCATCTACTGCAGTTTCTGGTTTTAAGACATAAGCAGATGAACTGTATTCCCTCAAAAAAGATGTACTGTAGTTTTCTTTAGGCCTTTTGCTTCCTTAGAATCAAACAAGGAGAGTATAAACAGCTATTGGAGAAAAAACAATGAAGTTAACATAATTTTCAACTCTTTTGTCATTTCCATTTCTTTGGTTTTCTACTTTTCTTTCAAGTACATACAGTTTACAAACTCTGTTCAAGCTCAAGAAGCTGAAATCATATATAATGTCTTTATATATATACAAGAAAGGATATTAAATACTAAGAATAATATCAAGCAAAATAAGTAATGTTCAGTCTGCAATAACTTCAAGAACATACAAATAATCAAGAAAAATAGGTACCTCTTCAACAATTGCAAGTCTGCAACATATTCACTTCTGACTTTCTGAGTGATTCTGAAGTCTGATGCATCATCTGACATGAAAGTATGTTACTCAGAGAACAGATTAAACTGGCACAGCTTGATTTCCGGATTTGACAGAAATTTTCAGCCCAATTGCAAGACCATTTTCAGCCGGAAATGCAATTTTAAGGCTAACTTGGCCTTTGGCACGCTTGGTTTTACACTTTTACCGGGCTTGGGCAGAAATGTCCAACCCAAAAAATTGGCCCGAACCCCAGATCAGAAATGACCAGATTGTGGTAGCCTGGTAGCAGCCTGGAACATGCAGCTCCACATTAGATATTTGACAGAAAATACTGTCAAATTGCATGCCAAACAATACAAACTCTGATATAGTCCGCTCTGCTAACTGTTTCGCCATTTCACATTTAGAGGCTTTCTGCAATGCTGTAAGTTCATTCACGCTACCAATAATCCCCGCATGAACAAATACCATCTTTAAAATGATGAAACCGGCTATTATCCCTAACAATTATTTCTCTCTTAACAATCTTCGATATGAATTTAATAGCAGTATGACAGTCGGTACAGACTCGTATATTCTTGGTTATGCAAATTGTTGCTCCTTCTGGAGTACTTATGATACCAAATGCTATCGCTAATCTCTCACTGTGATTAAAAAGTAAACTCTTCTTCAACTCCTCATCAATATCATGGAACACTTCACTTGTATCAGGAACATATCCTTCTCTCTCCATCTTCTCTAGTAACTCGTCTAGAGCCTTATTTATTCTTTCATAACATGGATGAGATTTATCTCCTGCCACGAAACCATGTAATCTGTTCTTCACTTCAATCCAGCTGCAAGCTGCTTCTTTCAAAAGCCCTTTATTCTTCATTGTTTTTCTCACATTTGCAGCTTCTTTCCACCTTTTGGCAGCACAATATGTGTTTGATAACAGAACATAAGCCCCTATGTTACTGGGATCAACTCTGAATACTTCTGCTGCAACTTTTTCAGCCATATCAACATTTTTATGTACTCGACAAGCTGAAAGCAACGTGGACCAAACACTGCCGCTTGGAGAAGAAGACATCTTAGAAATGAAATCATAAGCTTCATTTAACCTTCCAGCTCGGCCAAGAAGGTCTGCTACAGCAGCATAGTGCTCCAATTGTGGAGATAGTCCATAATCATGAATCATGCTGCTAAAGTAATTCCAGGATTCATCAACTAACCCAGCATGACTACAAGCTGTTAAAAGAGCTATAAAAGCAACAGAGTTAGGTTTTACTCCCTCAACTTCCATTTGCTTGAATAAGCAAATGGCATCATGAGCATGCCCATGTAAAGCATAACTCATGATCATGGCTGTCCATGAGACAGTGTCATGTAGTTTTATTTGATTGAATATACACCTAGCAAGCTTGATGTACCCGCATTTTGCATACATGTCAACCAGTGAACTAGCAATAAGTACATTTTCCTCAAACCCACACCTCATTATATACCCATGTAACTGCTTACCCAAACGTAGCGTTGTTAGATGAGCACAAGCAGGAACGATGCTCGAAAATGAAACACTCCCAGGCTTAACTTTAGCCATTACCATTTTCCTAAACAACTTTAGGCCCTCATCAAAGTGACCATTTTGAACACACCCTGCAATAATAGAGTTCCAAGAAATGCTATCATGGAAAGGTAAAAGAATGAACACCCTGTATGCATTCTCTATTTGATTGCACTTAGAATACATGTCAATCAAGCCACTTCCAACGTGCAAGTCGGTATCAAGTCCATTTCTAATAGCATAACCATGAATCTCCCTCCCCCGATGAACATCCACAAGTTCTGCAAACATTGGAAGAACACTCGAAAGACTAAAAGTATCTGGTTTCAGGTTGGCCTTTCCCATGTCCCTTAGCATTGCTAAAGCGTCTTCAAACATCCCATTTTGTGCATTTCCTGAAATAACTGTATTCCATGAAACAAGATCCCTAACTGGCATAATCTCAAATACTTTTTGCACACCGCTCTTTCGAAAAGACGGTCCCCTGCCTTTACCAGGACAATACTCTGAACTACTACCACCCATAACATCCAAATTAAACTTTGGATGAAAACCCACAACCATTTTATCAAACTCATCAACCACATTATCCTTAACATTAGTACTAGACAAATTATCACTACCCCTAAAGTTCAATTTTCGTTGAGGCATTTTATCGAACACATGGAGGGAGTGACCACCCTTGCCACCAAAATCCCCACTCACACTCTCCAATTTAGAGTACATGTTCATAAGTGCATTACCAGTATAAATATCAATATCAAGACCAAGGCGTATAATACAAGCGTGAAAAGATTCAGCAAGTTTCAAATTTTTCAACAAAGTGCATGATTTTACAACAGAAGGAAATACATTATGATCTGGGTATAACCCAGAAACTCGCATTTGATTGAAACAATTCAAACATTCAATGCAAAACCCAAGAGAAGTATAACATCTAATGATAGATTTCCATGCAAGAATTGGGGGTGATTGAAGGGTATTAAAGATATTGATTGATTCAGGTAAAAAATTGAGGTTTGAGTAGACTGAAAGAAGGGTGGAAAGATAATAGGGGTTGAGACCTTTGTGTTTGATGATCTGGGCATGGAGTTGCTTAGCTTGAGATTTTGAAGAAATGGAAGATGGATTTTGTAGAAGGGTTTTGAGAATTTTGGAGGGAGCCATTTGAGTTCAAAATTGAGGAGAGAGAGAGAGAGGGACGAGTGAATGTCACTAGCATTTGTGTTCTCTGCAACATAAACATGTACTTCCTCCGTCTTTTAATACTCGCAACGTTTGGACTTTTGCCACTATTCATATAATCTACTTTGACTATTCTTAGTGCTTTTTATATAAGATAAAACATAGTCATGTGGGATCTTGTTAGATTCGTCTTAATGTGTATTTTCAAAATATCAACTTTTTATAATTTTTGCATAAAGAGAATTTAAGATATAAATGATCAAAGTTGTGCATTGGCATGCGTGAAACTAACAAACGTTGCGAGTATTAAAAGACGGAGGAAGTATGAATTTGGCTGATTTTGTTCTTGTACATCCGACTTTGGCAGTGATGAATTTGGCAGGGAACGCAAAAATTATGTTGGGACAGAAGCATAAATTTAAATCAGGATTACTATTAGGCTCCTCAAAATTTGAAATTGTTTTGTCGTTTAGGGGGCCACGAAGGGCAAATAGTGCAAACGATTCGATTTCTCAAGACTTTATCGACTAAGATAGTTGACATTCACTCTAAGCTTGAACTTATAAGTGATGATAACTCTTATAAGTAGAGCTGAAAAGTTATGTCGCGGCTTGATAACACGATATGAATCGGACATCAAAAAAGAGGATTAGTATCAAGGTTTATGACCCGTTTAATTAAACGGGTCAACACGACACGACACGTTTAATTGAATGGGGTCGGATTAGTGTTGAGATTCTCATCACGAAACTGACACGACTTAAACCGCCCAAGAAAAAAACCCAATAATATAATGTATTTGGTTATAGACCTTTATTGTGTAACCAACCTTATCGAACAAACACGACAAGAACCGAACACGAAAAAACGGTTAAGTGTCGGAGCTTTCAACACGATTTGTGATGGTATATTAGATATTATCTCCATGCAAGTACAATTAGCCACCTCCCCAAAACACGATCCTCTCTCTAATGATTTAGAAGCTTAGAACAAATCGGAAGATAAACTGATGCTGCTTTTTGTGGAACAAATACACTTGCTTCAATGTTAATGTTCATTAAACAGTCATTTACTGTTAATAGTGACAGACAAACAACCATAAAACATATACAGAGTACCAACAAGTTGCTATTTTGCTGTCTAAAAAAACAAGTTGCTATTACAGTACATAATTTTTCGAATACATAACTCAGGTGCAAGAAGGTCCTTTTAACAATTCTATTCACCGAAACTACCAATAGAACACCCATTGTTCGATGAACTAAACGTCAGAGAATATGGTAGCCCAAGTAAGTATCTCTCAGTCATCTTCTCTTTCAGGAGGAAGGCCACAAGGCAGCAGCATTTTCTGCAAGACAACATACAACAGTTCCAAAAGTGAGAATGGCAGGATTTTGTATAGCAAAGAGGATGAGGAAAGGCCGAGTATTATACTATTATGGGAGTAACTCGCTAAGAGATCAGTTCAAGTGAGTTGTAATAACGTAACACATGCACAAACTTGGGCATAATTTAAAAAAAAAAAAACACTACCAAGTCCTAATCAAACACAGGAACTCAGTTATCAACTTATCATATCAAGTTCTAAAATCTGCAAGAAAATCTTGCATTTTTACTGATCTATCCCTCCAAAATCCAACTGCAAAAATTATATACATATGTAGCTTCAATTTGATAATATTCCTGTTCTGTGTTATAATGAAAAAATACAAAGATAAGTCCCAACTTGGATCAAACATCAGTTTCCTTTGAGAGAAATCCAACACTAAAAAGCTTATATGGGCAGCAACAAGAGAAAAACAAGAGAACAGATATAAAGGATTGCTAAGGAAACCTGCATGAAGTTGTAACGTTCTCTTCCAATAGATTCATTTTCTGCAACAGCAAAGTATGCAAGCATAGGGTAATGCCCAACATAGGAAGCATAGCTATCGCGTTGGATGTTAACCGCCCATTCACTGTTCAGTTTGATAAGAAACAAAAATTAGAACCAAGTAACCAATAAATCACGATGGGACACAGAAATCCAAAGACAATGGTGGAACAAAATTTACAATCTGTTCAAATCTGCATGCCCAGTCCCGACGTATTTTGCTTGAAGATGCTCAAGTTGGGAATTGATGTTAAATCTATCACTGGCCTACACACACAACAACAAAAAATCAGCAATTTGAACCAGAACAGAAAGGAACTTTAATATTACATCAACCTAGAATTCATCAGTAAAATGAAGTCTATCACAACTATGACAGGTATGAAGCTGGGATTTAGAGCCATTGACAAAACAAAGGAAGAAACCTTAAATAGAAGTAAACCAGTTGATACAAGAAACAATTTAAATGGAACAGAAATTAGGAGCTTGGAGGCATTCCGTAAGCCTGGTCAAGAGATCAGAGACCATGTTAAACTGGAGCACTCGAATAAATAGGTGGTACAGGAATGACAGAGTAAGAAGCAGATTCTATGGCAAGCCGAAAATGTCCATTTATTTTCTATTTTCATTTACCAATGACATTTTCACAACATAGCTTTTATACTTGGCTCTGAACTCAGTGCAGTCTATTGAGCAAACAGAAAATCAAGCAGAGGATTTAAGCACAAATATGAATACATGAAAAATCCAATTTCCTCCACAAGCCACCCCTCCCCTTTTTCTCACTCTATATTTTAGACTTTATAATTGTCCTTTCAGAATTCCCTTCTCTTTCGTGGATATTCTCAGAAAAACATAACATGTGTATATCTCACCATAGTTAGTCAGGCTAAGGTAAACTAAGCAACGAACAAAATTTGGTTAGCTTGGATCACATGATGGATGCACAGGACACCATTGCAAACTTATTTCTCAAGAAATAGTTGGCCTACAATAGTGATTTAGGTGTCTTCAGTATCTTACCACAGCTGGAAGAACACAGTACCAAAGTTACCGTCTCTATCAAGTTGATCAGATTAAGATGAACAACTGCAATCCTACGTAACTCCAGATGAATGCCTCGTACGACACATTCCACGGCAGAAGCAAGTGGGAGAGGGATACAGACAACAAAAGGGGGAAAGCCAGAAGATTATATGAGCAGCCTCCAATGGTCTCCAATGATTATATAAACCATGACTTCATAGGCAAAATTGAAAACGTGATTCATTGGCAAACTCCTACCAGAAGCTTCACAACGTGCATTCATGCTTTACTGAGGGCCAACAAAACTAAAGGCTTGAATTTGTGAAGTCCTGCACCAAGCATTGCTTTTCCTTTTCTCAAATCAGCAGCAAGACCCCATTTCACTGCTGGTGCATTTATGTTCAATAAAGATAAATATTTCCCAGAATGTCTCACCTGCAACTTAAGTAACCTTTCTATTTCATCACCTAAGTCAAGGCTCTATGAAGCTTACATGCCCGATGCCCCTAAAAGTGCTCCTAGAACAACAATATCATCAGGCTCAAAGGGCATTTTCTTTATATAGTTTTTTGCTTTCACCAAAGGCTCTGCTCTACCCAGAGATCAACCACGCATCTATAGTGCTCCATCCTAGGGATAAAGGACAATGCCAAAATCTTGAAACATAAACCTAAACAGCTACAACCCTAAATCCATAAATTTTGCACGAGAACAAGATGTAAGAACAGCAGCAAAGGTAATTTCATTTGGAAAGATCTTGTCCTGCCGCATCCTCTTGAAAATACCAGGAGCAAGTTGTCCCATTCTATTAAAAGCACATGAAAATATCATGCCATTTCAGGTGCACGCCTGTTTGGTCAAAACCTTTCATTGCACAAGCCAAACAACCTACTTTCCATAAAATAAGATCAGCACCAACTCCACGAAAACAGCCAAGGAAATCTCATTCTTTATGATGTACCCATGCCATTGCCTGCCTAGACACATAATTCCTCCAGCATCTAGACTAGTCCAACAGAAGAAATCGTGTTTAGGCATAGGCTCTAATAGCAATACACATGAATCCATATTCCTTTTTCAGCCATCGATAGCATTATGTAAAACAACACACGCTGAGAAATTTCCCCAAAACCAACAGAGCCTCACACATGGAGCCATATTTCCCATACATGCTAACGAACCAGATTTGTATAAAGGGGTTGAGTGTCATATCACGCTTAACAGCATGAGAGTGAAGGGGCCTACCTACATCTACGGAAAATGAAGGCGAGGAAGAAGAACCAGCTTTAATAATGGTAATGAAGTTAATTGGAATGGCTGGCCAACATTCAAATAGCACCTAATTTAAAGCATTACACAAATTACAAACAGGTGCTTTAATTCGACTTCCCGTCGTTCAAGGGGTCGAAGTGAAGGTACCCATTAGTGACTATAACATCTTTCACTTGTTTAATTTGGTTAGGGTTATCAGTGAAGTGCTGGATAATCAGAGATTGAATTAATTGTAATTAATAAACAACAAATTATGCTTTAAAATCCCAAAATTTTCCACCCAGATTCTCAAACTTGTTTGATTGAACGAAGAGTAAACCTAAAACCCCAAAATTAACAATAAAAGCGACCTAAATGAACTTTCTGCGAAGTATACAATTTCTAAGAACTAGGGTTAGAGTTTGCGAGAAATAAAAGAGAATGATGCTGAAATAATGAAGATGAACGCAAAGAAAAGAGTAGAGTAATTGATCAAATGCTATAAGAGGGGAAGTAGACATGAAAATAAAGGTACCTGCATCTTCACCAACAATTTGGAAACTTCAAGATTTTTGGTGAGATAGTCTGCTACAATGAACTGCTCTTTATAGTTTGTGCCCTTTACTGTTCGAAGTGGAAGTGGAAGTGGAGTATATCAGGATTTCGCATCTACCACAGAGTCTAATGGCTAGGACAGGGGTGTGTTTATTAAGCCATGTTTTCCTAAGCATTATTCGGCGGAACTGAACTACATGGAGTTGAACTGATTAGAGTTGAACCGATTACAGTTGAACTAAAATGAATAGAACTGATCGAATTAAGTGAATGAAGCTAATCTTAACTGAACTGAACTACTAAACTGAAATAAAGTCTAAGGGAACATGACCTAATATAAGATAAGATAAATAAGTGAAATTCAGGTAAATAGAGCGCTGTCTAAATCACGAATTCCTCCATTGCTTCTAAAATTTGGAAAAAAAACTAAGAAATTCGATATTTCTCTCTTCAATTTTTTCAAATACTTTGATTTACGGCAACAAAGTTCTTCAAGTTCCCCAAAATTTTATCATGGGAAGGTCATTCATTCATTATCATTCATTATCATTACCCCATTGCTTAGCTTAAAGAGGCTCCCGCAAGAAGTGGAGTTAGGGGGGTCTGATGTACGCTACCTTACCTTGTTTTCAATTGACCCAAGAGTTGTAACGGGACGACAACGGAAAGACCATCTTCTATTTCATGGAAAGGAAGCGAAGAGGTTTTAAGAGCCATTTTGATTTAGTCAATTATATCCACAACCAAAAGAACAAATGAATCTTTGGCTCCATCGGAAATGAACATCATGGGAAGATCATTCAAGTAGGTAATTTCCCCGCTTTTATGAAATCAAGGTTATTCCCTAGTTGAATTTGGATTTTTTATTTATTTATTAATTTGGGATCTTATATTGAATTATTTGTGGCAATTTGATGGTCCTTCTTATTTTGTAATTGTAGAGCTCCTAATTCCTACTTTATTCAACCACATTGAATCCATTTTAACAATTTTTTTTCTCTAGGGCTTTTAGTCAAAAAAGCGCCAATTTGTCAACTAATTAATTAACCTGCAAAATCGAGATTTGAGTTTTATTTTATTACTTTAGTTTTCGTTTTATACACCTAATTAAGCACAAAAATGATCGTTTCTGGTCCCCTTGATGACGTTGATTAGTTGTTTGATCCCTACAAGAAAATGCTTGCACTTGTACTGGATTCTTCTTGAACTTGACTGAACCTTTTGGGTAGGAGATTATATAGAGATGGAGGAGAGAGAAAATCCATGGTGGAATGTGTAGGGGAGATTTCAAAGTAAGTGAAGAAGAACATTAAAGAAAAGGGGGGGGGGGGGGGGTTTAAAGGGCATTCAAGAAGAAGAGGGGGAGTTACCAGATGAAAATGGAGAAAACTTAAAATAATTCATTGGAGTAGGTCCCACTAACGACAAGCTTAACATAATTTATTGGAGTAGGTCCCACTAACAACAAGCTTAAGAGATTCCGTTAAGAGGTGCTGATTGTAAAAACGTTTGTAAATTTAAGGGGGTTAATTTTATAAAACTTATAACGTGATACTCCGTTATTACAAAAGTTGGAACTTTATAAAGTGGTGGTTATCAAATAAAAAAAAATCCTAAAATAGAGTATTTAAATACTCCGTATCACATTTGCTTCCCAAATATTTTTTTGTTTTAACAAAAATCTATTATATAAGAGAGCTCCTAAATACATTAACGTAAATGACCTTTTGGTGTCCCCGTATAGAATAGACTAGAATACCCTCAATAACACTTAAACAAATCAAAATTGTATTGCATAAATAAAAAGAATAAAAATTAGGATGATTAGTCAAATAACGGGAAAGGAATAAATTAATAACAGAAAAGTAATAAAAAGAAAAAAGAGTCGAACAATTATTTTTTTTAGTTCTCCTCCATATGTTTTTTGAGGGAACTAGATAATGTGTGTTTGTTAATGTTAATAATTGGGAAGAGAGGACGAGATGTAAATAATGGTTGGTCAAGTTTATTGAGGAAAATAAAACAAGTAAGACAATCGTCACTTAAATTCAAAACTCCTGATATTCGCATGCATCGCGTGCCTATGAGAAAATAATGCCCTTTACTTTGTTATTACATTGTTGCATTGGTTCGATGTTGCTAAATATAGATACATCAATTTTTCTTTAGAGAAGGTTTTGAATATTTTTAATTACATAAATTGTAATAATACAAATCTGATTCTTATATTCGCAAGCATCGCGTGCATATAATTTTTTAACATATTATTTCTGGTTAAAATGTAATAACACAAATATGCTTTTTATGTTCACACGTGTCACGCGCGTATGAGACTAGTAGAGCATATAACACAACTCTATTATGCATTATCCACTCTAGCAGGGGCTAGGGTCGGATGAACATTTATCTATGTCTTTCTTCTTTTCTTCTTTTTCCTCGTCTTTGGATTGTACGCCAACTTTCTTTTGTTAAGGATTTATATAGTGTGGCCCAGAATACACTAAACAACCTAAAATGTAGGTTTCCTAAGTAAAATAGTTACTAAAAAAGTATTTTAATAAAGTGCACAAAGGCACACTTCATTTGTTTCACGCGCTTCATCCAAACGCTTCACCTATGACCAATTTAGTGTTTTCCCTAACGCTTAGGGCTTTAGCGCGCTTTTTCAAACACTAGATAATATCCACCTCGATGACAACCTTTATGAAATCCATTGAAGACCATAGAGCTTTACGGTGGTTATCGTTTCTTGTCGTTCTTTTCTTTTCTTTTCTTATCGATAATGTACAAATTCTTCACTCTTTAACAATTGTTCTTGCTCTGTTAATTAGACCTTGATAATACCATTATAGTTTTCTTCACTACTCATACTTTTTATCAAGGATTTCAATGGCAAAACGATTTCAGGCTTTCTGATTAACTTGATTTTCCAATTTAACTTTGGACAAATTTTCAACTAGTTTTGCAACCCATGGTTTTACCTCCTCTACTTCCAATTTAACAAGCAGATGACATTTCCTACAACATTTCACCTTCAACATTTCAACCAAACTCACTTGCATTCATAACATCTATGCAAATATTGCAATGTGTATGACAAAGAACAAGAAGAACGGTCTTACAAAACGAAGACTTTTGCACAATGTATAATGTTAATGTGGTCAATCAATTTCAAAATAATTACAATTTTTTTTCTTTTTTTGAGACGGAGATGGCTCCTACGTTGTAACTATCAAAGAACACAGCAAAAACAATCGATTGAATATAAACATATACACTTTGGGCTATTAATTTACAAAAGATTGACATCGAATTCAAGGTCCAAATAATCATTCTATCTTCGGGCCTTTGCCCCGAACCTTTCCCAAAGCATCTCTCTCCTACGCATCCACAGAGCCAATGTGCAGCAGTCAATGAACCAAAACTGTCCGCTTCAAAATCAACACTAAGAAAACCTATTTGATCATATCTGATATCAAGACAAGTTAGCAACATTTACAAGGATTCACTCGGTTTCTCAGGAACTTCGGGATGAGGTGGTAACAGATTAAGGAAACTCCCTTGAACAGGCTGCTTTGAAAAGGTCTGTGAGTCATCATCTGCGTGGAAATGCACATAGTGACAAGTAAGAAAATGGATCAACTACGTTAAATGATAAAGTTTTCTATTAAAAAAACGACACAAAGAACTATATAATTATACCTGAATTTCAATTAAAAGAAAAACGTGGGAAAACAAAAAATCTAACACAATATGATAAATGGTACTCGTAAGTTGTAACTAAGAGGCTAATACTAAAACAAAATCTTTAGGTAAATGTCATCATGAAATCATGTTAATGGTTTTCAGCTCAAAAGGAAAAAAAACTTAACAATGACTGTCATGCAAATATGCAAATATTTTCCTGAATTTGCAGTTCAAAACACATAAAGTTCCAACCATAATCTTAAAGGTCGAGACTTAATCTTATAGTATAAAAAAGTTAAGACTTGAGAGTTAACATTAAATTGTTGATAAATGATATAAAGACTAGTAGACATCAAAAACTAAGTATCAAATACTGAATTTTATGGCATGTTCCACAACAACTCTGCAAGTAGCAGTAAGCATTATAATTGGGTCATAACGCTACTCAAGTTATAAAGTTATTTTCGTAAATGGAGCGGTTAGAGTTGAAGTAGATTTTCTTGAAAATTAGCTTATGCAACATTTCATCTAAAAGCTAGCTTTGTTGCCACTTTTACCTTAACAAGACAAACCAAGAAGCTAGTTGTCTACCTACGGGTTACTTTGAATTTTGGTGTCTAATCTCTACCTGCTATTACAAGACTACAATGTTACTTTTTTTGAACAGGCTCTTAATAAGTGAAACTAAAAGACCATAACGTGACACTAAATTTTTACTACTGCTGCTACGACTATACTACATAAGGTCCATCTATAGGAGAAATAAGTGAAACTAAATCTTTAAAAAGTGACACAAAGCTAATTAGTGGCAATCGTGCGTGAGTGCATGTCTATGCTACCGTGTGACTATTTTCAACCAATATCGTCTAAAATGACGAACACTAAAATTGTAGCTAGGAGGAGGGTCTTTTATTATTTATTTGCGTTCATAATACAATTTTCGAGATTTTTAGGACTTTACATTGAATCTCGATCATATTTAATAGATGTATCTCCAGTTCTCCACCATCCAACAAGAGGAATGGTCCAAAAACCACATTGTTTAAATGGAGAATCCAGCTCCAATGTTTTCATTCACAGAGAGAAAAGACGGTTTTTGAGTGCAAATTGCATCCCTGTTAATAATAATGAATACATAACCTTTTTTTCCAAAGAAAAGAGAGGGGGGAGGGGGGTGAGTACATACCAAAAAGAGATTTGATCGTCGGACGCTTGGGTTTGCTACTCTTTTTCTTTATTTCAGCTGCAACAAGGATAAATGAATCAAAAGCGAACATTTTCGGAAGAAAAGTATGGGTAAATAATAGAATAAACCAGGGGCCAGAATGTAGCACGAGGAAAATCCTCGCATAAGGAAAATCCTTTTAACGTATAAAATTCTGTACACATGAAAGCATATACAAGCGAGACAAGATAACTTACAGATACCAGGTACTTCATGATCATTGACGATTTCAAAATTTTTGTACGTATATCCGACAAAGTTGACATCCTTTGATGAGAGCATCTGCAGGACCAAGACACAAAAGATTAAGGCAATGAGACGCATTTTTAGATTTTAGACATCGAGCTTTCACGCGAATACCCATAAAAAAATAAAAAAAAGAGAAGAAATCACAATAACACATACTTCCTCAGTTCCAAATTAGTTGACACGTTATTTTTCGCTCGCATAATAAGTAGAAGTGAGATAGAAAGGAAAAAGACACAAATGCCCTTACCCACCTACCCCTTGGCCCTTCTCCTACCTATCTATATCTGAGTAAACTATACTTGAGGTCCCTAAACTTTGGCAAAAGGAGCAGTTAAGTCCCTCAAGTTTCAAAAGGAGCATTTTAGTCCCTCAAAATGGATGGAATCAGCTACTTTTGTTAACACCGTTTCATTTTCTGTTAAGTTCAATAAAATAATAATAAAACCGCTTTAAAGAAAAGGAAAATTACGTGTATAAATAAATGAAAACAGCTGATTTTAATTATGACTTAGCTTCTTCAACTTACTTAGCCTTTTCATATGGCTTTTTCTCCATTTACACGTTTTACCCTTTATATTCCCCTTTTCTAGGTTTTTCCACAACTCTTCCTAATCAAATCGAATTTAGTGAGTAACCCAAGCAAATTTACTCCAAATTTTCAGCAATTATCGCCATAAACTTCAGCTAATTGTTGTTCTTCCACAACTCTAAAGTTTCAAATTCTCTTCTCCCAGATGTCTGCTACTACCACTAGTTCTTCTTCTACCTTTTTTCTCTCTCTTTCTCTCTCATCTTTTATTATGGATTCTCTTCAATCTGCTTCTCTTTCTTAATTTCTGGATTTCTCCAACAATTCCATTGTAATTTCACATTTGTCATTGCCCTCAATGCTTAAGCCTAAAAAACGGAGACAAGGCAAACCCACAATAGAAATAAATTTGCAAAATTAAACAGATTATATTGAAGGGTGTGATGCCAACACTCAGAGGCTCATTATCTTTTTCTCCTACCAATCTATGATACCAAATGTGATAGCAAGTATTAGCTCCTTATATACAGCCCATAAGGGTGTTGCATTATCCTAAAATTAAGTACGACATATTGACATGGTGGAGATGCAAATCCTTACGGCCTTACAAAGCTCCCAAAACACACCTTAGTTGTAAAGTATCACATTTTACACTAACCTCTAAGACAAATTGACACTCATTAGACTGTAGAAAAACGGAAGTACCTAATATTGCCTCATTAGTCGTAGGCTCGTTAGATTTCATGTATGAGTTGTTGACTTGCTGATTAAACATGAGATTGAAGATGATGATGATGCATGGAGTTTATGGGTTTGAGCTCGGATGAATTTTACCGGAAATGTAAGTTACTTGGGTGTGCACACAAGGTGTTTGATAAATTGTCTCTGAGAAATGTTGTTGATTAACCTATGCTTGTTGGGTGTGTTAATTTGGGGGATTTGATTAGTAGGAAACGTTGATCCTTTATTTTATTTTATTAAGTGTTGAATAATTTGGGTACAAATGGCCTTGTTAAATACTTTGAACTGCTAGTTTTTTGTAAAAAGCTAACTTAAAAGGGTTTCCCTTTATTTAATTATTGTTAATATGTAAAAGTAACTGTTATTTTGTCCTTTTCTGCCCTTTATATTAATTTGCCTTTATTTTTAATTCATTTAAAAGACGTTAGTAACAGAAGTCAAAAAGCAGCGGTTTCCATCCATTTTGAGGGACCTAATTGCTCCTTTTGAAACTTGAGGACCTAACTGCTCCTTTTGGCAAAGTTTAGGGACCTCCAGACCTATTTACTCATCTATATCTACTAACCAGCCAGGGTAGCCACCCCCACCCAAACCCCACATTCATCTACTTCACCACCACATCCGCCACCTTTGTCTACTCCTCCACCCCCACCCCGACCTTCTCCCTCACCACTCATCTTCAACATTGAAAAAACAGCAGTGGTGGCAATGGTGGAGCTAGTGTTTCGACTCTCCTCACCTTAAATACAATGTCTTAATCTTCAACTCATTCGTTGGCCGATTTACCAGATTATGGGCTGAAGAAGACAGGGACAGTAGCGGATTTATTTCTTGGGGGGTTGAATTGCAGCTGGCGGCGAAAGAGCCAGCAAGTAACAGAAGAACGAGATGAAGAAAGGCGCTAGAGTTAGGGTTTCGGTTAAGCAGTCGACACTCAGTATTCAGTACTCCTCAAAATTCAAATTCATCCGTAGCTTTAAGACTAACTCAAATGTCTTCCCTTGTCGTGAGAGGCCTCGTTCACAACCCAACTTCACAGGTGCTTAATCTTGAATATCTGGATGCCTTTGATATCGATCTACCCTCTCTCCTTCTGCTCTACCCGACTACCTTTTCTTAATGCTTTTACTAATTCTTTAATATTATGCTGTATCACGGTGGATTTGGAGGTGCTAGAGAGAGAGGAGAGGCATCGGCGGAGGAGAGAGAAGAGAGGCATCGAGGAAGGAGAGACGCCGGCGGTGGGAAGGAGAGGAGAGAACGCCGGTGGTGGTGGTGTTGGTGGCTACGAGGGAAGAGAGGAAATTCCATGGTGGTGATTGTGAGAGAAGAAAAGTGGCGAGTGTTATGTGGAAGGAGGAGAGAGAAGAGGAGTGAGGTAATTGACATTTTACTACATCAAAACTTGCCCAAAACTGAAACGTGTCAACTAAAAAGAAACTGCACAAAGGAATACATGTCAACTAATATGAAACAGAGGAAGTATTCAGCAAACAACCGACATAAGGTAGAAGAATTAATGATTCACAATCAGCAGCGCATTCTATATTGCAACAACTACGGGATTGGCTATTGAACCCAGCAAGCCAGACATTAACACATTTAACTATTTAAGGATCAGAAATTCAGAACTGGAAAATGTCAAAGAAACCTCCGGAGTTACTGTCATACAAGCGTTTCAATAGCTAGTCATGCCTGCATTGCTTATCCAACAATTGTACTAGTGAAAAGGCACTATTGCAACGACATCCTAATATTAGTACTATGCTTCACATAAAAACATAGTTACTTTCCCTGCCCCAGATTTTGATGGCTCTTGACCTAACTGAATCAAATAGCACCTTCTGCAATACGCATATGATGATACAAGGAATCTCTTACCACTCCAACAACAATAAATTACATTGCCTCGGGAACTTGGTACAACTCTCTAGAAAAATTATCATGATGAACATACAGCAGCCAGCATTGATGGGGTAACAATGTAACACACTAACAACAGCCAGCAACCCAGCTACTGTGAAAAGCACAAGAACCAAAGGGCCCAAATGGCACAGGGTTGCAGCTGTATCAAGGATCCCAAAACCCTACAATATATAGCATCATTTTACAGAACTGAGAATGCATAAATTCACACTGACCTTTCTCCAAGGACCAGATTTCGAGTTGGCCGGATGAGATTGCTTGTCCGTCTGCAATACCACACACAAATTAAGAGTAAAGAATGAAGGAGCAGGAAGAATCAGTCATTTCACTCTTTAAGAGTTTTGGCATGAAAGATAACTTGAGTTTGAAATAGCAAACCTCTTCAAATTTTTCAAAGTTTTGCGTATCCAATTCATCATTCACTTCAGGAATAAATGCAGCTTCTATTTGATACAGTTTCTCCCATTCGACTCCCTTAAACCACGGATGTGCCTGATTAACATTGAAAACCAGCCAAGTCAACAATTCTGAGTTTACTCTCTGCCAAACCAAACTGCAATTGTTAGCAAGAAACCAGAGGTCACCTTTATTTCATCTGCACCTTTGGTTCCAAGCCGTTGCTCAACATTGCAAAGGAGTTTACATATAAGATCTTTTGCTTCCCGTGATAACCTAGCTTCGTCCGGAAATTTTAGATGATGTCTCCAATTAACTATCTGAATATAAAGTAAAAGATACATTGTGAAAAGCATGAAGACGGTAGAAGATCCAAAAAAACACTAATAACACCCAAGCAATGGAACTTGACATCTTCATTTCTACATTTCGAAATTAATGTAAGATTACAAACCTTAGAACCAAAAATAGAAAAGCATCAACTTGATGGCAGCTTAAAAACAATGAAAAAAATGATGTACAGTAAAAGTATAGGATTTATTTCCCCACAACTGTTAAATATATGATTTATTCAACCATGATATGCACATACTTGAGGGGGGCTGAGAAGGGGGGGAGCAGTGGAGCACAAAATATCCAGCATCTTTATACACATTGAGGTGACAGACAAGTGAAGAAACAAAGTCAAGTTCACGTGGGCTGAACAGACAATTTATGATACAGACTAGAATGTTTAGCAAAAAGATTCCATCCGTAGAGCAAACATTAACATAAATTAGAAGTAAGAATATCTTAATCTTGACCCTAAAGAATGTTATATAATCCTTAGAGAGTAAACAAGTCAATGGATTCTGTTGAAATGGTATGTAAATCAAGAGAAGAAACTAAAAAGTTGAAGCTCACCTTTCTACAAGTCGACATAGGGTCATCTGAATAAAATGGGGGATATCCTACAAGCATTTCATACATGATAGCACCCAGAGACCACCTGTCCATGTATATATAAAGATTTTAAACAACATACTATAATGCAAAAAGAAAATGTTGATATGCATGTTTAAATGCTAACCAATCACATTCCATGCCATATCCCTTCTTCAACAGCACTTCGGGGGCAATGTAATCTGGCGTACCAACTGTCGAATAAGCCTACAAGATGCACACTTAAATGTCAGCCACTCATGTTGGAGTAAATATCCAGCTAGTACTAACAGAGTGCATAAAGAAAGACCCCGCTAAACTTTCCAGAACACATGCTAGAAGGGAGGAAAAAAAACCAAGCTTGTTCTAAGTCTTTTCATAAAAAAATAAAGTTCTTGTGTGCCCCTCCCCTTACTGTATAAACTGAAGCAGTTAACAGTCAGTGCCTTTTACAAGGATCCCTATTCAATTGCAAATTAACGCCAACAAAATTTACACCTTATGCACTCTAGGAAAGTATAAAGGCAAAAGACAATATATTTACAAGCATTCTCCTGTTTTTTTGCCAATGCAGTAATTGCTCTTGCTGCGAGCGTTTTGGAGCTGCAGGCCGTCCATCACTTTGAAGAGCCCCACTTAAGTTGTTCCCCGAAGAAAAGTCCTTTTCCTGAAGACCTCGGCAATCCAACGGTTTACATAATCCAAAGTCTGAAAGTTTCATGTGACCATGTCTATCTAGTAGTAAATTATCAGGTTTGATGTCTCTGCAACAAGACATTTAAGGAATTATTCCTTTTCCCCGCAGTAAATATCTCTCAAGCTAAAGAATGCAATAATTCATTCACACACAGAAACATGCATACCTATGTATGTAATTATGCTTATGGATGGATTCAATGGCAAGGACAGTTTCAGCAACATAAAACCTAGCCTCGTCCTCAGTTAGTGTATCCTTGCGCATGAGTAAAGTCATCATATCCCCACCAGGAAGATATTCCATGATAAGGTAAAGGTTTTCATCGTCTTGAAAGGAGCAATAAAGCTTGACAATGCAATTACTGTCAACCTCTGCAAGTAAGTTCCTTTCAGCTTTTACATGTTCCACCTGCACCAATTGGAACAAATAAGAACTTGGGATGATTAGTAGCCATTGGAATCAGTAATTTAAAATAAACTCTTACAAAACGCAAACCTGGCCTCTCCTAAGCATCTCAGACTTCTTCAATTTCTTCATAGCATACACATTGCCACTTGATTTTTCTCTGCAGATTCTCACCTGGAATGACAGAAAATCTGTGATGAATACTCAATAGCTGCAGCAGCATCAGTAACAGTATGGAACACCAACACAAAGTATTTCCATGCAAACTTTTACAAAGTGCTTTTCATCGTCCAAATTTTAGGAGTTCAAGCCGGTTTCATCTTCAAGTTAGAGAGCTTGGTGACGGTGAAGAAGTAAAGAGGAGGAGAGAGAATCGAAGTGCCAATAGCACTTCATATCAGTAAAACTAGTGCCACAAAGACTCCTCTAACACAAACAATGTCTTATCCCCTAACTGCATATTAAACAAATGCATGAAAAATAGCTTAAAGGTTGAGAATATCATTCTTCAACACAAGGATAATTATTTCAGGATGTCTGAGCAGTCTCTGAGTCAAGGTCTGTATTCTTCAATTTTTTCTAAACCAAATTGTTGTGTTTTTTGAATAAATTGAGATTAATACTTTTGTAAACATTTTTAAATAAGTAGTTGAAAAGAACAAGTAACATAAAAGGGTAGCTACTGTTTCACAATAAGATTATAGCTTTTTGCATACTTTTTAAGAAAAGAGAGTGACGAAAAGAACTGAAAAGGTTAGACAGACGTGAAAAGAGAGGAAACGAGCGAAAACAAACCACAAAATGGAAAGTGGTAACCACACAGTGAAGCAGACAGCCAGATACTTCACTTCAGTACAGAAAGAAAATTCAATAATAAATGAACTAGTAAAAAAGCAATCAATCCCTTAACTAATTGTATCTTCAGGAAGAGGATTCTAAATTAACTATATCAGATGATAAAACAAAATTGTCACAGAAACCCCAGACATTCCAGGCAGATCAATAAGAACATGGTACTGTACGTATTCCCCACAAACGGAAACAGGTACAGAACACACCATAAGTAAGCTCACCATTCTAAATTGTCTAAATCCCTTACAACCTTCTAGTACAGGTATAATTCAGTAGTACATAGAATCAGAGATGATAATAACAATTGAAACAGCAAAAGAGAATATAGTGTCATTCTACAAACAAACAATGCCCTCCTCCTAATCACCACCTTAAATACATGCTGACATGCATGTACATTGCCGTATGCAGAAGAAAATTTAGTGTATGTGATGGTATATTTGACTAAATGAGCTAGTACCTCCAATAAAAAACTAGAAGAAAAGCAAATGCATATGCAATGTACCAAACAGTCCCCTGCGCACAGTCAACATATCAAGATATATCGACAAATGGAAGCATAAGGATAATTTAACACCGTTGTCATGTGTCGTTTGACTCATTTCAAGACATACATTTATCCCATTTAATCATCACAGAGAACAACAGCCCAAACTTCTGTAGAAAGTACAGAGTTAAATGGCTGGGTTAACACTTTGAGAAGTAACTAACAGAGCAACAGATATTCGTGAAGTCTCCTAAATTGTGTGAGCAAAGTCGGAAACGTCCATGAATCCACCACAGGCTACAAAACAAGATAAAGAGCCTCATAGCACGCAAGCGGTAACCGCAGGAACAATTAGGAATACACTCAGAAACAAGATTTTAGAACTAGCCCAATCCGGCCCCAGTGACAGAATGACTAAGAATACCTACAGATGAGAACCAAAGAAAAGATTCTAGCATAGTGGCATCTAAATCTACCATTTCATATCAGCATCACTTCCTCCAACATAGAAGAATTTCCTATAGAAATTAGCTACTCCAGAAACTGTCTCAATAATAAATAAGACCAAAACTATTCATGCAAGGCATAAAAAGCTTGTAGGAAAGGCTGGAGAACATTAACCTAGAAAAGAAAAAGGAGAACCAGTTTTACCTCACCAAATGCACCTTTTCCTATCATAGTCAATGGTTCAAAATCATCTGCCCCCATTTTATGCCTCTGAAGCCTCATATACTCTCTTTCCTTTTTCTCTAGTGATGAAAGCATGCTACTCTGCTCGTCCTTTGATACGTCGGCATCAGCCAACTTCTTCTCCAATATATCACGTCTGCAAAACAAACAAGATTTGCAGTTCCGTTATAGTGATGTCAAAGTCTATTAAGAAAGAAAGTGATAGACAAAGAAACAAGCAGGTCGGTATAGTCCATTAGAACATAGCACCCCCATAAAGCAAAGGAATAATACGTTTACAATTGTAAATCTTCATTATCCAAGCTTATACTATGGTGAGGGGCAATAGCCAAAAGAAACATATATTTCTAGTCGACTCTCAGAATATATTTCCATGGAACCAAGTCCTCCAGTTCAATCTTCTTTCTTCTTTTGCCTCTCCCCCTCTTCGTCACCATCCCTTTGCAGGGATGCACTCGTGACTCTTTTGGGGTTTCAAGCAGCAAAGGACTAACACGTGATTGAGAAGTCAGGCAAAAAAAATAAAGGATTTAAAATGAACACAAGAAGCTTCCCTCTATATCTCTTACAAGTCATATCCTGTTTAAAATGCTCCATCCACTCTTCAATAGCGCATATAAGAGACAGTCATATGACATCAGTAACCACTAAACATGACATCAAATGGGTATGTCTAGCCATATAAGAGGGATTGCTGTAACAAGGAGTTCTGTCATCCATCATTGAAATATCACTTCAAAATAGATGGCTAACACTTAGAGAATTTATTCATTATAGTGGCTGCAGAAGTCAGAAGATAGCATTCCTCTATACGGAGTAATGGTTTACACTTAGAGAATTTATTTATTATAATTGTGTAGGGGAGGGGAGGGCAGAGAAGGAGACGGGAGAAATGGGTTCACATTTTCCTTCCAAAACTTTCCAACATTGGAAGGATTTAGTTTATTTAGAGACAAAACAGATCCCTGCACTTCTCTTCCCTTCACTTTCCCGATTCGATATCCAAATAAATATGAGTGAATCCCTCACTTTCCATTCACTCCAAATTCCCTCATACAAACACCCGATATAATTGGGTCAAGATACCATACAGATCATAACATTCCTCTTGCATCCAAACATATTTTTCCAAATAAGCAAATGATCTAATTTTGAAATATACAACCACGTACATCTACCACGGCGGCAAGAATTTAGATCCTTAAATGCAAGAATGCAAAAGAAAAGAGATTTTGAGGTGATAAATCACTTAGTCATGGATCCTAATAACACTAAGAGAACACATCCGTCAAGGATGCCGGTAGACCTATCAGCTGACCTAGTACAAGGACAATATCCTTATGTATTGTTCATATCATAACTATGAAATACTATCCTATCCTAACTGTGACGCTTTTATCCGAAATCATGATAAATTATATACAGCATGGTACAAGTCGTACAACATTCATAATATATGTCCAGCAATATACACCAATTGCTATAATCCAAATACAACAGGCTTGGAAAATATAGAGTCTGTCACAACTCACAAGAAGTAGTGCCATATACAAGCACATTGTGATCTTGAGTCAAGCCCTATTCTTAGTTGTAACATTTAATGTTAGAGTCGAGCTTGGACTTTGAAATTTTTTAAGTTGATTGGAGCTCCAGTCTAAGCTAGTTCAAGTCAAGCAATTCAAACTCAAGGTCAACACAAGTTTTCATTACCCAACAGGATAACACGTTTAATCAGTTAATGTGTCACACAAAACCGTACTCAATTCTCTTTGCACAAACAACTGCCATTCTAGAACTAGGCAAACCAGGGACTGCGTACAAAATGATTTCGGTCTCCGCGACATTTAATAGCTCTAGCAACAAGGGAAATTACTTAAGCCTACGTGTAAGATCAAACCTTACCTTTATAAGTCTAATCACCAACATAAGGCCATTAAATATGTCAAGGATGTGTAGATACGGGCATTTCAGCAAGAGCTTTTCAAGAAGAACTTAGCTTGACTGAGTTGACTCAATCAAAGCGCTACTGAAGTTCAAAAGTTGTGTTCAATTAGGTAACCCTTTAGGGTAGCAGTTAAAAACTGAGGTGAATTTTTGCACAAAAGTTAGCTGTACTACTACCATTGCCTAAAATAATTAGACTAAAAGCTAATTTTGTACCATTGCCTAAAATAATTAGACTAAAAGCTAATTTTGTACCATTGCCTAAAATAATTAGACTAAAAGCTAATTTTGCACCGACATTTGTTTAACAGTTACCTTGACAGCTAACGGTTTTCTCCCTAAATTGCTCAACTGTGACCTAGGGGAAGTTGGTAGATCAAGTATGGATCATACGTGCATAGCAGTTGGAATAGACAGCTCTCCTAGGGTTCCCTAATCTTGGATTCTGGTGAAGAGGATCCACTCGTCGCTAACACTTCGTAACCAACCCCCGATTACAATTACTAGTTTTTCCAATCAGGCACTATAATTGGCAAACTATACCTTCAATAGCAATAATACTTATTCAGGATTATTGCTCTAACCATTAATAGTTTTCCAGCACTAATAAAACAGTTAAACGGCCTTGCAATAACTGAATGATCAATCCAACTACAGATTGCATTTCCTTTTAAATAATGTCGTACTGTTTTCCCAAAACGAACACCAATAAGGACAATGATTCTAACTCTTGTTAAGCAATTAAGATAGCAGACTCTTCTGTTTTCAAATAGAACCTGTAAAACGGCGGCACAATCTATAAATAGTAAAGCAAATTACTCTACAAAGAAAAAGATAAAGCGAAAGGCATACCGCTCTTTCCTTTGCTGCAAATTCTTCATCTGATCCTGATAATGCTTCTCAATATATTGTTTTGCAGCTGCAACCTTCTGTTTGGTAGCGGTGGAGGGGGCATCGTCACTGACCGGAGCCTTCATCCCTTCTTTCCCTTTTACGACCGTAACAGCAGCCTCCTTCCTCACCACTCTTTCCTTATCTTTCACTTTGAGCCCGCCAAAACACCTCCTCGCCGCTTCCATCTCCTTCTCTATCTTTAATCTATTAACTTAACACTACACCTAAACACTCAAATCCCACGAAATCAACTACAGTAAACTACTCCTCTCTAACAACAAATAAATCAACAGTCACTATCTTCTTACTCCCAGTTGACTGTGCAGCACTTGCTGAATCTAACCTAAAACAATCAATTAGAACATTAATAAAGTAGTGCATTAAATTTCAGAAAAATCAAAATCTAAAATTTCCATCTTTTCTACCACCAATTAAAGGTTATAGTAGCTCTAAAAACAAAGATTCAGCAAAAACCCTATTCCATAAAAAACAAGACAAAATCCTACTTCGGTATATAAAAATTAAAAAATTAAAAAAAAATGACGAAATATTGAGAAATCATTTCAATTCATCAGTACAATTCAAACAAAAACTGAACACATTTTATTATATCAAACAGAATAAAGCACACCAAAATTCAATTGAAAAATCATAAAAGAAGGATTGAGTAATCACCAAAACAAACAGTAGCAACTAAAATAAAGTAATATAACTAACAATCAAAAAAAAAGTTAAAAAAAAACATGGAATTACATCGAGATCAGCAGCAACAAAAGCAAAAAAGGGAGAAACCCTAGAATTAAGGCGACAGAAATTGAATTATGAAATAAAGCACATAAAGAGAGACGGAAAGATACAATAAAAATTAAATTAAATAAAATGAAATGAAATACCTAGTGAGAGCAAGAGCCGGCAGAAAAGTGAAGTAGTGTGAAACCCTAAAAAAACAGAGAAATTGGGGAGGAAGAAGAAGAAGAAGCAGAAGAAGTGAGGATGTGGAGAAGATGAATCGACGACCAGTTTGGGTGTGGGTTTGCATGATCCCCCATTTTCTCTAGTTTCTCTCTCCTCTACCTTTTTCTGTTGGACTCTTTTTTCTTACTTTTTTTTTTTTTGTTTTTAAATAAAAAATAAAATTGAATTAAAAAATGAAGGAATTAAAAGAGGATTGGTTTGGTATGTGGGTGGAGAAAATAATTTGTAGCAGAAAAAGCTCTGCTTTTTATGTAAATGCTGTTAAATTGGAGTAACTTAAGTACGACTACTGCCAACATTTTACACTTCTACATTCCTATACCCAGTCTATGGAAGATCTTCCCCAGATATCTCACTTTGGTAAATATACAGATCTGGTGATTTTCTAAAAAGTCAACCGTTCCAACTTTTGTTGAGTTTATAGGGGGTATCAGGTATGGGATAGTTTGGCAAATTGGAAAAAATTACTCCGTATCAGTTTTATTTTGCCGAACTGAATGCAATTTAGATGAAGTACAAAAAATATGGTTTAAATGGTCAAATATTTTTACGTATGTCGTGTGTAAAATCGATAACTATATGTCAAACATGTAAAGTTAATATGAAACCATGTCAAACATGTCAAGTATTATTTTATTATCTAG
Organism: Spinacia oleracea; assembly: GCF_020520425.1. Lineage (NCBI taxonomy): Eukaryota > Viridiplantae > Streptophyta > Magnoliopsida > Caryophyllales > Amaranthaceae > Spinacia > Spinacia oleracea. The sequence goes on along the minus strand of NC_079489.1, from coordinate 10,581,757 downwards.
AAAATCCAATTTTGTTTGTTCAACGTACGTAAGGTGTATAAGTCATTAGTCATGTTTTCAATAGTAAAGATTTGTTCAAATTGTTTCAATCTCACCTCACATCATGTTTCTTGAGGTAATGTAACTATTGTACAAAATTACACATAATTAAACTGACCGACATTTTTAGAGTAGAAAAGCGCCGAAAGTCCTATTCATATTCAAAATAATAATTTGTTCTGGAGTAATTTATTTGGCTAAATGCACGCCTTTAAAAGATTATCCAATTCTTGACATCTATGAAGTACCATATTTATTAAACTTTTACCAAGCCTATAGGTATTTACCTCTAGATTAAGTTTAGTCCAAAACCAACATATGTGTACTCACTTTTTCTTTCTCTCACTTTTTTTTTTCAATTTCATTAAAACTTATGACAAAGTATGTGTAACAACTAAATGGACACCGAGTGAGTACTATTTAAAAGCAATTGCATTTCATCAACAATAAAGGATTTACTGAGAGTGATGGATAGCTCAGTTGGTTAGAGCTTCCATCCCGGTTCCAGGTGATCCTGGGATCGATTCTCATCCCCGCCCTTGTGGCTCATTCGCACCAAAAAAAAAAACAATAAAGGATTTACTTTTTCCTCGAGAATAAGCAAAATACTACCTCCGTTTCAAAAAGTTCTTTACGCTTTGGAAAATGTGTCCAAATTATAAAAAACTTTGACCGTAAATTCTCACCATTATATACATCAAAACGTTACATGTAATATCTTGTTAGATTGGTCTCGAAATGTATTTTCAGAATATCAAATTTTATAATTTTTTCACATACGAAATTAGATATATTAGTAGTTAAATGTTGCATTAGAGTCCGTGCAAATAGTAACTGTAAAAATCTTTTTGAAACGGATGTAGTAATTTATTTCTCCCTCGAGAATAATCAAACATATTTGTCCAAATAAGGATAAATATATTCTCACTGGGAGGAAGTAAATTCAATATTTTGTTATCAACAAATATATCAATATTCCGCGTATTTATACGTATTGTCGTACTAGTCCGTAACTAATTTTCTAGTTAACCCGTTATGCGTGGCGTCAAAGTGAAACAAATTAGCATCCAACATGCTGCGAGAAAGGTGGTACCGTACGACATGTTTGGTGAAATGACTTTAGCAAAAGATATTTGTACATGTGATTTACTCCTTATAATTGATACTCCGATTACACTATTTAGGTAAACTTGTCTATCCAATAATAACAATACTTGCTATGTATGTTCTCTACTAATAATGATAATTATACGAATTATTTATTTATTTATTTTTAAATGAACTCCAACGGCAATACTACAACTTATAAAGGAGGACACTTATGGGACTTAAACGTGAAACATAGCATACACAAATACTCAGTCTTAATTAATAAGACAAGATCGATCACACGGCGTAATTGGTTAATAATGATAATAGTAATTGGCTTGTGAATTAATAGAATCATGTCATAATCAAGAGTAGGTTTCTATTTCTATTTACTTTTCCCAATTCAATCAAACATTTCAATGTCATAATAATAATAGGTTTGCAAGTTTCCAGCTCAGAACTAAGTGTCACTAACTCATTACTATATATAGGTAAAAATTTAATTTACTTTATGATTAATATAGGTGTACTAATACCTTTGTTGACTTCTGTTAAGCACTCTGACAAAGACAATTGATCTAGCTAGGTAGGTTTAATTTTGACATATATCATAGATTCATGGTACTAATTGAGATAATCACTAAGACGGTCAAGATGGTTCAGGTAGATGATCCGTAGATATGTTTAATAGTCTGTCTTGTGTCACTTTCACGTTGTTTCGAAATTTAATTGAAAATGATATATATATATATATATATATATATATATATATATAATTTTTTTTTTTGACGGGAGGTTATATATAAGGAATTAAACATGCTAATGAAGGACATATTCACTAATTGATCGATGTATATATCATTACCCTACTATATGGCTATACTCACATAATTAACGATGTAAGTAGGGATGGCAATCACATCCGAATCCGAACCGAGTCCGACCCGATCCGAATCCGAGAAAAAAAAGTCTGAATCCGAATCCGATTAAAAACATCCGAATCCGAATGGATATGGATCGGATATGGAGTCTGCAGAGACTCCGACCCGAATCCGAGTGCAAATCCGACTTGAAATTATTTCAAAGTGTATTATTTTTCGTAAATAGCTTTTTTTTAAAAAGAAAGTTCCCAATTTAATCTAATATATTTGATTAAAGCGCATATATTTTTATTTTATTAATTTATTAGAAACTCATTAGATTTTGGTAAATGAGAAATAGGATTTCTAAATTAGTTTAAAATTAAAAAAATACAAGTTCTATGTAAGTAAAACGCATGACTCAGATTTAGATATGGATATGGATTCGGATTTGGATATGGATGCAATTTTGGAGTCCGAATTTTAAATGGATATAGATATAGATATGGATATGGATATGGATATGGATATGGATATGGATGCAATTTTAGAGTCCGAATTGTAAATGGATTTGGATATGGATGCAATTTAGGAATCTGAATTTTAAATGAATCGGATATGGAGTTTACTACATCCAACCCGAGTCCGATCCATTGCCATTCCTAAATGTAAGTGTTAAAAATCGATGAGATTGGAATTGAGGGTTAAAGCGGCTTGAAGATCCTCATAAATCATGATTCACTTTTGGACCAGTTTGGGAGTGGACGGAGAGCTTCTTAAGGAAGAAAGCAATAACAATAATAGCTAATTATACTACGAGTACGTTTTAATTTAACTGATTATTGTACTGCAAAAACCACAATAAAATGTTTTTACTTTAAATGAAAGTTATTAGAGAGATTCTACCCTTGTTTGGAACACTAGCTTTTTCTCCATTTATTCCCATTGTGCTTAATCAATTGGAATTAAGTGTGAATGATGCAACATCCCACAAATTAATGATCACAATTAAATAAATTAAGAAACCCTTTATAAAATACGATGAAAGTGGATGCGTTATTTGTTCTCGGAACTCCCATGTACCACGTACAAACACTGAATCTTACAATTCTTTGACGTATGTGTAATGAAAGTTTAAAAGGTTAACTCTTATTTATGTGTAATAAACACGTATCGATGAAACCTGAAAGTGATTGACGAATATGCAAGATCTACAAGAGTTCGGCCATTACTTTTAGTTGGTACTACATTCACAAGTTAGCTAGGAGGACCGACAACGTGTGCAACTGTTCCATGATCGTCTTCAACTTTATTGTGTTTTCTAATTTTCCTTAATTGTTTCTATAGCGTGCGCATTTAAAAATTAAAAAAAAAAATGTGCTTTTACTTTGGATGAAAGTTATTAGAGATCCTACCCTTATTTGGAAATTAAAACACTAGCTTTTTCTCCACTTCTTCCCAATTTTTTTGATGCAAGCAAGGAACTTAGATTAACAAAAAGACTTCTTCCCAATTGTGCTTAATCAATTGGAATTGTGTACATGTACTCCGTACGAATGATGCAACGTCCCCCATATTAAAGTTTAAAGACCACATAATTAAGCAAAAGCAAACCATTCTAAAATATGATGGAAGTATATGCATTATTCGTACTTGGTAGTTGATACTCCTAAGTATGGAGCACCACGTACAAAAACTGATGAATCTTGCAATTTTTCGATGCGTATTTATTCAAAATGTTAAAAATTAACATTTAAATTATGTGTATAACTCACGTATCCATGAAACCTGAAAGTGATTGACGAATATATAATTTCTTACGACTTGCGGATAACTTATTTTATTCAACAATTAACTTTTAACATAATGTATAATATTACTAATATAATTCTTTATTACATGCACTCATTTTAAGTACATATAATGATGCAAAATCTAATGATAATAATCGAGCTAAAGTTATGTTAAATTTACACAAATAAAGAAATAGAATGATGAGGTCTAAAAAGAATGTCGTTAGTAATTATTTTATATGAATGGGGAGAATCAAGAATGTAGTTAGGTAGTTAATTAGGTATACCCCCATACTAAACCAAACTAAAAGCAAAGGCATCACGTGAATGTCCTAGTAGAGTGTCACTAGGTGATAACCTCGATAGGGTCAAGTCAACGTGGGAGAGGAACATATACGAATTATACTTTACGTCGTATTATTTACTCCCTCCGTTTCTTTTTGTTCTTTACGTTTTTCTTTTTGGGTATTTCAAAATATTCTTTATATTTAATTTCTTTTGTATTATCACATAAGTGACTTAGTATTCTATCAAAATTTATGTCGAATTATTATATTAACCAATTAAATTCATTTGGTCATTTAATCTCTCACACTTTTCCATTTGGATATTAAAATTTTCTCATTTCCCAATCAGAATTTTGATTAAAGTGAAAACATTATAAATAAACGTAATTTATCTGTTTAAATAAAAAAATTGAGGAAACTCGATGCAAATTAATTAATCGTTAAAACGCGTGAAAAATACCAAACGTAAAGAACAAAAAGAGACGTAGGGAGTATTATTTATTATTATTTAATTAATTAATATTAATTCTTACTTATTAATTAAATAATTATTAACTATTAACTATTTATCGTTTATTATTTATTGTTTATTAATTATTAATTATTAATTATTAATTATAAATGATTAATTATTAATTATTAATTATTATTTATTATTTATTTTTTATTGTTTATTGTTTTATTTCGATTCAATAATATCCAGTTCAGTTCAACTCAAAAGAACAACATCTTAGAATAATGTTTTTAGTTTAAAGTTTTGTTTTGATTTTCCATGGGTATCTATCGCATGCATGTAGGGCAAGGCCGTGGGGTGGTCTCATAGTTGGTCACTACTTTAAGCTTAAGTTTTCCTTTGTGCAGTGTTTTCTAAAATCTCTTATAATATACACGGAAGTATCTTGATCGACTTCAATAGTTGTAACAACTCCTTAATTATGCTGGTCACACCCTTTCATTTCATGTAATTTTGATTAATTCGTTTTAATAATGTCTTTGAACCTTGTTTCATTATTTTATAGTTGATGGTTGGTTGAATGATGGGTTGTTACTTCATCTTCATATCTTTCTCCTCCTCCACATTTATTTATCGATAATGGTAATGCACAATAATCTTACTCCCTCCGTCCCTTATAGTTAATACTCACGTCGTTTTGATTGGACACGCTTGTCAAAGCACGATTTTGACCACCAATATCTGTAACTACATATAATAAAAACTTATAAAAAATTAATATTTTGAAAATATATATTGAGATGAAGCCAATAATATATTATATACTAACATTTGTTTTCATATACTATAAATAAAATAGGTTCAAAGTAAATAATGCAAAAAGTCAAAATGGTGCGAATATTAAGGGACAAAGAGAGTAATATTTCCTCATAAGCCCTTTTTTCCCTACTCTTTTCTTACTTTTGGGCATATGTTCATGGGCTCTCACCCTCTCACCTTAAAGTGTCTTGGCGTGAAAATAGTTTATAAATCTAGTGGTTCCAAATTGCATCGACACACCAATTCCTTGTTTTTCTTGATCGATTTCTTGTTTATATATATATATTTTTTTTGTAGCCTTGAAAACATTATATTTCTAACACCTCAAGTCTCAAATCCATGATGGAATAATGCCGGATTTTCAATTCAACCTCAAAATTCTATGTTCAACACTTCAAATTTCCAAGTTCATGGCGGCATAATGCCGGACTTTCAAGTCTCAAATTCCTATTCAAATCCCTTTTCAAAAATCAAAGTTCCAAGTCCAATTTCAAATGCCTAAAACCTATGGCGGCGTAATGCTGAATTTTCAAGTCCAAAAATTCCAAATCCTTCAAAATTCCAAATTTAAAGCCTCATCTTCTATATAAAACTCCTCTTTCCAAATTCCGAATTCAAACTCCAAATCAAGCTCAAGTTTCAAAATTTGCTTTCCAAAATAACAAAGATTCTTGCTTTCCATTGCTCCCAAATACAAAATTCAAACGCATTTCCAACGGGTTGAAATTCCCTAAAAATAATACAAATTCGATTTCCAAAAATAATTCAAACGGGGTGAAAACCCCCAGAAATAATACAAATTTGACCTCCAAAACATTTCAAGCGGGTTGAAATTCCCTTGAAATAATCCAAACCCCATACAAATTCCAACGGGTTGAAAAACCCTTGAAATAATACAAATTCAATTCCCAAACTTAATTATACACTGCACTATTACTATTGATTTTCTAACATTGAATTCGATTTTCTAATATTGATTTTCTAAATAAAAATCCATTGTCATTGTAATCACAAATTAAAAGTCAAAGTTTTATGTACAACGTTCTAATTAATGGCATTTATGATATTTTTAATGCATAAAGTCATATCCATATTTTGTTAACTATTCAGTTAGACCCCGTTTGGTTCGACCACAGGTATAAGGTATAAGTTTGAGTATTAAATCCATGGGTTTATAATCAACGATACATAGAAAATCATAACTTATTCCACCTGTTTGGTAAAATAAATTTAGAATTTAATCCTACCGATAATATACTCTCCTACTCCTTATTCTCATCTTTTTTTTTACACCTCCCCCCCTCCTTCTACTTAAAGATGTAAGGAAAAAAAACAAAAATTCAATCAAATATAAAAGGCAGACATTATATTTTGATATATGACACCATCTCCACCACCACAATAGTTCGCTTTGCTTCAACTCTAACCATCACATTCTTCTGTCACTAGACGAAATTTGATTTTTTGTGGTTGTTTTTTTTACAATTGAAGCTACAAATCTAGACTTCAATGTCCAAAATTTCGACGATTAACAATATACTACCTAGGTATTTTATTCAAAGATATGTTTAGTTAAATTATTTTTCAGTATTCTAATTACGTCATTTTGGGTTCTTACGGGGGTGTTGATGGTGGCGTTAGGTAGCATTGACAATTTGATGGCGAATCGACATGGTAGTAACTTTGTAGTATAATTTTTATGATATTGATTTTTTAGGTAGCTTGTGTGGCGACGGTGGTGGAGTAACATACTAACATTAGTTAGACTGTCATGGTGTTTGTTTGATCGAGTTTGCAGTGTCGATTTTATTTTCAGTTAATATAATTCCATATACCCACCTCCCCCTTGAGTACGAGAACTCGATACATAGGGGTTTTGGAGGTGGATCCCCAAATTTTAAATCTAATATACATATATAAAGGAGGCATATTTGATGAAAGATTAGAGCGGCCACCTAGGATTACTAATGGTTTCGGCCAATGAAAAATAAGATTTCTAATTTCTTTTTGAATTAAAAAAAATCAAGTTCCACGTAGATATTTTAATTAATTAATTATTAATATACACAACTCCATCGAAAATCAAACACTCTAATAATTAATAAATAATCGATTGCCACGTAGATAATTAATTAAGTGCTACATAGATATTTTAATTAATAAATTAATTACTAATATATACAACTCCATCTAAAATCAAACACTCTAATAATTTAAAAATAAATCTAAAATAAAATTCATCCAAAATCAAACAATAATCTAAAATAAAATAAATAAATTTCAATTTAAAATCAAACATTAATCCAATATTAGAGCGCCACGTAGAAAAATCTAATGGCTTCGGCCAATGGAGGAATATTTGCTGAAATATTAGAGCGACACCTAGGATTACTAATGGTTTCGGCCAATTAATGAAAAATAATATTTCTAATTTCTTTTTGAATTTAAAAAATCAAGTGACACATAGATAATTAATTAGGTGACACGTAGATAATTAATTAGGTGCCACGTAGATATTTTTATTAATTAATTACTAATATATACAACTCCATAGAAAATCAAACACTATAATAATTAAAAAATAATCGATTTCCACGTAGATAATTAATTAGGTGCCACGTAGATATTTTAATTAATTAATTACTAATATATACAACTCCCTCTAAAATCAAACACTCTAATAATTAAAAAATAAATCTAAATAAAATCATCCAAAATCAAACAATAATCTAAAATAAAATAAATAAAATTCATTTTAAAAACAAACAATAATCTAAAATAAAATAAATAAAATTCAACTTAAAATCAAACCTTAATACAATAGTAGAGCGCCACATAGAAAAATCTAATGGTTTTCCGCCAATGAAAAATAAGATTTCAAAATTAATTTTGAATTAAAAAAGTCGAGTGCCACGTAAAGAAATGATTAACTTTCACGTAAATATTTTTTATTAATTATTTATTAATATTACGCATATACATTTTCATCAAAAAACAAACACTTTCATAATAAAAAAAAAATCTAAAATGAAATTCAATGCAAAATCAAAAACTAATCTAATCTAATATATAAAAGTAGTATATACATAGGATTTTTATTTAAACATAACAATTTAATAGAATCTGTGCATCGCACGGGCTAAAATCTAATTTTATAAAAATAGTTAACCAACCATCAAGTATGGGGTTGGATGATTTCCAACCCATACCTGATTCCAAAATATGCTAAACCAAATACACCCTTAATTATTTAATTTCCATTTGTCTACTTGGGCCGGGCCCAAATTTGTAGCACGGTTTCGAAGGCTATGCAAGTGTGAAATACAGAGTAACTGAGATCTTCTTCAACCTATCTTCTTCAACCTAATTTCAGTTTTCTGGCGGAAAAACTTTGATACAATCAGCAAGTTTGCTTGGGAAACGTGAATATTAGATTGAAATCTCGTTTCCCATTCGTTTCCGGGATGAATTCAGTTTCAAACACGTCTCCATTTTTCTGAAACGGTTTCGGCGCGTTCCGAAACGCGTTTCCGGGGTTTCCCCGTTCCAGGACGTTTCGGAAACGGTAAGTCGTGATTTTTTGGCGTTTCCGTGCTTTGTAGGTAGTGAGTTGTACGAGTATGTTTTAATAATTCAATTTCTTCTTCTTGTTGTTTGTTAACCCTGGGTTTTTAGATGTTCATGAGTGCTTACATTCTTCGGCAGAATAGGCCAAGATAGGATTGTATGTGGGATCAATTTTTCTTACACTGAAATTTGTATCATATAAAAAGGTTTTCAATCGAAGCATCGGCTTTTTTTTTTCTGGAATTTCGTTTTAGGAGATTGATTTATAGCTGAGAAGCCAAACTGTCAAACATAGTGATTTGTCAACTATTACAGTTCTCAAGTATTATTTGCTACTCTGCTTTTGTGCTACAAAATTGGTGGCCGGACTCGGGACGAATCGGCATAAATTACAGAAAGTTAAAGAATAGATTATCAAGTATTCATGAGTTTGTTTTGATTTTTCAATATCTTGTTGTTATCTGTGGGAATGGGGATTAGTTCATGAGTTAAAGTGGATGGTTCACGAGTTGTTATTTGTTGTTGTTGACTTGTTATTGGTGGATTGTTGTTTTAATTATGAGTGAATGCATCAGTCGGTTTGATCATTCAATATCATATTTGTTTAGTTGCTCAATTGCGTTTGTAAAGGCAATTAATAATGTGAGGAGTAACTAAGTAAGCATTGTTTGATTGTTCTTTTGATTTTGTTTATCTTAGTGTATGTGTATTTGATTTGTTTTGACTAAGCAATTAATTAGATGGTACAATCACTCTGACTAAGCAAGTTAATTATATGTTACAATCACTCAATCAGTGGGCATTGTGAATCACTAATATGAATCTTGTTGTAATTGTGACTTTATTTTTAGAATGAAAAGGAAGAGCAATTGTAATGATTTTGTAGGTATTTGATTGTAATATGTACTTTTGGGACGATTTTTTTGACGTACTTTTATACATATATGTTGTTTGTTTTTTATATTAATTATGCGGTGCTTTATCGATGGTGACACAGCACCCTAAAGTTCCTGTATACGCCACTGCTTACTTCACACCAACAACAATGGCGTCCAGGCGGTGTTTCACCACTCTCACCCGCCTTTCGTTCAACCCCCTCTTCTCCAAGTCCAACTCGCTCCACTCCCTCAAATCTCTAACTTCTCCCCTCCGTTCTCTGCAATGCCTCCCCCACACTCTCTCTCCTCAATCCAACCCTCATTCATTCCTACCTCGCTACTTCTCTTCCCGTACTCAAAACCATAAATCCCCCAAAATCACCGAAAACGATGAGGATGAGGATGATGATGATGATGATGATGATGATGATGATGATGATGATGATAATGAGGAAGATTATACAAGCGGAGAAGAGGAGAGAGAAGTTTCAAATGAGCCGTCTAATCTAGCTGATAGATCGTATTTTGTAGAGGATAAACTTGAAGAAGCTGCTCATATTGGGTATAAGGTTATTGGGCCGCTTTTGCCTACTGATCGGGTTTTTAAACCCTATGAACTCGCTTTTGCAGTTGTTCAGGTTTGATTTCTTTTCTAATTTTGTAGTTTTTGTTTCGAATTCGGTGTTTTTTGGGTTTAGGGGTTTAATTGAGGTTTTTGATTTGTTTTGCGGTTTAGGTAGGATCGCATCAGTTTAAAGTGAGTAATGGGGATTGCATCTATGTGGAGAAGCTCAAGTACTGTGAGGTCAATGATAAGGTATTTCATTTTTCTGATTAAGGCTAAGTTCAGTGATTAATGATCAATATAATTTGTAATAGCAATGACTGATTTTGTTGCCTACACGAAATTGCTGGGAAGATGGTACTGTTTTGAATTATGGTAGTTTTACATTTTTGTCCGTATGCTGTTCTTTATCACTGGTAATTAGACTTGTTTAGTGCTACAGATGCTGTTCTTTATCACTGGTAATTAGACTTGTTTAGTGCTACTTGTACTTTGGTGTGAGAACCCCTTTCTGTACATTTTTTTGTTATGCGTCAACATTTTGCTATTAATAGAGCACATATCGTCCATGGTGAAGCAGTTAATGTGTAGTACATAAAAACTGTTCCTTTTTTTTATTGTTATTTTCAGTATCTAAGAGCTGAGAATGAGCAAAAGGAAAGTGGGAAAAACGGTTTATGTATCCGGGTTCTTAACAGAAGAGAAAAACTAGATTGACTAAGATGATTGAATTAATATAGAGTTGATCATAACCAATTTTCTCTCGAGAGTGCCCGCTTGATTACTTGTATGGAGGCATAGTTAGGGTGATGATACATCTATACTGCATGTATTGGCTGTAGAAGATATTTAAGGTCTATTTTGATGACAGTCTTGATCAGTTACGATAGTCCTTTGTTGCACATGAAAGAACAAAAGTACCTCTATTCAGAATGCCTATATACGGTGGTGAACAAAAATACCTCTGTGCAGAATGCCTTGATCACTATAAGCAATGAGGATCTTCCTGACTTCATTGTCCTATTTTGTTTCTAAAATCCTCGTTTGATGCATTTCTTGCAAACACTAATAACCGTAACCTTACTTCCTAAATCAGTGGAAACTAGCAAGTGTACACTTTTCAGCAAGGGCCCTCTTACATTGAGATGTAGAATTTTACAAGTGTCATTTGGTTTCTCTCTTTCTTTACATGCATGCATCGATGTTTTAGTGTTTTGTGACCCAAATTTTAATAATTTATTTAAGTTATCTCCATTTCATCAAGTTGTTCCTCGCAGTTACTTTGCCCATATATACCAATAATTCAGACTGGTTTATTCATCATTTTGGTGTTCTGCAGTTGATCTTAAGTAAGGTCTTGATGGCGGGTTCACCAACTCAAACAATGATCGGGAGACCTATATTGCCAGAGGTAGCAGTTCATGCTGTAGTGGAGGAGCATGTAAGAAACCTTCTGAAATTTTTATTTATTCATGTTTCTTAATGATTTCTGGGCATATACTGACCTTCAATATTTGAGCATCTGTATTCCGTTAGTCTTGACAAAAGATGATTTCAGCTTCACATGGTTATCAGTTATGAGTTAATGACACGATAAGTTACTTAGCTTGTAAGCTGTCTTCATATGATCTCATGTATTTGTAATATGATAGTTGATAGCGAGCTTTGAATACCTCTAGAAACAAGTGAACGCATGATTTCTGGATGGAGGGCAAAAAGTCTGTTTAAGAGGCCACTCATTAAAAAGAAATAAGCAGTCAACTTTATCAAAGCTTTAGTCTGGTGATTACTTGGATGTTTTGGAGTTAGAACTGTCTAAGGCACTTAATTTTTGGTAGATTTTTCTGGCATGAAAACTGAAGTTGGATGCATTGCAGGGATAGTAGTTTTAATTCTCCCACCTTGTCATTTTCAGGCTTTAGATGCCAAGGTGATCATCTTTAAAAAGAAGCGAAGAAAGAACTACCGGAGAACCAAAGGTCACAGACAGGTAATGGCAAATTGAGATTCATGCCTGGCTCTGTAAACTCACACTTATAGTTGGTTGCTAATGTATAAATGGACTTACAGGAGCTCACTAGGTTGAGAATAACTGACGTAGAAGGAATTGAGAAACCAGAAGCACCACCAGTTGGGAAGACGCTTAAAATATCTGCTAAGAAAGTAGAAAAAGTAGCAGTGGATGCATAGTTGAATTGCTGATCTGATATGCTGAATTGCTGATGATAGAGGCTCAACTCTTGCAAACTGACACTGGGATTTCATGTCATGTTTGTTGAATTTATGTTATAGGAAGTTTTGATTCTAACCATATGTTAGGTTTTGATGGTTAATCTTGTAGGTGTAAAATTTGTTCAATTCATAAACCATCGAGCAGACACGTGCAATTCTTCTCCCTTGATGAAAGGAGTTGGAGGTCTACTGGAATGAGTTCAATATCGTAGTTGTCTCCTTGATAAAGTTCTGGTTAACATTATGGAACATCTGTTTTGCCAACTTTACCTGTGGCCAGTTGTTCATAGATTTATGTAAGAAATCGCAGAAGGGGTATTTTTACCACTGTTTGCATATCTTTTTATTTGTGTTGTATTTGGTCGTATTTCAATAGTATTTCAATAATCAGTTTTTTTTTCCTCTCCTGAAAATGGTCTTTCTTCTTCTATCTCCTATTTCAAGATTGTGGTTAAGTCTATAGTTTCTTAAGCTTCTTGTTACCTTATATACTAGCTAAAGGCGTATACTAAAAAAAATTATACAAGCAAAACACATTTTAGAATATTCACATATACTTTATATTACATTACGCCTAACTACATACAGTTTGTTATACTTCATATCAATTGCTTCATTTACTAATAGAAGACATTTGAGACATTTCAATTGCTTCATTTAGCTCCTTTTATGCCCTTTTTTTTTTGGCCTAACGGATCTTGAGAGTTAAGTGGCATACATCATGTGAGCTAATTTCCCCTTAACTAATGCATTGGCCTTCTCTCTAATGGCTGGGCTAGTGCCTTTTCAGCCTAAAAAGTAGGATAAGTGAATATGTAATGGATTTCACCTTTATTTTTGACTGAATCCACACGGATTGCCTACGTATCCCATGATAAAGGAATCAGGTCAAAGCGTAGTTCAGGATATTACGAGGTTTACTTTTCTAATTAATATATCTGAAAGCTATCTTACTCATACTAGGATACATCATGGATCATATGATCATCAAAATACTATTAGTTGAAAGTTGGGAACAAAATATGGCATTTTAGTCAAAATGTGACCTGTAATTACCAAACGAGCCTTAAATGTGCATAACTTGACCAAAATATGTGAGATGAGTCTTAGAAATATTAAAATAATTCTAATAAACATATAAAGGGTTTAAAATCATGTTTAGGTTCATTAGTTGAAAGTTGGGACCGAAATAAGTCATTTTAGTCAAAATGTGACCTATAATGATAAAAAAAAGCCTTAAATGTGCATAACTTGACTGAAGTAGGTGAGAATGAGTCTTTAAAACGTAAAAATGGGTGTATTAAACATGTAAAGGGCACAAAATATTTATTAAGGTTCATTAGTTGAAAGTTGGGAGCGAAATAAGCCATTTTAGTCAAAATTTGACCTATAATGACCAAACGAGCCTTAAATGTGCATAACTTGACCAAATTAGGTTAGAATGGGTATTTTGAATAGAAAAATAAGTATATTAAATATGTAAAGGGTTTAAAATACTTATTTAAGTTCATTAGTTGAAAGTTAGGAGCGATATAAACCATTTTTTTTTATTGTACGGGTCATTATTAATGTTCATTATTTCATTGTTAGGAGCAAAGTATTACTTTATTATACGATATAATATTTATTATATAACTAAAGTATATATTTCTTTTTTGATGGTCAATCTTCTTAAGGTATTCAACAATCTGAGGGAGTAGCCCTTCACCATTGAGGAGATAAATGAAGTTCGAGACAAGTTGGCAACTTCATTACTAGTGATTGTCTTTGATTTTTGACCTTTTTTTCCTTGTAATGAATCTTAGATTACAAATGCTAGTTTGTCAAATGATTGTAATATTATCGACTTTTGGATTTATAATTATATACTATTTAATTTAATTATCTACATAATTGACACTTTTTAGTGATTTATGGAGGTTAATTAGTGGCGTGGTTGAATTGTATAATATATGTAGCAAGAAAATTGATTATATAAGAAATTTCTAGATCAAGTGCGGCTCATTTTTATGTTTGTGCTGCCCATTTCTATATCAAGTGCGAGCTCATTTTCAAAATTGGCAGCACCAAATTTGTCAAGTGCGGGCACATATTCCAAAATTGGCAGCACCAAATTTGTCAAGTGCGGTATCATTTTCTAAATTAGCAGCACTTGAGAAACATCAAGTGCGGGCATGCCATGTGCTGCACATGTAAAAACCCGCACTGAAGACCTTAAAATGAGCCCGCAATTGGTGTATATACGTACTACAGAGTATGTATATATTATTAGTATATACGAAGTGCAAAGTATATGTATTCTCCGTAATCAGACATTCAACTTAAAATTCTACACAAATTCTTATTTACATGGGTTGTACAATAAATATTATACACCAGAGTAAAAGTTAACTCAAAATGTTTAAAAGTTAAGCTTATATATGTAAAAGTTATTCATTTTTTAGTGATAAATTTTTTCATGTTAATAAAACTTATTTCTTCAAAATCACTAATAAATGTATAAAATTAATCATTTAACTCTTTAAAATGTTTATCTATCAATATTTTTTACTAATATAAAAGTTAATCAAAACTAGGTTAAAGTTACAAAAAAATGGGTAAAAATTATCTTGATGTACAACACCTAATGCGCGCAAGACCTTTTTATCTTTTATTATACGATACCAAAAAGAAACCTTCTTTAAAGAATTTACATCAAAATCAAATTAAAAGTACTTAAACAATTTTTTGGCACCAAAAAAAAAGAGTATGTGTGTAATGTGTCACCCGTTTTTATTTCACTTTTGCCCATTCGTTGCCTTAATCTTCGGCATGAATTTGGCGGGGATGTCAGCCACAACAAAAGGCGCCACCACTTCCATTAGCTCTAATTTTCTTCATATTAATACGGACTACGGATTACCACTTAATTTATGTACAAGCGATAAATTTGTGTTTCACATTTCAAAATACATGTATTATATAAGGCATTTGAGATCCAATTGCTAGATTACTTTATCATAGATATACTGGTACGTCGATTATCAATGTTGTTTAGACTTTAAAGTACATATGAGGTATGGAGTTTGAAAGTAATATTTGTACTCTGTACTAAGAAAATATATGCCTATTACATAATTTTTTTTCTTATTAACACTCGTATTATTAAATTTATTGATTGCATTCGCCGTATAGTGGTTTTTTTTTTCTCTTTTCTAAGAATATAATTGAACGGATGAAATATTGTTTATCCGTTTTATATTTTACTTTAATTAAATCTCATGTATATATTATCCCAATTGGTTTTATTACGTACTAAATAATTTAGAATATGGACACACAACTACACAAGTGGATTGTACTCTTTTCACTATATTGAGTTGTCGGGTTATTGACGAGTATATGCACCGTATAACCAGAGCTATTTTTATTTTTTATACATATATGCTCACAACTCACAAGATCCAAACATATAGACAAATAAATACTCCAGAACATATACTCCATATTATATCATGTCCATAATATAACCGGTTGTATATAGAAAATTATATCGATTGTCCAAATATATTTTTTGACTTGACAGAAAGTCAAACGGGCAAGTAGCAACTTATTAATGTTCCACAAATTACAACTGTACGAACCTTGCATTCCCTTTATGTATGACATGATATAGATTGATATGATGCATTGTCGAACATAAATGGAAATTAATTGCTTTTATTGTTCTACCAATTCTATCCTCATCGATTTCACACTTGTATTTCTAGTTTTCTACATGGTAGTTTGTTAATTTCTTCTTCGTTTTTATGATATTAAAGTATGGTTTGAATTGATCTTACAATAATTTATTACTCCGTGTAATATTAGTCATTTCAATAGTTAGAGCTTTCTTTTAGATCAACTATAGACCTGCTAAACTGATTTACAATAAGGATTTAATAATTTCCGGATAATATATGTCAACTATTGTGTACCAATTCAAGGGGATCATTGGTTAGTCAGTGACGCAGAGTAGGCCAGGAAAAGTATTACTCGTAGTTTGAATTCTTAGGTTCGGTTCTGTTCACCTTATTTTCACTTATTTTAAGAAAAATAAGTTCAGATAAATTCTGAGAAGATAAGTTCAGAAAAAATAAGGTTTGGTCAAGTACAGTTTATAACTAAAATAAGTTTTGATAAGTTCAGATAAAATAAGTTCAGGAAAAATAAGTGGAAATCAGTTAAATAGAACGCAGCCTTACAAAAATACACAAAATAAGCCTATAATTGGTAATCATGGCATACTTAACTTGATTGAATGACCACGGGATGTCTTTTCCTTCTAATTTTTAAAGTGTTAAAATAAATTGTGTCGTAAATTCAATTCACTTAAAACTTTTTTTTTTAAAATAGTACATAAATCATACGATTACAATAATTAAACTTGATGAGAAAGCTCGTCACTTTTCCAAACTACTCCTAAAATATTACTCGTATACAACCGTAAGTCAAAAGATTAAAAAAAGTCACAAAAATTGGATGAGATTTGGACGTTTGAATTGCAAAATAAGGTCCCATATGTCTTGATGAATGGGGAAAATTCAAATCAAATCCGTTAAAAACTGAGTAATCGTACTACCTTCACAAAGAGGCATGGACCAAAGGCCATACATATATGAAAGATTAAACCCTGGACCAACCAAATTAATTAAATGGACCCTTTACCTAATACTTTAAATTGTTAATATATATACTCTTTATATTTTAAGGAGAACGAGAAAAAAGTAATACAAAACTTACATATATATGATAAATTGATAATCTTATGTATAAAACCAAGTTCTATTATGATCAAATAGTTATGTTCAATTATTTATAATTTTATAATCAATTAAATAATTATACATTCTAATCAAATAGTTAGATTTTATCACCTTATAGTTATACTTTTTTTAGTGCTGGAATCAGAGGTTTTAAATGTCGGAATGACAGTCTCATAAC
The DNA here is from genome assembly GCF_020520425.1 of Spinacia oleracea. NCBI lineage: Eukaryota > Viridiplantae > Streptophyta > Magnoliopsida > Caryophyllales > Amaranthaceae > Spinacia > Spinacia oleracea. The sequence continues at coordinate 10,564,212 of NC_079489.1, read as the reverse complement.
ATTACTCTTGTGTAAGATTGTGATATATTGACATGCATGTGCTTACCTATCAATTACAAATTGATAGTGAGAAATGTGAACAATGATAGCCATAATGAGTGATTACTTTGGTTGACCCCATTTTATAGCTAAATTGATTGAGGTGGTCCTTTTACAATTACATTATTTTTAACTTATGTTAATTATGAAGTTTCTTTTATGTGTAGGATTATTTTTGTGTTACTTGAAAAATAAAGGATATTTTAAAGAGAAACAACGCAAAGAGAAATATTTAAATCGCGTTTTATAGAAGGTTAATCTTTTTTCCTTGTGAATGGGAACACATAAAGGGTAGCAAGAATTTAGGGTGGTATATAACTCATCACACCAAGTTGTATTCTGATTTCTAGTTTGTATTAAGTGAATTTAGGGTGGTATATAACTCTGCTCTTAAATGTTCTCAGTGCCAAAGCAACATCCTTGATTTCAAGATCATTTTCAAATGTCATCTTCCCAACCAAGTTAGTATTGTTATAATGGTCTTATGTTACTTCGACACTTTGGTTGACAGAAAGTGTTAGTGTCGGATTCTCCGACACTTCGACACGACATGACACCCAAATATGTAGTGACCTTGAATGAAATTTATTACATCTAGAGTGTCGGATCCGCCAATCCCTTGTCAGATAAGACACACCAATAAGAGTCTGAGCAACATAGTAATGGACTAATAGTTGCTCGATTTGTCTCTTAATCAATTGATTGGGGAAACACAGACCTTTGAGAATGAAAAAAGATATTTGGCCAACTCTTTACCCTTAATTGGAGCACGAGGGACGAGGGGATTATTCTTATCGACGGTGGACACCTTGATAAGTCAATGATAAAAGACAAATAGCATCTTCCCTCCTAAAAGCTCTTGTAAAGAATTCTATTGGCTTCAATCAAACTCGATAAAGTAAATAAAAATAAATTAGGTTGTGCATGTATGATTAGTGTACCATGTTTAGTTTAATCATCATTATATTGTGCCAAAGATAAGAAGAGGTGTTATGTTGGAGTTTGGTGGTCCAAAAACGTTAGCTTCCTGGATTTATAGTTGCACTTTTATAGTTAAGATTCTGTTGGTCAAGATTCATTTGTCATCTCAAAGAAGCAAGTGCCGACAATGCAATGAGAACCAGTATTTCCCTTCTTTGTAATAATGGCGAATGGCCATATACACCTTTGTGGGGACATTATTAGCAAAATTCAATTTTTCGGAAACTGATTTTGGCACACCACTTTGTTAATTTTAGCACACTTTATGCGAGTGGATCGCAGTTTCTTGTGCTCTTACAAGAGCGTGCCAAAATCACTTCCGTATGGGCGCCGGCTCGGCCTAATAGGGTCAGCCCGAACAGATACTCCATGGATACCGGATACTTAACTACAGAATACTTGCTCCATTTTTTAATGGACACATTTTGTTCTGGTTTTATCCTGTTGAAGAGTTTTATCATGTTACTGAATAATACAAAGTACGAAGTAATAAACGAAATGCTTACGAATTGCAACAAGGAAAGATGCAGTGATGATGAATTATTACTATTATTAAGCAAAATTATAAATTTAAATCCCCTTTCAAACTTCAGCAGTATAGTAGTGTCTTGTTACAATTACTAATGAATGGCTGAAGTATCTGTAAGTATGCTCAATACATATGTCGAGGAATAAACCAATAACAAATAGCCTATAGACGCTCTCTTTATCTATCGGCTAATCAACTAAAACCTACTAATAAGTGATAATAACATTCAAAACCATAATATGAAGAAAAAAAATAACTTAACCAAAAAGGCGGATAAAAGGATACAAATAAAATAATTTTAAGTTAATTCTACAGGATGTAACAGAAACTGATTGCTATGGATTTGGCCTCCAAATTCTGGGCAGATGAAACATTTAAGGAGCAAAGAGAAACAGAACCTTTGTGGGTTTTGACTTATTCTGCATCCCTGGAGCTTCGACTCGAGAGCCACAGCTTCTTTTGAACAACAAACACAACTTCATCCCCATCCTGATCTGAATCTGAACTTGCATCACCTGTTGCAACTACCTCCCAGTGTAAAGCTGACATATACTTCTTTACAAAGTCCACTACGGCTTGTTTGTCTCGGATAATAATGAAACCAGTTGGCCTGAGAATTCGGTCCATCTCGAGAAGAAGATCCTCAGGGCTACAACCTTTCCTCTCAATGTCAGAGATGATGTTCCAAGCATGGAGTAGATCATAAGTCCGGGGATATGTTGAGAAGGCCTCACACCTAACATTAAGGTAAAGGAAAATTAGTGATCCAAATTTGAAAAAAATGGAACAAAGTTCACCTTGAAAAATATCAGATTTGGCAAAAGAGCAAGGTAAATGGTCATAACAGGTGAAGGTATGGAGGTAATTGGTAACATTAATGGTTTTGCAACCATAAATTGGGACTTTTCCTAAAATATGAGAGCGAGTTTACCATCATTAACGTTCACAACCAAGTTCAGCATTGATTACATTTTCCTACCAAAAGGAACTAACTTCTACTGTTAATCAGGAGTGGGGAATGTTCAGAGAGGACTGTTTGGTTGGTGAGCTAGGGGAAACTGGTTTAAAGTGATTTAGCAGAACTAGCTATATCCTAGTTGACCAAGCATTGAATGTAAAAAATAAGTTAAACCACAAAGAACAAAAACAATAAGCAGAAAGCTAACAGAAGTCCCTCAACTAGGGAACCAGCTGAGCAGTCCTAAGCAAATTGTTGCTAATCTATCCAAAAAGATGTAAAAACGGGGCAGTGGGGAATAAATCAGGAACTGGTTTCCACACTACGACATTTGATTTCGGCATTCCTCATGTATAGATCACAGAACACTGTTCTCATAGTCAGAGTGCCAAAATCATTGCCCATAAATACTGGTCCGGTCATAGCATATGTTTTCAAAGAAGTGCATCAGGGACCTTTGTAACGTCCAAGAATTAAAAGGATATCTAAAGGTCAAACAACACAACTATTCAGATATTGTTTCAAGCAATCACGATCTGAAGGAAAGCTTTTTTCAGTAGCAAGATTGCCAAGTAGGCAACAGATGTAAAAAAAAGAAAGATAGCCGTATGGGGTAATCTTTACCACCTCTCTCTCTCCCCAGCCAAGTGGTAGTTTCCTCTGAAACAAGAGGCCACAAATCATTCTTTGTGACCTGCATTTTGATAATATAATAACTACTCTATTGCAAGCAGCAAGTATTCTGCAAGTGGTCTGCTTCCAGTTTACTACGAGTTGCTAATTTTTATAAGATAGTAAAACCAGCCTCAGCAGCATTTCAAGCTAAATACTAGCAAATTTGCTTACCAGTTGTGAGCCGCACCAATAAGACCACGATCATATACCACCTTAAGTGTGTTTGGTCCATCTTCTGGAACAACATTCATTACCCAAACGTCCTTATCCTTCAAAGCTGCTGCAAATGATCCTAAATGTGCCTTCATATCCATCACATTCCTCAAAGTATCAGACTGGATCTTGGGACTTAGAAGGTTCCAGTAGTTCTCAACTCTCTGCGCCCATGATTCCTGCATCAGAAAAACATCAGCCCAAGAATAAACAAGTGTTATTCAGTTTGCTACCAATCACTGTCTTATGTCATAACTCATAAGTAGTAATTATGAAGCAAGGTGGGATAGGGTTGTTCCACATACCGTATCTTTTTCAAACATATCATTTGAATAGCTAAAATCAGCAAGCCGAGGAGAAGGAGAAGTCAATCTAGCAGGCCACGCAGGCAATTCACTTCCACCAGCCTTATGATCATCTGAAAAAGATAGATAAAAATCTTGAATGAGTATTGCAGTAGAGTATACATCAGAAAATTAATCACCTAAAGGAGCAGGACAGCATACATAATACACATATGAAAGAAAAAAAATATAGAAAGCCAGGATAATGTTCCAAAATAGAGGGGCATGACCAGTTCAAGCTCAAGCAGGTAAGAGGTTGAAAACTACACCGAAGCAGAAGACCAGAAATCAAATTAGGAATGAAGCAGTTATGCAGCATGCAGAACTTTTTTTTCTTTATTATTTCAACAAGTCTTAGAGAATTGGGCATGAAAGTGAGAATTTGTAGGGGTCAAGATGAAAGGAGGAAGGCAAGTACTGGGAAGTTTTTCTACACAGGACTTTCATGTCAATTGCCTTAGTCCTTGCCTTTTTCATGTTGCTTCTTTGGTTTAGAAGACGTCATTAATACTCTGAATTTTGTGAATTACAAAATTTCGCTATTTGAAAAACATGTTCTATGGCAAAAACTTTTGCTCTTTCAATGAAACACACATTTGCTTTTGTTTCCTCTCCTTTAATTTTTTTTTTGAATGAAGAACTTGACCAATGAGACAATGTGGACTAAATAAAGCTACAAGACAGAAGTTCAAACAGATCCCAACAATATGAGCAGGGAAGAGATTCAAATTAATTCAATTTCCACCTTCACTTCTCCATTAAATGAAGGACAACCTAGTAGCAAAAAAAGGAGGACTTAGACCTCTTTGATATATCGAGAAGAAATAATCAGTGACTCTCCAAGAATATTATGCAAAACAACCAAGAAATAAATCACGTGTACATACAACTGAAAAGTTAAGGTATGAGAGATGAATAAGAGAAATACTCACGATCAGAGTATGGTGTGATACATGGTTCCATTTTCACACCCAAAACAGCATCTGGGTCATCATCTGATCGGCAAAGGGGAGGTTGAGTACCAGCAGGCCTCTGCATGTAGCAGTCATTGTTTAAAGGCTTGACCCAAATTACAGTTTGGTTTTGTTTTGCAGCGATTTCCCAACACATACGCTTGACAAGAGCACTCATTTCTCTCCATATCCTAAGATCCTCTTCATCTTGAGCATATGCTTCAGGAGAAGAGTAAGCAAAATAGCCACCTGGTCTCAGTACCCTATCTAACTCAAGCAGTAATATACCGTCCCTTTGAAGCCAATCAATTCTACACCGAGAGCAGTGAGCAAGCTCAAACGACCTGCTAGGATATGGTAACCTCTTTGTGCCTAAAACGCCAAGATATGCAGGAATCCCTCTTTCCAATGCGAACTGGATTTGGTTTTGATGAACATCGTTTGGTGCTAAGGACATAGTAATGACATCGGAAGAGAGTAGATAACCTCCAAAACTTGCAACACCACAGCCCACATCAAGAACAGTCCTCAGCCTGCCTTCGTCGTTAATGACGTTATTTGAAAAGTTAAGCATCTGCCAATACAAAAACATATATTATCAGAAGTTCCATTCAGTCACTTGGTTAACACAATAGGTCTATTTTAGATGTATGAACATGGCTATAAAACCAATGACAACAATATTATGATACAACCATTAATTATTAGAATGGTGAACTTAGCTGTAACTAATACCATGACCAACATGTTTCAATAAACCACAAATTAAAAATTAGATGCAACTGGAAAATGACACAAAGCTCTGTCTAACACCTTACAAAACCTATACATTTCATATGAAAAACTGCAGGTCCACCTACAGGAAGTTACCAATTTACCATGGCAGATTTTTCTTCATAAATACCAGAAAGAGAAGATAGGTTTATTAGGAGGAACTTAAGGAAACCGTTCATCTTAAGATAGTAACGCACAAGATAAAAGAAATGCATTCCGTTTCTGCTATACACATATTAAAGGGCTTACATTTGCCATTGCAGCAATATACTTGCCAGCACCATAATGGAAGTGAGTGCCTCCACCAGGAAACTTAATTCTTTCACCTTTCACAACCATCCAGTTTTGATCAGATTTCTCATGAGCAAGGTGAGTGTGAGGTATATTTGCTTTCCACACTTCATCTCTGCTTTTAGGCCACTTAATTGGGACCTACATGATTAGAAAAGCTACAACTGAGTTTCCAGAAGAAGGGAGTACAAATAACTCGAATGCTACATATATAGTTATATACTTTCTTAAAATTATAGACAGAAGTACAATCCTCACTTTGTACCCATTTGGTGGTGGGATCAAACAATTGTAGCGCCTCTCCGGAGGGGGGCAGTGCCTTTCATAGTGCTCCATCAGAGACAAGTCCAACTTCAATCTCAGTTGGTATATAAGATGTCTATCCAAACAGGGAATCAATTCAGAATGCCGATCGTCACAGACCTAAAGGATTAAAAGCAAAAAAAAAAAAAAAAAGATTAAGAGATGTACAATACTCAAAAAGTATTTTTTTAATGCTGTGCTACTCAGACTTGGCCACGGTGGATACCATATATACCCAAGGGCTAAACTGTCCAGCAACAAATGTTAGAGTGGTGACTATCCAACAAAGGGACCTGGGGCGAAATGGAAAGTCCGAGTAACATAGCTTTACAAAAGGATCTTTTGGACAATGACAGTGCATGATTAGGGAAAAGACAAACTTACAGGGAAGCTTTTGGACATAACACCATCATCTCCATCTTCTTGGGAAAACTTGGAGGAGATGTCATCTGCATCTTCATCCCCACCCCAACCTAATTTTCTCAAAGATTTGCTGCCATACTCTAAAGCTGTTGCACCACTATTTTGTGAACCAAAAATAGATCCCTGATATACATACAGAAAACCAAGGACAATTGCTGCACCCACTAGAACAGTGATCAGGCGCTTCTTCTGTACTTCGTCAGATCTCCCTCTCATTTTACCACCAACTATTTTTCAAGTAGGATATACCTTTTAACTTCTTTCTAGAAATCAGAAGATCATGATCAGACCCTCTATGTTTATTTTCCCTGTATGCAAAACACTGGCATGATCAGACCTCATATATACAAGAGAATTAGAAGTGCAGAAACAATAAATGCTTGTTTAAGACCATGGATACACATAAGGAATTCTACAAAATAACAAGCATGCACATGTACATGTACAGCGAGGTGGTGGAGAAAGTAGAGGGGGCAGAATGCGCAATAGGCTAAATTGCCGCTCATATCGTTGGAAAGAATCAGGTCTCGTCATACTCAGCAATTGAAAGGCAGGTTTGAAATTTAGACTGCAAAATCATGCAATTTTAGATTCTTAAGAAACAACAACGATCATGTATGTATTCAAAAATCCCAAGCAACAACAAATTTATGAGCACATGTGAAGAGAGAAACTGGAAATTTGTGTTGCTTCATTCTCATCGTTTACAAATGTGCTTGCAACAACTACAGGCCTACAGCTTCTCTACCAATTTACAAGTAAGCATCTCTTGTTTTCCTGGGGTTAACACGCTGGATTAGCGGAACTGGTAAAGTTCCTGTAGTATATTATAGTCAGTTCACCTTCCTCTCCACATCACGGAAAAACACTGATCTCTAGCTAGGCAGTGCAATCTACACTATAAATATACCAATAGGCAACTTAAACTCTGATCAAGTCACACCTCTAAGGCTCTAATCAACTCACGAAGAAGCGCTCCTAAATAAGGATCATACTTCTCAACACTCTCATCGAGGTAGTTGATGATACAAATCGCTTCTCAATATCTCAGCATAAACTCCAAAAGTACAAATTATTCTTAATAAACAGAAAGGCTACATAGTTGAGCTGCATCACAGTCAGTCCAATTTCCTCACTACGAAGAAACATTGAACACTTCACGCAGCGCAATCTATCATTATATAGCTACCTACATAACAGTTTTTCAACTTGGACCAAGTTAAAATACTAATGGAAACACCTCCAACCCACTCACAAAGAAACACTCGAAATTCAACAGTCACACAACATAGATCATACTTCCCAACACTGCCAAGGTAGTTCATGACACTTATCACTTACTTACTCGGCATAAAAAGTACAAATGTCTCCTTATAAACAGAAAGGCTACAAAGATGAGCTGCATCGGGGTCATTGTAGCGACAGCATGGTGATTCTTTTGTTGTCGAAATCTTTCATTGTTCTTTTAGCAAATAACAGCTAATGATATGAAGAACAAAGTGTAACCATTAGCTCTGCTACACAATAAATTTGAGAAGTAAATCCAGGTGGGCCTTAGCTAACATCTATATTTCACATGATCCCACAAAAAGCTAAAAACACCCAACATATCAAAATAAGAAAACCACCCCTATTCACATTTTAATTTTAATGTCTCACAGAAAAAGCATGACCTTCCTAAAATAGTAACCTCCCCAAATGATTAGATTCTCGGAAACCTTAGCATTGTTTTGCATTTCCTTAACATCCCACCTCAAAAACCAGATGAATTTTCACCAAAATATCATGAAATAAAAAACAATCGACAGCATACAGGGATCCAATTAATCAAACAAAAATCAATCACAGATTCTCGATATCAATTAATCAAATCATAAGCTAATCAATCAAACGAATCACTTCCAGATCTAGCACAAAGAAACAACACTCCCAAATCAAATCGAATTAAGAATCGTAATATTCGCAACAAAAGGAACTAAAATCAGATCTCGCGAACTTAATGTTGATAAAACAAAAAAAATCAATCGTAAAACTAAGAAAAATAAATAGAGAGGAGGAATTATAAATTTACCAATAGATCTGAACTGAAAAAGGCAGAGGATTGTGATTGGTGAAGGTGTAATTGGGGATTAGAACCCTAGATTTGTTGCAGAAATAGACGAGAGCAGAGGAAATTGAGAGAGAGAGAGAAAGGAAGGGGAGTATGGAAGTGTGTGTGTGTGACAGAGAGTGTGAGAGTGAGAGAAAAAGGATCTAAAAAAGGAAATATTAATACCATTATTTATTTATTTTATTTATTTTATTTATTTTTATTTTAAAATGAAAAGTATGGAATTTTAGATCTCAGTCAGATAGGTGGAGATGGAGGGAAAGGGGATTAACCAGATATTACGTCAGAGTCGTTAAATTAAATTAATTTATTAAAAATAAAATTGTTGCATTTATGAGTAGTATCATTTTGCTGACTTGCTGTTTACTTGGTGTCAACCATTTAATGATTTCCACACTTCAAGTTGACAACTTTTTAGATTTTTACTTTACTTTACTTTATGATCACCGATTTACATTAATCAGTGTTTATGCATGTGATGCGTGTGTAATATTTAATACAGAGCACTTGGATAAACATTACTCGTAATTATCTTGATGGGATAGTATAGGTACACTCTTTCTGTTTTGTTTTGTTTGCTCTATTTGACCCAAAATAACTCTCACAAAAAACGGTTAAACGGAGCAAGTATAATGAGACGAAGAGAGTATTTTTAAAGAGGACACTAAGAAGTCAACCTCAAGTGTTCCCTTATATTCTGTAGAATAGAGATGTGAGTTGAAATTAATTACCGCTAGACGATTGTGGTTTGTTTATATTGACCTATATGTTGTGATCGATAGTGTAGTTTTATAGTACTATGTTCTACCTATAGTGAGGTGTACTAGAAAAGTATCCCACAATACTTCGTATTAATTAGTTTAGTGGATTATTTAACACAATATTTCGTATTAATTAATTTTAAGATGGAACTCGAACAAATTAATTAACCATGTACTAGTAAATAGCCAGGGTTGGATTGTACGATGGGGTAAAATGTTTGGGATATAATGAAAACTCGAAAAATGGGTGAGAAAAACGTACGCCATGAGGCTTTGATGAAGCTCTCCAACTACTTGGGAATGCATCATTAATTCACAGGACAAATATTTAGGATGTAAGTACAATTCATATTTTCTTTCGCAAGGAGGGTAAATAATAAGCATATAAGCTTCTTTTAATGCTCAAAGTGATGACATGTAATAATAAGATCCTTTCAATGCTCAAAGTAGTGACATGTAAGGCCAACATTGGCCTATCACTCCTAGCTTGATGCATTGTAAACGTAAATACTTTTTTTTAGTTGACACATTTATTTTATCATGTTTACCAATATAATATTTCAATTATTAATATTTTTAATTATCAATTGATAAAATTTATTGAGTATAAAAAAATTGATATTATAAGATTATATAATGAGATAATTATAATAAAACCCTACATGACAATTTTTTTTCTTAAGAGGTCGTAGGTAGGAATGGGCATGGGCCGGATCTGGACCGGGTCTGGTGAGATCCAGACCCAGACCCATATTTTTTAGGCGGACCCAGACCCGCCCCAGATCCATTGGGTCTGAAAAATTCAGACCCATACCCAGATCCAATGGGTCTAATGGGTCTCGGGTCAAAAATGGGTCTAGTGTTATTTGTTTATTTTTAACATTTGTGTCTTAGAAAATTTTTCCACGCCATTAATTTAACCGATTTACCATCACATATTCACATTCGATACATAAAATATCACAATTCGCAAATTAGTGCCAAAATACTAATGCATGCATGTATCTAATTAGACTATTTCTAAATTCTAATAATTGACCGGGTCCATGGGCCGGATCTGGACCGGGTCTGGGTCTGAGAATATTGGACCCAGACCCGTTTTTTAACACATGGATCCAGATCCGCCTCAGATCCATTGGGTTTCAAATAATTAGACCCAGACCCTTAAAAGATGGGGCAGGTCCAACTGGGTCTGGACCGGGTCCTGGACCCATGCCCATCCCTAGTCGTAGGTGGAGTATTTTACTCTCAAATACTTCTCTACAATTTTGTTTGGTTGAAACACGCGAAAACCTAGCTATGTCATTACCAAAACCCTTCAGAATACATTACAAGTAGTATAAAGTTATTAACCCAATCTTCTCAAAATACACTATAGGAATTTGTATATCTTTAATGACAATCTAATAACGACGGGATAAAAATTCCATCGTAAAAGTTTTTTGCGACGGGGCTAATAACCAAATAAAAACGGGAACAATGTCGCAAATGTCTTTTACGACAGGTTAACGACGGGATTTTCCATTAATGACGATCCCTTTTTATGACGAGTTCGCGATAGGAATGTCCGTCATTAATCAACAATTATTGGCCTTTAGCGACGAAATTTCCCGTCGTTAATGGTACAATTTCTTGTAGTGTATATAGGTGAAACTTTTATAAAGAATTTTATTCGATATGTAGTGTAACCATTTAATCAACTTAATTTTTTTGCACTTTACATAAAACTAAATTGAAGCAAATAAACTTAATTAAGGTAAAGAAAAGGATAACAATTAATTATGCGGATAATAAAATGATAAAAATTATTAAAAATTTACAATACATTCTATTCACCTGATCTTCAATGACTCATTCTAATTACTCCTTATAAATTATACTTCGTACATTTTAATTACTCCTTATAAATTATACCACATCAGAATTTATGAAAAAAAAGGAGGGTGGAAAGCAGAAACGTGAGAAAGAGACATAAGTAGAAACACAAACATGAAAAAGCATAAGGGGGAAAAAAAAAAAAAAAACGTTACCGACGGTGGGCATGACAAGCTGTCAAAATCCAAAGTGCTAGTTGGCTGGTTTCACCTTTTTCTTCGTATGGTTTTCCCTTTAGAGAACAATTGAGAAACTCTTATTTAGGGACTCTTAATTTCTCTCCTATGTTATCTAAGCATCAACTTAAAATAAGCGTCTCTTCTTAAGGTGAGTTTATCCCCAAATTCACTTTCAATCTTCAGACTCTGTCACATCAGCTTTCTACTAACTTTTTTATTATTCAGACTCACATAAGACTCTCCCTATTTTTACACATTATCCCCAGACTCACCTCAGACTCACCTAACTCCTAAAATAATACTTTATGTATATTTTTTTTTGGGTACATTTTCTAAATTATATTAAAATTATGTTTTCTTATATATACAACAAATGAACAAAGTATATAGGATATCGTAGAGCTGATCATCATGGGCTCGACCTGCTGTCCCGACCCGACCTGAAAATTAGCGGGTTTTGGGCAGATTACTCCTGCCCGATTTCCGGGCCTGTCCCGAACTTTTAAAAAAAAATTGGGCTTTGGGCAACGCAAAACAACATTTTTAGTTATAAATTTAGCCCGGCCCGAAAATGGCCCGAAAAGCCCGCTAATTTTGGCCCGAAATAGCGAGTTTTGGGCACACAAAATTGGCCCGAACATTGGCCCGACCCGGCCCGACATTATGGGTAGATTTTTATACTCTCGGCCCGGCCCACCTTTTGATCAGGTCTAGGATGTCGGAAGTGGATTCAACACTAACGGGTGTAATGAAAGGATGATCGATATTTTGACTAGTATGAGTAGATTGAGAATTTGATGTTTGGATAAATTGGGTTAAATTTTCCACTTGCTCATTTCTCATATTCTGGGATTTGATTTTTATTTATTTTTTGAATAAAAATATAATTAGTTTTTTTTTGGGTGAAAAAAGATAAGTTAAATTTGATGATTTGGCATGATTTGATTGGGGGAGAAAAAAGTGGAGTCTTAAGTGAGTCTTGAGTGAGTCTTGGATTTTCAAACTCACTTCAAGACTTGGGGTAGTCTTTTAGCACATTATCCCAACTCCAAGGCTTAGACTCAAGACTCACCTTAAGACCCCCTTCAAGACTAGGGATAAACTCGCCCTTAAAAACTGTGAAAATAGATTAACTCTTAACACTAGTTTCTATTTTATTTTTTTATTTTTATTTTCATGCAAAAATATGATGTGGTACTAGCTCGATCTTATTTCAGAATTTTATCTTACAAACTCTAATTAAGAGCCTTCAATTTCTCACCTAGCTCTTATTTTTTTAATCTCCTTAAGAGACTCCCCTTATTCATGCCCTTATGTACTCCGTATTATTTTATTTTTGGATTCCGTTTCATTTGACTTATTTTATTTGAAAAAAGTTTACTCTCTCCATTCTTAAATATCAGTCTTATTTTGACTTTACAACCCGTTTCAACTCAATATTTAAGTGTAAATATCTCCAAATACGTATGTTTAAAAAACATAAAAATTTGAAATTGTTAAACTACACAATGAGACGAGTAAAATAGGATCTCACATAAATATGTTTTGAAATACGTAATGGAAATAAGGAATTATAAGATTCTTTTCAATTGTAAATAATGTCAAGATTCTAAATATGACTAATATTCAAGAACGGATGAAGTATTTTGTTTGAAATAAATTATTTTTTTGTGGAAAATGTCTCAGATTTTTCTAAAGTGAACTTAACTGAACTTATTTTATCTGAAATAAGTCAAATAAGTCGGACGTAACAGAACCTATACATTTTATAGCATTGTTAATTTTTGGTTAAGGAAATTTAAAGTGAGGACGAATTTATGAGATCAAATACATTTTACAGTTCATAATATGAGAGTAACCATGCAACTATGTATATGGTCTAGTAGTTAAGGTCATGTTAAAGGTTCGAATCTTCCTCCGACCTCCCCAATTCGACAATAGTAACTTATATTACACTTGTAGTTTTTGCGCCCAAGATATAAATTATATTGAATTGAAAGTAATAGGAAATTTTGTCAATTATAACCTTAAACTTATACATCCATTTTAAATTATAACTCGGTGTCATTTTTCGGCAAAAATCACCGGAATATGATGCCATAATATTATTAGAAAAACAATTACTCCGTACACAATTTCTATAAAAAAAATTAAATCGGAAAATAAGAATTAAAATAAAATAAATTGAAAAATAAGAATTAATTATATATATATATAGATAGATATTTTGTAATTTTTTTTAATAACATTATAACATCATTTTTCAGCCGGTGATTTTTGCCTGAAAATAATTTCTGGTTGTAATTTAAAATGGATGTGTAAGTTTAAGGTTGTAATTGAAAAAACTAAAAGTTTGAGGTTGTAATTGGCATTTGGCAAATAAGAAACTTTATTAAGTTATATTTGTCAAATTTGACAAAGTAAAATTGTAATTCTGTGATTTTTTTTATTAAAGGGGTAATATTTTAAAATCGAATCAAAATAACAATTGGGACGAACCAAAAAATAGGCAGATACAGTAGATCTCATCTATACCACAGAGTGTCAGAGTATATATTAAAAGACGTCTTTAAGAAAATATACGTGATACGTGGCGCTAAAGATGGCTGTGGGCCGGGCCGGCCCGAAGCCCGACCCGACACGAAAAAAGCACGGCCCGGCACGAGCACGCAAAAAGCACGGCCCGGCACGGGCACGAAGTCGTGGGCCGTGGGCCGGGCCTGAGCCTTAATTTTTTGGAAAAAGCACGACAAAGCACGACACGGACAAAACATGTTAAATTTAGTCAAATTAGCCTTATGCATAACGGGCCGGCCTGGCCCGGCACGAAAGCACGTGGGCTTGGGCCGGGCCTGGGCCTGATTTTTAATTTTTCGGCCTGGTACGGCACGAAACAATGCGTGTCTGGCGTGGGCCCGTCACGGTTAGGCCCACGGGTCGTGGGCTCGGCACGAAGCCCGGCCCGGCCCACATCCATCTTTACGTGGCGCTCTGCTTATGGGTCATTCACTCCAAGTAATATTTATATACATAAGAATGTCAAGCATAGTTTGCATAGGGTTTGAACCCCTATTCTTGAGTTTAAACAATAGTTTTTCCCACTAATCTATTACATGCTTCATGTTATTATTGCAAAAATAAAAAAGTATATATATACTACGTCCATTTCATAAACTATTTACAGTTACTATTTGCACAAATATTAAGACAAAAGTAAAAACCTGGTTGAATTAATAATATGGATAAAGTAAGATAAATGTGTAAAAAAGTAGGTGGGTGTAAGAAACAAAATGAATAAAATAAGATTTTTTTTTAAATATTATGGGGTAGACCTGATCAAGACAAGCCCGACCCGACCCGCCCGAATTTTTTGCAGGCTTGGGCAGAATTATCCCGGCCCGGAAATTTTATTTTTTTGGACGGGTTTGGGAAACACAAAAATATACTTTTTAGTTATAAATTTGACCCGTTTCGAAAATGGCCGGAAAAGCCCGGTGAAAATAGCGGGTTTGGGCATAAAATTTTGGCCCAAATCTTAGCCCGACCCGACATAGCGGGCAGATTTTATTATACCCAAGCCCGGCCCGCCGTTTGATCAGGTCTATTATGGGGTAAAGAGGGTAAGTTAGTAAATTTTCATGCCAAAAAATAGAATAAATCAAACTATAAAAAATATTATAAAACTGACTAAAACAAAAAGTGTAAAATAGTATATACGTAAATGTAAATGTTATAAAATATAAATATATTTTTTTGGTGTTAGCACCCGGTTCACCCTTAAGGGCTAATCCGGATTCGGGGTGAGTTTTGAGTGGTTAGGTTTCAGTCCCCTTCCAATTGTAGTTGCGGGGGATCGAACACGGATTTTCCCTATCAAATTCAGCCTCAATCACCACTGAACCAACAAGCAATTGGTATAAAATATATATTAACCGAGTATCACCTAGGCTAAGGTGTTGTTTGGTTGGCATACAAAAACACGTGAATTTAGAATTCCTATGAATTGCAAACTGTGTGAGTTGTTTGGTTGACAATATTTTGATGAAATGGGGGAAGTGAAAATTCATGTGAATTTCAACTTCTCACAAAATGGGGGAATTTGCTTACCTAGTCCCCCCTAGGTAAGTAGAAATTCCCATAGAAAGTTACTTCCCACATTATTAACCAAACAACTCTAGCAAGTTCCCATGAATTTAATTAAGGAACTCATTTCCTATGTATTTGCATTTCATGGGAAGTTCTACTTCCTATGTAAATCAAACAACACCTAAAAAAGAGTCATTATCCTAATTAAATTGGGTGTACATCCACTCTTTATTAACGCGGTATGGTTGATCGATTTCCCAAACGTAGACTCAACACTTCATTTTCACTCGATGACTCAATCAAACACTTCTAGCCTTTTTCCCCACCGCCTTTCACGATGGTGACAATTAACATATTCACATTTCTTTTGTTAAATGACTCATATTTATTGCCGACAATTTTTTTAGGCAGCTAAGAAAAATAATTTCACCGTTCTCGCAATATTTTTAAAAAACTAGCTTTATTAATTAATCATCAGTGTTTGCATTATCTTATGTATATAGAGTGCATTTTTTTTCCAATCTATAATAGATGAACTTATTTTTGCGAAATAAAATAATGAGAACAAACTTATCTCAATGTTGCATTGAACAAGTTAAATAATTATCGTGTCGTGGAACATCAGTGTCCTAAAAGAAATTCCGCGCTACTCTGGAGGCTAGAGCAGTTGAACGTTTGTAGTTGTCCTCCATGAATAGAACGATATCAAGATTTGTAAGCACCCACAAGACTCGATTGGAGATAATAATATTTGCCCAGAAAAAGAGAGCATTTTAGAGGAAGCATGTGTTTAATTTTCGATTTTTGTGGATTGTATTATTGGCTGAACGCAAGACTTGATTAAGTAATCAAGCTTAGGAATAACAACAAGCAAGACGGATAGGAAAATAAAAGAAAAAATGACCATTAAGCATTAATCAGTTGCAAGTACCAAAAAGATAAAATGATAAATAAAATAAGCCCATGATCGCATTTTCCAACTTCCAAGGCCCGAGCCTGACTGGGTCGGCACACGTGTGTGTCCAATTGTCCATCAATACCTCCCTTCAACTTTCTCAAGCAAGTAGTACTACCCATCCTCACTATATAAAGAAAACAACTCTTAATATTCTTCTCATCTCCGAAGAAAAACCTTCTCATTTTTTCACTCTCTTTTTGTAGGTTTTTTTTGTACATGCATAAGAGAGCTTCCAACACTTATTTGAATTGAACTTCTAATTTATGATCAAACCTGATTCAACTTATTACATTATTAAAACTCATTATATCTTGTTGAATATGACTGGAACTTCATAGACCTTATTGAAATTTATTAAACTTTATTGAAACGTATGAAACCTTTATTTTAATTTATTAGGCTTGGTTGATACTTATTGAACCTTGTTTAAACCTATAAGATCTTATATGACTTTATTGAAATTCATATGGATTTATTTGAATTTATCTGTACTTATTAAACCTAAAATTTATATAAATAAGATAAAACACACCTTATATGACATATAAATTGGTGTAAAGCTAAATATGAAAGTAGGGTGAGAAACACACAAGTTGCTTCCTTCCTTTGTCTTCCAATCCCAATCACACTTCTTAAATCCCTCCAGCAGACATATTATGGAGTGTACTCTCCCATTTCCCATAATGCAAGTATTTTCACCAAATAAACCACTAAAACAATAGTAATAATTTGGTGGATTTCAATTATCTAAACAATACTATAGTTTGGTGGATTTCAATTATCTAGCTATATACTCCTAGACTCTCATTCCTATGATCCTATCCTTTGGAGTTTGGACGTTTATCTAAAATAAGTAATACTTGACGATAAGTAACCGAAAATAATGGGGAGATACGTTATAAAATGACCTTATTCAAATTATAGTAAGCACTATCTTTATGAAGTAAAATCATGTAAAGAAAACATATCCTAAATCTTTAAGTTCTTTCAATTCCTGCCTGCCAAAAGCCCGATAAAATGCACATACGTGATCATACAACTAGTTTAATTTGTAGAATAAGGATTAGACTTTGTTTTGTTCAACTGAATCTGATTGAAATTAGGTAGTGTTTGGTAAGTTGGATTTGATTTGAAATTCTTGAATTCAAATCTGGAATTGAAATGCTAAAATTGAATTCCAAATCAAGTGTTTGGGAAACACAAATAATTTGAATTTTAGAATTTCAGTTCTACTTTGTGTTTGGGAAGTAGATGGAATTCAATTCAAAAATATAAAAACTTAAGTCTTTTTTCTCATCCAACCAACTAAAAGACTTACATAAATTCACCAAATTGTTATATAACGTTAAAAAGTACTTTATTTACAAATTCTTAATTTTTTTAGTTCACTTACAAATTAATTATTCACAGAAGCTGAAAGTTGGCAAATTAAGGTAGAAAAATATAATTAAAGTTCAATTAAGAAAAAATCACACAAACAGAAAATGAAAATCTGGATCTTCCAATATTTGACGTTCAACAAAGAATAAGATCGATCACCTAATTCTCAAAGAAGAAAAAAAAACTCAGATTTAGAATTATGAACTCAAAATTTATAGCAAATCTTCATAGAATTTGAAGTCTGGAAGAATTTTTCGCCGCCGAAACTTCAAAGCAATTTGTGAAACAGCCACCTTGAGCTTTTGGGCTTCCTTCAATGGTGAGGGAATGGCGACCATATCGAGAGATGAACGAGCAACAGTACGGCGGTGGTGTTGGAGAACAGAAAGTGAGTGGTGGTGGCCTGGTGGTTGAGGCGGCGATGGAGGAGAGAGAGTCAGCTAGGAAGAGTAGAAATGAATGAGCCGTGAAGAGTGATAATTACGGAGGTTGGGAGGAGAGAGAAAGAGCTGCAAGTTTTAGGGGAAGCCAAGAGGGAGAGGGTAGAGTAATTTCAAATGACAACCAACATCCTTGCATTTCCAATTACTTACTTTTGGGCTTTTTATAAATAGTTATGGAATTGGGCCAATTCCATCATTTCAAATTTCATGGTTCCCAAACAATAAATTTGACCAATTCCAGAATTTTAAATGAAATTCTGGTATCCAAACACAACATTAACTTATTTGAAATTATTTTTGTTAAAATTAGTCAAAGTAAAAATAAGCTAAAATAAATAGAACATTAGTTAGTTAAACTTTAGAAGATGACAACCAAATACTTCCTCTGTTTTCAATAGATGCATCACATTGACTTTCACACTATTCAATTACTAACTTTGACTACATTTAGTACTAATACGTGAAGAAAACATTTATATTTTTAATTGTTATTAAGTTCAATATATATTTTCTAAAATACCTAATTTTTATTATTATATAAGTAATTCAAAATTTCCTCCATTTTTTATTATTATTATAGCACTATTTGCAATTTTACACTATTCACACACTATCTTTTAACATTTTTTTGTTATTTATACAAAAACATTATATAGTCATGTGAGATCTTGTTAGATTCCTCTTGGTGTAAATTTTCAAAACATAATTTTTATTTTATTTTAGGTAGCACATAATAAGAGATACTCCCTCTATCCCTTAATACTCGACCTATTTTGATTTTTTGCACTATTCACATAATTCACTTTGACCATATTTCATTTATAGTATATGAAAACAAATATTAGCTAGTATATAATATATTGTTGGTTTCATCTTAGTATATATTTTCAAAATATTAACATTTTATAAGTTTTTATAATATGTAGTTAAAGTAGGAAGACTTTTTAATGGCTACAATAAAATGGTAGCCACCGTAATTGTATTAAATCTCAACCGTTTAAAACTAAAATTTAATCTCATCTGTTTATTTATTTGACCATAATATTTCAAGAAAATGTAAAAGAAAAAAATATTTAAAAAAAAAAACGGTTTTATTATTGTAAAAAACTGATGCAAAGCTCCTTCTTCCACCATCGTAGCACAATTGCCAGACATAAAAATCACCCATTAATAGCTTTGTGATTAAAACAATTCGCATATATAAATATTGGTTCTCCTGTTCTATAAACTATAGAGTACTCCCCCCTAATTACTCTTGTACAACAGTTGAAATTATTTTTTGAGTTTTACATGGTTTTTCTTTCAATTGTGTTCTTATTTTATACTGTATATTTTTTGAACGAATCCCATGGACCCATGGTGTTCTTCTACTGATCAGAATTGCAATTTTGCTAAACATGATAAAATCGTATGCACAAATTAATACAGGTAAGTAAAAAGGTCATAGATGAATGTTCACCTCGTAGATGGAGAGAGGAGAGGAAAAGAAAATAATTTTTTTAAAATTTTAATCTATATTTTATTAATCAATTTCTTTTATAAAAAAAACAAATCATTTTAAAAGTCAAGTCAATATAAAATGAATGGTGTTGATTTGACATATTTATATAAATGGTCTAGATTAAAATATTATAGTGGCTACAAAATTAATGTAGCCATTGTAAAATCATCCAGTTAAAGTAATTGGTGGTCAAACTTGTGCATTGGCAAGTGTGTCAGATCAAAACAGGTCGAGTATTAAGGAACGGGTGGAGTATTAATAGCTAAAATTTTGCATTGACAAGCGTAAAACATCAAATAATGCAATAATAACAAAAAAACGGAAGAAGTATAACACATATATTACGAAATAGAATGCATACGAATTACGATAGGGGCTGCTACTAGTCGGCGTCTCTCCCCCCAACCCCAAAAAAATAACTTCATTAAGATCAACTTCGACGCTCACGTACTTCATTAAGATCAACTCCGACGCTCACGTGCTTGAGAATGGTAAGGCTGGACTAAGAGTAGCGGGGTGTTCACGGTGGTTAAAGCTCCCGAAATTTGATTCGGTTTGGTAATTGAAAATTTCGGTTCGACATTTTCATGAACTGTAATCATACTGATTAAACCTGATACCGTTTAAAGGGTTGACCACGATTTCGGTACGGTCGCCCGATTAACGATAAACCGCTATTCAAATTTTTCTTTAAAAATATATCTTGGATCGTATTTATCATATTATTTTTTCTACAAAAAATAACTTCTTCAAATAAAAGATCAAGTCAAACAAAAATAAGTTCAAACAACGTCTAAAATAACACAAGTTCAAATAAAATTACGAAGTTATGTACTCATTGTTTCAAGAATGGACTAATGGGCTAAGAGCCTAAGAATGAAGTAAGTACACTAATTGGGCTAGCAGTGCACAAACAAACATTTTTTTTTAGTAAAATGCTTTACCTATAATTTTGTAATTCTGTCACCTTCAACTAAACTAAATTGAGTAATTTTTAAGAAAAATAAATTTCGGTATTTTCGTTAACCGTTTTGTAAAAAACTATAACAGTAACCAACTCGTTTAACCGTTAATTTTTCCAGTTCAATTATCGTAACCGTTTGTGTTATTTTTTCGGTATATTATACAACCGACGTTTAGTTCGACTTTTCCGGTTTTCAGCACGATTCGCGGTTTACGTTTTTTTTACAAACACTCTGGAGTAGTATGTCAAGTGATGATGTGGGTGCATTGTTGGTGGCAGAAGCTAGGAGGGTATACTCCACGACACCGGATATTTCAGAGTAAGGGTGTTCAATTTCCGATATCGGATGCGATCCGATCCGAAATTTCGGATATCCGAATTTTTCGGATCGGGAAAATGTGATCCGAATCCGATCCGAAAGTTCGGATCCGTATTTTTCGGTTCGGGTATACGAAAAATCGAAAACTATTCGAATTTTTTTTAAAAAAAATATTCACGTTTTAAACTAATTTTTTTCGGATATCTGATCCGGAATTTCCAAAACCTTAAAATCGAATCGTATATCCGGAAATTTGGATAGGATTACGGATTTTTCTATTATTTTTTTTAAAAAAATAATGAAATATTTCGGAAATTTCGGATATCCGAAATGAAAAAATATTGATCATCCGAAAATCCGAAACTTTTTTGGGATATTTAAACCGAAATATCCAAAATCTTAAAATCGAATCGGATATCCGAGATTTCGGATAGGATCATCGAATTTTCGGATTGGATAAAACAGATCGAATATTTTTACACACCCCTATTGCAGAGGCGATGGCTGTTAGATATGGGATGCAAATTGCTAGACGACTTGGGCACGACGCATTTTGATAGAATGTGATTCATTTGGTTAACGCTACGAAGAGCACTAAACTTGGCTTCTCCCCTATTCACTTGATAGATGAAGACATTATAAAAGATAGTTTGTTATTTATTGCTTTTAATATTTCTCATGTTAAAGGGACATGTAATACAATAGTTCACATAGTGGCAAAATGGGATACGGGTAGTCTCTCAGAGATTTTTTTTCTATTGGTTCTTTCCCCCAAATATCACTACTATGATACATATAAATTAATAAAATGTCCACTATCTTTCCCTATATAAAAAAAAATCTATTATGAAACACATGAAGTATGACTTATATGTAGACATCATTGGGCTTGTGACTCTCCGGCATTAAAAAAAACACTATAGATTTGTAGAATTATTGGCAATTTGGTAAATAGAATCCTAAATCGGCCAAATGCGTAAAGCAATTATTCGAGTAATGGAGTACGACAAGGGCTTGCTTAACTATACATAAGTCATAAGAGACACAACCCATGAATTCCGGAGTAAAAAACTACTTAGAAGCCCATTGGCCCATTAACCACACCTTAGGCTTATGGATTTATCCACCATATTCCTCTACCGCACGAGGGCCTGGGCCCACTATCCAATTTCAGATTGGGCATTTATAAGTCAACAATTCATTCCAATAAAAACAAGACTATTGGACGGCACCTTACGTATCTTTAATAAATGGCGATGATGAAAATGAATTTGAGGATGATTTCAATACATATTCAAATTTATGTTTTTTTCACAAACTTGTGTTTAGTTTACGAAGAAAATAAGATTTTAAGGAGGAATTAGCCATATGAGTTTTTACTCACTTTTTAATAAATCAACAACATAAGTACTGAGTACTTTAATTACCTTTAATCTTACATTTGTTATTGCCTACAAAACGAGTTGTTAGAGTCTAAGCGATTTGGAAACAAAAGACAATATTGATATTGTCATTTTTGTCGAGGAAGAAGAGGAAAATCGCAATTTATATGTTACACTGCGAACTTACATTCATAGATTTGTGATCTTATGACTTTAAGGTGTGAGTTATAGATTTTACTTTTATACTATGTACAAAATTAATTGATTAAAACCAGTAAATTTAGATGTCAAGGCGGATTATAACCCTTATAACCTCCCATACATGCATAATTAGAGTTATATGGTGATTTGGTGCAGTTGAAATTGACTATTTTTCTATTGTTTGCTCAACAACTGCTTATTTCACCATGTCTTTACAAACTTCAAACAACTCTTATGCATTTAATATAACTTAATAGTGTGTGCCTCTGCCTAGTATTAATTTGTTAGTAATTGAAATTTATAATGCAACCGTGTAATAGAATTTTCTTTAGTTTGATCCCATGAATAACAAGTGAGTGGAAAAAAAGAGAGCGAAGGTATGGAGTAGTACGTCTATACATGCATGTAGTATAGAGAACTCGAGATTTATGAACTCTTGTAAAAGAACGTCATATAATTTACTATGAACTATGTAAATGTTCATATGTTACCACATGGGCACATGCCACATAATAATTTATTTCATAGTTGGCAAGATATTTAGCATGGAAGTGGTTTGTCAAAATTTACTATTTCGTCCATCACATTTTATTTGCTCCATTTAATGAGATTTTATGAGAATTTTCTAATCGAAAGAGTCAAGTAAAATGAGACGAATAGACTAATAGAGTACTCCATAATACATAGAGGTTTTCTGAATCTATAATAGGTATACCATTAAAATTGTATACTAAGGGCAAAAGAGTAACTTCAGTTGTTATATTAATGGCTAAATGGTAAATTCATGTAATAAATTGAGTCTGGCCCACGATAAGTAACATTTATCTTTAACTTGTGAGTACCAAACTATGTTGTTTGGAACCAAATAAAAATGAAACCATGTTACCAAACTATATTGTTTGGTATTACATGAGAAAATACAACTACTTTTCTTATACTCCCTCCGTTCCTAAATAAGTGTCACTTTTTTGCCTCGGCATGGTGCTTAAGAAAATTGTAAAGTGTGTAAGAGTTAATGATTGAGAATGTTTTTTTTTGGGGAAATGATAAAGTAGATAATTATTTAATTGAATAAAGTACAAATAAAAGTGTATGTGAGGATTGAAAAGTGGAAAAGTGTAGAATGTGTAAGTAAAAGTAATTATGATTTATAGAAAAGTGGAAAAAGTGTATGGAAAAGTGGGAAAATTATATGTTCAAAAATAGAAATGTGACACTTATAAGGGAACGCCAAAAATGGAAAAGTGACACTTATTTAGGAACGGAGGGAGTACTAAACTATGTTGTTTGGACTAAATAAAAATGCAGAATATTAGTATACCATTTTAATAGTATACCCAGTATAGAATAATAGATTAAGACTTCCTCTAATCCCATATCCTTTACAAATAAGGAGTACAACAAACATTGATTAAGACCGTACAAAATGATGAGGTCTAAATTACTAAAAGCCACATACGCTCTCATCTCTGGTAGTGAAATAGATACATCATACATAGACAATGCTGCCAGGTGGTTATTGTAGAAAATTTTAGCAAGAAAAGGTAACAGAGAGTGGGCCCGTATACTAAGGGTCTAAACGAGGAGCCCACTGGGCCGACATTAAGGACAAGATACCACGTGAGTGAGTGGGCCCAACTCAGGCCTTTACGTCAAATCAAAATCCAGTGGTGCTATCTTTTTCCGCAAATTCTCGTACCCTTTCCTTTTTTTCTCTTTGTGGACAGCCCAACAGCCGATGAAATGCAAGGGTAAATTAGGAAAAGAAATATTTTCTCTTTTTTTTTTTGAAATAAAATGTTTGATCTTCTGTGCGAGTAAAAAGTTACTGAAAATGACGACTCGTTTAGTTCACTTCAAGTTCTATGAGATGACCTTTGAGACTGTCTTTTCTGAATTCTTGTTTCCTTTTTTTCTTTTTCTTTTTTTAATTTTAATTTTAATCCATATATAACCACACAAAAAAAAAAATTGTAGGAGAAAAGGCCTAAAATTTTATTAATTCACCGTTTGTTAATCCGAGTCAAATTACATGTTCCATTAGTTATGGTTAAGAGACATAATAAAATTGATAAAAAAATATAATATTGTACTCACATTATCACAATAAATGGCAATACAAGCTGACATATGAAGGTCTAAATGAAGATTGTAATCTGTTAATAGCGTTACAGAAAACGAGATAACACTACAAAATTACGAATACAATCCAACATAACAAGTTAGTCGACCCTTGTCCAACTCTAATTGTGAACCTGAGTCTTAACATACTCCGAGTAGTTGAATACTGAGTGGAGAGTGAAATGCGCCTTCCATTTTTAAATACTCCCTCCGTATTTTAAAAAAATATACACTTTGACCAGCACGAGCACGTAGTTTTAGTAGGGTGAGTTGAATTTATTAAAATAAGATGAAAGTAGGATAGTGAGTAAATTATTTATTATACTAAAAAAATGATGTGAGTAAATGTGGGACTACAAGAAACAGAAACATATTAATATTATTGAAAGTAGAGACTCAAACATGTCAAAAAAGAAAAGTGTATCTCTTTTTAAAATGCGGAGGGAGTATGAGTTAAATTCAACTCAAAGCTCATAAAACTCCATGACGATTAAGGTGTAATTTATACGAAATACTCCTTGTGTCCCTTAATACTCGCACCGGTTTGACTTTTTACATTATTCCTGTAATTCACTTTGACCCTATTTTATTTATAGTATATGAAAATAAATGTTAGTATATAATATATCGTTGGCTTCATCTTAATATATATTTTCAAAAGATTAATATTTTTATAAATTTTTATAATATGTAGTTAAATATATTGCTGGTCAAATGTGTGGATTGACAAGCGTGTCCAGTCAAAACGGTGCGAGTATTAAGAGATGGAGAGAGTATTAAGATACAAGAAGGAGATCCATATACACGAAGTACTTCGTATATTATTTGTCATTTTAATAGCAGATTTAGCGCGTAGTAGAATTATGATAGAAACTGTTGCGATAATATTGGCCCTGTTTGGTTAATGTTAGCTGTTAGTGAAGGAAATAATGCCCTTGGTCCAAGTATGCATATAATATTAAGTCTAATAAATGCGGTTCAGTATTAATTAACAAGTTAATAATTCAGTGAGATCTGAACTTATTGACCCTTATCTTATCTTATCTTATCTTATCTTATCTTATTGACCCTTATCTTATTGAAACTTATAGTGTAACCTTATGTGATATTTACCTTATCTTATCTTATCTTATCTTATATTATCTTATCTTATTGGCCCTGAACTTATTTTATTTTATCTTATCTTATCTTATTGTCCCTGAACTTATCTTATCTTATCTTATTGGCCCTTATTTTATCTTATCAGACCTGAAATAAGTGAAAATAAGGTGAAGAGAACAGAGCCTTAATGATATTAATCCACAGCTTACTCTTGACTGAACCCGTAGGGTCACACAAATATTACGTAAACGGATCAAGTATTTAATGGCATTAAATACTCCATCTATGGATATTCGGAATCGACGGATCTTGGTTTCAGTGGGAGCTGAGATCGTCACAAGCAAGAAACGAATACTCCGGAAACGATGATATTGCCGGAAACGGAAATATGGATCGTATCGGAAATATAAATATTATCCAAGTCGTAGATGTTGCCGGAAACGGAAACATGGTACGTATCCGAAAATATTATTGGAAATGGAAATATTACCGGAATCGAAAATATTGCCGGAAACGGAAATATTTGTCAGAATCGGAAATATTATCGGAATCGGAAAATAATTCTGGAAACGGAAATATTAAATATTTGTTCGAAACGGAAATTAATTCCGGAATCGGAAATATTAAATATTGTTCGTATCGGAAATGAATTCCGGAACCGGGAATTTAATTGGAAGCGCATCATACGAATTAGCATCGGACGAGGCTTGCTAGACGAAGGCCCAGCACGAAGCCAGGCCCGCGCCCAGCAAGTCGAGCGCCCAACATGGAGCTGCCACAGCCTCGCCAGGCCCA
Source organism: Spinacia oleracea (assembly GCF_020520425.1). NCBI lineage: Eukaryota > Viridiplantae > Streptophyta > Magnoliopsida > Caryophyllales > Amaranthaceae > Spinacia > Spinacia oleracea. The sequence continues at coordinate 10,537,553 of NC_079489.1, read as the reverse complement.
GCGCAAGGCCAGGCCCAGCAAGGCCTTTGGCGCGCGCACGCTGAGCGTGCGCGCTGTTGGGCTGCGAGCAGCAACTGCTCGTGTGGGCCGCAAGGCCTGCGCGGGTGGTGCGATGCTCGTGGCCATACGATGCTCGTGGCCATACGATGCTCATGTTCGTAACGAATCCTAATCCTATCGGGATTCGTGTATTGATTAAATCCTAATCCTAATAGATTAAATTTATTATTTAGAGTTCAAGTTGGATTCTAATTAATAAATCCAAATCCTAGTAGGATTATAATTCCTTTTCCATACTTCTATAAATAGGTAACTAGGGTCATAATTTATAGAGACAATTGAAGTATTCTAAAGGTAAGATTTTGAAGAAAAATCAGCCATACACTTGCACCTAAATAGCCGAAAATTCCTAAGCAACCTTAAGGGCGATTCTAGTTGGTCAAGCTTAAGGCGGATCCGGAAGTGTTGTGGACTATCTACGGAGGGACGACACTTGGAGTCCTAAAGACTTGTTCTTGTTCGGTTCGGGCGCAACTAGGGAGGGCACGCAACAAAGTGTATGCATCTAAACTATGCTAAATGATTATGTGTAAATAATGGTTTTTCCGCATGATTTATGTTTTTTCATATGAATCATAACCTAACAGTTAGCTGATAGATGATTGGACTACCTGTTAACGGTTAGCTGTTTGCATTAGCTGATTTGATTAGCTGGTTGCATTAGCTGTTTGGTAAATTAGCTGATAGTTGTTAGCTGTTTAATATGTAAAATGACCATTAGGGACATTGACATACTTTGTGTCTTATTAATATTAGACAAATATTTTATTGTGTTAATTTTTTCTCTCTATATTTTTCTAATAAACATTGACTAAATGAAATAATTTTTTTTTAAAAAAAATTATTCTTTATTTAACTTTTTTTAACAATATATATTTTTCAAATAGATAAATATTACTAATGAAATTTTAAGCATGATTGCAATATACTTTAATTGTTTCAAAGTACTAATATAAAATTTATTACAACAAAAAACGAATCTAGTAAATATGGTGAAATGAAAAAGAAAGTGAGAGTAATGTTTTTAGGAGAAAAATATGTAGGGTACAAAGATTGATAGTGATTGTAATAATAGGCAATAGTAAGACAAAATAGTCAAAAATTGCTCACTCTATACAATATGAGAGAGAAAAAGAAACATGAGAGGCACAAGAATTCTAGAGAGAGAAAGAAAACCCTAATTAGGTCTAGCCTCCCCCCAAGCTCATTTCAACCCCAGTCCTTGATTTTGCTCTGCGAAATCCTTCGTCTTCCTCTTTGTCTCATTTTAGCACAAAGATTCCCCAAAAAATCTCTAGACCAAGCCTTAATAGGGGTAATTATGGCTTCCTTGGGTGTGGATTGGTGCCTCGATATTATCGAGATCATATCTCACTGTTCCGATCTTCATCTTGGCTTCTTCATCAAGTCACCGCTAATCCAAGGGTGGAGAGCCTTGCTGAGTCACCTGATCTTGGTTTCTTCAATAGTAATGATGGTTTAGTTGGATTAATTAAAGTTCTTACTCCACTAACACAAGTCCACCGCCCTCTTGGGACCTATAGGATTGATTATCCAAATGCAGAAGGTGAAAGATTTCGCCTATTTTCGAATATCTTTTCAGGGAAGTCTTTCTCTAAGCCTTTCTTTGCCTTTTTGATTCATTTCTGTCATTTATTGCTTGTTTTCGCTTCTTTCCAATGCTTGCATGTTGTTGTTTTATGTTTCGTTTTGAGCTGGGTGATGATTACTTTTTGGATTCAATTTTATTGTGTTGTTCTGGATCCTTCTGTGAGTGTGTTTAATCTTAATTACCTTTGTTATATGACCTTTGAGCTCCTTAAGTTCCCTAGTCATGCCTATATATAATGTCCGAATTCTGGCTTTGGGTTCACTTACCCTCTTCACTTCAATTTTCTTCAAACTTTCTCTGCTTTGCTTTCTTGCATTGTGTTTTGTAAGCTCAAGCTGTTTCTTCTAGTGTTCTTCCCTAGTGTCCTATTAAGTCGTTGGGTTTTAATGTCAACCAATCCTACTAAACCTAGCTATGCCTCACTTCTTAAGAAGAACCCTCCTACATATTCCAATGAACCTAACCATACCAGCATACCTAGTAATTCAGGTTCTTCCAGCTTCTTCAGTCATGCCTCCCATAGCTCCTTTCTCCTGGGAGGTAGCAGTGCTAATATTGATTCCAGTCCCTCATTTAAGGACAGTGCACACCATTCTTCACCACAGGTTCCTAGTTCGAATATTGCCACCATCATTGTAGATGCTCCAAAAATTGACCATGATCAAATTAAGCTCATGGAAGCTACCTGTCTGTTTGGGAAAGTGTGGGGTGAATTTGTACCTCAAGCTGCAGTTATTGCTAGGATGAAGAGAGACTGGAACTTTCTGAGAGGGGAGGTGGCCTTTAGGTTCATAGGAAATGGGTGGTTCCTAATTAAGTTCTCTAATCCCCTGGATAAGGTTGAGGTGTGGGATAATAGGCCTTGGTTTGTGCAAGGTCTGAACTTTGTGCTGAACTCTTGGAGAGCTTCCTTTAAACCTCAGTTCAACTCCATCACTCATGTGGATCAATGGGTGAAAATTCCATTTCTCCCCACTGAGTACTGGACTTGGCATTATATCACTCAGATTGCTAGCTGTGTTGGTCATCCCATTAAGTTAGACAAGTTTACTTCTGAAAATGCTGAGAAGGGGCAGTTTGCAAGAGTGTGTCTTAACCTTGATATCACTAAACCTGTCCCTAGGTCTATTACCTTAAACTTTGGTTATGACATTCAGGAGTTTTTCCTCTCCTATGAAGGTGTTTGGGAGGTGTGCCCTCTATGTGGAGATCCCAAACACTTTCTGAATGCCTGCCCCAAGAGACCTCCACCTTGTTTAGAGTTGGTTGTGGCTCAGCTGGATGAAGCTAAGCTGTCTTTAGGGGTTCCTGGGGAAGGTGGGGGCCAAGCTTCTCCTTCTGATTGGCTGGCTGTAGTGCCTAGGAGGAGAGCAAAGCCTAGAGCCAACAATAGAAAGAATCAACCAAAGCCTTACCCCACCCCTTCAGCTCATACCAGACCAGCTGCTCCACCTCTGCAAAGGGCTGACACTGGTCTGCCTGTCATCCCTCTTGCTAACAGCTTCCAAGGCCTGTAGGACTTCCAAGTGTCAGCTGGTGACACCATTACTCTCAATCCTCCAGCTGTTCAGCCTTTTGAGGATATTCTGCCTGACTTTGACCCTTTAGAGCTTGCTCCTCAAGGTGTCATGGAGGTTCAGGTGGATGATGAGCTGGATATGGATTTAGAAATTTATGAAGGTGATGGGTTTGATGAAAATGATCCTTTGTTCTCAGATTTCAATCACCCCATGGATGCTGAAAATTCCAAGAGGAGGAAGAGAGATGATGGTGGTCTCTCCCCTTCACCTGCTGTTGAATGATCTGTTTATTCTGGTTACTTATAACTTTTTGGATTATGGACCTCATACCTCATTTTGACCAGTTGCTACTGGTGTTTATGCCTTTAGGGTTTTGTAGTTATTTGCCTAGCTTGTTTTATCCTTTAATGTCATACTACAGGTTCCTTTTTTACATCTTTTGTAAACCTGTAGTCAGCAAGCTAGCTAGACATGTAACTACTGTAGGTTTTATTATCTCTCTCAAATCCTGTAATATGCCTAAATGTTTAATGATTCTTGTTCAGGTCTCAATCCTTATTCTGCTCTCTTTCTACCTTTGTTGTTGTTTGCCTTGGTCCTACTGTATCTCTTGTTTCAAACTGTGGAACAGATGTCTTGCCTTGGTCTTGTTCATGTTGCCCCTTTGGACCACTAACTGTTTCCATTCCAAATGGAGGTACCTAGATACCAGGATGCTCTTTGGTTGGAAATTTTTAGTTGTGTTCATTGTGGTCATGAGGCCTTTGTCCAATGATGCTGTAAGAAACATGCTTAGTTTCCTACCTGAGGACTCTTCTTGTACACCTAATCTGCTTTTTTACTTATCTGTTTCATTTCAGTGCACTACCATCTTGTTTCAGATGTTGTCTATCCCAGATAATGCTTGGGTTTTAAAGTCTGTTTTGTTTCTCTCTCTCAGTTGGTTGGTTTTTGTCCACTACAAGCCTCAGATCATGCTTGTCACTCTGCGAAGGTTGTGCAACCACCCTGGTTCAATGGGAGCAAGAATTTCCATGAACATTTGGAACCAATATGCTGTCTAACAGGTTCTCCTATATGGATAGTAATCCTTTATTCATCAGCATGAATAGAAGAAAGTTGGTGTTTTTACCTTTGTTTTCCATTTCTCTAAATACTGTCTGTATAAATTGGACTCGGACCTTGATCCGCTCGGAACATTCGGGGCTTATGGCCCTTTTCTGTCTTGTTCTTTCTCTTTTGGTTGTCTTCCATTTTATTTGGAACCGGACTTTGATCCGCCTCGAACTTTTTGGGTATAAGGCCCAACTCTATTTTGCTCTTTTTATTGTTTTCTGTATAATTGGGAACCAGACTTTGTGCTGCCTAGAATCTTATGGGCTCAAGGCCTTGTTCATCTTTTTTCTTTCTTTATGAAAATTCTTACTTGGAATATTAAAGGAGGCAAAAAATTGCAAGCTATTGGTGACATAACTCATTATGTCAACACCTTCAAACCTGACATCTTATTCGTACTTGAGACCATGACTTCTAACAACACTAGCAGGCATGTTGTGAAAGGCTTTCGTTTCCAAAAATAAATAATCATAGACCCTATCAACCATTGTGGTGGTCTATGGGTATGTTGGAACAATGATTCAATCTTAGTCCAAAATTTCACTCTAGGAGATAGATATGTGCATCTTAACATGCTGTATAAGCCAACTAATGAACAACTGTTGATCTCAGGGGCTTATTTCCCAGCCCAAAACTTAGACAAAGACCCCTTCTGGGAGTTAATGTCTACCTTCTACGAAAACATCCATATTCCCTGGATCCTGGTAGGCGACTTTAATGAACTACTTCAACCCTCAGATAAATGTGGTGGTAACCCAATCACCTAGTACCAATGCCAAAGATTCCCACGGTTTATAAATCGTACAAATGCCACAGACATCGATTGTGTTCAAAATTCTTTTTCTTGGAAATCTCAAACCCACCCAGGATTGTATCAACGTCTTGATCGTGCGATCGCTAGCACCAGTTTCACCGATAAATTCCCCAATGCAACAGTCAAATATGGTACATTCACGAGCTCGGATCATGCCCCAATGTTCTTCGACACTAATTCAGAACCCGTAATGAAAAGTAGATTATTCAGATTCCATAATTCTTGGACTCTAGAGGAGGAACCGTCTAAAATCACTAAAGCTAAATGGAACTCTAACATTCAAGGCTCTAGATTTTTTAGAATAAGATTAAAACTTAGCAACATAAAAGACAATCTAAAACTCTGGGCTAGAGATAAGCTCTCTCATAAAACCATTCAACTTAAGAATAATGCAGATAAAATTCAGGAATTGGAAGATAAGCTTCTTATTCAACCTTTTAATTCCATCTGGCAGAATCATTTACTCAGGATGCTCAAACAAAGGGAGAGAATCCTTATGCAAAATCAACACCTTTGGAAAAATGCAGCTAAAAAAACTTGGTTAAATCAAGGCGATAGAAACACTAGATTTTTCCATCAACTCATGAAACATAGAGCTGCTAAAAACCATATTTATAGATTAAAAAACAAAGATAACCAATGGGAAGAAGGCCAAGAGAATGTTCAAAAAATTCTCTTTGACTCCTTTAATGACAGATTCAAGTCCTCTAGCCAACCTGGCCGCACCATAAATCTAGACTTTCTCCCGCGACTAATCACGAATACGGAATCACTTAATCTTATCACCCCCTTTTCTGATGAAGAAATAAAAGACAGCTTCTTCAGCATGAACCCTCTTAAAGCACCAGGCTCAGATGGGTTTGGTCCTAAATTTTTTCAAACCTATTGGCAAACAATTGGTCCTGAAGTGACACTAGCTGTCAAGAGCTTTTTCTCGCATGGAAGACTTCCGCCTTTCCTTAACCACACCCTGATAGCGGTTATTCCAAAAAATGATAACCCGGAAACCCCAAATCATTTTAGACCAATTAGCCTCTGCAGCACATTATACAAAGCTATCTCTAAACTTTTAGTGTCAAGACTAAGCCCGGTCCTGCAAAAGCACATAAGCCCCTTCCAAAACGCCTTCACCCCTGGTAGATCCATTCATGATAACCTCCTTCTGGTCCAGGAAATTCTAAATGTTTTCAAAAAGTCAAAATCCAAGACTGGCTGGTGTGCTCTTAAACTAGACATGGAAAAAGCTTATGATAGAATTGAATGGGATTTTCTGTGGGCTGCCCTTGACAAAATGGGCTTTCCTTCAATCTGGATCAACTGGGTTAAAGCGACCGTTACCATAGTCTCCTACCCATCAAAGTTAACACCTCAACTACGGAAGTTTTCCGCCCATCTAGAGGACTAAGGCAGGGTGATCCTTTATCTCCTTACCTTTTCATCTTGTGCATGGAAGTTTTTATAATCATGCTTACTAATGCTAGTTCTCGGCCAACCATGGGATTGGGCTTTAAAATAGCGCCTCGGACTACTAAAATCCCATGTCTAATGTTTGCTGACGATAGTCTCCTCTTATGCAAGGCCACTAATTCTGCATGTCAAAACTTGCTAAAAGTAATTTCAGACTTTTGTAAACTATCAGGTCAATTAGTTAACTTCCACAAATCGGCCATCATTTTTTCGAAAAATATAAATCATTCCAAAAGAGACTCCTTAGCTAGTATTTTCAACATGTCTAAATCGGGAGCGCTGGGAAGATACCTTGGTGCTTATTTCTCGAACTTCACTCCTACACGCTCTGACTATCAAAGAATCATGCAAAAAAATGAACAGCGTATAAGCTCGTGGCAAGCTAATTTTCTCTCTAAAGCTGGAAGAATGACTTTAATTCAAAGCAACCTTGAGGCTCTCCCATCCTATATCTGCTCTTCTTTCCTGCTCCCAAGGAATTCTTGCCTCCAGCTGGACAACGTTCACCGTCAATTCTTCTGGAACCAATCCAGACTAGGGAAGGCACTCCCGCTAATTGCCTGGAATAAAGTCTGTCAACCTAAAGACCAAGGAGGGTTAGGTTTAAGGAGAACCTACCCTCTGAACAAAGCCTTCATTGCCAAGTTAGGTTGGAAAATCCTTACCGACGATAGTAACCTTTGGGCTAAGATTATGAGAAATAAGTATCTTCAGGACTCCAACTTCTTCTCAGCTAAGAGAAAATCTAGAGACTCCCCTATTTGGAATAATATCTTAAAGCAACGGGAAATCCTAAGAAAAGGAATAAGATGGAAATTAGGGGATGGGAAGTCTATCAGCTTTTGGACTGACAATTGGCTAGGTCAATATGCTTTATCCGATCTGCCAGGTTGTTCTCCCATTACGAGTAGTGAAGACTGTAAAGTTAGCTCGTTCATAGATGAAACGAAAAACTGGGATCTTGGGAAACTCTCCTCAGTCCTCAGTCCGGACCTTGTTCAAAAAATAAAAGGAATCCCCATCCCTCTTACCGATATCCCAGACGAACCAATCTGGGGATGCACGAATTCAGGAGATTTTTCGGTGAAATCAGCAACCTGGCTTGCCCACGATCTCCCCGTTTCTAAAAAGAAATGGGAGTTTTTTTGGATCTGGAAACTAAACATAGCAGCAAAACTTAAGATTTTCTTATGGCAATTGTGTCACAAAAGCATACCATCAAAAGAAACGCTATACAGAAGGAAAATCATCCCTTCAAGTTGCTGCCCTAGATGTAATCAGGCCAGTGAAAATATCGACCACTTATTTCTCACTTGCGAACACTCAAAGAAGGTTTGGTCGCACAGGCTCACTAGAAACTGGCTCGATTTCTCTTTTCCTATGACTGATTTTTTCAAAACCTTGGATTATCTTCGGCGTAATCAGGTAGTTTTGCGCAAGTTCATTACTTTGTGCTGGACAATTTGGAAAGAGAGAAATGCTCTAGTTTTCTCCAACACTACTCTCTCTGCCTGCCGCAGCTACTTCAAAGCCCTAAGCACCTTTAAAGAATGGGAGCTTAGACTCCAGATCGACACTCAACAACTTAGAGGTACCCACTCTTCCACTTGTCATCCTTCCACCCCCCTCTCAACAACTTCACCCATCCTTGTCAAGTGGTCCCCTCCTCCGTCAGGCGCCTACAAGCTCAACTTCGACGGATCTCGTAAAGCTTCATCAGCAGCAGGAGGCATCATAATCAGAGACAGCAACGGGATTTCAATCTTAAACAAAGCCTTTAACCTGGGCAACTCGCAAGTTTTTATGGCGGAGGCTCTTGCGCTCCACAAAGGTATTCAAGAGGCCATCAGACTGGGCATTAAAGACATCTACATTGAAGGTGACAATCTTCTTGTGATCAACTCCCTGAAAGGAGATTGGAACCCACCTTGGAAACTGCATAACATTATTCATGACAGTAGAGCACTTCTTCAGCACTTTAATTCCTATCATATCAAGCACATCTTCCGCGAAGCAAATAGAGCCGCCGACTAGATAGCTAATGTAGGTCATCTTATTATCGATCCAATGTGTATTAACCCGAATTCTAGTCCCAACTTAGAAAGCATTGTTCACAGTGATAGCTTAGGTTTTACCCTTGTGCGAAGGGGATCCTAAGTTCTTTTCCTTACCTTTTAAAAAAAAAAAAAAGACAAAATAGTCATTTTCATCCACTTTCTCAAACCTCTAATTGCAAAAAGCTCATATATTGAGCATTTTCAAAATTAGCTTTTTCACCCTAAAACTCTCTTCCAATCCTCTCCTAACCAAACACTCCCACTTAGTTTTTTCTAAAGGTCAAACCTCTAATTCACTCCAAAAAGCTATTTTTCCCTAAAACCTCTCCTAACCAACCCCCATTATTTATTATAATACTGTTGCTAATTCCGCTTAGTGTGATGCGCAGTAGAATTATGATAGGAACTGTTGCGATGGGGCATGCATGAGTTTGCAGCATAAGGAGTACTCGTGTGACATATCACTGTACCCAGATATCTTCCAATTTTCAGCTACCCATTTTCTACACCATTTTAATTTATTACGGTACTCACCTTGTTTGTGTTTATTGTTTCAAAGTTGATATTTCGAAAGCACATATCGAGACGAATCAAACAATACCCCACACAGTTATATTTTTAATTTCTTAACCATAAATCACAAATAATTGTCACATGAAATTTGTAAATTATGTCAAAAGTCAAAGTGTCTCTATTATTTAGAAACAGAGAAGGGTACTCCGTAAATCTTGAGCATGTACATAAAACTGCGTTATCACATTGGATGTATCTAAATCAACTTATCAACGTTCTTTGTCTAAAATTGATCATAATTAGTTTGATTTTATGTTTAGTTCCCGTAATATCCCAATTTGTAATTCTGGTGAAACTTCTTCTCCAATCTAATTTCAACTTTATTTGTTGAATTTTTTTAAAAATCGTTGAATAAGTCATCGCCTGATTTTACATTGTCATCTAATTTTGTGTTAATTTATTTAAAAAGAAGTTCCAGCCACTGATTATTTCTACTATTCCCCTTAATTATTCCCCCTAATTAAAATTGTTTCCGTACAAACAAACAAGGGAAAATCACTTTGCATTTGGGTTTTCTACCTGAAAAATGTATTCAGTGGAAACTTATTTTCCTTTTTAAATGTATTCCAACCTGGGTTCATGCACTTTCAAATATATCCTCTTATACCATTATGGTGCATTCTCTTTGCCGCGCGCTAAATCTATATGAACTGGACTTATTAAATCAGATTAAATGATTGATCTGATTAAAATTTACAGGATCTGATTAGGATTTGTAGTACTTAATAATACTTAATTACAAAAGAGTAAACTTTGTAAAGTAAACTTATTGGACCCCATATAACTTTATCTAAACTTTATAGACTAGAAACTTTTTTTAAAAGGCGAAGAAAAATCATCTTAAATCAAAATCATAAGTGACAAGTATATATCTTTACCAATTAATTAATACTACGTAGACAACATACTCCATCCGTTTCAAAATAATGAGAACACTTACACATTTCACAACAACCAAGATAAATGATTGAAATATAAGGAATAAGTATGGAACAAAATCAATACAAACCTTATTATAAAAAAAAAATATTGTATACAGTATGTACTTTTTAATAGTCCTTTATAATGTACCAATTGTATATTGAGGAGGTCTCCTATAAGACCATCATATACGTAAGACTAGTGATGTTAACATTAAAAAGGATAATCATTTGGCTAGAAAGTTTAACAATTTGATTAGGAAGTATAATTAATAACAGTAGAATGTAGTTACTGTATTTGACACATTGGTTAACTATTTAATTAAAAAGTATATACTTCATATAGGATTTGCTATGAAGTTGGTCTTATACATGTACATAAGATCGTCATATATAAATTTTTGTATTGTAATTCATTCGAGCCATTTCAAAATAGTTGCATCGCTGTGACTTTCGCGTTTGCCAGCACATAACTTTGATCTTCAATATTATTAATCATGTATTAGTAAAAATTATAAAAAGTTAATATATTTTAAGAATCATTGAGACAAACCCAATAACATTTTACATCATAATTTTTGTTTTTATGAATAGAAAATTATGGTCAAAGAAAGATAAATGAATAGTGCCAAAAGTAAAATGATGTACGGAGTAACTATTTAATTAGAAACAAAGGTAGTATATTAAGAGGCGTTATTAGTTCACAAGTTTGTCCTTGATAAAAAAAATAACGACATACACTTCGTCAGTTTCATAATGTTTTCAATTTCAATTGCATATTAGTGAAATAATAATAAAGAACAAGGAATTGTCCAGTATAATTCATACTCCATAATTTATTAAGATAAGTTACGATAAATCCAAATAAGTTTAAATAAGATCATTCTAAACAAATAAGTATCGGGTGAATAATACACACACATACGTGTCAACAATAAAGTAAACGGGGACTAACTGGGTGGACGTAGTCTCTTATTTACTAGATCGTGGAGTCGCCATTCAGTTTTCAACCACATTGAGGAAAACAGACAAAATCTGCTTATTATGATACATGAGTGATAGCCAAAACTCAGGCTCACGTATTTGACCAAAATGGCCTTAGGTTCCCTTGTGATCCCTGTTGTGGAGATCACTCAATGTACATCCGTAGAGAAGGGATTGAGGGTTCGGGGAGATTTACTAATACGGGGAGTGCCCAACATTAGCCCATGCGACGATCCTTACTAGTTTAATGCAACGATGAAAGGGACATGCGTTAGGCTACTTTACTAATCTGTATTGATTTTAATGCACAAATGTTACCTAGAGATCGTCAAAAGAGTGATTTAGATTGATTCAAGGGGCCTATAAATACCATTTTTTTTCAGAGATTATCTTATTAGGCGTGAATCAATATATAACTGGTTATGTGAACAGTTTATATGGTGATGAAAGAGATTAAAACGGAATGCACGTTACAATATAGTTTTGGCTATACTTTGGCTCTCAAAACGCTTACCACTTGTCCTTACTGGATTTCCTTTTAAGCTTAGAATTCCCCCGCAACTGACTAATCGCTCATAGATCTTGATGCGATTCTTCCAGAGTTTCCTCTTAGATTCCCTTAGTTTAGGCTAGAGAATGGACTATAACTTCGGCTACATGTGGGATGATTCGGGTGTTTATGCGGAAAGAGGCTCAATAACAAGAGTTGATTCGAGAAAGGCTATTTCGAACGTAGGGATGTGTTTAAACTTCAGTTAATACTCAAGCTTAAGGTTAGGTATTCTTTGGGTTTTGGTACCGATTTTCGGATTTTCTAGGCATGTATTTATAGTGAAACTGGCCGAGTAAAGATAGACGTTTGAAGAGGTTGAAATTCACTGAAACTGAAATGCCATCGCTGGAATATAACAACGCTGGTAAAGATACGTTAGATTTGTTAGAACCTGAGTCAGAGACAACTCATTATGATATTTTATCTTTGTCGTGATTGGGTGAGAAACAAATTCAGCGCCCGAAAAGAGTGGCGCTTTGGATGACGCGCTAAAAATTAGTGGCGCGTGTGTGTCATGGATAGAATTTTCTAGCGCAAGTAAATATATCCACGCGTTTTTATAGATTCTTCCGGTTTGTTCCGGATTCTATCTCTTTTCTCAGTTTTATCTCTTCTACAGATTAGTTGGAGTGCAACTCTTATCTTTTTTAAGAGATTAATTGTAGCCAAATACAATCACTTTGAATATCTATCTTATACAGTTACTATATTCGGTAGCCGTTTGGAATGACAATTACTATAAATAGCAGCTACTATAAATGAAAATATAGATTGGGATTGCTTCAGTCAGTCGTAGGATGTGCGTTGCTTATTCAAGAAAGCGTTGACAAGTAATTTCCGGTTTAATAATTGAACTTACTGCTTCTAGCCAGGGGTCAAATGTAGACGTCCACAGTTTCCAGTTTTTTGTTTTTACAAAACTAAAAACCAAAATATCAACACCATAAAAAGTAGTTTCCACTTTTTTGTGGACAGTTTTCAAAATCAACATGATTATTATAAGGATAATTATTTTTTAGTTAATTATTCAATCTAAATCATATGAGTATATGACTAGCTTACAAAACCTAAAATTTTAAAACTGAAAATTGACAATGAACCATACCTATTTTTTAGTTAATAGGTTTGAATTGAAATTTCACAATTACAAATTTAGCTTCTCGATTAATTAAGCATACATCTTTCTTTATAAATTTGGTCTATTTGGTTCCAATTCTGTATGACACATGAAAGCCTCAAAATAATGTAAATATACTTAAAAAATCAAAATTAGTATAGTAGGTAAGATAGCTAATTAGCTAGCCCAAAAACATGAGCTAAGGACAAAAGTGCGAACCAAGAAATGAAAAGTAGTTAATGCATGCCAATTATTTGACCTACATATATAATATATATTGGTCCTCTATTCAATCATCAAACATATATACAATACATATACTATAAATTAAACCTATAAGCTATGATATTATTAGGGCATATATAGACCATACCCTTGTCTTCTTGTACATATATTATTTTCAATTTCAACCATAAACATTAAATATATTTATATTCCGAAAAATCTAAGAAGGATATATAATTTCGTCATGCATCCATGCACCACACAAAATGCCATATACTCCGTATCATAAAATAATGTACTACTCCTATAGTTTAAATATAGGCTTCTAGAATAGGCAAATAAAAACAATGAGACTCAATTATACAGTTGCCCAAAAAGGAAAACAAATTTAGCAACAAAATCAGATTTTGTTGACGAAATCCAACTACAAAAATGGAAGTCTAGTCATCATCACCAGATCGATTTTAGCTTAAAAAGAGGTGTATTTGTAATTGTGTATGGGTTTGTGCTTCAACCAAACAACAAAACGAAGCACCACTTTTTATGTCCAAAACATATTGTCTGCCAATCTCATTTTCTAAAAAGAGTAATGTCCATTTATACACATTAACTAAGATTCATGCATATATCACATATGTTACTACTACCTCCGTTTAAGAAATTACGGAGTAAGTTCTTTACATTTTGAAAAATGTGTCCAAAATATAAGAAACTTTGACCGTAAATTATCACCATTATATACATCAAAACGTTACATGTAAGATCTTATTAGATTGGTCTCGAGATGTATTTTCAGAATATCAAATTTTTATAACTTTTTCACATACGAAATGAGATACATTAATAGTTAAATATTGCATTGGAGTCCGTGTAAATAGTAACTATAAAGATCTTTTTGAAACGGAGGTAGTAGTTGGTATAGAGTATGGAGTACGGAATATTTGTTATTTTCAAAATCTAAACTCGAGTAGTTCCCTTTAAAAAAAACACTTGAGTAGTTGATCACTTGCTATATATATGATTTTCTATACGAGGTCTGAAAGATGATTTGACAAAGGTATACTTCGTACATAGTAATATATGGTGTCGTTTGACAATGAGATTCCCTTATTTCACCATTACCCTTTATGATAGTTTGTATGTGGAATGGACAATCAACCCTAATTAATTATATTATCATCCAAAATTAGCATTAATTATACTCCCTCTGTCCCTTGATACTCACACCATTTTGACTTTTTGCACTATTCACATAATTCACTTTGACCCAATTTTATTTCTAGTATATGAAAATAAATGTTAGTATATAATATATTGTTGGCTTCAACTTAATATACATTTTTAAAATATTAATATTTTTATAAGTTTTTATAATATGTAGTTAAAGATATTGGTGGTTAAAGTTGTACATTGGCAAACGTGTTAAGTCAAAACGGTACGAGTATTAAAGGACGGAGGGAGTATCTAATTTACTGAACAAGCATGATTTGGTTTTAAAGGATTGAAGGGCACGTTGTTGCTCGTTGGAGTGCCTTGCGGGCTTACATCAATAAACCAAGGATCTTTTGCACTTTACTCTAAGCAAAGTGCCAAAGTTATACGAACATACAAAGTGCCAAAGTTATACGAACATACAAGACATAAGATCAATACATATAACCTCCCACTTAAACCATATCCAGTCAACTCTTACCCTGTTTAAGTAGCTTAATCACTAAGTTCAAATAAGCTCAGTTCAGATAAATTCAGATAATTACAAGTCTTATAAGTTCTACACTAAATTTGACCGACTTGTGTATTAGAAACTTCATTCAACAATACTCCTACTACGTTCTGTTTCAGAAATCTTAAATTGGGGACATAAGGATCGAACTCTTGTACTGTGGGACAAGGATATCATATTAATTAGACTTTAATGTAAAATCTAACCATAAAACTTTATCTCAGTTGAACAAACCATAATTAACCTTAATTACAAAATATGGTTTATGTACCAGGGTGCACAATGCTCAATGTGCACCCTGTTTTTAAATGAACATATAGTTCAAATACAAAGAACATATAGTCAATGACACTACAAGAAATTGTACCATTAACGACGGGAAATCCCGTCGCGAAATGCCAATAATCGTTGATTAACGACGAGATTTCCTGTCGCGAACCGTCATAAAAGGGGGCCGTCGTTAATGGAAAATCTCGTCGTTAATCCGTCGTAAAAGACATTTGCGACGGTTGTTCCCGTCTTTGTTTGGTTGTTATCCTCGTCGCAAAAGGTTTTTACGATGGATTTTTTGGCCCGTCGTTATTATGTTGTCATAAAAGATACAAAATTTTTGTAGTGTAGTGTGAACTTATAGTTCAAATCCATAGCATATATAGTTTAAATATTTCACTAGTACATGTACATTGGAATCATCCTTAATGTTCATTAGATTTTCAATTAATGTTCAACATGGTGCACAATGAGCACTGTGCACCCTGGTATATAATCCAAATTGCGCCTTAATTATACCCGGGCAGCCGGGCTTATCAAGGAACTATAGTTGTTGACATACACTAATCTAGTTTATACGATCAAATGCATGTACATTGAAGAAGGACAGTAAGATGTGTCATTGATATGTGCTTGTCAAAGTGTTACTGTGTTAGACTTGACTAGTTTATAAAACTTCAATTTTTTGCATGTCCAAATTATGTGTCAAAACATGTCACACGCCAATGGATCGACAAATTTGTAATATCCAAATGTTTTTGTTCACAAAGAAAACACAGGGTTCAATTGTCAATTAAAGTTATTTATATCTCCGTTTCTCTCTACCAAGAAACAGAATATGATCCCTAAAGTTATTAATGTAAAAGGTAATTAAATAATTTAATAGAGTTTGGAAATAAATTCGAGACTGTGATCTCCAATTCTTAGGAAATTAAACTTCTTCTCATATTCACAATTCATATGCAGTGATATGTAAAAGCAGTCATATCATTTTCTTACTCCCTCTGTTCCTAAATACTTACAGCAGATTAACCGACACTTATCAAGACACAATTTTAACCTTAATATATATATATATATATATATATATATATATATATATATGCAATTGTATATTAGTAAAAACTTTAAAAAATTGATATTTGAAAAATGTACATTAAGACTAATCCAAAAATATTTTACGCAATAACATATGATTTTTATATATTAGTAAAAAAATTTGATTAAAGTTAATTTATAAATAGTGCAAAAGTTAAATTATTGCAACTATTAAGGAAATAGAGGAGTATTCACTTTCTTACTACTATTGCATGTTGATTATATTGTTTGAATAACTGATTATGTTTCAGATATTTGTTTCAGATATTGGATACAATTGTAGATCAGTGATCAAAATAATCCCAATTAGGCAAAACTAAAAGCTAATTTCCATAATTAATTAAAATAACCAAAAATAAACAAAGACCAAAACCCTTTAAAATTTCCCTTAAATGCAAGACAAATCTGACAGAAAATCTTCACTAAAGTCTCTCTTCCATTTTCTCCCCCCTTTTCCAAACACATAGTGTTATGATTTGACTACCCAATAACCTTCTCCACCTTCTATTTTAAATTAATTTTAACACCTTGTCTTGCTTACCACATCTTCAAATTTAAAACCAACAATGGCAACAAAAGTCTAAATAGTAGCGATTATAATTGAAGGCTCGTATATGATAGGTTATCGGTTTAAATCCTTCACTCTAGCTCGTTTATAATTTGTATTGCCCTTGTCATTCACTTATATTGAAAATAAAACATCTTCCAATTTAGAGTCCAGATCCTCTAGAGTTTTAATTTGAATATTAAATCTCCAATTTGAATATTAAATTAGTTAAAAGATCATCATATGCCAACTTCAAATAATGAAAAAAGCAAACTAAAATCAAAGTTTCTAAATTTTGATTTGTCATCAAATCAATTAATATTCATCCCATTAATTAAGTATGTGGTAGTTATAGTACAATACAACAAGATCATACTATTAGTACTACAACTTCCACTTTCCATTATACCTAAAAATGGTAGAGACTAGAGTTGATCCAAAAGAGGAGTAATAAACTAACTAGGGTAACAAATATTTTAAAATTAACTTACCATGATAATATAATTTTATGGGAAGCTCCTTTCCCCAGCACCACCACCACCCCCGCCACATCCAAGATGTACATCCATGGTGAGTCCAGTCATTAACCCGCCGCCGCCGCCGCCACTGGACTCGCCATGGAGGTGGTGGTGCTGAAGAGGCGGCGGCGGTGAAGACGGGTGTTGAGGCATTGGCCGATTCGGAGGGGGACGCTTGCGTTTCTTCTTCTCGTAGCTGATGCCTCGAGCTTTAGCCTGTGAGTCCCTAACGTCACGGAGGAAAAGCCTAACAGCTCGAGCTCCAAACGGGTTGCTCTCGGGCGGTCCACCGTTTTCTTCATAGGCTGCCCTGAGTCGGCCGATGAGGGCATCTAGCGACCCCCAAGCCTGACGGAGGGGGCAGGGGCAGGGGGCAGGTGGATTAGGGTGGCCGAAAAACGGGCAGCCCGGGTTATGAACTTTAGTCTTTCCAAATTGATCCAAGTACCTTAGAAACTCCAGGACGTGGGCCCCACTACAGCGGGACAACGTCAACGGAGGGCGATGGTTCCTTAGATACTGCCCGAAAGTGTTCCAGTCTCTTCTTTTCTGATTCTCGTACCTGCTGAGCTGCCCGTTGTTGCTGCCCGCTGTCGTATTATTCGACGATGACGACGAAGATGATGACGGTGGTGGGATAAGATCCATTTATCTCCTTCCTCGATCTTCTTAAACCCAAACCCAGGTGATGCTAGCTTACTCACTCCACCACTGAAAGAAAAGTAACTAACACTAGTGAAAATATAATAAAGGTTAATAATTTGTTTTGGAGGAATTAAGGTTTTTTTTCCTCTGAACAATTCTCGAAAATCTTTGTTTGAAAGGAAGAATGATATGATATGATATGAAGATGATGATGATGTTGTTAGTGCTGTCTTTAGCTAGGTAGCTTACTTTTTTTGGAGAATAATATGTAAAAGAATTTACACTGGTTTTAGTAATAACCTCTGTTTTTTCTTTTATCTTTTGGGTAATACCCTGAAGATGATAGGAGGAAGAAGAAGATGAAATTTAGGGCAAAAGAGGAGAGAGAAAAGGGTAAAAAATAAATGAGGAGTGGATGATTGGATATGGAAATGGAGAAAAGCTGTATTTATTCATTTTTTTATATTTATTATTTTATGGAAAAAATGGAAGAAAAAAAAAAGAGTAGGGACATGATGAATTCTTTTTGTTGATTGACGTTTCCTTACCTCAATTTACTAAAGTACCCCCCTAATTGGCAAAGTTTTAATTCTCCGTTTTTGCAACTTTTGGGTTGAGTCATAAGGAGAACAAACTAAGGTTACTGTACCTTTTCTGTTACACAGGTAAAAGGTTGTAAAACCTTAAAAGCAGCACAAACTAGTGAAACTAGCAAACTACGTACGGAGTACTGTAGTGTTCGGTTTTGTTCTCCTTATTTCAGTTTATTTTTGGAAAAATAAGTTCAGATGAGTTCAATAAGTTTAGATAATTAGATAGTTATCCAAGTACAACAATAAAATGTAATAGTTTTAGAACAATAAGTGAAAATCGAGTGAATAAAAAACACCGTACATGATCATACAAGAATTTCCCGATTTGCTTAATGGTTTGCGCTAACATGATCCTCACTTTACTTATCTATATGGTTGAATGATCGAGATTTGCCAAATCCATAGGTTAGTGTACAAGTTAACTTGACAACTTCCCTAAACTATCTGTTTTATCTCAAAATATGGTTGATCTCTTGGAAAAGGCTACATGTACAATTAGTGTACAAGATTCTCTTGTACAACACCATTAATTTGTTGACACATCATCAAACCCACTAAAAAATGAGAATGAAAGACAATAAATATGTCATTTCAACCAATAGAAAAGCAGGGTGTACAAAATGTCTTGTACATTAGGTAGGTGTACATACATGTAGAAGATCCCGATCTCTTTTCAGTTAAACGATATTCGATCAACATAGGAAAAATATTTTCATTTCATTTAATAAGAACTCATATGAGTAGTTATTTTCATTTAAACGATATTCGATCAACATAGGAAAAATAAAATGAGACGGAGGTAATATATTATCTGAATTTATTAAACATGAACATGTGGATTTATAATCACTTAACTCACAAGAAATAATTTTCTCTTTTATGATTACGTTGGAGTCATAAGTTATTTTATTGAATTATTTATCCTACAAAAATTATAATATAGGCTAAAGCTTTTTAAGTTCAAAACTTTAAATATAAGAACTCTGTATTCTCTATCTTTTACTAGTAAATACAGATATTATTGTAATAGAAAACACTGGAATGCTAGCCTCCAATTCCCCCCCCCCTACTCTCATTGCAAGAATTTATATTTTTAACGACAACCTAATTACGATGGGTCAAAAATTCCGTCGCAAAAGCCTTTTGCGACGGGGATAACAACCAAACAAAGACGGGAATAACCATCGCAAATGTCTTTTACGACGGGTTAACGACGAGATTTTCTATTAACGACGGCCCCCTTTTATGACGGATTCGCGACAGGAAATCCGGTCGTTAATCAACGATTATTGGCCTTTCGCGACGGAATTTTCCGTCGTTAATAGTACAATTTAATTTCTTGTAGTGTCTACAGGGTTTATAAAAGTTAGGATTTTATTGCGGGAAATAGCCAAAAGTTAGGAGTTCAATCAAACAGTCGGCTATAAGATCGATTAATGGTGATTATATATTCATATTCAGGAGAGACAAATCTTTTATTTAGGGTGGAAGCTTTTATTTAAATTGAATGGTGCGTTGAAGCTTTTATCTATGGTGCGTTTTATTCACATAATGTTCACTTTTCTTTTTTCTTCTGAACTCATCTTATTTGAATTTGTTAAAACTTATCAAATAGTTGTATTTTGTCCACCTTTATTTTTCCCTAAACTAATTTTTTTTCTTCTAAATTTAATCTAACCCATATTTTATGCAATAAGTAAAAATAAGATGAATAAAAATAACATCAATTAAATACAAGCCCTCCTTTTTTTTAAAATAGATATGGCCCTAATATGTGATTATTAATAATTTTGGGGCTAAATTATTGGAGAACTTTCTGTCGAACTCTTGCGGACATAAATAGTTTTGTGCGTGTCATAAATAGTGATTTACCACTTTCCGTGAATTAGAATCCCGAAAAATGTAGGTCCAATCAAATGCTAAATATAACTACACTATTAATATTAATCATAGCTCATTAATCAAGACAACATAGAATAATACCCCGCATCAAATTAATTAAATAGCAAAATAACTCCCAATTAACCATGTTAATTAAACAAGCTCCTGTAGCAACCTACGTCTATATTATCCACTCCTTCACTCTGAAATCAGTTGTCGTATCTCGTATGGTTTCAATTTCTCATAATTAAGGATATCATCGATCACTATACGTCTATACTATATCCGATCTGTAAAATTATTAACCTTTCGCCTGCGAAACATTATAAATTTATGTTGTACTCTGTAATAATTTTTAAAATGTTTTTATACTGTGTCAATATGTGACCTTTTGCTTATATTTGACCTCGATTTTAATATAGATTCTCCCCCGATTAGTTCAACATAAAATTTAATTGATAATTGATTCTTTAAATTAAAATTGAAATTAGATTGAAAACTTTATATTTGTAACCCCTCAATTATTATACCTTTGTTGATCAAGATAATGTCGGAGATAAAATAATTAAAAACGTAAGCTAACCTAGTTAGCCACTAGAAGTAGAATTAGAATCCCAAGTTTTTGTAATAAGCCATAAAAAGGTTAATGGAATATTTATTTGTTGATTAAAGTCCAATCCACCAATAATTATACACGCGCATCTTTCTTTTTTCAGTATTTTACATCCTGCTTTGTACAATTGTACGGGCATACCCTTTGCTGTTTTTCTCAGAGTAAATAGGTCTGAAGGTCCCTAAACTTTGCCAAAAGGAGCAGTTAGGTCCCTCAAGTTTCAAAAGGAGCATTTAGGTCCCTCAAAATGGATGGAAAACGCTGCTTTTTGTTTTCCGTCACTAACTGCCGTTAAAATTCAATTAAATTAAAAGAAAACTAAATAAAAGGCACTAAACGACAAAAAAACAGTTACATTTACCATTTACCAATAATTAAATAAAGGGAAATTCATTTCAGTTAGCTTTTTACAGAAATATAGCCGTTGAGGCTCTCAAAAAACAGAGTATTTAACATTCCATGGCCAACAAAACAACAATAAAACACTTAAAAAAAAAATTCTTTCTTCTCCATCTTCTGCTCTGTGTTTTTTCTCTGTTGCTCCACCATAGCTGACTCTTCTCAACAAAAAGGTATTTTTCTGCCATTTTTTTAAAAATCTTAAGTTAGCTTATTTTAACAACAATTAAACATATTTAGGAAATAATTATTAAAACGTAATTTATTTGCAGAATGATGAACAGGGCTATCTCTTTGTTCAACAATGGTGATAATGAACACCCTAAGAGGTGCTACTGTGGATTCACAGTATCCATTCAAAAGGCATGGACAAAAGAAAATCCTGGAAGGAGGTTCATTGCTTGTCCAGATTATGATGTTGAAACGAACAGAAGGGGTTGCATCTTTTTTAGATGGATTGATGAACAAGAACCAACAACTTGGCAAACAATTGTCATACTAGGGTTAATGCAAGATAAACAAAGCCTTGCTGCTGAAGTTGATAGTTTTAGGACAAAACTTGGTGAAGCTAACAATTATGCAAGGAAGAGGGAGGCAGACTATGTGATGAGCAAGATGAGAAGACCTATTAGTGTGAAATGTGAAGTGTGGGTTGTAATCCTAGTGGTTCTGTTTTTTTTTTATCTGGTTTGTTTTAAGTTAAGTGGGTTAAGTGGGTAGGTAAAATGTAATGATCTGCACTAATGAAATGTAATGAAGACTTTAAATTCAATAAAATCTAACCTCATGGTCTTTTTTCTAATCTTCTAGCCATTGCAAGATCCTGCAATGCTTGGCTTGATATTGTGTGTCCTTGACTTGGTTGAGTCTGTGACAATGGGAAGTCATGTGCAGGGAAGGAGTAGATGGTTTGTGTAACACCCCCAATTTCCATACCTGTTTAAGACTTATAGCGGAAGCATAAAATAATGAATTAAGGGTATTACCGCCATATTTAGGCTACAACCCAAATGTAAGGCTATGTTATCTATCAATAATCCAACCTTTATAATTAAACCAACATTGTCACAATTAGATAACTTAAACCAACTACCCAAAAATGTCGTTACAAACTGAATTAAATAAAACCCAACATTTCCATACCTGTTTAAGACTTATAGCGGAAGCATAAAATAATGAATTAAGGGTATTACCGCCATATTTAGGCTACAACCCAAATGTAAGGCTATCTTATCTATCAATAATCCAACCTTTATAATTAAACCAACATTGTCACAATTAGATAACTTAAACCAACTACCCAAAAATGTCGTTACAAACTGAATTAAATAAAACCCAACTGATTGTCTTTAGTTGATCTACGTTACTAATAACTTGCTACTAATGTGGTGAAACGGTCGCTCATGATGTGCCATGCATACCTGTAAATTGAAAAAAACATATACAGAAAAGAAACCACAAATCAGTGGAAATTGAGTAAGTACTACTTCACCCTGTAAAACAATTTTCGGAAACCTTTTTCTTACTTTGGAAAACATTTTATCTTAAAAACATTTCATGCACAACTAGCACGTAACAAGCACACGCACTCAGTCCATAATTAACAGTTAATTAATTACTTAGAGGTAAGAGAACAAGATAATTCCACCATAATTGTAGTTCGAGACTACCACCCTAATGGGTGTAACCACCAGAATAGGTCTTAGTCCTTAAGTGTGCACACCCCCCAATGAGTGTTTTTAACTCAAAGGAGTAGAATAAGCCCAGGTCGTGCTAGTTAGCTCCGACTAAAATATTAAGACACGTTGTGTCATACCACCAATGTGTTCATCATTTTAGGGGATCCTTCCTAAAATGTCTTACCATCCGAGTATATTTCACTTATACGTAATTACTGTTTAAGGTGCCACAGCGTGATCAGACACACATACACATATCATATATATGTATATATATTAACAGGTCGCTCACGTTTTTATTTCAACGTTTATGCGCATCCAATTAGTTAGACTACACTTAAATTATTAAAGCCAAATGAATTTGCTATTACCAACCGTGAACTCCACCTAATTATTTCCTCATCATGGTTCATATAATCAGCCAACACACGAGTAGATCGTATGTATTATCTATCATTTTGGTTAAATTACTCCCATTACTTATCCAACAGAAACCCATTAATTAAAAGTGTCACTATAAGATAAGTATTGGGCTTTTGTTATCATACGGAAGTTCACTTCTTTTAAACCAAACATGTCAAACATTCAGAACACACGTAAGTCACATCAAAATCACGTTTTTACAAGGTTTAATAAAGTGGTGAACATAGTAACTTACCTTGGTAAGCTAGTCTCACAAATTGCACACACGAACGCGAACACTAGTAGGTATCCTCACGCCCTACGTTCTCTACAAACAAGCGTAAAATAACCTAGTGTCAGTATACGTAAGATGCGGATGCAGGTTATACTAAATTGTACAACAATGACCGAATATGCTTAGATGAAACTCGACCATATTAGTGTATAAAATCGTATGAGAAATCCACACTTAGGGAAAACGATTTACTTGCAATTAAATTAAAGTATAGAATAAAATTATTTTAATTAAAGTAGGAAAACGATTTATTTGAAATCAAATTAAAATAAAATATAGAATAAAATTATCTTAATTAAAGTAGGAAGATATCATCACCCAACATGATGATTGATTCCAAGAATTAGAATGGTGTTTGCCGCCCATTTTCCAAAACATACGGGAATAGAAACGTACGAACTGCTACAACCAGTACAACTTTGAGAGGGTGGGTTACCTTCGTTTATGCTCGGTTTTTAGCGCTTAAAGATCAGGTACAAAGAGGGATGCGAGGGCTTTACAATGGTTGTCCTTATGGTGAATTTCGGTAACGTTTAATGGTGTTTCGGTGCAGCCGAAAGTAGGCAAAAACCAACTTCCGCGATCGAGGTTTGTTTTTGGCGTTCTTGAGAGGTTCTTCCGGTGAGGCTTTGAGAGTATCTTATGCTTTTGCAAAACCCTAGAAGTGATGGCTAAGTCTCATATTTATAGCAAATTATAGAGATGTGATATTACGGTTAAGATAATTGTTGATATGCTCCTAGGAAGATAAGTGTTAGTTGCTAGATTCTTGGGTTTGTTATGGAAGGGATGCTATATGATAAGTATAGTTTGAAAATATGAGTCCTTGGATAATTAAAACATGATGAGATAAGAATCAGTTTGATCTTTGAAGTTTGAATTACATACGGACGAGTTAGCGGAAGGGATTGAGAGCTAGAGGGAGATTAAGATAGGATTGGCCAAGTAAGATAGGTCCTACTAATTATTCTAGTAGTTGTTAGTTATGTGAGTTTATTAGAGGATTATGGGATAAGACACGATAGCATGATTATTGTGATCTATTTACGTAAATTCAAAGATAAGAGTATATTTGGAACTTGATCGGTTAGGTTTGGCGGAACTCTTCGAAATATACGAAATGTAAATATACAATATAGTTAATAAGTTATCTAAAATAATATACTATATAGTTAATTGTTCAAATAATAAAGTTTTTTTTTTTTTTTTTGTAAAATATGTCTTATAGGGTATATCGATTGACAAATAAAATATTAATTTAAAACCATATCTAATATCGTTAGTGATAAAATACGGGATATTATAGTTTGCTCACCCCCATGATCAGAATAGAAAGCTGCAGGAGGTCTTTGCCTCTGTGGTGTGGGAAAATGTTGTGATATAGGCTGCATTAATTAAAACAAATTGGGAACAAGTTGGCTTCAGTACAGTAAAGTAACATGTAAGAAAGAATTTGAGTCTATTGAATGACTTACAGTAGCTATTCTTTGTTACCCATTTGGGTAGGTATAAACCAAAACTTTAAGAAACCATATCACCTTGCACAACCCATTCACCACCATGATGCACATATATGCAAGGGTTCAAAGTCAAATCATCAACATCTGATCAAAGTTAAACAATATCAATTAAAAAAACAAAACTTTAAGAAATCAAACCAAACCAAATCTTGAATAACAACACAAGAGATAACAAAAGGTTAAATTGCATTCATTCATTCATCCATCATGATCATTCATTCATCCATCATGATCATTCATTCATTTACAAAAGGGTAGGCTTCAACCCTAACATTTCAAACCTCAATCCACTATTGAGGGAGAAGCCTACGGTTAGATATAAACTACTGTCATAGCAGTGACAAATATCAAAAATCAACATTTGTCACATTCACAAAAACCTAATTGCAATGACAGTAGTAATGTTATTGTCCTTGAAAATTAAAAATAAAAAAAGCTATAAACAAGCTGGATCATCATAAGCTTGACAAAAGAGGGGCCACCACCAGCGCCACCACCACCCCTGCATGGCCTCCACCACCAGCTACTCCTCCTCCTTGAAAAGGAGGGGGAAGCCGTCAAAGTAGACGGTCATGTCCTTGTCCATCCAGGCGTGGAAGTCATGGCCATCATTGTCAATGACGTCCATGATCACCCACTCCCGCAGCCACGCGCGGTAGCATCCTTGAGGGTAGTGGTATGGGAGGCGGTACCGCAACTTGGCCCACCTACGCCACTGCTTGCATACCATCTGCACAGCAGCCTGCCCCTCCCAGTCCAGCTTGGTGAAGATCTGGGTGATGAGGATGTCTTGATGATGACAAAGGGGGTGTGCCTCCCTTAAAGCAAGGTCTCCTAAAGTCAAAGTAACGGCCAAAGTCAATAAAACAGTAAGTAAACCCTAATTATTATACGGAATCTAGATTAAAATATTTCCAAATTAAACAATAGTTTAAATAAACACCATTTTCAAGAACATGCAAGCATCAATTCGAATTAATCAAACTCTGTTTTTTATTTAAGTGAATCAAAAACAGTAAGTGAAACCTTAATTACTACAAAATCTAGTTTAAATTAATTCCAAATTAGGCAACAATTGTATAATTTAACATATTAAACACCATTTTCAAGAACATGCAAGCATCAATTCGAATTAATCAAACTTTGTTTTTTATTTAAGTGAATCAAAAACAGTAAGTGAAACCCTAATTACTACAAAATCTAGTTTAAATTAATTCCAAATTAGGCAACAATTGTATAATTTAACATATTAAACACCATTTTCAAGAACATGCAAGCATCAATTCGAATTAAATATTGGAAAGTAAAAACGGACGAAACCCTAATTCTAACTTCAATTGATAAATTATGCGAAATCAGCCCACGATTGTTTAAATTAACATATAAAACACCACAATCAAGATAATGCATGCACCAATTTTGGGAAAAAGTTACTTAACAAAAAAGCCCTAATTTATCATGGCTCAACTGCAAACATTTATTGAAAAAACCGACAAATTGAATGAAAATACCTTCGTCCCATCTGGAAATTCTTGTTCTCTTGGGGGTGCGACATTCCCACTTATCAGCAGTCCTCTTGTTGGATACGCAAGAACCCATTTTTGCAGAAAACTCAGAGCAATAACTTCAAATTCTCTTAAGTGTTTGAGTAAATGGGAAAAAGACAACTGAGAGTGAAAATGGGAGGGGAGACCATATAAATAGGAAGTGAAAAAGGGGGAAATAGGGTTGGGAACAGTAAAAAAATACCGCCAAAACATTATTAGGAAGGAACCAGAAAAAACGAGGGAAGTTGAAAGGTTTCCACGTGTACACATTGAAAAAGTAAGTTGAAAAGGCTAAGTAATTGGAAAAGGCTTATTTTCATCAAAATCATCTGTTTTCAATCATTAATCTACGTGTATATTAATTCTCCTTTTATTTTAATAATTTTTTATATTATTATATTCATTTTAACGGCCATTAGTGACGGAAAACAAAAAGCAACGTTTTTCATCCATTTTGAGGGACCTAAATGTTCCTTTTGAAACTTGAGGGACCTAACTGCTCCTTTTGGCAAAGTTTAGGGACCTTCAGTACAATTTACTCGTTTTTCTCACCGTCCTAAACTCTTGCTTTTTAAATGTCAAATACTTTGTACTCCGTAGTACATAAAGAATACTCCGTACATAGAAGAAATCTACTCCTCCTATTTATTTATTTTTTTGTTTTTTTTAAGCCGACACATTTTGACTTTTAACACTATTTATATAATCTATTTTGACTATCAGTTGTGATTTATATGCTTATGAAAAAATATAGTCATATGAGTTCTTATTATACTGATCTCATTGTATATATATAGATTCACAATAGCACTAGGGATCATAGCTGGTTTTTAGCCCTGGTCACAGGGTATTGTTCACAGGTTTGCCTGTGTTTCAGATCAGAGGGCATGTCCTCTTGATCTTTGTTTGAGTTGTACATGATGTTGCAATATATAATACTACTTGCTTATATAAAAAAAAAACTCATTATAATTTTTACCCATTAATAATAATTAAAGATATTAATGAGTAAAATATTGTATTGACAAACGTAATGAAATAAATATACTCCGTAACAACTACTACGGGACGAAATAAAAACTTAAAAATATTGCAAGAAAATGCGTTATTAAATTTGTAAAAAACGGTCGTTAATATTAAGAAAACGATAGTTAATATTAAGAAAACAGACAGTATATTTAAGTGGTCGGTATTTGATTAAGTCCCACTATTGGATTTAGTGTATGGAATCTTGAATTTGTAAGGCTCATAGTGAACCGAACTCGCCTCTCTCTTGTAGAATTGCTCAGACTCATTTCATTTTCTTTGAAAGTTAACGATTTTACGGAATAAGCACATGATGTTTTGTTAGTGATTCTATATATACGTCCATATTTTCAACACGAGAAGTTTTGATCAATCAGCAAAAGCAACAACAAAGATGTCATTGCTGCTGAAACTGTACGTAAAAGAGATTGGGAAGGAGCTTTTACGTACTCTTTTACAGAATGAAGCTCAATGACTTTGGAAAAGAAATTCGAAGTACACATTAACCACGTGAGATTAATTAAATTAGGGTGCTTGAAGTGTTTAGCACGATTATTTTTAGGGTACAACCCACTAATTAAAGCGGAGTACAATTGAAGTATCAAATACTTCAATCAGAAATTTTGCATGCAAGGTACAAGTACCACTACAAGAATTTGTATCTTTAACGACAACCTAATTACGACGGGTCAAAATCCCGTCCCAAAAGCCTTTTGCGACGGGGCTAACAACCAAACAATGACGGGAATAACCGTCGCAAATGTCTTTTACGACGGGATTTCTATTAACGACGGCTCCTTTTTATGACGGGTTCGCGACAGGAAATCCCGTCGTTAATCAACGATTATTGGCCTTTCGCGACGGGATTTCCCGTCGTTAAAAGTACAATTTCTTGTAGTGTACGTAAATTAAAAACAAATAGCCTACACAAGGTAGAGCCGATTTGTTTCGGCCCGTACGTACGTTACATATATACTCCCTCCGTCCCGAAATACTCGATCCGGTTTGACTGGCACAGAGTTTAAGGGACTTGAATTGACTTATTTAATTTAATAGGTAGTAGTTGATAGTGGGGTATTATTTTAATGTAGTTAGTGGGAAATGTGTAAAGGGGTGGGGTGGGGTTGGGGGTGAGTAGGGGTTGAATTTTTAATTATTTTTTGTATAGAGTAGGGGGTAGGTGGGTTAATAGGGGTGGAGTGAGAAACAATATAATATTGTTAGAATATTTCCATTTTTAGAAACAGGTCAAGTATTAAGGGACGACCCGATAAGGAAAACAGGTCAAGTATTCCGGGACGGAGGGAGTATATGTAGTGATTATCGTTTAAATTTCCTACTATGGTGATGTTTGGTTGGCATGAAAAATCATAGGATGTGGAAGATTAGAGTATTGTTTGGGTGACAAAAATATGGGAAGTCACACTTCCTGAAAAGTTCTACTTCTTACAAAATGGAGGAAGTTTTTTACCTATGTTCCCCTAGGTAAGTGAAACTTCAATTCCCATGAGAATTTACTTCCCGTGTTTAACCAAACAATAACACCCATTTCCTAGGAAATGCTTATACATGAGAAAAACTTATTCTTAGGAAGTTCTACTTCCCACAACCAACCAAACAACCCCTATGCGTTTCGTGGATCAGAATTCAAACCATCCAGAAGATTTAACCATTATTTAAAAACGGATATAGTAATAATACAATAACTGATGAAGTGGGACGGGAATCATGGGGGGCATGCCGGCATGTATAAATGTTTACCAACATATCCCTTTCATTCTCTCTCAACTCTCGATTCTCAATTATCATTGAAAAAAATCAATTTTATTTGTAATTATTGACCTATCTTTTATTTTTGGATTATTTCATTTGTGTTATTTATCAATACTCCGTATATAGCTAGAAGAAACTCATTAAGACTAAAAATAATAATGGTACATTTGTACCATATGGAAGTACACGAGTACTACTCGCACATTGCAAAAATGAAAAATAATAAACCACAAGGATTTTTTTTTTTGATGCTGACAAGTCGATCAGATTTAGCAATAAACAACTAGTATTCGGTAACTAGAATTGGCTCACAATTCTAGTACTAGTATTAGTGTTTGCATTAGCTTAGTCTTCTAGATTATGCGGTATATTAGTGTGCCTTGTTTGCTACTCCTAGTGGGATAACCACACACATATTGTACTGCATATATTCGTTGATCCAACAATAATAATCTCAAGCTTTTAGGCATTATTATCAATTTGTACATATACTCCATATTACGGAGTACCTAAAATAAAAGTAATACGGAGTACATACGTAGTACACTAGTACTATGTGTTCCGGTGTTGTAAAGATGGAAACAATGGGCTTCGAATGAAGGCCCTTTTGTATGTGTTGAAGATCTTGCTTGTTTGAATGAGTAGAGTCCGAATTCACCTGCACAAGAGCAAAGTCACTGGCCTCGGGGGTGTTTCCGAGGAAAGCCCCTCCGATGCCTAAGTAAGAACGATGCTCGGATTCTAGAGAGAAGTTCTCTAGAAGAGTAGTCTTAAGGCGATAAAATTGGACGTACCTTGAGGTGTGAGCCTTGGCGGCCTATTTATAGTGTTTGCATAATAAATGCCCATAGGTCATTTATTGCTATTGGGCCTTGGGCCTTAATGGATGGCTGAATAGCCATTGGTAGGTTTGATGCTGTTGTTTAGAGCCATTGGGCTTTGGACTTAGTGGCCCAATTGAGAGTCAATTGGGAGCCCAAACAACATGCCCCCCAGACCCGGTCCATTTAGAATTAAATGGGTGGGTTTCCAGCTGTCAGAAGTCCGAAAGTTCCCTCTCTTTTTTGAAAAGGGATGATTTGCATTGATGACAAGTGTTGGGAGTTGTATTGTGTTGTGGAGATCGTGGGTTGAGGAAGTTGATGCGCCTCTTTTCTTTTCTATAAATACGGGGTGCTTTGCTCTTTTCGAACTTTTTACTCCTTCTTTCAAACCCATTCTCTCTCTAAATTCCGGCGATCGCAGTGCAATTTGTTTCTTCAGATCTACGAAATTCGGCCAACTTTAGACTTCGGGAACTTGTGTTGTTCGTTTTATCGGCGAATTCCGCTTCGGAAAAAGGTAATTTGTTTCTGAATTCTCCTTTTTTCTTCGTTTTTCCTTCTACCCCTCAATCTCAACCCTAGACCGAGAATTCGCGGCCATGGCAAAGAATAGGGGCAAGAGCAAGCTCGTCGTTGGCTCCTCTAGTGAGAGGGAGAACGTGCCTTCGGGAAGGTTACCAAAAACTTCGAGGGGTCGGCCTTCGGAGAGGCCGGTGGAGATGCGTTCGACTGGTTGGGATGCTTCAAAAGATGATGTTGTCGGCGGGTCTAGCGTGTCTGAACGCGCAACTTCTGGTAAGAAAGCTGGTTCTTCGGGTGTGCGCCGCTCTTACCCTGAGTTTCCAGTTCATTGGACTGAAGCTGATCCGCAGGGCAAGTATGCCCCGATTCTGCATGAGACCACTAAGATCGATGGTCCCTTGGAAAAATCGGTCAGTGGTGACTGGTTGGTGGAGGCAAAGCTGGGGAACTACCATCGGAGAGCCGAAGAGTTATACGGAATCCAGCACGCCTTGGGGTACTGGTGCGAGCTTCCCGACCAGGAGCGTCCTCGGGTGACTCATCCGCCGAGGGGGTTCATCTCTGTGTATACTCATCATTTGGAGAACGGTCTCCTCTTTCCTTTGGATCCCTTCGTTTCCGAGCTCCTGGTGTCGTACAACATCAGTTTGGCCCAGCTTACCCCCAAATCTATGAGGCACATCATCGGATTTAGATGGGTGTGCGATTTTATTAACTTTCCATGTTCTGTTGCCGTGTTTCGGCATCTGCACGATCTGTCTTTCAACCACGCTTCCAAGGGGGATGGGTATGGTTGGTGGACCATCATCAACAAAAGATCCCGAAGGAAGGGGGAGCCGAACTACATTACGGCCTACCCTTACCTCAGCTCTGATCATAATTGGAAGACGGAGTGGTTGTTCGTTCGTGTGCCGACAGATCCGAAGCATCCACATTTTTACCGCCCTCCGAAGTGGTTTGTGACTCCTGATCCTGATATGCGAAGCGTGGCTGCTCCGGATCGGAACCATCACCACTACGTGGATCTCCTCCAGTGGTTTTTGGCTCGGGAGGACAACTACAAACTACCGTCCAACTGGCTCCCGAACCTCAACTATATCTTGCGGGAGGACATTCTTGCTGTTGCCGGTCTCAGCAGGATTTTTGACAGGGGTAGGTGTCTTTCGGCTGGGACCGTGCTTTAGTAAGTTTGTCCTCCTCCTTTTTGTCTCGTTTTATTGACTTTGTTTTGTGCTTTGTTTCTGCAGAGTACGGCTTTAGCTGCGTTGATCCTGTGGTCTTGGGCATTTCTTTGGATCTGAAGACCATTCACGACTCGGCCCCTGATTACAAGTTCGGGAAGGAGAATCCTCGTAATCCTCGCTTGAAGGATTACGTGCTGTCTCCGTCGGGTGTCGCTCGGATATCTGAAGTTCGAGCTGATCCGTGGGATTCTGCCTCTTCTCCCGAAGCTGTTCCAGTGAAAGTCGTGCTCCCTGATTTGAGGACAACCTCGGATCCGGTGAGTGTTTCTATATCTCGAAGTCTTTGTTTGTCTTTCTTTCTGGTTGGCCGTCGGCTAACGTCTTGGTCCTGGACCATCTTTTTAGGGTCCTGGGACTGACGCTGTGCCGCGTGCCGTTCCTTCGGTTTCATCTCCGGCTCGGATAGATATCTCTTTATCTAGGAACCGGGTACTTCGCGATTTTTCTTTATTCCTTCCTTTGTCTTATTTTACATTTATTGACCCTTGGTCTCCTCTGTTTAGGATCAGCGCAAAAGGAAGGGCAGCACTCTTTTGAGGCCTTCTGCGCATCCGAAGAAAGCGAAAGCTTCTCAGTCTTCGGAGAAGGTATTTGTTCTGACTTGGAGCTTTTTGTGGTCCGTTCTCTCTTTTTCTGAAACTGACCTTTGAGCGTTTGCCCTGTAGGAAGCGGTTTCGGAAGTCATGCCTCCTCCCAAAAATCTCCTTCACTTCATGCCCTTGCCAGGGCAGAAGTTGAAGAGTGTGGTGGTTGCGGAACCGCCGCCCGTGGACCAACCGTTGGCTGAGGAAGATACCATCCCCTCTCCGCTGAAGCCGTCTGCTGCTTTAGGGATCGAGATCCAGGATATAACCAAGGTGATGGAGGCAATTGAAGCCGACCTTGTTCCTGGCTCGGATGTCCCTATTGTGGCCGAGCAGAAGGAAGAATCTGCTGACGTTTCTCTCGAAAGGGAGAAAAGTCCAGATAAGGAGATGGTGGATCTCACCGAAGCTCACATACAGGTTCCCGAAGCTGAGAAGGAGGTCCCTTCTGCTGAGGAGGAGCAACCCGAGCAGGGTCTGACGAGGAAGAGGCGCCACTCGACCTTGGGCTCTACTTCGACCTCGGCCCTGGATAGACTGATCCACGCTGACCCTTGCTCGGATGTTCCGCTGAAACGGATCCCCGAGGAGGTAAGGGAGGCGATGGCTCGCTATGCTAGAGCTCCGGTTTTGGGGGAGAACCCCATGGCTCACGTGGGATCTTTGGTGGGTCCCGAAGCTGCACGGGAGAATCTTCTTCGGGCCAACCCGCAGTGGAGGGTTCCTGGAGCTGAGGAGAGGAACCCAGCTATGATGGCCCAATATTATCTGAATGAGGTAAGTGTTGGAAATTTTGTTTTGAGTTCCGTTTTTGGTTTGTTGTTTTCTCCTTTCCTCATCTTTTCTCGTCTTTTCTTCTTTCCCAGGCTGTTTTCTGGTCCTCGTTCGCTTCCGAGTGCAGCTCGGTTGAGGAGAGGCAACTGAGAAGGTATCAGGAGGCTTATGCTCGTGATATCCCTGTCTTGGACCAGAAGGTTGGGCAGCTCTTCGCCGAGATGGTGGTCCTCAAGCAACTGTACCTTCAGTACAGTCGTGAGGCTAGGGAATCGGCTGAGCAGATCGGTGCCGAAGTTGGGAAGCTTACTTTCCGAGTCGAGGAGGATGCTGAAAAGATAGCTTCCTTCGACAAGGAGAGGAAAGAAATGGCCGCCAAGTTTGCGAGCGAACTTGAAGAAAAGGACAGTCTTCTCAAGGAGATGACTTCTAAATTTGAGGCGGCCATTAAGCAGAGCCAGGAAGCGGAGGCGAGGCTTCAGCAGTTTGTCAAGCATCGGGAGATTGTTCAGAACCAAGCTGACAAGGTGCCCGTTCTTCAGCTGAAGATCCGAGAGAAGGATGCTGCCATTCGGAAATTGGAGCAAGAGAGAGTTGACCTCTACACTGCTGATCAGTGTAGGGAGCAATACTGGAATGGCATCCTGGGTGCTCGGCGGATGTTCGCGAAGCATATGCCTCATTTCCCTTGGAATGAGAAGGTTCCGCTCTGGATGAGGGCCCAGGATCACTTGGTGGAGTGCCAGGCCGATCGAGACGAAGCTGAAGCTGAGCGCCAAGCTGCTCTTGCAGAGGCTCGGGCCCAGAAGGCGACTTCCGAAGGTGATACTACTGCTGGGGGTTCTTCGAAGGATGCTCCCCTGGGGGATGCTCCTGAGACTCCCAAGAGTTAGGGATTCGGGCAGTCGTCTTCTTCAGAGTCGGTCGGTTCCAGTTGAGGACTTCCGAACATGTGCTTGCCTTTCCCCCTTTTGCCTCGGCGCTGCGTTGTACTCATTTCTTTTTGTTTTCTTTAGTACTTCGGTAGGCCGGTATTGTCTGTTGATGGCTGCCGATTTTAACTGTTTCATTTTGTTTTCAATTTTTGAGGCTTTCAATGTATTTGTACTCCCCTCAAATATTGAATAAAAAATGAATGTTTGTTACTTGGCTGCTTCTTTTCAACTTGTACTTTCGCAATTTTAGGTCTTTAAATCCTTAGATTTCTCGAGCTCCTCTTTCTGTAGACTTGCTAAAAACCTTTTGATCTTGCGAGCTCTTTAAATCCGTAGATCTGTTAAGAGACTTTTTAACTTTGCGAGTTCTTCAAATCCGTAGATCTGCTAAGAGACTCTTTGATTTTGTGAGTTCTTCAAATCCGTAGATCTGCTAAGAGACTCTTTAGTTTTGCGAGTTCTTCAAATCCGTAGATCTGCTAAGAGACTCTTTAGTTTTGCGAGTTCTTCAAATCCGTAGATCTGCTAAGAGACTCTTTAGTTTTGTGAGTTCTTCAAATCCGTAGATCTGCTAAGAGACTCTTTAGTTTTGCGAGTTCTTCAAATCCGTAGATCTGCTAAGAGACTCTTTAGTTTCCAGACTCTTCAAATCCGTCGATCTGCTCAGAGGTTTGGATTGTTCTTCCGATCTCTTGTGGTTCGGAAACCTGGGCAAGAGATCGCTAGTCTGCCTCTTAGTTATGCCTTCGGCGATCCGTGGATCTGAGCCGGAGTTTTATAACTTGATTCGAGCGATTGTTTGTTGCGAACAAATTTTATTAGGGTACCGCGAATCCGAGGATTCTGGACGATTCCCTGAAGTGTATGATTTGGTCATTTCTTGCATTTTATCAAGGAATGGGCAAAGTCAATCCTGTTTTTAGTCTCGGATTGATCAGATCCGAGGCTGCATGTATATATAAAGGGACAATAAATATAGAGATAAGTTTAATGAAACTCATGGTGCCAATGGCTTTCCTCTTCTCATTAAACAACTTACTTGGTTTACAGACAGAGATCATACAAAATATTTCTTGAGAACATCGGTATTCCAATGGTTCTTCAAAATTGTTCCATCTAACTGTTTCAGCATAAACGTGCCTGGCCTTTTTTCGGAATGGATGATGTATGGTCCTTCCCAAGTGGCTGAGAGTTTGCCATGGATCCGTCCTTTCTGAACCGAGGCGGCGTTTCTGAGTACTAGATCACCGACTTTTAGGGGTCTGGCGTTGACTCTTCGGTTGTAATGCTTGTTGACCCTCTGCAAATAGGCTGCGTTGAGTGTCCTTGCATCGTTCCGAGCTTCGTCCAGTAGATCGAGAGCTTCGGATAGAAGTTGGTTGTTGCTCTCTCCTTGGAGCCCATCATACCTGTTGTATGCCTGGATCCTCAGGCTTTCTGTTCCGATTTCCACAGGGATTACAGCTTCGGATCCGTATACAAGGTGGAACGGTGTTTGCCCGGTAGCTTCTTTCTCAGTGGTCCGAAGGGACCATAGCGTTCCGGGTAGCTCTTCTAACCATTTGTTTTTGTCATCCTCGACTCTTTTCTTGAGTGCATTGAGGATGAGTTTGTTAGCAGCTTCGGCTTGCCCGTTGCTTTGTGGGTGACAGACTGCCGAGTACGCTAGGTGTATGCCGAACTGTTTGCACCATTTTTGCAACGGGGTGTTGTCGAACTGTTTCCCGTGGTCGAAGACCATCAGTCTTGGTATGCCGAACCTTGTGATGATGTTCTGCCATATGAACTTGCGGACCTGAGGTTCGGTGATGGAGGAGACAGCTTCGGCTTCGATCCATTTGCTAAAATAGTCGACTCCTACAATCAACCACTTTTTCTGGTTCGTCGCTGAGGGGAAGGGACCAATGATGTCTAACCCCCACTGTGCGAATGGTAAGGGATACAGTGTTGATTGTAGGGTTTGAGCTGGTTGATGGATGGCTGGTGCGAACTTTTGGCATTTCTCGCATTTCCTTGCCATCTGCTTTGCCTCGGAAACCATAGTGGGCCACCAGTACCCAGCCCGAAGAGCTTTATGTGCCAATGTCCTGCCTCCGATGTGGTTTCCGCATATCCCGAGGTGGATTTCCCTTAGGATGTAGTCAGCGTCTGTTGGACCCACACATTTTAGCAGCGGAGCAGAGAATGATTTCCTCATGAGCTCTCCTTCGGCGCTGATGATGAACCACTTGTTGAATCTTTTCAGTTTTCTTGCCTGCAGCTTATCCTCGGGAAGTTCTCCCCTTTCTTTGTATGCAACTACTGCGTCCATCCAGCTGGGTTCGGTACGTAAGCTGCATACTGTGGTGGGTGGCAAGTCAATGCTTCTCTCTTGGTGAACCTCCACATGGACCGACCTGTTTAGGTCGATGAGTGTTGAGCTTGCGAGTTTTGACAGTGCGTCTGCTTGCGTGTTTTGTCCTCGGGGGATGAGAATGACTTCAAAGGATCTTAACTTTGACGTTAAGGATTTAATTTTTGCTAAGTAAGCTGTCATGCTGGGCCATTTGGCCTCATACTCCCCTCGGATCTGGTTGGCTACAAGCTGGGAATCAGTTTTGAGGCAAACATGCTCGGCCTCCAGGGATAAACAAAGCTCTATCCCTGCGATTGCGGCCTCATATTCGGCCTCGTTGTTAGTTGCTTTGAACCCGAACTTCAATGCATACTCTATGCTTTTCCCCGTCGGGGGGATTAGTACAACTCCTGCTCCTTAGCCGTTTATTGTGGAAGATCCGTCAGTGAAGACCTCCCAAGTGCTTTTCGTATCATCCAGCATTTCCTGGTATGAGCACTCGGCCAAGAAGTCTGCCAATGCTTGTGCTTTGATTGCTGTCCTCGGCTGATATTTGATGCCGAACTCTGATAGTTCGAAGGCCCAGGCAGCCAATCTTCCTGACCTCTCTATTTTGTCGAGTACTTTTTCGAGCGGTTGGTCAGTTAGCACTGTGATCTGGTGGGAGTCGAAGTATGGCCTCAGTTTTCGTGCAGCTACCACTACTGCATATGCGACTTTCTCGATGAGTGGGTATCGGGTTTCGGCCCCTGTGAGTGTTCGGCTGGTGAAGTAGATTGGCTGTTGCTTCTTTTCTTCTTCCCGAAGAAGCACTGCGCTGACGGTTCCAGGGCTAACTGCGACATATAGGTACAGGGTTTCCCCCTCCTTTGGTTTGGCCAGTGTCGGCAGTTGAGCTAGGTGGGCTCTGAGTTGCTGAAAATCTTCTTTTTGCTCCTGTTCCCATATTAGTTCGGGATCCACTTTCCTCGGGACCCCCTTTTTCTTGACTGGTTCTGCTTCTCCTCCGGGGAGGTTCTTTGGTTTCAGTGCTTTGAAGAAGGGGGCTCCCTTGTCCGAGGCTTTTGATATGAACCTTGTTAGTGCGGCTAACCTGCCGGTTAGCCTCTGCACATCTCTCTTGGTCTTCGGCTCGGGTAAATCCAATGCCACTTGGACTTTGTCTGGGTTCGCATCAATTCCTCTTTCGCTCACCATGAATCCGAGGAATTTCCCTGACTTCACCCCGAAGACGCATTTTTTTTGGGTTCAGCTTCATGCTGTATTTCCTCAGATTTCCGAAGGTCTCTGCCAAGTCTTTGACGTGGTCTTCCTCCTTGATGCTTTTTACGATGGAGTCATCCACATAGACCTCCACATTCCTCCCTTTCTGGTCGGCGAAGACGTGATCAACTAGCCTCTGGTAGGTGGCTCCGGCATTTTTCAAGCCGAAAGGCATCATTTTGTAGTTGAACACTCCTGCGCTTGTGATGAACGCTGTCTTTGCTCTGTCATCGGGGTGCATGAATACTTGGTGGTAGCCTGAAAAGGCATCCATGAAGCTGAGCAGTGCATGGCCGCTGGTGGAGTCAACCAATTGATCTATCCTTGGCAGGGGATAGCAGTCTTTGGGGAAGGCTCGGTTCAGGTCTGTGAAATCCACGCACATTCGCCAGGAGCCGTTCGCTTTTTTGACCATCACCACGTTGGCCAGCCATTTCGGATACATGCATGGTTCAATGAATCCGGCCTCCTGCAACTTTTTCACCTCCTCGGCGATGGCTTTGTTTTTCTCCGAGGAGTAGTTCCTCTTTTTTTGCTTGACTGGCCGAGCTTCAGCGTTGACGTCCAGCTTGTGACAAATCAGCTTCGGATTTATCCCTGGCATATCTGCTGCTGACCATGCAAAGATGTCTTTATGATCCCTGAGTAATCGGATCAAATCGATTCGGAGCCCCGAGCTTAGGCCCTTGCCTATTCGGACGCTCCTGTCTGAATCCTCTTCGAGGAAGATATCCTCCATTTCTTGATCTGGTTCGGGAGATAGGGTTTCGGGGCGGGCATCAACTTCTGCGGGAGACAAGCTGCTCGTGCTTGCTCTTCTCCTTTTTGCCTCGCTTTCCTCTCCCGTAGCTCCTTTTTCTTCCTCGGGGTCGTCCCCTAGTTTGGGCTTTCGGACAGCAGTGTGGCAGCTTCTTCTCGCCACTTCTTGATCACCTCTGATTCGTTCGGCGAATCCTGCATCCGAGACGTATATCATCAGCTGGTGGTATGTGGAGGGGACTGCTTGCATCTTGTGAATCATGGTTCTCCCCATGATTACGTTGTATACGGAGTCGCAGTCCATCACCAAAAATTCGTCCCGAAGGGTTTTTGCTGCCTGGCCTTCACCCACTGTGATTGGCAGGGTGATCTTTCCTCGAGGGATAGCTGCGGATCCGTTGAATCCGATCAGAGGATAACTGACTTTCGTCAGTGCTTCCTCTGGCTCTTCGAGGATCAGCTGCTCGAAGCAGTTTCTGAAGATGATATTGACGGCACTTCCTCCGTCGACTAACACTCGATGTACGTTGTGGTTGTTGAGGTCCATGGAAATGACCAGAGGATCGTCATGTTTGTACTGGACTCCGAAGCAATCATCAGCAGTGAAGGTCATGTTCGGGGGGTGTGGCTGGTTGTCTCCCACCGCGCTGAAGTTGACCCGATGGGAGAGGGCTCTTAGGTGTTTTTTGCTGGCCTGGCCAGACTTCTGTCCCCCGAACACCACTAGGATGTCATTCTTCTTGTGCCCTGTTGCTTCGTAGACCCTTTTCTGGGGTTGCTCGTGTTGTTTGCCGCTCGCGGCCTTTTCTTTTTCCTCCCTTCGGTCTA
Source organism: Spinacia oleracea (assembly GCF_020520425.1). Taxonomy (NCBI): domain Eukaryota; kingdom Viridiplantae; phylum Streptophyta; class Magnoliopsida; order Caryophyllales; family Amaranthaceae; genus Spinacia; species Spinacia oleracea. The sequence goes on along the minus strand of NC_079489.1, from coordinate 10,497,938 downwards.
ACAAGTACTGTTTCAGGTAGCCTCGGCGAACGAGGTCCTCTATGTTGTCTTTCAGCGAGTTGCATTCTTCGGTGTGGTGACCGAAGTCATCATGAAACTCGCACCATTTGTTCTTGTTTCTCCGAGCTGGGTTGGACTTGAGCTTCCCAGGTAGTTTCCACTTTTCTTCATTTCTGTTGAGGCTAAATATCTCTTTTCGGGGCAGAGCTAGTGGAGTGTAGTTGGTGTACTTGGGTTGAAGTTCACCCCTTCTCCCGTCTTTCTTCGGGCTCATCTCTCTAGCTCCTACTTTCTCTTTCCCCTTCCTTGAGCTGCCCTCGGGCTTGCTCTGGGTATTCTTTGTGTCTCTCGGGTCCGACGATCCTTTCAATCTTGCAGCGGCCTTGTTGAACTCTTCGGTTCTGATGAACGCATCAGCCATTTGGAGCACGTCAGCTATTCTGGAGGGGTTCTTCATTGAGAGTTCGTCACGGAACTTCCCTTCCTGGAGCGCGTGCTTCAAGGCGAAGATGGCCACGTCTGGCTGCAAGTTTGGTATGTTTGTTGATTCCTTCATGAATCTGGCCATGAATTCTCTCAGACTTTCGTCTCTTTCTTGTTGGATTGAGGTCAGTTCTGCTGTGGTTCGCTCGGGGCGATTGTTGCTCACGAACTGTGTGCAGAATCTCTTTTTCAGCTTTTTCCAGCTCTTGATCGATCCCTTCGGCAGCGATCTAAACCACTCTCCCGCCACTCCGGTTAGCGTGGTTGGGAAATATTTACACCAACATGCTTCGGAGTAGGGACTCAAGAACATTTGCTGCTCGTAGGAGATGACATGATCCCTCGGATCTGTGATTCCGCTGTAGGTCAGGTGCGCTGGCAGTCTTACCTTCGGTATTTCTTCCATGATCAGCTCGTCCGAGAAAGGGGATGACGTGGGAGTCATGATTCTTTTCCCGAGTCTAGCCCTGATGCCTTCGTTTGCCGAGGTTCTGTGATTAGAACGTTCGGGCGTACGATGGGGGCTAGGGGTTCGATCATGCCTCCTGTCTCTTCTTCTCTCTCGGCTACTGACCTCGGGTCGTTCGCCAGATCTGCTTGGCTCGCCCACCCCGAGTCTCGTATGGATCGAGGGTCTTAACCTTGAGTGGACCGAGGGCCTCAACCTGCTGAGCACCGAGCTTCGGACCCGAGTGTTACGAGTAGTCGATTCGCTTTGGAGAGCTGTTGGAGTAGGCGATGGTCTCGCAAACCAATCTGGTTGCTGTTGAGCCCTTTTTTGGGTGTCCCACGTGCTTTCCATCCACCTCGACGTCAAGTGTGTACCTGTCAAGGGAAGGAGTTCTCGTTCGGGTCTGGACACTTCCGCACTGGGTGGCTCGTTCAGCCTTCGCCTGGTCCTCCTCTCTTCTCTGCGGTCATTTGCCAGTCCTTGCTGCTTCTCATTGAAGAGGAAGTTTTGCATGATGGTCATGGCCGCAGTGAGCTCTTCCCTAGTTGGAATCGGAGGTCCTGCATTTGTGGCGGTCGTAGCTCTGCTTGGCTGTGACCTCGCCATCGATCGAGGGTGCTCCTCTTGGTCAGATTCTGAATCTGACCGCACCATCATATCGTCGTCATTGTTGTTAACAACATCATTCACCATTTTCGCGGAAAGAGGTGATTGATGTCTTTCAAAGGCTTTGAAGTGTTCTTCCCCACAGACGGCGCCAAATTGTTCCGGTGTTGTAAAGATGGAAACAATGGGCTTCGAATGAAGGCCCTTTTGTATGTGTTGAAGATCTTGCTTGTTTGAATGAGTAGAGTCCGAATTCACCTGCACAAGAGCAAAGTCACTGGCCTCGGGGGTGTTTCCGAGGAAAGCCCCTCCGATGCCTAAGTAAGAACGATGCTCGGATTCTAGAGAGAAGTTCTCTAGAAGAGTAGTCTTAAGGCGATAAAATTGGACGTACCTTGAGGTGTGAGCCTTGGCGGCCTATTTATAGTGTTTGCATAATAAATGCCCATAGGTCATTTATTGCTATTGGGCCTTGGGCCTTAATGGATGGCTGAATAGCCATTGGTAGGTTTGATGCTGTTGTTTAGAGCCATTGGGCTTTGGACTTAGTGGCCCAATTGAGAGTCAATTGGGAGCCCAAACACTATGTATGGAACTAATAAACGTTAAAATTACGGAGTACTCACGTACACATTTTCATATTTTAAATCAACAAATTTACGTATGAGTAATATTCTTTAATAATGTGGATATCAACTAGTTTAGTTGATAAAATTTTAAAGGGGTGGTATTCAAGACCAAGAATCGAATCTTGTCTACACCATTTGTCCCATGTCCTTTGTAGCTACGAGAGAAGACAAATTGACAATACAAAGGAAAATAATAAAAACACGTGAAAATACAAGACTAAACTAGGGAGTAACTAGCACTACAAAAAATGTACCATTAACGAAGGAAAATCCCGTCGCTAAAGACCAATAATTGTTGATTAATGACGGGATTTCCTGTCGCGAACCCGTCATAAAAGGGGGTCGTAGTTAATGGAAAATCTCGTCGTTAACCCGTCGTAAAAAACATTTGCGACGGTTGTTCCCGTCTTTGTTTGGTTGTTATCCCCGTCGAAAAAGGCTTTTGCGACGGGATTTTTGACCCCTCGTAATTAGGTTATCGTTAAAGATACAAATTCTTGTAGTGTAGCTAAAGAAAGTAAATAATCAAGTCACCATTCTATTCGACTTATTTTGTCTGTACTTATACACTACAAAAAATTGTATCATTAACGAAGGGAAATCCCGTCGCTAAAGGCCAATAATCATTGATTAATGAGGGGATTTTCTGTCGCGAATCTGTCACAAAAAGGGCCGTCGTTAATGGAAAATTCCGTCGTTAACCCGTCATAAAAGACATTTGAGACGGTTGTTCCCGTCTTTGTTTGGTTGTTAGCCCCGTCGCAAAAGACTTTTGCGACGAGATTTTTGACCCATCGTAATTAGGTTGTCGTTAAAGATACAAATTCTTATAGTGATATTATCTGAAAGAAACTTATTCTTTATGAAATAAACTTATTTGTGTGTAAAAATGTCCGGAAAAGAACTTATTTTTTCTGAACTTATATTATTCGAACTATCTGAACTTATATGAACTTATCCGAACTTATCTGAAATTAATTGAACCTATTTGTCTGAAATAAGTCAAAATAAGTCAAACATAACAGAGCCTAAGTCGCCAAAGCGTAAACCCTCCTTGATAAAACTATGCTGCACGAGTCTTCCAATGAAATAACACTGTATTCACGGGGCTACCAATTGTATCATCACCAACGTATTTTGGATTCAATAAAACACATGTTACTATGGTTATTAAAATCGCGATTCAAATCGTAGTAAGATTCTACAATTCAAATATGGTCTTACGTACGATTCAGTTTGCAGTTCAACACGATTCTACACTTTTTTCTTGACTAGCAAAAATCTTGTAAACTTGAATCACGCTGAAAAGGTTATTAATAGATAAATACTAGATTTTAGCCCGTGCGATGCACAGATTTTATTAAATTGTTAAGTTAAAATAAAACTCCTATTACAACTACTATATTTTATATATTAGATAAAATTAGTGTTTGATTTTAAATTTAATTTAATTTTTTATTTATTTTTTAATTGTTGGATTAGTAATTAGTTAATTAAAATATCTATGTGGCACCTAGTTATTTATTTATGTGGCACGCGACTTTTTTTAATTCAAACATAATTTAGAAATCTTATTTTTCATTGGCCGAATCCATTAGATTTCCTACGCGGCACTCTATTATTGGATTAGTGTTTGACTTTGGCCAGAATTTTATTTTAGATTAGTGTTTGATTTTGGATTAAATTTTATTTTAGATTTATTTTTAATTATTAGAGTATTTGAATTTGGATGGAGTTGTACATATTAGTAATTAATTAATTAAAATATCTACGTGGCACTTAAATATTTATCTATGTGGCACTCGAATTTTTTAATTCAAAAAACATTAGAAATCTTATTTTTCATTGGCCGAAATAATTAAATTTCCTACGCTCTAATATTTCAGCAAATAAACCTCTTTTATATATGTAATATTAGATTTAAGAAGTTTATTTTAAAATCATAAAGTAAACGGCAACGTTTGTGTAAGACCGCCTTACCGGAAAGACCACTTTTGTTGCTTAACTAATTGGTTCAATTTCTTAAATAATTGGTTACATTACTTAATTAATTGATTCAATTGCTTAACTAATTAATTTCTTTGCTTAACTAATTGGTTTCAGTGCTTAACTAATTAGTTCAAGTGCTTAACTAATTGGTTCCATTGCTTAACTTATATGATACCAAAATGGTCTTTTGTGTAAGACCGCCTTATAGAAAAGTTTGTATAAAGTAAATATGACCGAGAACTTGAAAGGTCATCCTAGGAGCTAGCTAGCGATAAACTGCGTGCTTTCCCTGAACTTGGTCTTAATTGTGACCTGTTGTATCTTATATGCCTCTCCTTGTTTCCTTCATAGAAAAAAAAGGAGACATATATATTGAGGCTTCCACTTCGAACAGTTTTTCTCCAAATTGGAACATTGTCACAATTGTTATGCACATGTTCTGCCTGAGAAACGAATCCATCTTGCGTGCAGGTTTTTGGTATAACCATGATGTAATGAAAGTGTATGCTTGATAGCAAGTTCCATATACTGTCACTATTATGGGCTAAATAAACAACAGATCGATGAAGACCATGTCCAAACTAATTAAACTATTTTGTTTGCGGAATTTCTTCACATCAATCAAGCGCTAAACACGAACTTTTATTTTCCAGTCGTTTCTACTGGAATAATTTAAATCATGGATCAAAGAAGTAGCCATTAATAACCAAACTTAAAAGTAAAAGATGTGATTGTGTATGAGTTATGAATTGAACAATACGACCAATATATAGGATTTAATCAATTATAAATTTGAATATGATTAGAACTTCCAATGCATATCTTGAAGATTAGAATTTTAACTTGGAATAAATTTGAATATGATTAGAACTTCCAATGCATATCTTCCAATCAATTATAAATTTGAATATGATTAGAATTTTAAATTTGAATATGGGCATTAGTATTAGTATTTAACTTGGAATAATTATTTGATTAGAATTTTCAATTTATCTAATTTACCTAGTAGTAGTTTTCAATGTATCCATCTAATAGGATTTGTCTTTATCTAACTCAAGCTTACACGTAGCTCATGTGCATGTATCTAATTAGGAGTATACATAGGAAAGCAACAATAATTAATTTGTTAATGATAAAATTCATTATATGATAAACTACACGTAGCTCATGCCAATAGTAATTAATTTGTTAATGATAAAATTCATTATATGATAAACTACACGTAGCTCATGTGCATGTATCAATGATAAACTTTAGGTTAGATCTAAGTTTTTTTTGTTTGCATTTAAATATATCCATATGTCATTTAATTATCTAATTATCTACGTGTCATCTAATTAAATATATCCACGTGTCATTTAATTATCTACGTGGCACTTGAATTTTTTAATTCTAAAATAAATTAGAAATCTTATTTTTTATTGGCCGAAAACATTACTAATCCTACATGGCGCTCTAATATTTCAGCAAATATGCCTCAATTATATATATATATATATATATATATATATATATATATATATATATATATATATATATATATATATATATATATATATATATATATATATATATATATATATATATTAGATTGTTAAAACAACTATATATTTCAATTATTAATTAAGCTTTCACCTATAATATAATTAAGCACTTCAATTCAATGCGATTTGAGTATACAATCTTGATTATACTTGTTCAAGAATCTTGCGATTCTACGATTCGATTATACGTTTCGAACTTTCGATTCTAAGAGTTTATTCCGATTCAAAGTAGAATACCGAATTTGACAACCTTGATGTTACACATCAAATATTATCTAACCAATATTTGTAGTCCAGTAGTGGGATGAATTAGGAATTTCCCCATGAGTAATGTCTCTTTATACTTTTCCTTTTGTTCTTACCTTTATTAAATATTTAAAAAATTATGCAGTCCAAAAATATGGAGTACGATTATTAAAAGTTAGAAAATTGTCCTCCGTAATTTAGAACCTTCATCAATTGTAATGATAACTCTTATTTCCCCCTCTTAGTCTCTCTCCTAATCCACCTCATTATCACTCTTAATAAGAGTTAGGTACCAAAAAATACAAGAAATACACTAACTCTTATACATTAACTCTTAGATAACTTTATCATATTTTTAATTTTATTTTTGTAATTAAAATGCCAAAAGGCAAACACAATATCAATCAACATTCCACCTTACCCCCTCTTAATTTCTAAGAGTTACCTCTTATTTAGAGGATGTCGCCAACAACCTCTAAATAAATAAGAGTGGGCTAATAGCTACCCCAATTTTGTTAAGAGCTAACTTTAAAATTTTCTCTCTCCTAAAGAGTGGGCTAAGAATCCCTCAGTATTGATGCTCTTATTTATTTAACAAGAATGCAAGTACGGAGTATTGATTGCGGATCAAATTTCTCTCACAAAAAAAGGAGTAAAAGAAAAAGGATTAGGGAAGTGGTACTGTCTTGGCTTTTCAGGGGTTTTCTCAGGTGACGTCCAATTCATGTAATCATTCCATGAAAATTAACATCAAGAAAAAAAAAGGGTGGAGTGAGAGAGACAAAGGATTTAAGATAAGCAAATGAGGCTAATTTATAGGAAAAGGACTATATAACGATAAAATATTATTCCTACCGTGCCAATTTTGTTTGCCTGTTTATGTTTTGTCAATAATCCACTATTATTTTGTTCAACAGCTTTTACAACGAAGTGTATTTCCATAATTTTTGTGATATCGGAATTTGGAACAGATCGATCTTATTTATTTTTTTTTATTTTTTTTGGCATTACAGATCGATCTTATTTCTGTTTAATACTCCCTCCGTTCCTCAATAGTTATTTCATTTGATAAAATACACGGGTACTAAGAAATGTGAAAAGTGTGAAAGAAAAACCAAAATTATGGGTGTTTTTATGGGGAAAAAGATAAAATAGACAATTATTTATTGATAAAGCACAAATAAAAGTGAATGCGAAGATGAAAAGTATAAAAAGGTTTAGAATTTGTTAGAAAAAACAGTCATAATTTATGAAAAAATGTATGTCAAAAAATGTAAACATGACAAGGAAAAGGAAATACGGAATACCTGATTAGAAAAACAGGACAAGTACTTAGGAACTGAGGGAGCAATAGGAAGAGTCCTACTATTTGCCACATCATAGTTCTGCAGGTGGGAGTTAGGGAGAGAAAAGAGAAGGTGTGAAGTTAAGGAAATATGTATAAAAAAAATGGTGGAAAGTTTAGGAAGAAAACATGTAAAAATAAATAATAAATAAAAATTAATATACTTCCTCTGTTCCATAATAGATGCATAGTTTCTCATCTGCGCACTATTCATCAATCAACTTTGACAATTATTTTTTCACTGTTGTGTAAGAAAAAAACATAGTCAAGTGAGATCTTGTTAAATTCGTATTAATGCAAGGATTCCAAATATCAACTTTTTATAATTTTACTTATACGCATTTAGAGATATTAATGTTCAAAAGCGTATTGACATACGTGCAAATAGAAATGATGCATCCTTTGCGGAACAGAAGAAGTATTGAAAAATTTTCATCTTCGACTAAATATAACATGCAAAGCCTATATAAAAGTTGGTGTTGTTTTGGCTATTTGTGAAAGTTTGAGCTGTTAGGTGCACAAAAGCTATACTTGATGTTGTTGAGTCTGATTTTACCTTAATTATAATTTATAAACTCCGCCACTAATTTGGTTGCTTGACAAAGGATGACTTATGTGCTTGGTTAAATTTTTGAATCCCAACCAGTCTCAAGACTCTTGAGTCCTGAGTCCTGAGTCCTGACCGACACGTCCATGTGAACAAAACAACTATCGAGTACAAAGTACGGAGTAGTATTGAAAAATGGAGGAAGTATGTTTATGAGCCTGGTTTATAAGATAAGAGGGTTTGTTAAAAGAGGGTTGAAAGGTATAGAAATAGAACGAGTTGAGTCCACATCTTATTATGGTGTTGAGACAAAATCTGAGGGTGTAGCCCACATCAAGATGCAGTTTGGTCCACAACTTGTCATCGATATATGCTTTGACTCATTTGGGAGTTGGGACCCTTCCTTCATTTAAGACATTTCTATATGTAGACTTGTCCTTTCCAGTTTTCCATCAATAATGCTGCATAAGCTAATTATGCCAACACTTGACTGGACTTGCTAAATTGATACTTGTTATATTACTGGGAATATAGTAAATATAGTAAAAATGGTTAAAAATATATGGAGTATAAGAAGTACGGAGTAGTAAATATAGTAAACGGTTAAAAATATATGGAGTATAACGGATACGTCTATATGCTTCTAAATGAAGTACTTTGTACGAAGTATTATTTAGTTTCAAATATCTGCGTAATAACTAATCGTTACATGACCTAGAATATGGAATGTTTGGTGACTTGCTGTTTCTTGGTGAAGATTTCAGAAATAGTTTAAGATTGTTATCATAACAGAAATCTCATAAATTATGTATAGTGTTGTGTTTGTTCAAAAGAGCACATGTTTGTGCATCAAATTTGTTTCTTTTTGTTGAAATAGGGTCAATAATGAAGACTTGACTCTGACAATATTTACAGTAAACTCAGTGTGTTGGTAGAAATGCATCAGCTTCCCACCTGAAGTTCCAAACATCTATTCAACATTTTTTCTTATCCAACTCAATTATCAGAATCAGATAAAACAGAAACCTAAAACAAAATGAAGGTATTTAATTTAGAAAAATTACATACGTATAATATTTATGTTTATCAGTCTAGCTGCAAGTCTATTTACAGAAATTTAATGTTTACAAAATTACGAGTATAATTCTCTAGTAATAACATTTTCCTTGTAGGAAGGACGGACAATGGCGGCATCTGATACATTGACATTCATCTTTAGTACCGAAACATAGACTAACTTCTGAGTTCTTCATATACCATAGTATAATGGCAGATGCATAGTTGCAGATCAATTCAGCATGTAACATTTCATTCACAGAGAACACGCTGAAGATGGCGCTCAAACAGAATACACCTTAATCACTTGGTCAATATTGGTGCGGCAAACAGGGCATCCCCATTTCTTAGATTTAATTTCATTCAAACACGACATGCACCCAGCCATGTGGCCACAGGGCACACATGCACCTTCAACTGGAGCATCGAAGCATATTACACATGACGAAGATCCAGCTCTCTGGTTTCCATCTTCAGTAGTATATGTTTTCTCAAACATGCTTGAATCAATGGTAGGATAATGGATAGGACCATCGGACATAACCTCATCGGTAAGAGTTGGGGCTGATGGAACTGGCATAGGTGTCGGAGTGTCATTGGTCGATATGGAAGAAGAGTCGCTAGGCCTTCCTTCTTCCTCAACCAGCTGTTCTGAGCAACTTAGTTTTTTTGAAGGAGGGTCAACTTTACCCTTGAAGGGAACAGAAGGCATAACGGTAGAGGATGAACTTGCTTCATTGGGTGCCTGGATATGGTCGAAGGGTATACCTTCTTCTATAGCCGACTGAAGAGAGGCATTTATTGCCATGGTTAACTCCATATCTTCCTCAGAAGCAGCTGAGGTATCCACAGAATTTGGTGAGGCTTCTGCAGCAGCAGCTGGTAGTGTAATTGATGGAACAACTGGTGTTGTAGTGTTGAAGGGGAAATTTGGATGCATCACCTATTTTAAGCAAGAACAAACAGGTGAAGATAAGCTGAATGCTGTTTTTCCTGAATGGCATGTCAACTGAAAAGGGTGTGTGCGTATTTGGCAAAAAACATTCATGAGATGTCACAACACAAATAATGGATAAATGTTCGTTAAAAAACGCTGCAAAAGTTTCTTCAGAAAGTACTAGTGCTGACTGGCAATTCTCAAGGGGTGATCTTAATATCCCATAGTTGTTGGTGGTTATTGCTCACTACCATAGTGATTTTTATCTTCAAAATTGACCTTTTTTAATACTTCGTATAAAATTTGGAAGAGTGTGTTATGTTAACATAATAAACAATAATATTAGGGATGAATATGCAAAGAAATTACCTATAAATTATCTTGAGGGAAAAAGATGACAGGTAGTAACCACCAGAAGTTAAAGTTATATCATAATTTAATTTGCTACTGTTAAACACAACTGGCAATTCTCAAGTCAAAATGTTCATCTCTCTTTCTCTCTGTTTCTCTAACCACCAGAAATTTTAAGATAACAATAAACTTCAAGTACGGAACATAAAATCATATAAATGAAATTTGTTAGCACAAATCACGTCTATGCTCTTTCTCCAGGCTTTTGATGTCTGCAAGCAAGTCAACATGCATTCCTCTAAATGGAAGTATGAATAGGAATTGAGAACATGAACCAGAATTCAGGTACAAGGTATGTCTCCATATGTGGATTTCAAGTATTGAAGTTTACAACTTCGCACAAGGTGTGTAGGGTAAACTGGAAAAGTGCTTATGAAGAACATGATAATACCATTCATTTGACAACAATATACAAGTAGTAAAAGATCAATGATGCTGTATCATAAGATGAAAGGATAGCAGTTTTGAGAAGGGTTATACCTGTGGTATTCCTTTGCATGCACTACAGAACTGTTGAAGCTGTTGCTTGTCACTTTCATTAACTGGCGTGAGTTTAATGCGTGTCTCTGTAAAGGGGATAATCAAGTTCAGGGTACTTTAACTAGTTATGAACTCAAAAGGACAATGATTCCAGCAAAAACAGTTCATTCAGATAACAGAAATAACAAGACTAGTATTTTGTTGCTCAGAAATAACCACGTATATTTCATCCTTGTTGCCATTTCTTACAAAATCTACGAATTCAAACTAATTTTATTCGTCTTAATGTGGAAATGTGGAGCATGCGTGTCTGCAAGAGCTAAAGTTTGGACTTGTCAAATCACTAGGGGGCGAGGTTGCGCGCAAGCCAAATGACATAAGCGCACCGAGGAGCATCGGACAAGGACCTCAAAATTAAGCAGGTGAAATCACACATTGAATGAAACTAGAAAGTTATCAAAGTCAATGGCAAGCAACCATAAGATATACGCCCAAGTAAAGGTCTCCAAGAACCAATGTCTAGTATGCGAAATACATAATAGTAAAAAAGATTTTTTTGTGAAGTTTATACATGTCCATTATACGGATTATAAAAGAAAGTTGCTGTTAGCTTAAACCAAAGTTCTTATTCACTAGCAAAGGATGTTCTTCTAACCCTTCTCTCATGATTTTTTCACCAAAGTTCATAATTAGGGGAATGGCCAAGATATGCGTGGGTTAGACTTAGACCTATCAGTGCATAACGAACTAAAAGATAGCACAAGCCTGAAGAAGATATTCTAGGGCTCAATGCAAATTTCAAAGTGGTCCTTAGATGACTTACGACTAACATGTCGAGGCCTACAACTTCTCCTCTTTCCACGCCTTCGAACTAATAACAAAGACAAAAACCAATCAAGGACTGCAAATGACATTAATTGCTTTGAGCTACTGGAGAAGAAGGATGAAATTATTACTGGCAGCTACTTCAGTGATTATTACTGCAGGATCAGGCTGGTTAAAATCTGGTTCCTCCATATTGGCCCTCCATAAAGCAATATTTGTACGAGGTTCAGCATCCTATTGACCAAAAAAAAAGTGTACACGATAAGTTTGATGTTCAAAGCAAAACTTTAATGAGACCATCACCGGCGTAATAATGCTGAAATTTACAATGCCCATTTGGCAAGAAGTGCATACACAGTTAACTGCATGAAGTCTACTAGTACTGCAAGTTTGTAATCTTAAAAATTGACAATACTCTTAAGATGCTGGAAGCAAAGAGCTGTTTCGGTTAGCACTATATCTGCCAATAAAAGGCTTATAAACCGTAACAAAATTAGCTTCTAGATAAGCCGTTTTTTTAAGTTGATTTCCAAACATGCGACACATGGGCGTTGATACAATCAAGTGGCCTACATTGATTGAACAAAACAGATTTCATCAAGAGTTGATCATACCTCTGGAAAATGAGAACTATAAAAACAAATCTTTCATATTCAATTTCAAAGAGATAGCTAGCGAAAAACATCACATCATAGCCTGTAGGAAAATGTAGGTATCTGGGGAAATCATCAAAAATCATTTGATGAAAAATACCTGTATAGTTGAATAAATGGCAAGCTCCAACTTGAAAGGCTTTCTGAGATTACGAGTACCGCATGGAAGAACAACCACCCACCTGTATCAGATTGTTTAAATGAGGGATCAGGATTTCCATATGAATTCATTGAGAATCAGAAGATAGAAAGATGCAAACATGACCGCATAGATTGATTAAAGAAAAATCAGAACCATCCCATTCCAAGACAGATAAAAAAGTATGGAGCAATTTTAAATAACTCAATCCCAAGAGTAGCCTTTACTGAGCAAGCAGAAAAGAAGTAGTATGGTTTTTGGACTCACACTTTTCTTGAAAGGAGCTGTGGGGCTAGCAATTCAAGAAATCCTGGCCCATAAAGCTCTCGTAACCAGCCAGAGTATAAGCAGGTGTGATTCTACAGGAATCAAAATTGAAATTATAGCATTAGTTACATGAAATTCTTATCATTTTTCACGAAAGGTAAACAATGCATTTGAGGTCTGTATGGCAAGAAATTAGAGAACCAATACCTCAATTGCACGAACTACATTGCTGTAGCCTTTTGCCCTAGCAATTTCTAGTGGGGTTTGACAATCATCATTGACCATTAGAGCATTTGCTGAGAATCAAGAGAGAACAAATTATTAAGTCCATATTGTAAAATCATATAACTAATAAGTCACCCCAGCTTCCAACTGGATAGAGCATAGTGCGCAAATGCCATATTGCCATATATATTTAGTTCAGATATGAATCTTAAAACGGTACGAACGAATATTCTAGAATTTGTGTCTCCTTAAATAGTGTGTTAGTTAAAAAGAAATCCTCACATTCAATCTGTAAATCATGGAAATGATATACTGAGAAAAAAGAAAGATACCTCCATGTGAAAGAAGCAACTTCACAGTATTTTCCAGGCCACGTTTTGCTGCATGATGTAAAGGTGTCCCTCCATTACGACCTACATGTATTATCATCAAGAAAAGAAAATCAGTTGAATATGCAGGCACTTTGTCAAACAAAATAAGCATGCAACTTCAATATGCAAAGATACCCAGTGTTGAACATCCTACCATTACAGAGGACGATTCTGAACGATTCAAAGACAAGAATGAAACAGAAATACAAACAGTTCATGACTCCATACCGCAAAATAATGTGCATAATTTTTCATTATACATGCTTGATGAAGTACAAGAATTTAAAAGCAAGCACAAACAGACGACAATATACCTCAGTATCTCACCAGTCACCACTCTTCATATCACATAGTAGTACGGCAAATAATATTCACAAAATGTGCAAGAATAATCTGTACAAGATCTGTTCTGAAGTTTACATAGACACTCACGAGGAAGAAGTGCAGTCTACTAGTATATCAAGCTGCTATTTTGCTACTAACAATCGAATCAGTCAACTTGAATAATTTTTTACACCAACAAATCACCAACTATGCAACCAATTTCGTCCGGAAAGGGGTTGTAATCAACAAACATATCAAATAAATGCGTAGATAATGAATAGCCATAACAGACACAAATGGCAACAAGAATGCAAATTCACGGTACCTGGGCGATATGCATTGACATTGGCACCCAACTCTATTAGAGTTTTAGCAACATCAAAAAGCTGTGGATTCAGACAAGCAAGTGCTAATGGAGTCTTCCCTTCTCTATCCACATACTGCATCACAATCATCAGTTTAAACAAGTTAACTTCCAATAATTAATCGGTATTGGCCATACCAACCCACAACATTTGATTGAACAATGCTTCAGTCAAACCCTATGATTTTATCAACCAATATACAGAATTAACCAGATTACATCAATGATCTTTAATTTCTAAAAGCACCTAATTACTCAAATTACAAAATTACTGATTCAGCTCCAAACCAGAGAATTTAAAAACCCTAAAATGTCCTTAATTTCACCCCCAAAAGCTAAAATTTGTAACAAAACTAAGATTTTTTTGGAAAATTGAATAATGAATTGAAAATTACCTCAAGTCCAGCACCTTCTCCGTGAAGAGCTTTGATGCTGTCGATGTTTCCATAAGCGACCTGCTGGTACAGCACTTCAGCCTTTGATTGTTGTTGCCCCATTTTTTATTATTTGATAATTTACAATTACAATTATATTATAAAAAATGATGATAAATTGATCAACAATTCAAATTTTCTGGGTAGAGAAAAGGAGGAAATATAAACCCTTATAAAAAAATATCTTGAAAGAAAAAAGGGATTTTAAGAAATGAATTAATCCTGAATTTCAGATATTTCTAAGATTGTGGGGTTTTATTGTTTTTCATGTGTTACCGCTTGCGTGTATGAAATGTTCATAGATGAAGATGATGACGTGTTATATTAAATGATGAAAATAAAATGACACTTAATTCCGTGTATTATTATTTCTTGGTGGTTAAGGAATTCTTTGACAATTGAAGCTTCCTACTAAAATCGCACTCCTTAGTCCTTACTCTACAAATTTATTTATTGGAAAATAATATACAGTCCTAAGTGATACGGAGTAACTATGAGAAAGGTACTCGTAACCAAAAGTCAAGACGCTTTTCTTCTCTAAAAGATTATCTAGTGATACTACAAACTATTACAAATGGGTCAAATCGGATCCATTTCAGGTCATTCGGGTTCGGTTCAGGTCGGGTTCGTATTTCTCTCAGTAACTTCAGGTCCAGTTCGAGTCGGGTTATCAGATCGGGTCAGGGATTGCCAGCCCTAGGTACACCGTACACTTGTTAGAAAATTCGATACAACAAATCACTTACCCTTCTTAACTCATTTTTCACACAAGACAAAGAAATAAGTGAAAAGTAGTAAAATGTGGAAGCCAGAATTCCGCCAAAGTAAACAATTAGTAACCCATCAATTCATAATTTATTGTGATTAAGCATTGAGTTAGGGGACAGATGCAAGTTCTGTTGGCGCCAATGAATGCCGCAATAGAAACTTGCTAACAGCCAACTACCAACCATACTGCCATTAGAGAGTAGCCTACAACACATTGAATCATTGTTGGTTGATGACTTGATGACTATAAGTTAGTTGATCGCTGGTTACGAGTTGGTGAAACAGACTTTGAAGTAGCAGACTAGCAGTATGTGAAGGTAGTAACATTGGTATACCTTCCCTAACAGCCCAAAATGTACAAAACTGTTGTTCAGCAAATACTTGGAGGTTAAATTGACTACAAACACTTGAACAATGCAATATTAACGAATTATCAGAACTTGGCAGCAAATGAAAGGACCGATTTCTACACAGCATTCAGGCTTCAGAAATCTTTTGCATCTCATTGAGTTCGAGTTCGAAATTAAGAACGGCTGTGTCCTCTTTCGAATTACAGTTGCTGGAAGAAGAGAAAACACCCAAGTAAAAAAAAAGTCGATGTTTAGTTTTGTTATTGTACAGGAAACGGGATAAGTATAATGATAAGATCATAAGAGTTCACCTGTTTTCCACAAGTCCATGATCCTTCATTGACTGGAACCTATAGATAACTCTACCCATTATATCCATGACGGGAACTGGACCAAACATACGGCTATCCTTGGCTTCCTGCAAAGAAATAGAGCATAGCAACGTAAGAAGTTAATAACACTACTACGCATTAGTCATTACACTGAAGCAAGAAAGACTACATTTTTGTCAGGAGAATCAAAGAAGACTGAGCCAGTGAGGGGAGGAAAGGAACGCTCGTGACTGTTCATTAGGGGCATGCTTAAGAAGCATTGTTCCCTCAAATATCATGTGTAACTTGCAGGACCAAATACTAGCATGAAAATAACAGGAAAATGTAATCAGTTCTTTATATGTTAAATTTTCATAGACATTCAGAAAGTCACAACTTGGTACCATTCATCAAATTTGGTAAAACACAAGCACAACTTTTAGCTTTATGTGCAATAAATGCTTTCAGGAAACACACACATGAGGAAATAGCACCGTGAACTGGAAACGATTTCAGCCAGGCACAAAAACTGTCAACGAGTATGCAAAACACAACTATCCCCATTTTTTGAAAACCGCAGGATTTCGTAGCTTTTTTCTTTTCAAGGCTTTCAGATATGTTCAATAAACTGCTACTTCCTGAGGTCCATCTTTTAAGTATGATATAGCTGAAAAGCCAACTGCACAGATACTAAGGTAGCTCCAAGGGATAGATAAGCTGTAAATTTTGTCTTAAAAATGAAAACATACCTTTGCCTTCAATTCTTGGTTGTCTGAAAGAACCCAACACTGATCATCTTCAACGACAAAAGGCTCATCTTTCTCATCAGTGGACACCATTTCTTGACCTCCTACAGCAGCTAACCTCCTTACCAGAAACTTATCTGAATCTAAGGGGTTCTTTAAGAGGACCACATCACCAACAGAAACCTGTTTATAATTTATTCTGTACCTGATATTCGTTTGACAGAATTAGCTTTTAGCAAAGGATTTATACTTCTGAATAATTGAATATCTCAAAGCAATTAGTCCTCACACAAATCAATTTTAAGCATAAACTAAGTTGTAAAAACAAGTCCAATTAAAATGATACGAAGTATGTTGTCTTTCTTCTTACACTTCTCTTTTTTCTTTAAGTAAACAAAAACTGTCCATCAAAAACTGTTTTAAACAAGTTGAAAATGGATTTGATTATAATGTTTCACCAAATTGTCATTTATCTCTTGTTCTGCCTTCTGGTCAAAGGCCTAATGAAATAGCCTCTTTGCAATTGTGAAGGAAAGGATGTATACATACCCCTCCAATCCGTCACTACACTAAGGTAGTAGGACTGTAGGAGGTATCAAATGGTATGTAAACACATGTAAAGACCATGGTTTCTCACTTTCTCTTATTCTTACTTTTTTATCAAGCCAGACTAAAACCTGCATTTATGAAGGAGAATGCTCTCACCCACTCACATTTCTCATAAGAATACTTCCCCAGGGATCATTATCAAAACAATTGCAAAGATACCACCACACTCAACCAAATGACCAATCATCTTGGTAATAGGAGCAGTGAATAAAGTGATATATGGGTGAAGCAATCTACAGAATGAAGATACATGGAGTTGGAATATGTGCATCAATTCAAGAGGATTATAATAGTATCACTGCTACTACTCCGCCTGCTACTAAGTATAAGTCACTAAAAAAAGTTTGAAAACATCACTCAATTCATTTCTATGCACGAACACGAAGTATTCATTTTTAAAAAAAAGTTCCTTAATTGATGGAAAAAATCTTTTAATGGCATCCACTAAGGCACTAAGAATCAACACAAAGCCGATCACAGAGGAAACTGAGATACATCAGCAATTAACATAGAATTTAGAAGAAGAATTACTCATGATCTAGGCAGGGCAAGTTACGTATCAGAAGAGTCTCAACTTTCCCAGGAATAGTTGGTGCCATCTCTTGACCCTCATTTCTGTAAAGATAAGTCATTTTCCCCTTGATAAAATGTTTCCAGAAGGTAACCAAAGTATCCCCATCTGCGATTTCACCAGCAAGGCGTTTCTACATCATTATAGGATAATATCAGAACATCTTGCATTTAAAAGATGAATATAATACACGAATCATCTCAATATTCTAGTCATTGCATTGCAAGAATGGAAAAAGATTCTGGTGCCTACAAAACCATTGAGAATAGAATGGAAAGAATCCACAAGTTCATTGATATCTGCCAAAATTGATAGTATTCAAACATGCAAATAATATAATGGACGCTCTTATATACCAAATTTCTTAAATGTTGACCACAGAATAACATGCAATATCCAACGACCAACCAAAGGCTTTATATACTAATAATACCATATATTAAAACTACCAAATACCCCTTCCTTTTCTTAAAGTTTACCCCATACCCCATCTTTCACTTTATTAGGCTTGGGCAAAGTTTTGCATATGCGATGGTAAAGTTGAGTACAAGAGGAGAGAGATTGAGAGAGCAAGTGGGTAAAGATATCAAAAGAGGTATGAGGGAAAATTCCAAAATAAGTATATGGGGCAATCTTTAAGAGACGAGAGACGATTAATTTCAGTGTTAACCAAGCTACATTTTCAATTCCTAAGTAAAAGAGTTGACTTCTTTTACACATGGAAGCTTCTAAACGTTGTCTACCACCATATGGGAGATTTGAACCTTCTCCGAAAGACTCCCAAGTCCCAACCCATAAAATTTCAATCTACAAAATCTAGCAGGGGAACAACTGAACAACAATCAACCGGATTCACCTTCACGGGCTTCACCATTTGACCTAGATTTCCAAGAAAAATGACTCATGAGTATGACTTGAGCACACTTTGACACGGAAAAAGGTATCTAATTAGATCTCAACAAGTTATTTACTCTCACTAAGATGACTTAATAACCATCGGTTCAGACATCTTATCAACGCAAACCTCAAAACTGAACAAGAGTCAGAGAACCAAAATGCACAAAAAGGAGAAACGCAAAGTTTTACTACAGAGACTGTAAAGTTAAGTGTCAGTTAAAATCATGAAAGAGAGAGCAAGATCAAGCTTTTAAGAATGCAGGCAAATAGTATGTTTCATATTTCAGGAAACCAATATTAGAGCTCCTGGTTCATCCAGAAAGAATATTCAGGCAGAAAGTCGAAGAATTTCAACTTTTATCAATTGTACGTTGTTCTATTGGCAGTGATTTTGGTTTTCTCCCTGGAGTACTAGAGTTTGTTATCTTGCATTAGGCTCATTATTGTTCCTAGAGACAAAGAGGGTAAGCTCAACACGTTCTCTTCATTCCCTGAATTCTTGAACCCTTGATAGATACACAAGATCCCCTCTTTCTTGGTTGCTAGAGAGAACAACAACTTTTGTTTACCTAAGCTTCCTAAGTGAAGTATCCGGTAAATTTGTGTAATAAACTAAATTTAAGAAGAATTGCAATGTTCCGCCACTCCTATCTTTGTAGATAACTAAACTCACCTTGAGCAAATTACAAACTCATCAATGCATCACCATGACGGCCTCTTTTCAACTTCATTGAAGAATATTAAAAATCTTCCATTTTTGTGCACAAACACCGGGATAAAATTGTCATCGGGCCTCTAAATAACTTTCAATTGCCAAGAACATTGATCTCACATTGATTTACTTGGACTTGTAAGCTAACAAGCTTGTTTGTATATCCTTGCTATGAATGAATCGCCAATAACGATCTTATCTTACTTTCATTAATTCCACTTTCTCTTCCTTGTTTTTTATTTTAAACTTCCCGCTCCTTTCTGGTTTGATTGGTGACAATGACGATCTCCTACGACGATTCATGTTAGCCGACCCCAAAACATTTTGGGACTAAGGGCATGCTTGGATTGAGGGTAATGTATTAAAGGGGTAATAATAGTCAAACTAAGGTAATTGAAGGTGATGATGAGGGGATGAAGTGGTGGCAAAGGGAACAAGCTAGTGTTGGCAAGAAGAAAATAAAAGGGAAGGGGGAACAAATACCCTCATCATGGGGGGAATAGTTACCCACCATCCCACTAGGGTGATTATTACCCTCATTTAGGGGTAATTACTTCCCCCCTTCCTCCCTTCTCCTCACAACACCACCACTACCACAACTTCTCATCACAATACCACCACACCACCCTCCTTGCAACCACCTCAATTCACCTTCATTGTCCTTTTATCATGGTGGTTTGACTTTTATTACCCCATAATCCATTACACCCAATCCAATCGTGCCCTAAGGCTTTGTTGTTGTTGTTGAATGAATTGCCAAGCAAGTTAGTTTCACTTGGTCATAACTATCTATTTGCTACTTAGCTATCTTACTCAGACTCTTCGTTTCACTTCAAATATAGTGTCGGACACTTATGAAATGGGTTTTTAGACATTGGAGGCTTACTCAGACTCTTCGTGTCACTTCAAGTATAGTGTCAGACACTCTTCCGAAATGGGTTTTTAGACATTGGAGGCTTGACGCTTCATTTCGGACCAAGAACATTGCTCCACAAACACATCCAAAACCCAATACAATTACAGTTTTGTAAACAAAATTCTCCAAAATCCGATAAATATTTTAAAAGGAAGGCCGCAGGCCGCGCAGCATTACAATTTACAAAAGTAACAGTCGACATATCAAACATAATTTCCTTCATCCGTACAGCAAAACCCTAAACAACAAAAACCTTCATTTGTAATAAGAGAACAGCTTTCGACATTTTGAGATTGAAAAGATCAAAAGCGCACACACACAAACAATTGGGGTTTAACCCACAAACTAAAATGTGATTGCAGTAATAACGATGGAATTAAAAATGAAAAGAATCTCAAAAAATAACAAATACCCAGAAGAATAAATGAGTAATCAAAGACAAAATATACAATTACAGTTCAGAAATTCAAAAGCAGTGAGAGGAAGAGAGAGACCTGGGTGGAGAGAGCAGCAGCGTAAACAAGCTTGGTTCGAGCATAAATGTATTTTGTGGGGACGAACAAACGATCCCACCTCATCATCAAGCTTTACTTTTGATATTCCCCTTCGATTAATTCGATAGAAGAAGGAAGGAAATTGGAGAGAAGGAGAGAGAAACAAAACCCAGATTAAAATGTTGTATGCGCGCAGGGCGGTTGATTTGCAGGTCCAACCTGTTACAGTGTTAGCTGGGCCGCCTGGGCGTGAATACGGCCGGTAAAAGACTCAAATTCACCCGATCCAATGGACATCCAATGAAAATTGGAGTGACCCGAAAAAATAAAAAGATTAATGCATTCAATCTATACAAGCACGATAATCTTGCACAGAAGTCAGAACATTATTCGATTTGACCTGATTGACATCGATTTATAACCGGCAAATGATACAATTTGATAGTCCTAATTAGTGTAACACATGTTCAAAATTGGACCAAATCGGAACTAGTTGCACCGACTAGGTTTAGGACTTATGAAGATATTGGGAGTTAGGCTATTCATGATCCGTTTGGCTCAACTTATTTAGTTTGAATTCAATATTATCTGATTGTATCCAAACTTACTCTTACTATATCATGACTTATTTGTGAGAATTCTGGGATTTATTTCACAAAGGGCCTTCCACACAATTATTCTTGGATTTCAAATTCAGTCTTAGCGTACGACCTCCCCTGCTAGAACTGCGGTCCTGCGGAGGTATGAATGTGTGGTAGAGATAGAATCTCTTAGGATATTTTATGTATAATAAACTTCTAGTCACATTAAGTTTATTAATACAATTATTATGACTAATTTTGTAACCTACTATATATTTAACCAATGATGACACTCCAAATCGCGGAGCTAATTTCACCGTATGTAACAATTACTTTGTTTTTCTCATTGTTCTCCTCCACATTGTGGGTATGGATTATCCCAACAAGTCAAAAACATTATTGTAGGATTGGGGATTGAAAGTAAGATTTTCTCATTCACTGTAAGTCGATAATGCAACAAAGATGGATAAAATGATACTTCGTATCTTACTTGAAACAAAGAGTACTAAAGTATTTGGTACGCATTTTCATGTTCGTTGTTGCACGTGCTTATATCTTTATTCTAATTGTTAAAGATGGTTATCCTCGTGCGGAGGGGCTCCTAAGTTTCTTTTCTTTACCTTTCAAAAAAAAAAATATCTTATAGATGGCTTTAAAGTCATTTGTGTTTCCAAATTTGGAGAGGCTGTGGAATATATTGATGACCTCTCAAAATACCTACAATGTTAACTTAAGCTTGTTGTCAAGTTGAACAATAACTTCACAGAGGTCACATATGTGACCCCTTGGTCATTTGGTTTCCTTGAGGTAATGACTAGTGGGGGAATGTGCAAAGATGTATTAGATGCTTTTAATTATTTTTGGATTGGAAAACCGAATACAAAATCTGTTATTGGCGGTTAGTCATGGTGTTAATTATTTTGCCAATTTTTTTTGATTAATTAATTGTTTCTTAATTTATGCTCATTATTTGATAATAGTATTTAAAAGTAAATGCTAATCGCCTTATTTTACTTCCTCGTCTTGTTTTACTTGTTTTATTTAACTAATTTTGTGAGAGTTTCTTAGTTAACATAGGGGGAAAAAATGAGACAAATGGAGTAACGATAATGTCAATTAATAATATAAAAGATGAACAATTTTTATGATTATCGATATTGTGTGTTAATGATAAATTCTAGGGATGGTTAAAATTATTAATTGTGTAGGTGAGAGAATTTGATGTAGGATTTATGTAAAAAGTAGGTGAGAGAGTATGGTGACCTTGTGCAAAGTTGTGGGAAAAAAAAATAAGGGTTTAAAGTAAGAGTTGAGTTTAGATAGTGGAAGGTGAGGTGGAAAAAGATTGAAAGATGAGAGAGAAATTGTTTTACAGCACATGGTCTAAATTTAGAAAAATCTAAATGTAGAATGTATTATACAAAAATCTAGTGTAAAGTGTGTAGAAAAATCTAGCTAAAGTGATGTCTAGAATTTACTTAAGAAATATCTAGTTAAGAAAAATCTAGATAAATGAAAAGTATAGAAAAATCTAGGTACTAGTATACAACCTCTATAAATATGTTGTATGTGCATATGTTGAGGGTGAGCCAATCAAGAGAGCTCAACACAATTTCCTTGCATTAAAGTATAGTTGATGTAAATGAATATCGGTAGCCCTTGGTTTTCTTGGACCATACAACCTACCTGTGTGACCCTAAAAGATGGTCGTGGGCCGAGTCAGGCCGGGCTTCGGGTTGTGGGCCTAAACGGGCCAGGCCAAAGTCGGACTGCAAAATTTTAAAACAGGCCCCAGGTCCACGGGCTTTCGTGCCGGGTCGGGCCGATCCTTCGTGCCTAAGCCTAATTTTCCTAAATTTATTGTGCTTTGTCGTGCCGTGCCTTGTCGTGCCTTTTCCAAAAAAAAATCGGCCCACGACCCACAATTTCGTGCTCGTGCCGGACACGGCTTTTTTCGTACAACGGGTAGGTTGCATAAAACCAACGGTTTATGTGATTTTTATAAGTGTTTTTTGGATGTAATTGATGAGTGGAGAAGTAAGGAGAACACGGGAGATTATAATTCTTCTACTGGTAATAAGTATTATACATGTTCGGATAACATGTTATGTTTGCATGCCCGGGATGTGTACACTATTGCAATATATTTGATATTTGAGCAACAAATCATCAAAGCTGTTGGTTTGAGGAGTGAACAGATTCGTTTTGAGTATCCAGTTTCTGAGTATATTGTTGGGCATCCTACAAAGGATTTCATTAGACAAAATGTCAGATTTATGAGTTAGAGAGGGTTGTTGATTGTACTTGCAAGTCATTCGGAGAAATAGGCATTCTTTGTTCTCATATCTTCGAGTTTTTATTGTCCATAATGTTAAAAGGCTTCCCAATCGATACATTATGAAGAGATAGACAAAAGAGGCTATGAATACAATTGTTGAGGAGGGAGAAGATAGAGATAATGAAGTAAGTGTTGTTTCTGCATCGGTGTGGAGGATGCAAACCACAAGGAGTTGCTTTAAAGTTATAAATGAAGCTCAACATTGTCCGGCTGCAAGGAAGATTATTGATACGGGTGTGCTGGATATGTCAACTAAAGTTAAGGAGTACTTTGGTGGAGTTGGAGGGGCCGATGATTCATCAAACAATTTTGTGCGTAATGAAACTTTACTTGATGCTTTTGAGCCTTCAACAGATTCAGTTTTGTTTATTCTATTTTTCCATGGCATTTCAAGCAACACCTTTTCATATTGTGAAATTTGTGCCTTCCTCAATGGATGTCCCTCTTGTGCTGCAAATATTGTCCATGCTTCAAATTGAAAGGATCTGAAGGCAAAAGAACAATATGACTTAGTAAAAGAACAAACAATAACAAAGAAAAGAACAAAAGTT
The DNA here is from genome assembly GCF_020520425.1 of Spinacia oleracea. Lineage (NCBI taxonomy): Eukaryota > Viridiplantae > Streptophyta > Magnoliopsida > Caryophyllales > Amaranthaceae > Spinacia > Spinacia oleracea. Next base: position 10,473,768 of record NC_079489.1, on the reverse strand, counting down.
TAAAAGTACAAAATAAAATATATTAGACGAATTTCTGTAAATAGACTTACAGTTCTTTCTGCAAATATCTTATATTTATCATCGTATGTTATTTCTTCAGGTAAAGTGAGATTGTCAATTATCTCCACCTTCTTTGCCTTCTGGTTGATGACAATCAAATAAAAATGATCACCAGACCACACCGAAAAGAACAACTACAGGCAGAGAAAAGAACATTAGACAAAGGAAAACGAACATATGTAAATAAAGAAAAGAACAATTTTATAATTTTACCAGATGGTATCCCTTTAAAGACTTAACACCAGCGGTTACAAACTCATGCCTTACACTTGCAATTAAATTTTCCAACCGTTTCTCCTCGGTTGCTTGGCTATCCTGTGATCCACCATACGGGATCATTTTGGCAGAGCATATTCTTCACAGGAAAAAAAATTGTAAATATATACAATATAATAAAAATAACTGAACAAATATGAAAAATAATTTTTTTGTGCTCTTAAAACTTACGAAAGGAATTGTCGAGAAATAGAATTTCAAGTTACTCTTGACACATTGATCTGGATCATCATTCAGTATTCTTGCAAAAGTAGGTGAGAGAGTATGGTGACCTTGTCAAAGTTGTGGAAAAAAATAAGGGTTTAAAGTAAGAGTTGAGTCAAGTTAGTGGAAGATGAGATGGAAGAAGATTGAAAGATGAGAGAGAAATTGTTTTACAGCACATGGTCTAAAGGAAGGACAGTAAAATTTTATGATTGTACAAAGAAGCTCTCAATATCGATCTTTTACTTTTGGGTTAAGGTTGGATGTAGCTACTATACTAGATGCAATTCTACTTACATTATGTTTGACAGAACCTTTAAATATTGTCATGCAATGAATCATTATTTTAGGGAGATTGACAGTGATTCTAAGTACGTCTTAACTTAATTATTAGAAAGAGAACTCCGTAATTTTTTTTCTTTGACGGTGTTTTAATTTGCCTTGAGAAGTAATTACATTACAACCATTTCTTCATAGAGCAACTTGTGTTTTCCTAATTCACAACAAGGGATTCTAGCTAGAAAGCCTTAAGATAAGTAAGTGTTACGGAGTAGTTAGCATGTTCTAATTTGTGTTGATTTAAAATTGTAGTTTGATTTTAAGGAATTCTTGCTAGCTACAGTACATTAGCATATCAGGTAAGACATGGAGTATTCCCCTAATAAATATATAGGTCAGCAATTGCTTCTTTAATTAATCTCAGTATCAAATTAAACCTAGGAAAATTTGTAATTATTAATTCAATATTCGCCCGATTTTCTTTAGTTAAGCCTATCTATGCGATATTTCTAAATAATCCAACCTTTATGACCCAACTACTATTATTAAGCCTAACAAGTTACAAACCTGCTATGGGCGGTATTCACCCTTACGTGGCATATAAAAATTATAATTTTCCCCCCTTGTTTTATTTAATTGCTATTTTAATTTTCGTTCGTCTCTCCTTTGCGATTTTCTGCTTCATCTCTGCACTCCTCTGCGATTTTCTGCTTCATCTCTGCACTCCTCTCCATTATTTCTCTTCTACCTCTTCTCCACCATTGTCGATCCCTCATACCTGTCCATTCGAAGTTCATCAAAAATAATCAACAATTGTTATGGCTGCCTGGCTAGGGTAAAGCAATTGCCTGTTGGATCTGGATCTTCTTCAAATTCAAGGTTTTTTTTTCTTTCTAAATTTTCAACAAGAACACAATAACCAATATCCCACAACAAAAAAAAAAAACTATATTATTGCAACAGCTCGGGTTTTTACGAACTGACCATCAAGGAAGCCCAAAATTCAAAATTTACCAAAAAAGGAAAAAAAAACGCTAAGGTTCGTAAATTCACCTTCAATTGTACGATTTTCGAGACGAAATTTGAATGCGCGTGGATGAAGTCACCTATTTCCACAAGAAATTCGCTGATGATGTCATGAACCAGTACAATTGTGGTTGAAGCAGCAGTAATGGAGGAGAGAGGAATTGAAACACGGTACAGAGAAGAGAAGGGTTAAGGGTTTTTTAATTTGAAAAAATAAATAAATCCTTGTTTAGGTGGCAAGTGATGATGACGTGTCCAATATTTTAGGAGGAAAACCAACTTTAGGTTGTCAAGATTTTTAATGTTGACTTTGTAGCAGGTAGCTGGTCATCATAGTAGTTGGGTCATAAAGGTTGGATTATTTAGAAATATCGCATAGGTAGACTTAATTAAAGAAAATCGGGCAAAGGTTGGATTAATAATTACAAATTTTCCTTGACTTTGTAGCAGATAACCGGTCATTCAGGCTTAATAATAGTAGTTGGGTCATAAAGGTTGGATTATTTAGAAATATCGCATAGGTAGGCTTAATTAAAGAAAACCGGACAAAGGTTGGATTAATATTTACAAATTTTCCTTAAACCTATTAGGACTTAAGTAATTGTTTTGCCAACTCTAAATTTTCTATCATTATCAAATTAAAATTAGGCAAATTTGCCAAAAAGGACCTTTTATAACACAAATTTTGCGAGAAATGACCTTATATAATTTTTTTTGTGAAAACACACCTTAAAGTAATTTTTTTTGCGAGAAAGGACCTAAGGAAATTTTCCGGCATTGACTGAGCTTTTCCGGCCATTGACTTGCACGTGAGCAGCACGCGTGGCTTACGTTGGCTAAAGACATTGATTTTCCCGAGTCTTGACTTTTCAAACTTGATTTTATTTCGACTTTTTTTTTCAACTTTAGGTTTTAAATCTTAGAATTTTGGAGGAAAATTGGGTGTAATTAGCAAAATAAAGCCACACGTGCTTCTCACGTGCAAGTCAATGGCCGGAAAAGCTCAGTCAATGCCGAAAATTTACTTTTGGTTGTCTTTCGCAAAAAAAAAGTACATTAAGGTGTGATTTCACCAAAAAAAAATTATATAAGGTCCTTTCTCGCAAAAAAATTTACATTAAGGTGTGATTTCACAAAAAAAATTATATAAGGTCCTTTCTCGCAAAATTTGGGTTATAAAAGGTCCTTTTTAACAAATTTGCCTTAAAATTACTATCCAGTTGCACTCGTTTAATTAATTTGGCACCAATTTTCACATATCTGCGCAGTTGCACTCGTTTAATTAGTTTGGCACCAATTTTCACATATCTGCGCTAGCATCTTCGAAAAATATAGACACTATTAAGTATTGGTTATGGTGGAAATCCGATGGGAAGCAAGATCTAATACCAAAGTCACGAGTTATTGAGTTAACGTTTGACTCAAAATTAAACCATGCATGTAAAAGTAACTAGGGAAGTGATAAATCCAAGGAAATTTTTACTTCTCCCAAGGAAATCCATATTTTTTCAAAGATGATTTCCTTGGAAGAAGTGAATTATTCCTTGGATTTATCATTTCCCAAGTAACTAATATTTGTCTAATTTTCACCTGCAATGAAACTTCATTATTTTAGTCACAATCCTCGACTCCTCGATGTTTTGGTAACACTCCCCGTATTGAAAATTTCCATTTTTTTGGGTGTGAAAGAGCCACAAAGGAAAATAAATTACAAATGGAAATGAGGAGAATCGAACCTGAGACCCAATTTTTGTACACAAACCCTCACTCTTAATCACTAGGTCAAGATAGAGCTGCCAAAAGCTGATCCGACCCGAGAAATCGACCTGAACCGACCTGTAATTTTAAGGACCCGCACTCGATCCGAGACCTGAAATGTATTTAAAATAGGAAACCTGTAACCCGACCGTATCCAACCCGTTAAAACCGATGACCGATTTCGACCCGTTAATGCATGACCCGGACCCGAACCTGGCACCCAACCGAAACATAACTGGTAACAGAAATGAGTCAATCGATCCGACCAAAAAATGACCCGAACCCGATTCAACACCCGACCCGATGTCAACCCGGAATCGATTATAATCCAATGAAACATGTTATTGACCCAACTCGTGACAACGAGTTACCTGATTTTACGTGACCTGTTGACAACCCGATTTGTCATTGACGACCTAACTAAATAATAACTTAAATCAAGTTAATATTATTTTTCATAATTACCTAACCTAGAACAAGTAAAAAACGTTAAACCAAATTTATAAAAGTTAATTAAAGGTTAAAAGTTGACTAGACCCGACAGTTATCAGACTCGGTTAACTCGTATCCGATAGGGAACTCGACCTGAATTTTAACCGACCCAATAATTATCCGATCCTAACTTGACAGCTACAAGTCTGACTCAAACCCGACTCGTTAAGACCCGAACCCGAAATTGTACCCGAATAGAAAATGACCCGACCAAACCCGACCCGAGTCTATACCGAAATGAAAAAATAACCCGACATGACTCGACAAATAATCAACCTGACCGAACCCAGCCTGAACCCGACCTGCACCCGGGTGATAAAAGACCTGATACGACCCGACCTGATCATGGCCCGAGACCCGAGATGACCAGACCCGGACACGACTCGAGTAACCGTTTTGACAGCTCTAGGTGAAGACATTGAAAATTCTGAATACTATAACAAGACATACAAAATAATGTTATACTTTGTAGGGTACTTCCTCTGTTTTCTTAGATGACACAATTGGATTTTGGCACTATTCATATAATCAACATTGACTATTAAACTGTGATTCACACTTAAGAAAAAATATAGTCATGTAAAATTTTATTCTAACCGCCTCCTTGTACTGATTTACGATATCAACTTTTTATAATTTTATCCCATTAGTAATTAACGAACATAATTAAAATATTACATTGATAAACGTGACAAAAAATGGTGGCAGTATAAAAAAGAACGGAGGAATATAAAAACAAGGCAAAACAAAGTAATTAATGGGTGCAAAATAGGTTAATTTTGATTAGTGTACATTCGAGTTTCGGATCCTAACAACAGTCACATTGACTCACACACAACTCACAAGAGAAGAAACAAAGAGCCAGCCAGCCATGGAAGCAGTCAAGCAGGTATATTCGAATCTCTAATCTCATCTCGCTATGTTTCATTTACTCTTCCAAATCATTCTCTCTCTTGCCTAATTGATTATTTTTAGGCCAAAATTCTTCAAAATTTTGTTCTTGATTCACCTTTACAACCCATGAGTTCCCCCATAATTGCAGCCATGTTGGTGTAGGAAAAATAACTGTTGATACCAGAAATAATAATAGATAAGGAGAGGATATTACTTGATTGTAGATCTCATAAGAATAGCGTTGCATCGTGGTATGGAGGCCACTGCCTTAGAAGCGAATTTCGCCACCCTACCGGTGCAGGCTTATAGTGACGAACGCCTCCCCAAGGTTAACGCAACACCTCTGAATCCTACACCCTGAACTCAAAGGTTGGAATTGCTCAAGAACTGCTCAGGTCTCTAATGGAGATATTAGGGTTTGTATTTAGGGTTTTTGTCTCTCCACAAATCTGAATATTATAATGTGACATCCCAGGAAAAGAATAATAGGGAGTATTTATATGTTTTACAAGAAAAGGAAACAAACCAAGGTGGGTTCAAGTCCTACCGGTCCACTAGGCCATTTAACCCGACCGGGCCCAAACTTGAAAAACTCCGAATGCATTATTATTTCCTACAATCCCCCACTAATGCATACGGACATGAGACCTAGAAACCTGAGCAGTAAATGAATAGCTTGGTACTTAAATGTTAGTATCCTAAAGGTTTGAACTAACACATAGTGGAGTGGGGTGTTCAACGATCTAGAGAGTGTCCAAAGGATTGAACTCCTAGATAATAGAAGGAACCCGACAACACATACCTTGCTATAGGAGCTTGAGCAATTCCGCGATATACATGATATTTCATTGAAGGCAAATTATACAGTCACTCAATGAAATCCATACACGACATGACAATCGTACACGAAAGACATGGTCTTTCGTACATGGCCCAGAATACCTTGGGATTCTAGTGAGCGCTCTAGTAAGACATATACACAGTCTTTCATAGAAGGAGGTCATCCCTTCACACTCACGTAGGTGTTCCGCACGAACATTAAGAACATTTAAGTTCATCCTTCCATCTATACAACTCACCGGTCATCTCACGACACCACTAACTCGAATGGCCTATGTCTGTGAGGCTAGTTATATAGATCTTCTCATGACACCATTAACTCTAATTAATGGCTTTGATCAATGAGGTTAAGCGAGAACAACCGTATCTACAAGTGCATCTCATGACATCACTTAGGCAAGTGACCTCGGTCTATGAGGCTAGATACAAGAAAACCAACCAGAACATCTCATGATATCACCAACATGATCAAGTGACCTCGGTCTATGAGGCAATCATAGATATCAATGTTCATACAAACCATCTCACGATCAGTCCAGCTGGAAAGCCAACAAGTCTATGAAGCTAACACATTAAACAATGTATCCACCAGAACTTCTCACGACGCCATCCAGCATGTCAAGAGCCTAGGTCTGTGAGGCTAAGCATATGTAGTACCTTAATCTCAACTCGTTATCATCCCCTGAGGATGGATCAACACATGGATTTTAAGACCCACTCTCCTCAGCGCGTAAAGCAAGAACCATGCTTCATTCTTTATATAAGGATCTGGATAAGTATTTTTCTCACATACTCCGATGGTGTATCTCTTTCACAAAAATGCTTCATTAGCTCATGTCTCACACACGAATGTGTCTCATATTTCCACCAAACACATAGATCTTGGTAAAATACACATATAAACTTGTGAATCAAAATGTAGAGAAGTGGAGATCGCATTACCCCCACAATTAACCATCTTCCATTAGATGATGTGTTCAATTATCTTCTTGACATATAAGATCCAATGCAATGAACTCAACTTCATAGTTGATCTATGTAGTGAAACACACTTCTGCTATGCATCTTCACAAAACGTTACACTACCACCTAGTGAAAAATAAATTCACTAGTAGTGTTGTGAGAGTACCAGCAAACACTGCAAAGCAACATCAAGTCAAGAGAAATTATCACCACAATAGACTTAACAACAAATTAGCATATTATTTTGAGATTACTTTCTCAATAATTATCAACAATAATATACTAGAACCATAATAAGTCTATACTCGTTGTCTAACATGATAATTAAGCTTATCAAATATATTACTCTACATAATGAGCATGAGATTTGTGTACCTTTACCCTTAATTGGCCCTATTATAAGAAACACAAATTTCTTAATGCATCTCAAACCTCCATCTTAGCTTAAGATAAGAAAACACTTAGTTTTATCAAAGTTGAGCCACGACTAACCTATTAGTCAGTCTCAAACGTTAATTCACCCCCACATTGCATAATAATTCACCAAGATATTATAATGCATAAAAGAGGGCACATAATAAACATATTATGTAGATTTAAAGTTTGACCATAAATAAAGTGAGAATGAATTTCCCTGACATCAAGCATGGTGGACATACTACCATTAATTCGCGTGCTCGCCAAAGTAGTAGATGATCATCCTCGTTTCTATTACTAGCTTCGCAAATAAGTATTCGCATAAATTGTAAGTACGCCCAACTTTAATGAACCTCCACAACCTTACTAATGACCAACTTTTATCGCATGAACTTATTGGAATGCTAAGGTCGTATATACGAACTTGATCATTCCCAACCAATGGTTTTAACTCATGCTTGTAAAGTGTCTCTTGCTTGTATTGACGTACAAATTCATCATGTGACATCCTACTCCACGGTTTGGGTGTGGCTTATCTTCCTTGTCGCGGCTCAACCGTGAAGTATACTGATCTTGTTCAAAATATAATTTGCTCCACCAACTGATTACCATTAGAACGACAAATGCAGGGAGTCCTTCACAAATATCTAATTGCTTATAGACCAAGAGCGTCCCGTTGTCCCACTAAACTGCTCCCCCTTTCAAATTGTTCAACTTCCAAAATTCAAACCCCCTGAATCTCCATCTGAAACAAATCTCCAGCAAAATCTATTGCTCCTTGTCCAACCCAATCATAATCGTCTAGCATATAATTTGCACGGCCTTTAACCCATTTCAGAATCAAAAAACAGTAAAACAACAAATATAGAACTGACAACAGGGCGATACTCAGCTTACAAATCTTTCCAGAACCCCAACTGAGTCAACTCGGGTAATATACCAAACCACACCTCCGTCATTTATAGGGCAAGGAGAGCTCGAAAGTAGGACCCACTCGCCGGTTTTCGGGTTTGACACGATACACGCATCTTCTTCTGTCTCAGGTATTGAAATAAATCGACAACTTGGGTCTCGGTAGAAAGCAACCAATCCTAATAAAAGTCAAAATACTCCTTTCATTCATTTTTAACAATGCATGCCAATACATATACTCTGTAATTGTTATTAAATATTAAGCATACCGATTCTTGGCATATTCAAATCCCAAATCAACGACTAATTCGATGACAAACAAAATACATTAAGCTTTTGCACCAAATTAATTAGTGTGAATCTTACCCTACCCCAAACAATTGAGTAATACGTCGTTTTCAATTGAAACCCGCAACAAGATCTTCCTCTCAATACAAATTGTATATCGGCACAATTTCACCCATCAACAGTAATAAAATTCGCTTCTAAATTGTAGGAAAAATAACTGTTGATACCAGAAATAATAATAGATAAGGAGAGGATATTACTTGATTGTAGATCTCATAAGAATAGAGTTGCATCGTGGTATGGAGGCCACTGCCTTAGAAGCGAATTTCGTCACCCTACCGGTGCAGGCTTATAGTGACGAACGCCCCCCAAGGTTAACGCAACACCTCTGAATCCTACACCCTGAACTCAAAGGTTGGAATTGCTCAAGAACTGCTCAGGTATCTAATGGAGATATTAGGGTTTGTATTTAGGGTTTTTGTCTCTCCACAAATCTGAATATTATAATGTGACATCCCAGGAAAAGAATAATAGGGAGTATTTATATGTTTTACAAGAAAAGGAAACAAACCAAGGTGGGTTCAAGTCCTACCGGTCCACTAGGCCATTTAACCCGACCGGGCCCAAACTTGAAAAACTCCGAATGCATTATTATTTCCTACAGTTGGTCCCAAAACACCGCAAAAATGATTGGATGTTCGCCACAGAATCTGGGCATCTACAGCTTTTGTTGGGTTCTCCTGGAATATCCAGGTTAATTTTGATTGGTAATGTTCCAAATAATGATATAAATGTTGGAAATTTGTATAAAAGATCCATAGAAATGTGCCCAATTTATAGGGAGAAATTAAAGAGAAGTTTGTACCCTTTGTTGATGGCTTTATTACCCAAGGAAATAGCTCAAATGGGCAATTTTGAAGTACCCTTTTTGAGTTATGAGGATAGTATGATTAGTAATTTAGTAGTGTTGTATTAGAAAGGTGCGTTGGGTCTTTCTGAGAAGGGAATTCTAGTTTTGAATGTAATTCCTTGGAGTAAGTCATTCCGTGGTACAATGATACATGAATTGAAAGAAGTTTTTGTGGATTTTGCATGAGATAGATTGTGGAAATGTAGAGAATTTGTTCTTATAGCATCAAACACATCTACTGCTTTAAATTTTGGTGAAACTGAAAATGCATTTCTGAGAAAGCTGAAGTCTGTTATTTCAGAATCATTTGTGGGTGCGATTAGGAAAATGTGAAGATTATAATAGATTGTTATTTTGTAGGATTCTAACTTCTGATACTGTCTCAAGGAGCTATGACTTGATTGAGAAACTCCAGTAGCTTTTGCCACGCTGCAATTCTTGGTACTTTTTTTGGGTAGTTTTGAAATCAGACTGTTATATGTATTCTATATTCAATTGTTGATATACTGAGTTGGGGTACATTGAGGATACAATATAGCAGACGTAGAGATCATGCAGCAGAATTGGGCTTGTTCCCCTGCCTCGTACTTCTAGAAATCAGGGATCTGCGGGGGATGTCAGTGGGGCGGGTTTCGCGGGAGACCCGCACCACATCCGCCCCAAGTAGGCGGGGATAGAGGTAGGTTTGACGGATGATGGGGCGGGGACGGGTATAAAAATTGTACCCGCCATGGGTGATGGGGCGGGTGTGGATTTTGTGTTGTCCCCGCCCCCGCCCCATCCCTGCCCGCCCCGCCCCATCCCAACTCACCCCGCTTCATATCCGCCATAGGTGATAGGGTGAGTTTGGATTTATTTGCATGTTTAGGTGATAATATGAATTTAGGTGAAATTTTTAAGTTTTGTTTGGATTTTTTTGTTATGACGAGTATTTTTTTCGATTATATAGGTTACTTTAGTCATAAGGAATTTTTTTTCTAAAGTTAACTTTCGTTACTCCGTATATATGAAAAATGTTTGCTAAATAAGAAAAATTAGGCGGGTATTAGCGAGTGTATGGGGCGGGGAAAGACGTGAATGGATACCCAGTTGGGTGGTGGGACGGGGGATGGATTTTAGTTTACACCCGTTGGGGCGGGTATGGGGATGAATTTTGCACCCGCCTTGGGTGATGGGGCGGGTATGGGGATGAATTTTGCACCCCGCCATGGGTGATGGGGCGGGTATGGGGATGAATTTTGCACCCGCCATGGGTGATGGGGCGGGGATGGGATGAAAATTTTAGGTGGGGATGGGGATGGAGGGACCTATATCCGCATCCGCACCGTCCCATTGACATTCCTAGATCTGCCTAAGTTTAAAGGATGGTGGAGTTGGTAGGTGATCAGGTTGTTGATAGCAGCAACAGCTCAAAAGTTAACCATCATTTTCATGTATTTTTTGTTTTGTCCATTGCGAATTGTCATTGTTTCCAATCATGGAACATATTTGTTTAATGTGTTTGAATAGATCGAGCACATCATATAAGAACGGGTGAGGATGATATAGGGTATCCAATTCTACGTCCGTCGTTGTTGTTAGATACTGGAATGAAGTTCACATCCGAAATTGAGGCATGTCACATTAATTAGATGACATGCGATATTTTAATGTGATTCCTATGGAACGTCTTACTAGCATCTGCATCAAATTTGCTAGGGAGCTGGAGAATTAATTCTCTGGAATTAAATCAGATGATGTGCTGAGAATTTCTCCAACACCCTAAAATTATTAGTTGTGAGCATTTGAAGGCCATACCAGAAAGAATAATTAAGTTGCCTATCATCTCTTTAATCCCTAATATGATCCTAAATGGTTGCAGTCTTCTCAACTCACTTCCCAATGCAATAAGGATACTCAACTCTCTCCAACGACTTAAAATAAAGCGTTGTTCAGAGCTTCTACGTACTCTACTCAAAAGATGTCAAAATCCGAAAACAGCATTTTTCGTTCAATCCTTTAACACATAGGCATACCACTGTTTTATCGGTTTTGAATCAAGTCTTATATGTGACCAGCCACACCATCAACTTGATGATGTGGCATGTTCACACTTATAATATGAAATTGAAGAAAATGTAATAAAACAAGAAAAGTAACACCGAATACAATGTATAAGTAACATCAGCATAGAAAGTCAAGTAACACTCGTCAATAACTTTCTCCATATTTGTTGCGCGCGTCACACCATCAAGTTGATGGTGTGGCTGGTCACACATAAGACGCGTTGGACATGTGTCAGTCTAACATAAGACTAGCCTTAGAGAGAGTAATCATTGGTTAATGTACAATGATTACTAAGCCAGATTAGATTAATTTTCCTCACAAGTAGTTATTTCAAAGGATTTGACTCGATAATTGTACGCCAACAAAATTCTATAATACTCCCTACATTATTCCTACAACAGAAAAAAGTAAAAGTCTAACAGAGAAGTTGAATATGTAAAGAATGATGAATCTCCAACACTTAGCTGATTTTTCTATCAAAAAAGAGGTTGCAGGGTGTAACTCTGAATCACCATACTTGATAAACTGGCCTGACCTCATGCTCGTCAGTCTACAAGTGTAGGATCCCATACAAGTTTTGTTTACGTGACTGTGTAACTATAACAAGTCAGTCTGCAAGGGAGTTGTGGGTCTAGCTTAGAAACAATAATCATAGGTAATGTACAAGAATTACTAACGTAGAAAAATAGGGAACTACAGAGCAAAAAATCAAGCAAAAGAATCTCACATTGCATTATTAATCACTTTAATTGACTATGCAAAGCCAGATTACACACAAAGAAAATGACTTAGAATCCCTCAGAACTACTTATTATTCGACTCAGTAAAAATGTCAACAAAATTCTATAATAGTCCCTACATTATTATTCCTAGCTACAACAGAGAGAAGTAATAGTCTAACAGAGAAGCTGAATCTGTAAAGAATGATGAATCTCCAACACTTTGCTGATTTTTCTACCCCAAAAAAGAGGTTGTGGGAATATTGTTACTCTGAATCACCATACTTGATAAACTGGTATGACATCATGCTCGTCACTCAATATCTCAAGTACTTTCCTCTAGCCTGAACCAAGAAGTAATTTCAGTGCCGCTTTTCAGTTTTGTCATTAGCAAATTAACCTGTCCAACTTCTCGAGTTAACAAACCATTTCTCTTGCAATATCCCTGATAACATCAAATGTTGCATCATGTTCATATTGTCGGATAGAGAACGACATCTGTTTAGGTTCACCATCAATCCACAAAGTCATGGCTACCAAATAATCATCCTTCTCCTGCTCAATAATCATCTTTAGACCCAGTTTAACACCTCATGTGTTTCCATTGGTATAGATGCTTCCGCACTTAACATCACGGTGAATAATCGGCGAACTGCGATTGTGAAGATAATGCAGTCCATTCAGAATCTGTCTACACCATTCATTCACTGGTACCACATGTTTCTCGAAGAACAACTCAACCCAATTCCCAGTAGTAAAACGCACATGGTCCAATGACTTCAATACACTAACTTCTGAACGTCAACTCTCAGGATCATTAAGGTTCTTGATTATTTCCCTCGATAATCGATTCATAATCCAAGAAACTTGGAAACAATTAACCCTATCAAACCCCTTGTAGTAAACTGATTTCGCACGTATGATCTTATAGTATCGCCCTGTCACAGATGGTCTCCCACACCATCGCATGCAACAACATGCAAGGCATCAAGCATCGCAAGGCAAGACAACGCAGTGCACTGCCAAGGGTGGCGGAAAGGTCGTTGGGCACCACCGGGCAACGTGGTGTTCCATCGAAAGTCGGGTCGTTGAGGCATCAAGGGTGCATCATGGGACATGGTCGTGGGCGCTGACACTGAGCGCAAGGTAGCATTGTGGGCAGCAGGGGCGTGCCTGGGCGCTGGCAGCAAGAGGAACACCCACCCCCTATAGAGGTTTATTTTGAATAGGGGGTAAATTTCTAGTGAACACCCACATGACAGTAACGTAATAATGGGCCGTTTGGGGACCAAACGATATCCAAATGGGATGAAACTTGGGGGTCCCATGTATTTTAGCCCAATGAATATGATGGTTGGGTCAAATTTTGGGTTTGAGGCTCAGAAGGCCCAGTTTTGCAGCAGGTCATCCGTTTGTGCACCGGAAGGTTTTAGAGTGCTCCAAATGGGTCTTGAGCATTCTAGCTTGGTTGTTTCTTGAAGGTTCTAGATAGGATGAGTGTAGGACCTTTCTGTACAGATACATATAGATATCTCCTTTTATAGAGGGTTCCCTTGAAGGTGGGAACATTCTAGAATCGTGTAGGACTTTCTTTGTAGGAGTAGTAAGGAATGTTCCAGAGTAGAAGGCTCTAGGGACTTGAGTGCCTATAAATAGGCTGCCCCATTCATTTATACATTCAGACAACACAATGTAATCATACTCAAGAAATACAAAACCCTTCCTGCTGGAAGGTTATTCATCGAGTGTTACCCACAAAAATCAACCTGAGAAAAAGAGGGGTAGCAGTTGATGATAAATGTCCACTTTGCGATAATGCAGCAGAATCTGAAGAACACCTCTTTAGACTTTACCCCATAGCTCAAATGGTGTGGAGAGCAAGCAACCTGGGTATCTTCTCAGAGGCCCAACACACAGTACACATGAGTGAGTGGATCATTATCTTCCTCAATTACTTCTACAATCAAGATGGAAAAGACAACACACGAATAGTCCAGTTAATATCAATTATGTGGGCAATATGGCTACATAGAAATGAAATCCTTTTTAGGGGCGTGAGTGTAAACCCGAATAATATTCTGGACCTTGCACAGTCACACGTCCAACGGTGGAATCGGATGAAAGAGGTGAAAGAGGCCCTCATCTCCCAACAATCGCAATCTCAGAAGCCCGACTCAAGAGGTCAAGTCACCATGTGGAGAACAGGTACATGCCACACTCGGGATTTTTTTTCAATTGTGGTTGATGCGGCTTGGAATAGGAAGAAGAAGGTGAAAAACAAACAGTGGGAAGCTTCCATAGGATGGGCGGAGGACGTGAATCAAGTGGCCATATGCTCAGGTGCGAAGCGAATTTTTGCTCAAGATGCTCTACAGGCAGAGTGTTACGCAATCTTGGAAGGTATCAAGATGGCTAGTGAAATCTCACAAAACGTGGTAGTCAAAACTGACTGCAAACAAGCAGTGGAGGCTTTGATCAATGTTCAGAAAGCACCTTCCAATATTATCACCTTAGTAGAAGACATTCAGTTAGAAGCTAGAAAGTTGGATTATCTTGTATGCATGAAAGTAAGTAGAGATGTAGTGGCTAAAGCCCATACTCTTGCTCAACAAGAGAGAAAAGGCTTTAGTGGGTAACTGTTGTTTTGTTTAGCTGCCAAAAAAAAAAAAATACAAAAACCTTTCCAAACACTCTTGCTTACAAGTTTCCTTAGCCAATTTCGTAGCACATTTATCATAGCTAGAACATCGGATAGCCTTGACTAGTGATCCGAGGGACTGTGACGCTAGTGGGCAGCGTGCATAAGGCTTGAAAATAATCAGCACGTGACAGCCCGCTCTCATCTTTGTCGACAACTGTATGAATACCACTCTTCCCTTCCGCTGAACCTGATGTGACAGAAACGCCATGTAGCCGATTATAACTTCCCAGAAGCCTTGATTTCAGATCAATCAAGAAACGTGTCTCTGCCTGCTTCAAGTTTCTTTGCGACACATAAAACCCTAACATGACTAATTCTGATACCGCCAGACCTATTAACTTTCAGGATTTTCCTCTTCCCTCATCCCTTCTCCTTGTCTCCCCCTTACATTTCCCTTTTTCTTCCTTGTTTTGATCACTTTCGTATATGTCGATTAAGTTCGTCCTCGTGTATCACAGTCAATCCTATTCTATATCCACCAACCAAGATAATTGAATACTAAATCCTTTACTCAACTTTTTGTCACCAACAACAAACTTACGAAAATAACCCATTAAGAAACACTTGTCATCATGATAATTGTATCGGTCGCCATAGCCCGTAAATTAAATTGCTTTGTTTGAGTTTGTGGAGTAATACTATATGTATGGAGGAGTGCCTGATGCTATGTGGAGAAAGCATCTTGGAATTTTTTTTGGAACAGGGTGTTGTCTATTACAAGTCGGGTTAGTGAAGACTTCGTTTCCAAGGTAACAATGTATGGTTTAGGGCGCAAGGGATTCAGACATATCTGAAAACACAGTTTGAAAACTAAAGAACCCTATATGAAAAAGAGGAGAGAAGACATATCTGAAAGAGAGAAGAGAATTGAAGACTAATTGAATGATTGTTAGTAAGGCCGGGGAGAGGAGAGAATACTTTTATATAGTAGCTAAACTAGTATAGTACCCGTGCGATGCACGGTTTATAATCTAAATATTAATATTGCATGAAATCAAAACTATAGTTATATACAATTGTCTTCTAAATAGATCTTAAGATATTCTGCTAATTAAAATCCAAATCTACCACATTTGAAGAAAATTTGTGGGATACTCTCCTATTCCACACAAAGATTATTTTGACCCCCGTTCATCACCATGTGTCAAACATAATTAAAGTTATTTTCATCCACCTTTACTTTGATAATCATATCATCTAATACTGGATGCACCACCTACCCATTACCCGATTAATTAACACCTACCCACACCATCTACTTTATTAAGGTAGGGATAACTCCAAAGCGGGGCGCGTGCGGAAGATGTTCCCTCCCCTTCCATACCCGCTTAAAAAGTCATCTTCATCCCCACTACCCACGATAGTACATGGTACTCATTCCCATCCCAATCTCAATCATTGCCTCGCGCAGTACAAAATAAAAGTCATCCCCGCTCCTTCACCACCCAGATATTCACACCCGTCTCAAACTCACCCCTGGATCCAACAAATTTATTTTGTTTCGTAAGAAAGTTTTGAATTTTAAAACACTGTTCTTTTATATGATTTAATCGGTTGTCTGATTCGAGTGGTTGAGTAAATAAACAGAATATATAATATGCAGGTTAGTAGTGAAAAGATGTAGATATATTCATAATTAATTAGATGAAAGATAAGCTAGGCAGAAGTTTCCATACCAAGGCTTTGTTTTGTTCACCTTATTCCATTTATTTTTAAAAATAAGTTCAGATAAGTTCACATAAGGTATGTCAAAAAAAGAGTTCACATAAGGTATGTCAAAAAAAAAGTTCACATAAGTTTAGATAATTTCAAACAATATAAGTTCTGGAAAAATAAGGGTTGACCAATTATAATTTATAACTAAAATAAGTTTGATAAGTTCTAATAACTTTAGGTAAGTTCAAATAATATAATTTCACGAAAAAATAAGTGAAAATCAGGTGAATAGAACGCAGTACCCCTAAAATCCATCATCGCTTGACATATACATTTTTGTCTCCATAATCCACCAAGGCGAGACACACGAACATTTTGTACAAAATTTTATACATAAAGTAATATTGCATTCGTTACATTTATCTATTATTCTATAATTAAAAAAATATTAATAAAAATGACATAAAAAAACTTTAATACTAAGAGTGTTTTTTTCTTTTTCGTAAGCTATGTATAATATTCAATATTACATTATAGTTTTTTCTTGTAATATTAAAATATATATTTTTTTATTACCATTCTCATATTTTTATTTTGAAAATGATTTTTTTTTAAAATATATAAAAAAATATATATTTTTATTTAGAAATATCAAAAGATACTTTTCATAAAGTATTTATACTATATATTATTTGGTATAAAGTATAATCAATAATTTATAGAAATGAGACGATTTTTAGAAATGAGTATATTATTCATATAATCTTAATGCATTATTTAAGTAATGTTATAATATTATAAGATATGGAGTACGAAGTAGTATCCATTTTTGAAAATGTAATTTTTTTCAAAAATTTAACGTACTTTTTGAAAAAAAAATATTAGAGAGCACGATGTGTTAGTTGTGAATGCATCAACTTGCTTGTTTAATACGAAGTACGTAGTTAAATACTTCGTAATATATACGTTACATTATAGTTTTATTTAAGTAATTTTATATCAAATATGACCAGTGATTCATCTTAAACCCCGCCTTATACTAACCCTTATATTTTTGAGTATATATTTATTGATATTAATTCGTTATTTAAAAATAATTCTTAAATTTCTCCCTCCGTCCCAATTCAAAGTGTTCACATATCATGACACATAATTTTAGTATAATTTTTGAAGTGTGGTTGTCAAATATTATTTTATTGAGAAAGTAGGTAGAAAGAAAGATAGTGAATTTTTTTAATTGAGTGTGACCCTCAATTTTAGTAGTGGAAAAAAGAAGTACTCCATAATAATATAATTGTGGGCCATTTTCAAAAATACTAACGTCTCAAACTAAATTGGGCTTCATTACTATAATGCATATATATGACTATATATAAACCTTAGTCCACCAATTGTAGAATTTGGTTTTTGTTCTATTTTTCATAGTCTTTGAAGAAGCACATACCAAATTTATACACTCAATAATATATATTTCGTTTTGTGGATAAATCGATAATGTTATAAGTACAATTTAGTAATAGTCATATTTTAATTTCACCAATATTATTATTTGTGAAATTGCATGTTTAAATATGTTTAAAATGCTATCAATTTTTCTTGTAATATTTTTTTTTTATTACCATACTCATATTTTACTTTTGAAAATGATTTTTATAAAATAATATTTTAATTTCACCAATGTTATTATTTGTGAAACTGCATATAATATGTTCAAAATGCTATCAATTTTTCTTGTAATATTAAAATATATATATTTTTTTATTTTTTATTTAGAAATATCAAAAGATACTTTTCATAAAGTATTTGTACTATATATTATTTAGTATAAAGTATATTCAATAATTTATAGCAATGAGACGATTTTTAGAAATGAGTATATTATTCATATAATCTTAATGCATTATTTAAGTAATGTTATAATATAAGGATATATTATATAGATATATAGATATATAAATAGATAGATATATTAAGTTTATCAATTATTCCGTGCTAAAGTTTAGTTCTTATTCACAATATAATCTTTTTCTTAGTTGAATTCAAGTACTCCGTATTCAATTGCCTATGTATTAAATTGATCTTAATTCGACAACTGCTCGATATCTCTTTTCCTCTCTCCTCGTTGTTTACATAAGCACGGAATAAAATCTAAATATTAATATTGAATATTGACGATCTATATGTCAAAAGAAATATTAACAATTTAATATATACGAAGTACGTAGTAGTATATAGGTAGTTTAACATAAACACTCTTATTACAATACAATTTAATTAGATTATAAGTTTTGTTTACGTACATAACGTTTACATAAGCGCGGGAATATAATATTTACTTAACTATATTTTTACTTTTTCTATTTTTATTTAGTATTTTTAGGATTTTAATAGAATCTTTAAGATTTATATTGGCAAACAATAATATTTTATCTGGTACATATTTTTCCTTAAATAAGACAATTTAGTTTAGATTATTAATTTTAATTATTTTTTAATTTAAAAGAGAGACCAATCAATGAGTATTTTTCAAATAGATTTTTACCAAACTAGCTATTTTACAAATTTTATTTACCAAAATGACTAATTTTCAATAGTATTTCCCAAATTAGCTACTATTTTGACTTAAAAATAAAAACCAATGAATCTGATTGAGTTTTTTTTTTTTTTTTATAAACACCAATGAACCGTTTTTTTTTTTCTATAGTGAACCAGTTTGATTTTTTTTAATAGTGAAATGATTGGCAATTTGCTTATACTTTTAGCCTCTTAGGAACTCGAAAAGCTTTTTATATGGACTTGCTTGCAAATATTACAAATATAAAATAAATTAGCTGAACTGTTGTGTTAAACGAATACGTTATGTAAAATGAATTTGTTAGGAAAACTCGACCAACCAAGAATTTAACATACTCTAAAATCGTGTTTGTGTGAAGTGACATGAAGGAGAAGAGTAGCGCGTGCAATAAAGGCGCCCAACGTGCAAATTTTTGCGTCTTTTATCCCTGCACATATGACCACTATCTTACTATAGCCAATTGTATTTTTTTTAAATTACTGTAATTTTTCATTATTAAGTATGAAACTATGAATTGAATAAAAATTAATTAAAATAATTAATTAATAATTAGCTTATCGTTGGAGCAAGAAATAGCTAGCAATGGTGTAACTTGAGAAGATGATGTGTCATAACAAGCATAATATACAAAATTTCCAACCATTTGAGTTTAGGTTGCCAAAAAATAAACGTAATTAAAATATTAAAATGGGTAAATAAACAAACTTAAATTATTACTATGGTGTATCGTGTATGTATCTAAATTACAACATCATGAGCAACATTTTAAACTATTTTTGGGCAATAAAGGAAAATCAATTCGGAGTATAAAGTATACAAAAATAAAAGATAAATAAAAAACGGTTCACTATATAAAAAAATGAACCAAACCAAACCAGTTTAATTGTTTTTGCCACAAAATGAACATAGTCATTTGATAAACAAATTTTAGCTACTTTGGTAAATAGATTTTAAAAGTAATCATTTTGGTAAATAAAATTGTAAAAGTAGCTAGTTTGATAAAAGATCCGAATTTAGGGCAGTGATGAAGAAAGAGAAAATACCCTTTCTTGATTTGTTTGACTAAGATAATTTCAACTACACTAAGACCAATCTTAAGTAAGGTAATTAGTACTCTTCAATCCAGTTTCATTTCTTCAGAAATTTGGCTATTTTCGGCCCTTTTGGTTTAATTATTCATGTGTTTGTCTTCAGATTCAATAAAACTACATCGTTTGAGTGTAGTAAGTTCCCCTATGGTGGGATTAGTGAGTGTAATAAGTTCCCCTATGGTGAGATTAGTTGAGTATTTGGGTTTTAGTATTAGTATAGTTTTGGTGGAGTATTGTCGTGAATTCGGTTCGTTGATAAAGAATTATACGAGATTGAACCAGTTATCAAAATTTCAAATTGACTTAGATGAATCGGGTGGAAACCGTCGTCGCGGCTATAACAAATCGTAAGACCGTCTCTCCGAAAAGGCTGTATGTTCCAGCGATATGTGCGAGAGATGTCCCACAGTGCAAGATCTTCCCAACGATGGTAGTTTTGATGAAGGAATACCTCTTTTTGATTCAATTTGTTATGTATTTGTTAAATTCGATTTCTGTTGTAGATGTCGTATGACTCTTTATTAATGAATTGATTTTACATTCAAAAAAAAAAAGTCCAGTTTCATTAAAGACAGAGGTTTGACGACAACGTTAATGTTGTAAAGGAAGTAGCCCATGTATTCCATAAGAGTAGAAAAAGGAGGAGAATTATGGCCCTAAAATTGGATCTCACGAAGGCTTACGATAGTTTAGAGCGGGGATTTATTCGGGATACTCTTCTAAGTTTCACTTTCCCTATAAGCTTTATTCGACTAGTTATGTGTTGTATCACGACTCCACGAATTTCATTTTTATGGAACGGAAAATAACTTCGAAATTTAGCCCATCTAGAGGAATTATAGAGTATATTACATGTACCCGTGTACACCGTACATTTTATGTCTAGATAGACTATCCACTTTATTTGAGCAGAGAGTTGGAGAGGGTTTATGGAAGCTTTTAAAATTAAATCCGAATATAAATTAATCTCATGTTTTTTATGCGGATGACATTTTCTTATATGATCATGCTTCTAGTGACAATATGTCAAACATTATGGACATTTAAAAGCTTTCTCCGACATGTCTGGACATAAAATTAATATGATCAAATCCTAAATTATTTCCCCCACTCGTATGAATCATGTTCTTCGTGAATCTATTGCTTCGTCTGATGGTTTACGTACCAGCACGAGTTTTGGAAAATACTTATGTGTGGATATTAGACCGATTAAATTGAAAATTATTAATTTTGTAGGACTTTTAGACAAAACTTTGGAAAGGGTTAGGGGTTGGTAGTCTAAATTGCTTAACATGGTCAAGACTCAGGAGATGTACCTTGATTAAATTCGTCCTTAATACTTATCCACTATATTCTATGCAAACTTAAAACCACCTTATTTCCAGCATCTATTACTGACGCAATAGAGAAGGGATGTAGGAAGTTTTTATGGAATTGAGTAGATAGGTATATATAGCACGGACCTCGTGGCAAAAGGTCATTGTTCCAATGAAAGAGGGCGGGTTAGGCATGACTAAAAAAACACGGGTGATAGTGACGCTTTTCCGGTCAAAAATTGGCGCCAAAAAGCGCCACAATTTCTATTGTGACATTAAGCGTCATTATTTTTAAGCCACTATATAGTAACGCTTTTACTTGTCATAATTTTCTGCCTTTGTGACGTTTTTTATAGCCACTCCTTCAAATATAGGCACTCTTTGTGGTGGGTTTTTGTCAAGATACATTTAGCAAAAAGTCCCGCCAAACCTGTTTTGATGCAACAAAGCGTCACAATTCACCTCTCCATTATTATCACACCAAAATGCTTTTGATGCAAGAAAGCGTCACAATTTATCTCCCCATCATTTTATTTTTGTTTAATGCCTGATTAATAATTAGGTTGAAACCAAGATGAATCAAATATATGAAATTAAATATGTAACTTATCATAATCATACTTGTTGTAATCAATCACAAGTCGATATACATAACTATAAATTAAAGTAACTGCATAGTTTGCAATATATGTCCATATTTGCACTGTCCAATAATCAAACTAGTCAACAAAATACCAAAATAAATAATAGAATCCTATATTATATATCCATACATCAGACTTTTGCATCAGGGTAAATTACAGTAGAAAAAAAAAATTAACTCTTAGGACTATAATCTGCATAATTTAATTGCAACTTAAGTTCAACATCCCAAGTTTCAAAGCAATAAACAAGATGATTACCTAAAGTTTTGAAGACTTAGGAACTGGCTCCTTAGGCATCAAGCAATCAAGCATCTAATGGAGGCAACTACATTTAAAAAGGAAACCCCTCCAGGTTCCACAAGCATATCCACTACATAAGTGTAACAGCTTGAGCAAGACAGTAACTTGGAAATTGGAATGAGAACCCAAAAAGCAGTATCCGAAAGTAAGTGCTATGAAGACATTGAGTAGATGAAAACCTGATATCATTTATTAATGAAGAAATAAAGCCCATTACTGTACCAATTACCAATATACGCTTGCCCACATAGGTATACTAGGAAGTAGGGGTGTAAATTGGATGGACTGGATTGGACTTTGCCAAGTCCAAATCCAATCCAAAAAATTTTGGACTTGGATATTTGAGTCCGAGTCCGATCCAAACTTTTTTCGAGTCCGATCCAGTCCGATCCATAAAAAATTTCTTCAGTCCGAATCCAGTCCAATCCGATCCGAATTTTTATTAGAAAAGAAACTTCATTTTAATTCTTTTTTATAAAAAAAGTTAAAGTCAAATATTTCGATCATAATGCAAATAATATTGTTACCGGCTAACATTTCTGACACATAAAATAAAATATACGAGTACTAAATATTGGTTATGAAATGTTTTAACACCTACAACTACAAGTTACTCTTCCATAAAGCGTAAATAAATAGCCATTAACCAATAGATATAATTATAAATAACAATATGTCTTACAAATCAACACCTTAGCAAAAAGGTTATAGTTCTTAAAAAAAGTATGTATAACAAAGATCAACAATCAACTATCACAGCCGACGGGAGAAAGAGGTTGATATGGGTTTTATATGGAGTGTGATATTTTGTTGTTTTTTTGTTGCACATAGTTATTAAAGGCCCAAATATCACATATTTTACAATAGTTTTTAAATTACATATGCTTCTCTATAAATAAAATCATAAAACTTTGGACTTGATTGGATTTTTGGACTCCAAAAGGTCGAGTCCAAGTCCAAGTCCAGTCCAAAAATAGTTGGACTTGGTAATTTGAGTCTGAGTCCGAGTCCGATCCAAAAATTTTCAAGTCCGACAAGTTTGGACTGGATTGGATTGGACTTTGGACTTTTCTCAATCCACTTACACCCCTACTAGGAAGGGCATATTGCAGAATAAAATGCAGAGAGCTCTATAAACTCTTGCTAGTATGTAGTAATATAAATGTCTAATGTCAAATGCCAAATAGCAGGTAGCCGCATAAACATAACTAATACAGAATTTCAAGTGAGCAGGATAAGATGTACTTGAATTGAGCAGGTGGGTGAAGCCCTTGGTAAATTTTGCAATGTGCTCTCGAGCGTCATCTGATCTGCAACTGAATGCGTTACTGAAGTGACCAGTGACCATAACCTCAATTCCTCCAAAACAAATGCATGTCTCAGCAAAAACTGGATCAAACCTACTTCCCTTTCCGTCCCATAGTAACATTTAATCACAATTCTTTTAAGGTAAGATCTGCAACATGAAGGAACAATTGCTAGAGTTTTTTGGAAAAACTCTTGTTCCGACTCCTCATCAGAACCGATATCATCAAAAGGATGCAGAGTCGATCCCTGCAAACTAACATTTTTACAATATTGTCTAAATTTATTCAATGAATACCAAAGTGTAGTAACCACATAAAAGACTTACGCAGCTTACCGCTTACGCTTGGAAAAACAAGTGTTTCAAGTAGGGGGCAGCTTGAAATTAGCCTTGGCAAAAATCTGGAGAGATACCGAGGCTCGTATGCATGGAGGATAGTATCGACAAAAGTTACAAAAGCAGGAAAACGTTGGATTGCATAGGGATGTTCCAGACAATGGGATATAGGTGAATGGCTGAAGTCTAGGCTTGTAATCTCCGGAAAAGCACGACTAATTCTTCTAGACAACAAGCAAGTAGCAACGGCATCCTTGGTAGGAAGCAAAGAACGTATCTGAATCAGCAATTCAATAGGCAAACTGGATAGCCTATCTAATACTAGGCTACCATCTGGTGAGGAAGTACATGGTTTCAACCTGAAATCCATACAAGCTAGTGGTTCCTGAAATAAAAATAAAAATAAAAATAAAAATATCACTGCTTATCAAAGGATTAATAAAAGAGATCACTGCGATTCTGCACATCCGGTAAGGATCCAAGAGTACATGGTTTGAAAGGCTTAGGCCACCACATGACATTCTACAATCAAAGTACAACAAACAAAACTAACAGGATGTCAATTCAAATATTTCATGTTGGTATGATAGATTATGATGGTTTCAAATTGTTAAACGTATTCTGTTGATTAGTTATTCAAATATTTCATGACCTGTTCAACGGGCCGGGTTAGGGCTGGGCCAGAATTAAACGGGTCGACCGGGCCTATGATTTTCCAGGGCCGGGTATTAAACAGGCTGTAGTGGGCTTGGCTTTCTTGAGTCTGTATGTATTCAAATGAATAACATCCCATAATACAACTACATTTAAGAACAACCCGTATAGGGACTGCAGTTTCACTATTTATGATCACTGGAATCAAAATTAAAGCCAAAATGAGATAATAAATACATATCTGCAACAGAATTTCCAGAATTATATAAGCTAGAGCAGAGCATTGCTAGACTTTCCATTACATAAATAGAGCTTAATGATTCATATACATAAACAAATAACGCATTTAAGATACTCCTACATTATGAAATTGCCAACGAATTGGAATTGCTAACTACCCACAAGGAAATTAAAGCCACAGACAATGGAACCAGCAACTATACTGATAGTGATACTTAAATGCAAACTTCCACACCTACACTTCTCCAATTCCGTAACATTCAAATACATTCCAATCAACCAATACAATTTTCACCTAAAATTCAACTCAAATAACTACAAATGCACGATTTCAGTTAAAAAATTGCTAAAATTACCACATTAAAACACTAACATTGACCTATAATATCAAATTCGAACACAACTCAATTACAATTCAGATTCAAAGAAACAGAATTATATACCAATATAACCGAAGTTTTACTCACATGAATTATTGCATGAGTTCAGTATCAAATTCCTAAAAAGGGGTTTGGAAACCAAAACAATTCCAGAACCCAAATTAATATAGACACTGTTGCCAATTACCGGGAAAACAAGGCCAAAAAAACACAGAAACGAGTAACGAATTGAAAACGAATTATTATAGTTATTTGTACAATGCCGTTCTAAAAATCTAGCAAGTGTGCACCGAGTAAAAAATTGCAGAAAAAGTGGACGGATTTGATGATTTAGGGAAGCTAAGAATAAGGAATTAAAATTTAGTGGTCTTCATTTTGGGGGGAAAATGTCGAGGTGAGGAGAGATTTAGGATTTGAAATTAGGGTTCAATTATGTGAGGAGACTCAAGAGGAAGAAAATAAACGTGTATGATTACCAAGGTGGTTAGTATCGGGATCCCACTTTGAATCGGTGAGGGGAAGATCCTACAAACTTGAGAAATTGAGAATGTGACTAACGTTTTTCCTCTGTGCATACAAACAACTAGCTCAACAATCCAGGGGATGCTATGATTCAATTTGAGAACAGGATAAATCTTCAATTTGAGCTTCCAATTGAGCGTTTAATCGAGCAGAGGAGAAGATGATTCGAGGGCATAAAGAAGGCTGGTAAGGGTGACTGAGAAAAGCACGTGGTTTTGTTTTGTACTGATTTTAGCCCGTGCGATGCATGGATTCTACTAAATTGTTATGTTTAAATAGAACTCATATATACCAAATTTATATATTATATTAGATTAGTTTTTTATTTTGCATTGAACTTTATTTTAGATTTATTTTTATTAATTATGAGAGTGTTTGTTTTGAATGAAATTGTATATGCGTAATATTAATAAATAACTAGATTTAAGCCCGTGCGATGCACGGGTTAATTTTTGTTTGTGTTAAATTATACTTCTATGATTCTTTATTTTTTGTAACATATTAAATAGGCTGGTCTTGTGCGTACCCGCACAACCGCACCCGATCGCTTAAGTATAAGCCCGTACAAATTAATTAAGAATATGTTTATATAAAGGTTTACTCTTATATTTTTGTAATATCATCACGTTAAATGGAGTATTGTTATTTTTATTATCTTCCAATAAATTATGTAGGTACGAATCTAAAGTTTAATAATTTTCTATTTTCAATTTGATTAACTAAAATAATACTCCATAAAATTTAATAGTCTTAATATTTATCTTTAAAAAGTTAAATATTTTTCTTTTAAAAAAAAAGAACGGGCAAGTTTTTTATACTGTTTTGTATTATCCAAAGATTAAACAAAATAAACAAACTATTCATAATATTAATTGCTCTTTACATTAAAAAAAAAAAAAAACTATACCCAGTATGAGAAAGAACAAATAATAAATATATGGGAAAAAAATCTGAATTATCAAGCCACAATATTACAATGAAAATTATTATCATAATCCAATTTTACGTGCATAATATGTTGGATAAATCATGATGAATAAAATGTTATTTGTAACACATAAAATCACTATATGAGAAATCTAATGCATATGATTAATTAATTAAGGAATCAATTGATAAAAAAAATTAAAAAATAAACGCATTGATGTAATCTAAAGGGCTTACAATAGCTAGCCACCAGAAAATCTACATCACCAATCCAATAACCCAAAGTACTCCTAAAAGAGAGTAAAGGTTCTTGGTGTTTAGTAGAAGAGATTAATGGTTTCCTCCACCATCACGGAAGCTTCCCCGAACCAAACATAAGCAAACTTAGGAGTAGAAAGTGGTATGGGATTTGCTATATATATGTGCCAAAGATAAAAAAAGAATACGCAAAACTGAATGTGAACTAATGAATACCAAGTTAAAAAAAGTTTAACATCTATCCAGTTGGAAGCATCAAAGGTTCAGCACTATTTTCCACAGCATTCATCTCAAACTGATCGAGGCTTTACGCTTTACAGAGAACACAAACATCTTGGATTTATACAATATAAATTGTATGGTACTCCTCATTGACGTAGTCCATTGCGATTCTATCTTTTACGTTAGTGATTATCTTTTAAGTTGTTTATAATGGATTGTAATTTTATCATTTCTAAATGTTTTATCATTATTTATCATTTAAAAATAAAATTAATATCTGATTATGTGACTGGACAATCCTATGTGGACGCTCCAGAATCTCTTGAAAAAACTCCCCTTTATATATATATATTAGATTAATAAAAATATCTACGTGACACTCAATTATATATGCGTTGCACGGGCCCTAAACTAGTTTTGGATAATAGGATCGTACGATTCTACGATTAGGATCGTGATTCGAACAACATTAACATGTTAAGAGCCCCAGAAACAGAAGAAAGAAAAATAAATTTGAACCAATTAAATAAGTTGATTAAATGTAATTCTTTAAGGGTTTAGCCCAGCCCTTTAAGATCCAATTATCAGTAACCTTTTAAGAGTTCTACCCACTTAAGGGTTGAGCCTGTTTAAAAAAGGGATGGATTCGAGCTTTTAAAAGGCTCTCATCCCATTGAACAGGTCTCCTCGATACCAATAAAATATACCAAGCTCAATGACACATCTATATTATTAAGGCAGAATGGTGAGGAATGTGAGAGCTCCAAAACCTCAATCCTAAACTCTCATGATTCGTTATTTAAGGAAACTTAGGAAATAAAAAAAAATTAATAAATCAACAAAATCACCCCCACACACAATTAATGAGGAGACTAAATTGGAAATAACAATAATAAAGGGTAATTAATGGGCTGAAGAATAAGGAATTAATTTAGAACAATTATTAACTTTCAAATTTCAAGACAAATCTATGGTACAAAATAAAAACGTTAGATATTTTAGCTTCTATATATAAAAAAAAATCAACATATTTTTGCCATGGAAGATCGAATTCTACATAGTTACATAATACGAAAATAAAAATAAAAATAAAAATAAAAATATTACTTCGTATAACTTTTGCAGAATTATACACTGAAAATCAAATTACACAAAATTACTTCTAAACCTACATGCACAATTGTACATGTTATCAACAGCTCTGCATTTTCCACTTGCCACTACATTTTAATTTCCCTACTATTGTAATATGCATGTCTATATTCTACCAAATCTCATTCCATTCTAATCAAATTAATCGCAAACTCCAACAAAAGGGAAAAAAAATTAACACATAAGAATATGAAGTTGGATTTCTCTCCGCTCATTTGTACGCCCCCACAAGCTATTATGTGCGCACGCACATACCCTCAAATGCGCCTCCATGAGATTTTTGTGCGTGCGCACAACAATCCGGAAGTCACTTATGTTGTAATTAATTTTATATTTTGGAGGAAGCATATACGTAGCTAGGGTTGTTCTCTTTTGAGGGGAACCATTTTTTATTACCATGTACATAATTAGCCTAATATTCTAGGGTTTTAGTTAGTTTTTGAAAGAGAAAGTGGGAGAAACAATGGGTTGGAGATGCATTTTGAAAAATCAAAGATAAGAATTGATGATTTGGAGATACAATGGGTTGGAAATACAATATAAGCATGCTATTTTATAAATGCTTAATATATTTTACATAATCATGAAAAATTCAACTACATTTTACAAAACCTTGAAAAATTCAAATAATTTTTTAACAATTTTCTCCTTTTGGTCATTATTCTTTCAGATTCATCATGGTATCAGAGGCCTAAAAAGATTCTTGACACTCTAAACCACAAATCCATGAAAGAATTGAAGTGCAAGACTACTCCAAACAAGCATCATAAGGAACAACCAAGTGACTCATTAAAAAGAAGAATATTGTTTCTTAATGATATTTTCAATGATATTATTAGCTCCAAAATATTCTCACCATTTGTACAATTGTAAATGTAACCAACCAACATCGGAGAAATACAAGAAATATAAAATCTTTAGGTACATATAGAATAAAAGAATGAATGGCTACAAGTTAAGTTTCTCTATGCCAACAAAAAATTTGAATGGAAAAATGGCCTTAAGCCATTCCCATGACACATGCTCCAATTCTCATCTACCTAAAGATCATTATGTATGTCATGATTTCCTAAAATTCTACCAAAATGCACTGAGTCCTATGACATCAAACAAGAGTTTTAAAGCAATTTAAAGGGATGCGGCGCTGGCATTGCTTTCCTCATCACTAGGTGGTGGTGGCGGTGGAGCTAATGGTTTAGTGACTTGTGACGGAGTAGCAGATGATGTTTTTCGCGCATTGCTTGGTGGTGGCGGTGGTGGTGGTTTATATGTTTGATAAACCCTCTCTCTGTTTACCTTCCACCATTCCTCAGCTTGTGACTCAGAGTACGACCGTTTGCTGCAAAATTTGATTTAAAGAAAGGAGGATAAATGAGATGATGGTAAAAAGAACTAAAATCTCATGTGTAAGGTAAGCTATTCATATTTCAATTATGCATACTAGGTGAATGTAAAAAAGCTAATTGATTCCATTCTATCAATAAGTGAAAATTATAAAAAAAAAATATAGATATTTGAAAATATATAGTGAGACAAATCTAACGAGATCTCACATCACCATATTTTTTCTTAAGAATCACAAAACATAGTTAAGGTAGAGTATGTAAATAATGTCAAAAGTCAAAACGTGTCAACTAAAAAAAGCAGAGGAAGGACATAGTATTTGAAAATATCATCTTTTTCTTTAAATTATCGGTGTTTTCGGGTCAATGCATTCAGAAACCTACATGACTAATTCGAAACTTTTCAAAGAAGTGAATAAAATGTAGAACTTTTGAAGAAGAGTTACCTAAATTTGACGCGCTTGAAGACTTTAATACCGCTATGAAGTTGAATGAAAGTTACGAAAACCCCTCGTTCAAATTGCTCGCTATTTTCCTTCGAACTCTCACCTCTTGACGAGGGTAACCTTGTTATCCCATTTTCCTGCCTATGACAAGGTGTTGGCTCCATATTAGGCGAAGATGATGGAGTAGGCTCTTGAACTCCTCCATTTTCTTCTAAGCTTCCATTACTTGAAGATTCTACTTTATTAGATACAGAAGAATGTTCACTAGATTCGTGTACCCCGTCTTCTGAATCATGCCTAGTAGTTGTATCAGTTGCATCAGACGGCAAATGTGTATGATTAAAATCCTGGACCCCGTCTTTTGAATCATGTATAGGAGTTGCTTCAGTTGTAGCACATGACAAAGGTGTTTGATTAGAATCTTGGACCCCGTCTTTTGAATCATGTAATGGAGTTGCTTCAGTTGTACCACATGACAAAGATGTTTGATTCGGATCAACTTCTGAATCGTGTCTAGCAGGTGTTACGGTTGTATCAGATGACGAAAGTGTTTGATGAAAATCTTGGCCACTGATAGAGAGTCTTGATGGGTCACTCGATGATGGAGGAGTTTGATTAGAATCATGGATTAAACTCACACTTCCACTTTTGTCGTCCACCTGATTGCTTTCGTTCTGTTTATGTTTTAGTTCTACTGGCAAGATAGTTTGAGAAGTGGATGCTTCATCATCTTCTATAAAAGCTAAAATTTGGGTCTGCATCTTTTTTAGATTCTCGCATTGTCTGGCTTCACTAGGCAACTTCATGATAATATCCTTCAACTGAAAGCAAAGTCACTTTAATACTTTGGCAAATGCTAAATATAATTCGCACTTATTAAAGATTTAACACATCGCCTTTACACCCTCCTCGTATGACTTAAAGAAAAAAAATTCCCTGAAAATCTTTGACTATTATGAAAGGTAAAACAATATTTACATCTTACTCAATGGGTTCGACATGTTCAGAAATAAACAAAGCTTGTAAAAACTGATGTTTACTCTTTCAGGGAAAAGTCATGATCATGGAAAAATGAGATAAACAAGTTTTCTTTTCTATTTAGAACTTAGAAGATGAAGTTATATAAGCCAATCTTTTGGGATACAAGTCATTTAAGCATATCTGCAGTAAACACAGTACGATAAGCTGATAATTCGAAGCCATTGTGATTTGAAGATTGTGGAAAACCAGCATTATAATTATTAAATAGAGGACACTAGTGAAAAGTATTTTCCAGTAGAATGAAAGACATTGACAACCTTACTCTTCTAAATTCCACAAGTAATTGCATGTTCTTATGGTAGAATATGTGCACGAAACAAGAACAAATACCTGAACAGAAATGGCTTTAACAGCTTCCTTTGCAAATTTACACTTGGAAGATTGGTCAGCAGCAAATAAAGAAGCTTCTCTAGCGCTCCTCTGTAATTTTGAAATCTCCTCGTCTTGGAAGTCACACTTTTGCTTTAGAGTTTTAAGCTGATAAAAGAAAACAAAGCAAGTTAATTAACGTTATCACAGATAAAAACATAAGTTTAATAATCAGGTCTGAATTTTAACAGAGTAATACATGGTTTTGAAGCTTTGAAACTTCTTGGCTTAGAAGTTCATTAGACTTCTTGAGACTATCAAGTACGCCTCTAGAAAACACAGGAGCAACAGACCGAGGAGGACTAGGTCTCCTTGCATACGGTGAAGATGGCCGTGCAGGTATGCTGCTAGGAATCGGAGGTGCAGGAGGAGGAGAAGGTGAAGCAGGTCTCAACGCACTTTGAATAGCACTTAAAGAACTAGGAAAAGCAACGTCTTTAAGTTGCTGAAATGTCGGCACTTGTGAGGCTCGAACCATAGAGAAAGAATCAAGTTTTCCTCCGTACCTTTGACTACTTTTGACCTCGAGGTATTTAACTGGCTCTGTGGTCGGGGTCAACAAAAGCCTCGAAGAACGTGTTTCAACCCTATCAGTCCTTTCCTTAGTGCTGCTATCAATTGACCGCCGAGGAGTAGAAGTAGGCCTCTTACTGAAAAATGTGGCATTTCCAGTGGCTGCAGTCTTAAGTTTGCTGTAACAAGCATCACAAACACGGTGTGGTTTGCTTGGTGTAGGAGCAAGTGCTGCTCTAATGGCCTTTTTAGAGCTACATGCATGGCAATGAACCAGACCACAGTTATAGCAGTTGTGCCTTTTTCTAGTAAAACCAAACGCCTGTCTACACCCTGAACAAACAGACTGATCAGCACCAGAAACCCACTTATGGATGCAGATTACTGCAGTCATATCTGAACCACATGCTACACTTTTCACAAGCCTCTCTTTTAGTGCTTCCACCATTGTTGGGGACTTACGGTCTTCTAAATCGCCATGTCCAAGTCTTCCGTTTGCACCTTTTCCCCACGTGTATACCTCACTTCTTGAAGTCAGGACTGCAACATGATGTGCACCACAAGAAATTTCTTCCACATACTCACCTACTAATTTGTCTTGAACTAAACAAGGGCTTTTCCCTTCTGCTTGTGGATTTCCAAGTTGACCGTGTAACGAACTTCCCATGGTGAAGACATGACCTGATATAGTTAGAGCAACTGTAAAATCATGTCCACATGCTATCTGGCTAAAGTTGTATTCAATGAGTGCGGATACACACGTTGGAAGCAAATACGGTTCTTTATTTCCATGACCTAAACGATATTTATCACCGTCTCCCCAAGTGAACAATTTTCTAGAAGAAATGCTACTACCAGAAGTAGAAGGGCTCATAACCTCAACAATAGCTGCAGTATGCCAAACTCCACATGACACCTTAATTGTTTTTAACCCGTTTAATTGTTGAACTTCTTTTGGGTAAGAAACACTTTCTCGATCTCCATGTCCTAAAACTCCATAACTTCCATCCCCAAATGTGAATAGCTTCCCATTAGAAGTTGTCAATGCTGAATGCCAAGTGCCGCAAGCAATGGAGAGTACCTGAAGACCTTCTAAAGGACCGGAAACTCTTTTCGGAATCCAATGACAAGCATCAGTGCCATGCCCTAGAAGTCCAACATGATGAACACCGTCACCCCATGTAAATAAATCGCCTGATGTTGACACTGCACACGAGTGGTACTCTCCACACGCGACAAAGTCAACATTAGTGATGGCAAGAAATTCAACGAGTTGTGGTCGAGTGAAATCTCTTTCCATTCCATGACCGAGCCTTCCACCGGATTCTTCACCCCAGGTGAACACCTCACCTTGCCTAGTTACAAGAGCGATGTGACAGACCCCACAAGCAATTTGATGAACATCGAGAACTACATTGGATTCTAAAGGTTTTGGTGTTAAAACATCAATCTTTGTCGAGTTTGGGTTCCCTGATCCATCTAGACCTCCATCAAACCATAGTTTTCCCCATACATAAACATCACCTAATGACTCAATATCATCTGGTCCTGAACCTTGACTTGAACAACTAGGAGTGCTTGAAACACTAAGTCTAAAACCATCTGAACTAAGGCGAAATCCTTCTGCTGTGCTTCCTCTCAGTTGCATATTTGCTTGCTCAGTCCCAACATCTGGGCTTAAAGAAGGCCAATCAAGAGATGTTCTACCACGTACACTTGTAGTAAACTCTAAAGCAGGACGACTATTTTGAGCACATTCACCACCATGCAACTGAAAAACATAGCAAAGTGATCAGATTTCTGTAAACTAATACTCAATGCCATGATTGGAAAAAACAAGGAAGAAAACAATTTGAAGGTGTTCATAGTGCATGAAAACAAAACAAGGTCGCATAACCTTTTACTACATGTCTACGTACTAACTCCGATTCAGAATGATCTTTACAGTTAATATTTACACAAATTTTAAGATAAAAGAGGGAGAGTGTGTAAGAAAGTGTGTGAATATAATAAAATATGGATAAAGTAAGAGAAATGTGCAAAAAAGTGGGTGGGTGTAAGAAAAAAGTAAAAGTAAGAGAAAATGAGTGGAAAGATGTAAATGTTGTGGGGTAATAGGGGTAAGATAATAAATTTTCATGTCTAAAAATAGTATAAAACACAATATAAAGAATACTCCCTCCGTCCCTTAATACTTGCACCGCTTTCCTTTTCGGGCCGTCCCTTAATACTTGCACCGCTTCTATAAATGGAAATCTTTACCAATATTATATTATTTCTCACACTTACCTACTACCCCACCTACACCCCTATTCCCTACAAAAAATCATTTAAAAATCAACACCCCTCACTCACCACTCCCCACCCCTTACACATTTCCCACTAACTATATTAAAAAAATACCACACTATCAACAAACACCCATTAAATTAATAAGTCAATTCAAATGTCTTAAACTCCGCACCGGTCAAACCGGTGCGAGTATTAAGGGACGGAGGGAGTATTATAAAGTGGACTAAAACATAAAGTGTAAATATCATTTTGAAACAGAGATAGTACTATATCATAAGGCCATCTTGTGATAAGTTTTCCCCCCTTGTTTACCAAATATAATCAGTCAAAAACAGGGCTACAACCAATGAGAATTTCTCTAAACAATTTGGTGCACGGAAGGCAACTCACATCAGGTATCTCACTTCTTGTACGTCTATTTCGTCGTTGCCGACCAATTAAAGCCTTAAGACCTGCGAGCCAAACTTCTGCCTCTGCTTTGTCTTTACAAATCTAGCATGGAATAGTAGAGAACAGTATGAGAGTTCCAGGCAACAATATGTCATTTAGGTACAAGTAAAAGAAGGGAAAAGAAAACTACAGAGTACAAATTTAAGTGTAACGAACCAAGTCAAGAGATCTATCACCGTGATTATAAATAAGTGAAAATGACAAGTAATCCTTTTCCGGGCGCAAGAATCTGCGGAACACAGCCTACAACACAAATAACGGAAACCAATTTGAGGAATATATAATTACATACTTCACAAGATCAACTAGGCCTTCATAAAATGGATGAAAAGTTTACAAAATTGAAAGAAGAAATGGACAAGAAGCCCTTTGGTGGTTTATCTCACAGTTCTTTGTCCTGGGATGATTTTTGAGACTATAGATAACTTCAAAGTCCTTTCTTCTCCATGTGATAACCAAATAAGAGTCTTCTCATCCTGCGAATTTTCGCAACAATAATTAGCTTATTAGCTATAGTTTCACTAACAATGAATTAGTCCTTTCTTGTACATATAATTTCTTAAGAATTCTTGCTTTTAATGAACTGAGTATTATGAATTGTAAATTAACAATTTTCTGTTTTGTAGTAACTTGTTAAAAAGAATGTATTGAAATAAATTAGTGACTGAAACTTTTGAGGAAACCGGGAGAAAGAAGAACATGCACCACAGATAGTCTGAACGGGCAAAACTTGGGTTTCCCCTTCCTGCTGTACTTGATCAATTGACTGCCTTTTTTCAAAATAACGAGTGCCTACACATTTTGAAACAACTAGACATAAGCACAAATACAATACGTAGATCATATTTGCAGTAAAGCCGATACAAAATCATAGTTCGGTCTAGTTGTGGGAGCTCCACTTGGCGGCTTTTAGAGCCCGAATTCAAGTTACCCCGTTAACGCCAACACCAAGACTATGGACACGGCAAGCAGGGGCCGGGCGCACGTGTATATACACCAACATACTCCCTCTGTTCTTTTATGTTTTACTCTCACTTTTTTCGTGGTCTCCATGCACATTTATACCATTTATATCTCAAACTATGTAGTTGCAAAAAATATGAAATTTTGATATTTTGATACAGGAAAAATACACGTTTTTTGGTGTGATTGAACCACAAACACAATACAATCTAAACAAATAATCTGTGAACATATAACCTATCATACACAAACCTTAAATTTAACCACTAGAGTAAGACCTCGTTGGTTTGATAATTGATATCCTCATTTTAACCATTAGGCTAAGATCTCGTTGGTTTGATAATGCATATGGTGTGAATCTAACAAACTCCACACCATAATGTTTTTTCTTATATACGAAATAAGTCAAAAAAATACGGTCAAACTTTGTTTATATACTACGATACATGCATCATTTCTCATTTGCGCACTATTCATCAATCAACTTTGACAATATTTCTTCCACCATTTTGTAAGAAAAACATAGTCAAGTGATATTTTGTTAAATTCGTATGAATGCGAGTATTCCAAATCAACTTTTTAACTTTTTCTTATACGCATTTAGAGATATTAATCTCCAAAGAACCATGTTGGAATACGAGCAAAAAGAAATGTTGCATGTATTGTGGGACAGAGGAGTAGAACATAAAAGAACACATGGTTATAGAACGAAGTAATGATTTATTCACTTCTATAATCCGAAAGAATGAGTTAGGTTGGTCTTACGTCATGTGAAACCTAGTTTTTTTTTTAACACATGGAGTATATGTTTGGTTATTAAGTATCATAGTATCATCTATCATTCAATCATTTGCACCCAAAAGAAATACAAGTATGATTCATAATCATATCAATTTCATATGTTCTATTGTCATAATGTCATGTCATACAAATTTGGGCACGAATGCAAATGGAAAATGAAAACTTCGTTACGAAAAAGATAGGGAGTAATAACCTGGTCAATGTCACGGTCCGAATGGCCATAACTAACAAGATCTGCCATTCCATCTGAAATATTTTCTGGAGAAACGGCAACCCAGCTTTTGCTTCTCTAACTGCATCTGACTACCCTGCTCCCTCTTTATCTTCATAGATGATGTAATTTTGTTTCCTTCTTTCCGCCTCTCATCAAAATTATTAACAAAATCTAATAAATTATGTTAGATCAAATTCTGCAGAATTCGAACTCAATGGATGGATTCCAAGTTAATTTTATGGAGGATTTTATGATGATTAATTTGAAGAAAATTCCCAAAGGTGGGAATAAATATCGAATTTGAAGAGGAAGAAATTGAAAGAATTGGAGAAAGAGGAGAGAGAGAATGTGTATATGAGACATGAATTTAGACCCCATTTTTGTAGCTTCAGCGATTTTGGCGCAATTGCATCAGTTGCATGCCTCTTTTTTTATTTGGACTTCCACACAACCTCAACAAACTTCTTTCATAAAATTTGTGAGCAATTTTAAGGTTTGAAATTTTCAAAACAAGGTAGAGCCGTAGGGGACCTAGGGGCAAGGATCCCACGTATTGTACTATTGTACGTGAATTATGTGCTTTATGCTTTTTAGAAGAAAAAAGACATATTATACGAAAAAAATAAAACATTTATGAAATCTTTTTTAGGTTCTCTCTTTACATACTAGAATTAAAATCTACTCTATTCTGTATAGGTAAAACAAGATTATTGATGGCCAAAGTTCTCATAAATCATAAAAGTCCAAATGTTACGATAAAGTCGAAGTAGCACATATGCAACACAACTTTACGGTAATCAAGCTAAATACCTAGTGCAAATGACTCCACCTTTCAACCTCAAAGGAGTGAATTTTGGGGGGAGGGATCACCTTAGCCTTCACTCTACTCCCAAGTTACTTAACCCGCTAACATGTGTTGAGTTGACCCGAGAGGAGTGCTTAGGTCAACCTAGCCTGGTATGGCCCTTTATCTTTACCTACCTAAACAATAAAAAGAATATTACCTATGCACAACAGCTTTATTTTATTTTCATCACAATCCAAAATCACATGCTTACATTTTTCTCCCTGTTCTTACCTACTTGGTACAACAAATTTTGTATCCACAAAGGTAACTTTTGAGAGATAGTTAACCTAAGCATGTTACAAATGAATATAAGGATGTTCAATCAAAATGAGACTCGGTGACTCGGGGGAGGGGGAAAGTATTGCTACACCCGTGTCATGGGTTCGATTACTTCGATATTGACCAGGCTCATGAGGTTCCCCCGCTCTCTTAACGTCTATAATAACACAGCACCATACCTCGGATGAAAATACTTAATCAATAGCTGGGTCCTTGTTCCTCTTGAAAATGTATTCAATATCTTGCATTATTTCTTGAGTCAATGGCCGCTCGGCTGTCAAAAATGCATCAATGTCTTCTCTAAGTTGATCAACTGAAGTTGCACCGATGATTGAACTAGTCACGAAAGGACGATCTCTGACAAAGGCAAGTGCTAGCTGCACTGGAGACAGACCATATTTGTCGGCCAGCTCAACATACTTGGCAGTTACTATCTGAAATGGGAAATGCAACATAAGATCTTATTATTGCTTGGCATATTCAACAAGGACATGTATCCAAATATAAATGCATATAAGCATGAGTGGATTTGTTTCTTTAAAAAAACATACTTACCTTTGCATAGGAGCTAATATATCTTTCCATATAACCAGGGAAAAGATTCAGCCTTCCTTTCTTAGCAGCTTCAGAACTGGGATCCAAATATTTTCCAGTGAGATTTCCACCACCCAGAGGAGAATAGGCAAGCAGACCAATATTGTAATTGTTTGGATGACAAACTTCAACCAGGTCAACTGCAAGAATTTCAAGTGCACTCAGTTAGCTTAAGGATGATCTGAACTACATTATCGTCACTCTTCATTTTGTAGAAAGTATACGAGGCTGACACTCAATACTCTGATTTGAATGTAAAATCTGTATCTGACCAGTGACCACTTCATTCTTTTAAACCACACAATGTTTGAGAAAAAAAGTACGAAGTACATGGTATTAGATGTTGATGCTCAGCGTCTCAGACTTCAAAATTATGTCAAAACAGCAAACAAGAGCAAAGCACCCCACGGATCAATAATGATGTTCTGCTTTCGTATTCTACTGATACAACAACAACAAAGCCTTAGTCAAATGATTTGGGGTCGGCTAACATGAATCGACATAGGAGATCCGAGATCGTCAATGTGACCAATCAAACAAGACAAAAACGGGAAGTTAAAAGAATAAACAAGGAAGGGCAGGAAAGTGAGAGTAAAGTAAGAGGTAAATAAATATATTACAGAGAAAAAAATATTATAAGGGATAGTAAAAATAAGTAAAGTTTAAAATGAGAAAATTAAAAATAAATACAATAAGTATATTTGAAAATAGCATATAAAAGTGAGCAAAAAAAAAAAGTGATAGGACAAAAAAACAAAGTGAAGACTTCAAAATGTGACGGACACATACAAACCACATCACAACGTGCATGGACTGGAACTGGAAGAAAGCAAGAGTGAGCTCATACTTCGTATTTAACATCACTTCTACAACATAATAACTAGAGCATACTTAGATAACGTGCTCTGATGCAAAAGCTAGAGTGCAGGAAAAAAATTCCAGAACATGAAAACAGAATAGGTACACTTGCCTTCAAACCGACAACGAGTGAGTAGATTGTAGCAGTTCTGAATGCTAACAATCTTCGGAAGGCCTCCGAGTTTTGCTGCATGGACAAACTCCATAACCCCATAAGAACTTTCATTTGAGACACCAATGTATCTTACCTACATATGTAGGTGATAGTGTGTTAATACAGCAAAAGAACAAGGGAATTCCACACAACTAATTTTGTGTACAAGTTAATAACAGACCTGCGATATAAATGGGAATATTAAAATAGTAATCCTAGAAGTTACTGAAGGAGTCAAAAGGAAGCAAGTAAGCACAACTAAGACAGGAGAAAGTCCACTTGAGAATATGGATGACCGGTGAGCAGAGTACTATGTGGTTCAAATGATATCAATGATAAACCCAATGGTTGACTACTTGAACTTTCTTTGCTGGTTTTGCGAAAATGTATTCATGGATATACTTTCTAGTTTCCTAGCAGATACCATGTACAAGATTCACACATCATAGTACAAGTGTGGAAACTGTAGAGTACTAGAGTGTAGGCGTGTAGCATATTCACTTGACAGGTTGAGCCCAAGTGATTGGTATGATCTGTTTAGTTGGGTCTTGGTGTACTAGAGAGTCATTCCAGTCCCAATTCAACCATTCTATGCATAATGTTGAGCTGAATAACCTAAATACACACAGCCTTTCGGCCTTTCCTCTAACCAGCGGAGACCGGAAGTCCGGAACAGCGTTTGCTTCTAGAAGGCAAGCAGTGTGATTAGAGCATTAAAGATTGATTTTTATCCTATTTTGATGTTTTACATGTGTTCTTGTTAATAATTACTCCCCCCCATTTGTCCGTTAACAAAAGATGTAAGTGCTACCAATTAGGTCGTGGCTAGTGAGAGATATTAAGGGTCTGTGTATGATAGGTCACAGGTTCAAATCCGACCTGTCATTCGAACCAAAAAAAAAAAGATCTTTCTGTTTGGAGTCTTTTCCCTTTTGGCAAATATAGTTCCCCAATTTACCCATATAAAAATAGTTTAATTTCCCAATGTATCCATATATGTCCCATTCATGGGTGAATGGGTGATAGGACCATTATGATCCTTTCATTAGAACGGGGTCACTTGTTCTAACACTTCTAGGACTCAAAGAGCTCTCTCTCTCTCTCTTTGAGATATCAATAAGAAAAAGTAGCAAATGTTCCTTGCATTGGTTTCTCCTCATATTTGAAACAAAAGCATCTTTCTAAAACGGAAGGAGTATTATTCTTGTAGATGCAACTTCTTCTTAAAATATACCCCATGAGATGAATCATTACTTTAGAAGTTACTCTGTAGAACTCAAGCAATAGCTGCTAGTTTAGTCGAATTACCTGCGACCAATAGCCAATTCTGCAAACTTGTTCCTCAATGTTTGACAAGATACATAATCTCGTCACTACAAAATTTCATGTTTTTAACTTTTAAGCGGTTATCCAACACTCACACTACTCAAAGGAGGTCATACTGTACTATGTAGCCAACAGCCAACATAAAACTTGTTCAAAGTCATATTCTAGAGTCTACTTGTTTGTATCTGACCAAAGAATCCACAATTGGAATTGGTTGGCTGTGAATTGGTTTTATGCAACAGAACAATAACGCAGTTAAAAGTCGAAAACTATTGTCAACTACATACTAATCATGAGAAAAAAGAATACATATGGTGCATGCATTTTAAACCTTTGACAGCATACATACATGCATTTTTTCCAACCAAGCCTTTTGTTTACCCTTTTTTTCTTTTTTATCTCTAGACCCGGTTAGACCCCAATGAAAATTAGCATGTCTTGCATACCTTTCCTTCATCAACAACTTCTTGCAAGGCCTTAAGTTGTTCCTCAAATGGCACACCTTCCCTCCATTTGTTGTAATCGTAAGTAAATTCTCCAAATAACGCAACATAGCGATCTGGCCTGACCAAAAAAAATCCCCTTTTCAATTTCTAAGCAACAAGGCAAAGTCAAGATTCAAAGCAGCAGACACAGAAAAACTGTTGCTACTTGGTGCTTGAGAAAAAAATTGCACAAAGTATTTTCTCACCAATGAATTTGTAGTAAATCAATATAGTCAGTGTTGAGCCGCTTAAGGCTTTTCTCCACGCTTTCCTTTATATTAGAAGCATCAACACGCAATACCTCTGCGTTGTCACGGATATAACCGGAACGCTCCGAATAACCACATACTTTTGTTGCTATAATAACCTGAAGAAGCAGATGAATCAATGAAAAAGAGTCTCGAGTCCAACATAAACAACCCAAATGATTACACCAACCGTAGAAAAGAAAACTTTGCAATAGAAAGGGAACTCAAAAAAAGAATATAGCTAAAGATTATTTTTTGGAGATTAGATTCTCAAGATGCATTTGACAGAACTTGAAATATTTAAGATTGGCTATCTCCAGTCAGCCATGTAACTGTAACTCTCTAAGCATACCTTATCACGGGGCTGAGACTTCAACCAGCTACCTATATAAAGATCTGTTTTTCCTTGTGTTTCCTTCTTCATTGGGATCGGATACTGTAAAACAACAACTAAAAATTCAAACAGCTAAACAGTAACATTATTAACATAGGTGAAACTGCACTTATGCAGAAGACTAGAAGAAGA
The DNA here is from genome assembly GCF_020520425.1 of Spinacia oleracea. Lineage (NCBI taxonomy): Eukaryota > Viridiplantae > Streptophyta > Magnoliopsida > Caryophyllales > Amaranthaceae > Spinacia > Spinacia oleracea. The sequence continues at coordinate 10,431,655 of NC_079489.1, read as the reverse complement.
ATGTCACATGTCTATGAGACTGAGACAAAACAATAAACTTAAAAACTTTATCTCATTCTTTCCCACAGTAGAGTCCGATATCCAGAAACAGCGCTAATTCAAAAGTATTACGAGAAAGAAAAATTGATGGCATTCCTCAAAAGAATAGAATTTAGTGAACCGTCTTGCTTGCTGGTGAACCTTCCACCTTGATGTTTATGGTATTTTCTTTTAAAGACGAAACAAAACAAGACAGATAAAAAAAGGACAATAATGCTTACAGCTTCTGCAGTGTCAAAGATGTTGATGCCCTGATCAAATGCATAACTCAGAATATCGTGAGCTTCTTTCTCCGTATTTTGTTCTCCAAATGTCATCTGACAGTTGCAAGAATGAATTTTGGTGTTACAAGAAAAGGCAAATAAGGAAAAGGGACGTTTATGAAAATGATTAGCGTTGATTGCAGCTCATGTACAAGATTGTTCAGCAAGTACGATATTATGGTCTCTACATCCAAATGCTGAATAACAAATCAAGTGTAATAATACTAAGTTATCTTCAACAAAATTGTTCACTTTCTTCTAAAGTCACCTGCACTTCACCCAAGTTGTTTCATAAACAAGAGGAGTAGACAACAGGTTGTAAGAGGAATTATTATCTCCCTTGATTCAATTTAAGTTGAATATAATACACTTAACTCTTTTTAGTCGATAAGGAAGGCACAGATGTCAATAAAAAATAGGAGCTGGACCTAGGTCCTGAGAACAACCTCCCAGGGGCTTTACCAACTAAAGGCATTATTACGGCAATAGCAATGGGAGGTTTGATGAAGAAGAACCCCCATGAATAAAACCTCGATCTCATTTGATAGACCATTAACCTGATAGATGCGCATAAACCTACTTCATAGACTTCATAAAAAGATGGGAACAAATATTTCAAGATGGTTTATTTTAGAGAGAGGGGTTTATAACAGATAGGCTAATGAGCCAATGTGGTGATGATATGGTATGGAGCAGAAAAGTCTTTGAGAGGTATACCATCAGAATGCCCTAACTTTGGCTACCATTAATCACTTAAAATTCAATAGAACTCACTTTGTGCGACGAATATTGACAATGGTAATGTTAAGCACTCTGCATCTACTTTGAAATAATTGCAATTCACAGCTTTGCATGCACAACCTTTACCTCAGAGAAGGCCAATCTAATGCAACCGTTATGCTTAAATTGAACAACCAAATAGATTACAACCAATCATAAATTTTGACTGACAAGGATCAAGCTTCCGATCTTGACTGAGATTCCACTTGGGATTGCTTTTGGCATTAAAAACACAAAAATTAGTCCACCGGTTTCCAAACACCCTTTTACCCCCTCTGCAATACCCCTCACAACACTAGTACACTACCATTCCGACCAGACCACCAAGTTAAACCACTGCCACCCTACACCAACGCCATCGCCATGACCAATAAGACTACACCATAAGCACCCCCTCAATTCTCCTGTAGAGCTTACTGCACCAACCGGAGCACCACCTGAGTGGCACCTGCACCTCCTCACACCCCTAAATACAATTTGCGGGTTTAGCAGAGAAGGCTGAGGATAAAAGTGGGTCCGAGAGCGAGAACGAAAAAGGCATTGATCTAACATAGTTAATCATGGTTTCAATTCATTTTTAATTCCCATATCCCATACCCATATACCAAAAACAAACCAAGGATTTGCCATGTCAAAAACCAATTCCCATTCACCATAAAGTCACTTGTGTTTCCACACTCCCATTAGCACAAATTAATTAACATGCCAAATGAGCTATAATATTCCACAAGTAATCTGATGGAACTTGAGTATGACTCTTCCAATTACCTGACATAGTTTTCTGTTACGGCTTATCTCCGGGCCTACTCTTTAATGTCTTAACCTAGCCTAGTTTTGTACCCGGGACCTTTTAAGATCAATAAACTTCATCTCATTTGCCTCATAGCTACTCCGTATTAGCGAACACATTCTCAGTAAACCACGATAATCTGTGTGTTATTATTTGTTGATTTCCGTGTATCTTTCTTGCATGCCTAAACATAATCAACTAATCATGAGATAAATTCGTCATCACAGATAAGAATTGCACATTTTCGAACAAGAGCGCATAGAAATTCAATTGAATTTTGACTGAACACTTGACATTCAATTTTCGAATTCATAAAAAGTTAGAGAGGGATAGAGAGAGTACAGTGCCGAGGGTGATTTCGCTGATAAGAAGATCCGAGTCGCCGAGCTTTCTGTACTGCAATGGAGTTTTCTGGTTTTGTCCAAGACTAGCTTGAACGGCGTAATTCGCAGCGGTGTTTCTCCGCGGCTGAAAGGAGCGGCGCGTGAAGTTGAAGCGGGTGAAACAGGCATTGTTTCTGAGGAGAGATGGTGTTGTGTGGGAGGAGGAGCTGCTGCCGGTAAGAGTGACAGACGCCATAACTTATCCGAATGAGGACAGAATGACTGAATGTTTCCGAACAAGCTCTATGTGGCAGCTTTTAACCGTTTCATTTTCTTTCAATTTTAAAATATTAAAGGAAAAGGAAAAGGAAAAGGAACGTTTTTTTTGGGGTGGACGGGTCGTTCGTTTCAGGTTCGGGTCTGGTTAGATTTAGGGGTTGTTTATGGGAAATGCTTATATAGTTATATGGATTGTTGTTTTGACTTTTGATGGACCAAAATTAGAGATAACTTCGGAAAATGAAAATTTCTTAGGAGTTGAAAATTAGGAGTCAATAACCCAAATACCCAACCCCCCAAGATGGTTCCCCATTTACTGAGATTAAGTAGGAGACTATTAAAATATACTCCATTATTCGAGGTATCCACATTTTAGGGAATCTCATTGCAACAAGAATGACATGGATAAAGTCTCATCTCACTCTATCATAGGTCTTATTCAGGTCAACTTTTAATATTGCTGCAAAATGTTTCCCCTTCCTTTTCTTCCGAACGTGCGCATTCAGTTCCAAGGCCTTATAACAGTTGTCCACCATCGATCGTCCAGGAACATACACATTATGGTAATCGTCTACCAGGTCCGGCATAACCTTTTTGAGTCTGTTCACCATACACTTTGAGATTATCTTGTACGTAGAGTTGCAAAGACTAATGGTCTGAACTTACTAATCTGCTCAGGTTTGTCTTCCTTATGAATGAGCGTAATGGAGGTTTGGTTCACTTCCTTTAACAGATACCCCGTTGCAAAAAAGAATGGACAGCTTCACAGATATTTGGTCCCACGAGGTGCCAGTACTTTTGGAGGAAAGCTGGTTGAACTCCATCCGGCCCAAGAGATTTTAGGGATTTCAAGCTAAACGTTGCCTTCTTTATTTCTGCATCAGAGAAAGGTGTTAGTAAAAACGATGACTGCTCCTCCGTCACCTGGGCTAACCCGAGCATCCAGTTAAGGTCTATGGGCGGATAAGAACTTTTTCCCTTCAGAATCGTCTCAAAGTGCTCTTTGAAAGCTTTCAATTAATCTAATCCTATTAGAATTAGACATTAATTAAAACTAATAAGTTATTGTTTAATTAAACAACTAACTCTAGTAACTTTAGGTAAATTAATATTTATTCTAATCCTAATTGCTTAAGGATTCGACGCATGCACGAACTCAACGCACACACGCACGCACATCCCACGAGGGGTGCTGGACGCGCGCGCGCACGGGTTCACGAATTTTCGGTGGTGACTTGATCCATTCTCCATCGTTTCCTTTCACTCCCCTTATTTCATTCCTCAGTGCACGGGTTTTAACACTTTTATAGAAGAATTTGGAGGATTGGTCCCCGAAAGTATCCCATTTGCACTTGGAACGTTGTTTCTAGTACATCCACTGGTCTTGAGCAGCGATAGCTACTTCCTTAGTTTTGGAGAGCATGATGCCACCATCTTCAATGCTGGAAACTGCAACTTGTAGCTTTGTGAGATCATTTTCAAACATTCTCCAACTTAATCCTTGTGTCTTTTTGGAGTCAAGACACCATTTTAGAGAATTCATCAAGGTAGGCTTTTAGAGAATTACCTTCCTAAAGTCGAAAATCATGAAGCCTACTTTTGAGTAAGAGCTGGTTTGTGACACTCTTTGTCATGTACAATTGCTCCAATCTCAACCATAGACCTTGTGTCGTCCCCTCCTTTGCAACTTCTCGCAAGACCTCATTTGAGAGGCATAGTTGCATAGCCGAGAAAGCTTTGAGATCAATCTCTTCCCATTTATTTCCCGTCATGGATTCAAGTTTCTTTGCCTTCCCTTCAAGGGCTTTGTGGACTCCACAAACTTCTCTATGTCTAACTTCATAGTTGACATAATCTTCAATCAAGAAACCACCAAAACAAATCCAAACACAACCTTGCTCTTGATACCATTTGTTATGAATTAATGTCGAATTAATTCAATAAAGATCTAACGATTTTGATTTGTGGTTTCTAGCTAGTTGGGCAATAAATGAAGAACATTGAGTGCTAAAATAAAGAACACCAAATTTATAGTGGTTCACTCATAAATGAGCTACATCCACTTTTGGGGAGGGGGATTAATGCTTGTATTAATCACTTCAAACTTTGACGGGGTATTAAAAGTAGAAATGGTGTGAGAATGAGTTTTGATCTACTTTCTATCTCCAACTCTCTTGTGTTTATGTGTTTCTCTCACTATAAACTCACCACCAAAATTAGAAATAGGTTTAGTTGGTATATATAGTACCAAAGAAGAAATAAGATCAATGGAGTAGAAAAGGCCATGTATCCCAAACAAAAGGAAAGAGAAGATCCCGCTCAGTTGTGTGCCCGCACAGAAATTTTGTGCATGCGCACGACCCTGTTGTGTGCACGCACATAAATTTTTTGTGCCGCACAGAAATTTTGTGCACGCGCACAAGCCATTTTTGTGCGTGCACACAAGTTGCCTAAAAACTTGCAGGAGCCACTGTGAAATTCGTGCGTGCGCACAGTACAAAAGAAGCAAATTGCTTCATTTCTTTTCTTCCTTCAATTCTTCTTTGCAAAATTAGCAAACCCAACTATATTAATCCTCCATTAAAGATTTACTTCGTCTATTCACAACAGTTCATTCAACAAATCGAAATTATGGCTTTAAACAAGAATATATTTTTGCTAATTTGTGGCTTTAAACATGAATATATTTGCGCTTTTAAAATAGTTAGTTTGTAATTTTTAGACGAAAGTAGTGGATTCTATTTAATATGTGGTCGATAAACGGTAATGGTAAAAGATCGACGGTCTAAAAAATCATGGATCCGTCATTAAATCCAACAATTAACCTATGTAGTAGTAGTAAAAGGTTAGCATATAAACACATTGCACCAAGAAATGCCTTGACCAATTAAACAAGATTTCACCTTTCAATTCCAATCAAAATGTTGGGGGTTCAATCCCATTAGGGACACTTTAAGAGAGGGTTCCCTTTACCATCCCCTCACTCTCTAAATGTAACCTCACTAGGGGTACTTTAAGAGAGGATTCCCCATAACATTCCCTCAATCTCAAAATATCTAGCCCACTAACCCGAATCGAATTCTCATACAAAATTCTAGCCTCACATAGCACTTCATCTAACCTTTTAAAAAATAAACATACTCCGTAAATTTTCTACATCCAAGTGTAGAAAATAAAACAAGGATGGTTAGAATCCCACTGTCTGTAACCCCAATACATCCCTTTGCCTTTCCCCATTCTCTATTTCATTTAATGTTTTTTTTAACACTTTTCCTTTTACTCTTCATTTTTATTTATTTTTTTTCAAAAAAAAAAAATTATGTTCATTCGATTCAACAAATCAAAATTGTGGCTTAAACAAGAATATATTTGTGCTGATTTTGTTGCTTTAAACATGAATGCGCTATTAAAAAAAACATCTAGTTTGTAATTTAGACAAATGTATTGGATTCTATTTAATGTGTGGTCGATAAATGGTAATGATAACAGATCGGCCATCTAAAAAATCATGGATCCGACAATAAATACAACAATTAACGTATGTAGTAGAGTAAAAGGTTAACATAACTATGGGCACTTTGAGAGAGGTCCTCTTATGAGGTCTTTTTGTCGGATATCAGATATATATTAGCTAAAAGATAAATAGGTAAAAGACAAAAAAGGAAGTACCATTTTATAAAAAAAGTTCGTTCTGAACCCAAACCCAAAATTGAACCCGACCAAACATGAATCGACTCGAACCCGACTTGTACCCGAAATGGAAAAAAAACCCGACATGACCATACCGAAAATCAACCCGGCCGAACCGGACCTGCACCCGAGTGATAAAGTTGTTGGAAATAATGCAAAGAAAGAGTATTACCATATTGTGAAAATGTCCCACATTGGTAGAAATGAAAAGGAGGCTTTTCAAGTGGAGTATTTAAAGAAAATGACTTTGTCCCACATGGAAAGAAAACAAGCTTTTCCCTTTGTTTAAATATAGGGAAGTAATGTTTATACTTTGAAGTACTTCCCCAAGTGTTGTGGGCTAGAAGGGGGAATCCCCACGCGCGTCGCCGCCGCCCGTCCGGCCGGTTCGGTTCGTGGCACGTGCGCGGTGGGGCCTCCTTTTTGGGCCAAGTCGTAGCTGACGGTCCAGTCTTTATGAGGCCGGTCAGTTACGTAGCTCACTCCACAATCGTAACGGTCGTATTTATTACGTCCCTTGATTTTCGCTTCCGTTTTAATTACTCAAATCAATTATGATTTTCAGTTATCAAAAGTTTTATTACATGATCAATTCTGATCAGCGGTTACAGGTGCTTTAATTACCCAATTAAATGTTAATTTTCGGTTACAAAATTTTAGTGGCTTTATAATCAGTTTGGGGATCAGTTTTGAAAACACATCGAAAATAAAACTCTCTCTACTCCTATTCTGAGCATTATTGTGAGTTCCATGTTTCTCCTTAGTTGAGTGCACATTTTGGAGAGACGCTGTGTAAAATCTTGGGGGGCAACGCCTTTTCCGATTGCACCATAGTCGGGGCGAATTTTGCTTCTAAGACAGTGTTTCGTAACACGTCACAACTTTATTTACATCAAATATTCGGCCCACATTTTATTAACATTTTCGGATTTTACAGTCTTATTTCCTACAAAAGTGACCCGACCTGATCATCACCCGAGACCCGAGATGACCCGATCCGATGACCTATTTTAACAGCTCTACTTCAAAGGAGGATTCCCCTTAACATTCCCTCACTTTTTTTAAAGTGTCCAACCCACTAACACTGACCGAATACTCATACGAAATTCCAGCCCGATAGAACACTTATCTTACCTTTTAACACACACACACGGAAAAAAAAAAAAAAAAAACCATTACATCCAAGTGTAGAAAAACACAAGGATTGAGCGTTAGCTTGTCAAGCATGCACAGAAAGCAAATGACCCCTTACATGCTCACCATTAACGTGTCATTTGCATCACACTCCACACTAATCATTATAAGTACCCTTAATAATCCCTCAATTTTCCTTTCATTTTTCTCTAATTCTTAAGCTTTTTCCATGGCTTCAACCACCACTAATGCTCTGCTTTTCTTAGCATGTCTATGCCTTGTTGCTCTCTTTCCTCCCACCTTAGCTCAGACACCATTGCAACAACCGCAGCAGCCACTACGAGTAAGGGGACAGCAATTGCAACATGAGTGCGATATCCAGCAGCTGACCGCGGCCGAGCCCACTCGCCGGGTTAGGGCGGAGGCTGGGGTGATTGAGGTTTGGGAATCGAATACTGAGGAGTTCCGATGCACCGGGGTGGCGGCTGTTCGATATGTCATTGAGCCTAAAGGGCTTCTCTTGCCTTCCTACACCAATGCTCCATATGTGACTTATGTAATGCAAGGTGGACTTGATAACTTTTTACTCCCTCCGTTTTCTTTTAATTTACACACTTTGCTTTTGGCACTATATATTACCTATTCTATTTTGATTAATGTTGTCATTTATTCATAAGGAAAAACACAGTCACGTAAGATCTTGTTAGATTTATTTATCGCAATGTATAGTTTTCAAAAAATCAAATTTTACTCCTTGATAACTAAGGATATTAGTGGTTAAAGATCAGTATTGACAAGCGTGAAAGTCAAATTGTGTGGATTACTTAAAAAAACGGATGTAGTTTTGGATGTTTTATCGTAAATTTGTGTGTAAATGGCCATGTTTAAGATAAATTTTCTTGATGTTCGATCTTGTGAGTAAACTTGTGTTAGACCATGTTATCACATTAACATGAGTTTTGGGTGTATTGTTATTTGTTTTGACATGCTAGTTCCTAGTTTATGTAAATGTGACATTTTTAATATGGTGTTTTGGGACACTTTGAATTGATTTCAGGGAAGGGAATACAAGGAGTGATACTCCCAGGGTGCCCTGAGACGTTCGAGTCACCGGTACGAGGTGGTTCAGAAGGGTCTAAGGGAGTAGAAAGAGACCAATACCAGAGAGTTCTCCGAGTGCACGAAGGTGATGTGATCGGATCACTCGCCGGTGGAGTTCAGTGGACTTACAATGATGGGGATACTCCCATTGTTAGTATAACCTTGCTCGACCTTAGCAATCCTCAAAATCAGCTTGATCTCAATTTCAGGGTATGTCTTAGTCTTGTACATAAATTGCTTCTATTCATCACTAATTTTACCACATTCTAAAATAGTGTATGTGGCTATTAACTCCGATTACAAGAAAGTAGCTAGTACGTTACTCTAATTAAAAAATAAATGGAAGAAGTGCATATGTTGGTTGTACGTACGTGTGCTATGAAATTTCCTTAGTAACGCTCTTTTTTTTTTCCACCTAGTCTATTCTGGTTTGATTTTTCTAATTCCTAGTATGATGTAGTGATGTGGCTGGATTCTTTCTAATCTGGTTTGTATTTTTTTGATTTGTTCTGATGGTCTTGTTTGTATTTAGTTTTCTTGTCTGATCTAATGTGATCTGGATGTTTGTGGTGAGTGATTTTTGCTTTATCTGTTCTAGTATGGATTTTTTAATCTGGTTTGGTCTGGTTTAAACAAAATTAAGTAATACTACCTCCGTTTTAAAATAATTTTTACATTTTTCGTTTTAGTCTGTTTTATAATGTTTTATACACTTTGCTTTATTCCACTTTTGGACATAAAAATTTATTATCTTACCTTTCGTACCCTATTTAAAACTTTTCAATCCATATTTAATTATATTTACCCATCTTTTAACAAACTCTTACTATTTGTGCAAATAGTAACAAAAATAAGGTGAAGAGAACAATGCCTTAGATTTATATAGCTAGTACTAATTTATATCTTCTTTCATGCATACAGAGTTTCTACCTAGCTGGAAATCCCCAAGGCCAAGGAGGTCAAGAACAAGGCCCTAAAGAAGTTGTAGGAAAGAACATCTTCAATGGCTTCGACGATGAGTTGCTAGCTGATGCTTTCAATGTAGACACCGAGACAATAAGGAGCATTAAGGGCGAGAACGACGAGAGGGGCAGCATCATTCGAGTTGAACGTGATCTCGAGCTATTAAGCCCTGAATGGGATGATATGGAAGAGGAACGAATGAGGAGACTCAATGGCCTTGAACAAGTCTTATGCACCATAAGCTTCAAACAAAACATTGATCAACCGTCGCGTGCTGACGTTTATACCGAGCACGGTGGTCGGATCAACACCCTTAATAGCCACAAGCTCCCCCTCTTGCAACATCTACAACTCAGTGTTGAGAGGGGTGTGCTCTACAAGGTAAGATTTCGGCTCTGTTTGTTTTAGGCCGAAAATATTTTCCATGAAGAATCATGTAAAACTTTTTTTTTTTTAAGGAAAACCACAATTTCAAATTACCCCCATTCCTGATTATTTGCGATATGTTGACTGGTACATTTTTTAAAGCTCTAGTTTGACCCTAATTATACGCAATATATTAGTAAAAGTTTTAAAAAATTAATATTTTAAAAAAATATATATATATTAAGATTAATCTAACAACATAATACACAATAATATTTGATTTTTATATATTTAAGAAAAAACTGGTCAAAGTTAATGTATAAATAGTATAAATAGTATAAAAGTCAAAGTATTGCGAGTATTATGTAACGGAGGGAGTAAATTTGACCAAAAATTTCACAAAGAAAAGGAAAATGAGAGTAGATAGGTGGGAACTGGCCAAAACAAACAATGTTAATGGAAAATGAAAAAGTTGTTTTCTTTCTTTCCAAATGAAAAACGTTTTCTCCTTTAGAGAGTTATTGAAAAATATTTTCTTTTTCCTTGCCAAAACAAACAACGTAAAATAAATAAAAAGTGAAAATTATTTTTCATGAAAACGTTTTACACCAACCAAAAACACTTTTAATAGTGACAACCTCTTTTGTGCACTCAATATACGAAGTACATATAACCAGGGGCCTGTCAAAAAAAAAAAAAAAAAACCAGGGCGTTATTTTTTTTTGCTTATTTGCTCTTTTTTTTTAGTTTAAAAATATATGATTGCACATGATTATAGATGTTGCTCGTGTGCTCTGAGAAAAATTATGTTAAAGGAATAATTTAAATGTTTCAAATTGATTGTGTACAGAATGCAATGATGACACCCCACTGGAACATAAACGCCCACAGCATAATCTACATAACACGGGGAACGGGTCGGATCCAAGTAGCCCGAGAAAACGGGTTAGTATTCGATGGTAGAGTCCAAGAAGGGCAGCTCTTGGTAGTCCCACAGAACTTTGTAGTGCTGAAGAAGGCGGAACAAGAAGGGCTAGAATGGGTGTCGTTTAAGACGAATGACAACGCGATGATTAGTCCTTTAGCCGGGAAGCTCTCGGCCATCCGAGGCATGCCGGAGGAGGTGCTGATGAACTCTTATGGCTTGTCTAGGGATGAAGTGAGGAGGCTTAAGTATGGAAGGGAACAGTTAAGTTTGTTTAGTCCTAGGTTAGATTAAATCATTCTAACTAAACTAGGTGATCGAGTTGAATAAAAGAAAGAAACTTAACTAGACCTCTGTTTTTAGCTCTGTTTTGGCTTGTCAAATGAGATTAATAAAAAATTAGTTAGCTCTTTTTTATCGTATTGATGTTTTGTTAAGTCGGTCGTATATAATGTACTGAACTCCTTTTGTTACACTAGCTCCGTTTACTATTTACACAAATCCATTATAGTGACTTTGAAAGAGTAATTGAAATTTTTTATCATTAAAAGTAGATAACTTTTACATATCGGGATAACTTTGAGTTCATGCCTCTAAAAGTCTAAATTGAACTAAATGGAAATGTTAGAGACATAGACATGAATTGATATACTATCACAATAAGATTAGTTAATATTGTCAATATATTGTTGCAAAGTGACCAACACTTTAGCCCTTGTTAGTGTTGAAATCTCGTAAATAACCCTAATAGAAGCTGAAATATTATCCCAAATTGAAGACTGAGATATAAAGCATTTCATAAACTTAAGATGTATTTCTGTTGTCAATTAGTTTTAGTATCATAGTTTGTAACCCCTTGGAGTTGGCCTTATGCATCCAAGCTGAAGATTAAGATTAGGTAAGCCCATTTTCTTTTTATCAATCAAGGTGCGAACGTGACCAAGTGCAATTAAATCATATTAGGAAATCAAACAAATTTATTTACCTATCAAAGAAAGGCTATCCCATACAAAGAATGTATATATACTTTGAATAGAATTCCGCCTAGATCATTTATCTTCTACGAAGTACTACTTTCTTTATGGAAAAAAAAAAGACAATAGAGTATGTGGTGTCGTGTAGACTATCTTCAGCAATCTTGACAAGTGTAAATGTGGCAACAAGTAACAGTAGGTCTTAAGCATACGCAGTATAATGTTATACTTGTACTTCCTCCGTCTTTTAATACTCGCAACGTTTGTTAGTTTCACGCATGCCGATACACAACTTTGATCATTTATATCTTAAATTCTCTTTATGTAAAAATTATAAAAAGTTGGTATTTTGAAAATACACATTGAGACGAATCTAACAAGATCCCACATGACTATGTTTTATCTTATATAAAAAACACTACGAATAGTCAAAGTAGATTATATGAATAGTGGCAAAAGTCCAAACGTTGCGAGTATTAAAAGACGGAGGAAGTATATTTTTATATATAGCATCTAACATGATGTTAATTAATTAATGTCACTATGTCAGTATTATGTGCTTGAGATATGAGGCCTTGATACATCCGCCTAACTCTGTCGTCATGCATTCTACCATTTTGCATTGTCAGTACTCAGTAGTACGTGTTTGCAGTTTGCTACCCTCCGAATTCCACCGCGGCAAATTTTCGCATATACTCCCTATGTCCGTATCATCAGTCCTCATACATTCTTACATTGAACTAGCTTTCACAAGGTGGTCCAGTTCATCTAATGCATGGGATTTTGCTGAGCAGTTATTATACTACTCTCTCCGTCCCTTAATACTCGGCCTGTTTTGATCGGATACACTTGTCAATGCACAACTTTGACCACCAATTTCTTTAACTACATATTATAAAAACTTATAAAAATATTAATATTTTGAAAATATATAGTAAGATGAAGCCAATAATATATTATATACTAACATTTGTTTTCATATACTATAAGTAAAATAGAGTCAAAGTGAATTATGTAAATATTGCAAAAAGTTAAAACAGGTCGAGTATTAAGGGACGGAGAGAGTATATACATATGAGTCACAATTATAATACAAACGCTCAGTTTAAATTGAAAGAGGGAACTTGAATATGTGACTAATTCAGTAATTTTACACAAGCTCTCAATTTCAATTGTTATACCAATACCTCATGATGTTTGTAGATGCTTAATAGTAAAATACTCCAATTAACCTTTTTTATAATATATATTCGAACATAAGTTCTTTTAAGTTTAATATTTTAGAAATTAAACTTATGTCACTGATACTCTAGCCTAATTTATAACACAAATATATTGTCGTGTGCATTTGGTGCACAATATAAAATAGGTAATCGGTCGACTAAACTATTTGACACGAACACATGGAATATATAACGAAGCCAATTGTATAGACTAATCAATACACAAAAACCACAATTACCAATCTTACATAAATCTAAATCTAAGACATAAACCTAAGAAGCTTCGATAAGTACACAAAAACCACCATTACCAATCTTACATGTTTCTTGCATGTGTGTGAGAATGAATTACAAGGACCATTCAAAATTACAAATAGAAAAGTGAATTTAAATCTGTGATCTAATATTTATCATAAATATGTCCTTAGTCTTCTGGCAAATTTGTAAAAAACTACCTTATAAATTTGAATTTTTGCGAAAAACTACCTTATAAAAAAAATATTGTAATTAACTACCTTATAAAAAATTTACGTACGTTGCAGGATACTACCTTAGGTCGGATTATAAGCATCGATTTCACATTTCGGGGTCGACTTTACTAGGTGCATCTCATGTGGCATGTCATGGAAAATGGGTAATTAAATAACTCGTGAGATACATATGATAAAGTCAATCCCCAAATTATGATTCAACGTTCAAAATTCGGAAAAAGGTAGTATCTTAAAACATAATTATTTTATAAGGTAGTTAATTACAACATTTTTTTTATAAGGTAATTTTTCACAAAAAATCAAATTTATAAGATAGTTTTTGACAAATTTGCCTAGTCTTAACTAATAGGCCGGCTAACACATATCACTAGTATAATAAACCCTGCATGTAGTTTGTCCCAAAAAGATTGAATTTGACGCCAAATGTTGGAATTGTTGCATGCACCATGGTCGCCACATAGCCTAAACCACAATTACTACGTGTTCACACAAAACATATAACATCCTTTCTTTCATGCAACACTACTTCAACGTGTCCAACATCTTTCATTCCCATCTCTTCCTTAGCTTGTACTATAAATTTCAAGCACACATTCAGCAATTTTCATTCAGTAAATTCATTAACAAAGCTTTCAATCAAACACTAATAATATATTCGATCACAATAATCATGGCTAAAGTGTTTATTCTTCCTCTTGCTCTAACTCTACTCGTACTCTCTTCTACTTCTTTTGCTCAGAATTGGGGCCTCCAACAAGGCCTTCCCTTCCTCCCTACAGGCCAGTCCTCCGCCCAACCGAGGCGGTTGCAGCGAGGCCAACAGGCTCTCAGTGACTGCCAGATTAACCAGCTTAGCGCCAACGAGCCATCCATCCGAATCCAAGCCGAGGCCGGTCTCATCGAGGTCTGGAACCCTCAAGAGCAGCAGGAATTCCAATGTGCTGGTGTCACTGTGGTTCGTCATGAGATTGAGCCTAAGGGTCTTTTCTTGCCTCATTACAACAATGCTCCTTCTCTCTCCTATATCATTCGAGGTAACTTATTCATACTTCTGTTAGCCTCAGTTCTATTCACCTTATTTTGACTTATTTTAGAAAAAATAAGTTCAGATAATGTTCATGAAAATAAGGGTTATTCAATTACACTTTATAACTAAAATAAATTTTGATGTAGGCCGAGGATTCTTAGGTCTTAGCGGCCTAGGCTGCGCTGACACCTACGAGTCAGGCTCTCCCGATCAGTCTTTCTCGGAGGAGTCTAGGAGGTCCGAGCGTGGGTCTGAGAACATAAGAGACCAGCACCAGAAGGTCAGACGTTTCCACAAGGGTCATGTCGTCGCCGTACCCGCCGGTGTGTCCAAATGGATCTACAACGATGGAGAGGACCGTCTCACTATTGTTACATTGTTTGACACTAACAACTTCCAAAACCAGCTCGATGAGACTTTGAGGGTGAGTTCCTTCACACTTCCTCCCATTTTATGATTTATACGGAAGATAAAACACAGTCACGTGAGATCTTGTTAGATTCATTTTAATGTGTATTTTTAAATATTAACTTTTTTATAATTTTACTTATAGAATTTAAGATAATAATGATCAAAGTTGTGGATTGAATTTAAGATAATAATGATCAAAGTTCTGGATTGACATACAGAAAAGTGACAAATATTTCGAGTAAAATGAACGAATAAAATATAAGTTTGACACTAAATAAAGTTGCTTTTCTCTTTTTTGATAACAAAGAAGTACTATAGACACACTATTGGATTGACTAGTTGTCCTGCATTGAACAAACGATAATTAAATATATTTTTTTTTGTGCGAATGAGTGACATTACAATTACAAACAGGGAGAGAGATTTGATCCTGAAACTTATATTATACACCTTATTAACCATCAGGTCAAAATCTAGGTTATGAAATGTTTAAAATGGAACTATGTTAGTTTCTTAATTAGTATAGTGGTCACACAAATCAAGTTTTACTCTTCTGAGATGCTTTTGAATTTTTGATAAACATTAATAACGTACATTTGATTACCAGAGCTTCTTCCTAGCGGGAAACCCACAAGGAAGAGGAGGCGAGCAAGGCCGCCACCAAGAGACTCGCCGCCAACACGAAACATCTCGCCGCCACCACACAAGAGGAAGCCAGCAGGAGCAGGAACTCGGCCAAAACATCTTCAACGGCTTCGACGACCAGCTCCTAGCAGACGCCTTCCAGGTTGAACCCGAGACAATCAACAAGATCCAAGGCCAGAACGACGAGAGAGGTGCCATCATCCGTGTCGAAGGAGACCTCGACATGTTGATCCCCGAATGGGACCGTGAGGAACAGAGAGGAGAAAGACGCCATGGAGGACAAAGCAGACGCCATGACTGGGAAAGGGAGGAACAGAGAGGAGACAGACGCCATGGAGGACAAGGAAGACGCCCTGACTGGGAAAGGGAGGAACAGAGAGGAGATAGACGCCATGGAGGACAAAGCAGACGCCAACAGAACGGCATTGAACAAACTATTTGCAGCGCTAGGCTTACTGTCAACATTGATAACCCAGAAAGAGCTGATGTGTTTAACCCACAGGGTGGTCGTTTGACCTCTATCAACAGCCAGAAACTCCCCATCCTTAACTTCCTCCGCCTCAGTGCTGAGAAAGTTAACCTTTACGAGGTAATTACTCCCTCCCATATTTGGTACACCCGAATCCATAATGGACACATTTTTTCAATTTTCCTAATAAATTTGTCAAAAACCAACTTATAAAATTGGATTTTGGTGAAAAAAAGTGTCTTATTAAAAATTATATACCTATATCAACTATAGCCCGACCGGCTTGAAAAAGTACGGGTTTGGGGATTTTGGTGAAAAAGTGCCTTATTAAAAATTATAAACGTGATCAACTATAGTCTGACCAGCATGAAAAAGTACGGGTTTGGGTAGTGTTAAATATGCATTTTTAGACCAAAATCCGAGCCAGTATGAAAAAGCCCGTTTTGGCCCGCACCAAAAATATGGGTTTGGGTATGCTAGTGTTAAAGCCCAACCTGGTCCAAATTTTGATCACCTCCATAAAAAAATTATTATAATTAACTTCATAGTACCTTATGAAAAATTATGTTGTACTGTATGTTATTACCTTTTCATGAAGTAAGGACTTTGAATCAAAATTCGGGATTTAGTTTAGAATATGTATCTCACGGATCATTTAATTAGCTCTTTCCCGTGAGATGCCATGTGTGATATATATAGCTTGTAAATTCAACCCCAGCCTTTTAAATCAATGCTAATCCGACCTCAGATAGTATGAATTACTTCATAGCATAAAATTTTTATAAGGTACTTTTTAACGAATGTGTCTTTCTAATTTAAATGGATAAGTTAAATTCTGATTCATTGAGTTGTATACAGAATGCGATAATGACACCTAACTGGAAGATCAACGCACACAGCATTGTGTACTTCACACAAGGAAACGGCCGTGTCCAAATAGCAAACCACCAAGGACAGCTAGTGTTCGACGACATGGTACAAGAAGGCCAACTCCTCGTAGTCCCACAGAACTTTGTAGTGCTAAAGCGGGCAGGACGAGAAGGACTTGAATGGGTTGCATTCTTGACCAACGACAACGCCATGAGCAGCCCATTAGCAGGCCGTATCTCAGCTATCCGAGGCATGCCCATCGAGGTGGTCATGAACTCATACGGGTTGTCGAGGGAAGAGGCACAGAGGCTCAAGTACGGCAGGCAGGAATTGAGCGTGTTTAGCCCTTCAAGGAGGTCTGAGGGGAGGGGTGAACAGTTTGCCATTGTGTAATCTGTAATGATATGAATGAATGAATGATGAGGATCATAATAACCTTGTTTAGAGTACTTTAGGGTTGTTTTTGCGGGAGAATAAAGTAAAGTGGTGGAAAGGCTAGCTAAACTGGGTTTTTTTAGTTGTATCGAAATGAAAGCTTTTGTATGGTTTCTTTAGGTGTAAAGTTTGCTAATAATATGGCCACCTTACTTTCGTATCTTTGGAGTGTTTCTTTTGAATTCAAAACTATTCGCCCGTACAACGGTACGCGTTTGTTTGTGAGAACAGTGCTCGATCATGAACACGCGATTCTCTAATACTACATACTCCTCGATCCGTCCCTAAAAGATTGTCCAATTTGAATTTGAATTTGAATTTGAACGGCTTTTAAGGCACGGCTTAAAACGCAAATAGCTCTAAGTTTACACGCCTAAAAATTATAAAAAGTTGGTATTACAAAAAAATATATATTGAAACGAATCTAACAAGATGTCACATGACTATATTATTTCTTATAGACTAATGAGAATTCATAGTCAAAGTTTTCAAAATTTAACCTCCTAAATAACAATAGGGCAATCTTTTAGGAACGGAGGAGTACATACTAAGTAGTAATTGGATCAAAATCGAACATAAGGCAATGAATATGTAAAACTATTGCATACCAGTATACACCACGCACAGACGCACTTTAAGCTAATCTAATCCATGAAAACACCTACATAATTATGCTAGCAATAGTCATATGATACGTGGTTTACGGAAGAGATAAGATAGAGAAGATAAAGGGACATTTTTTTACCAAAATAACCTAAACATTGGCAAGAGGCCGGGTGAGTTGGGTTATTAAGGTTTGTTTTCTTCGTGTACGTTATTTAATTTTTTCAATAGGTCTGGAAAAGAAGTGGGCGGGGAAGGCATAAAATTTCAAAGCTTACGACCCATAACTCATAAGAGGGCCTTATTACTATGGTGGAGGTCAGATGAGGTGTAAAAGCATTTATATGAAAGTATGATGTTGCCAATCAAGCTAAGAAATTTTGCTCCTCTGGCCACCAAACGTATCGGTTTGACACATGTAATTTGTGGCCAGGGTATAGAAGTATACAAAATGTCATGTTCTGTATTGGGGTGTTAAAATGGGCTCACCATTTTAATCCAAAAGTCAATAAAACTCACTCAAGTCTAATATCACTTACAAGGCCTTAAAGGCCCAACAAGGCACTATATATACCCCTCAAAGGGCGAGGTAAAGAGGTCATTCTCTAACCATAGAGAAGCCGGAACACTACACTCTCTCCCCCTAAACAGCATCGGAGGCTCCGCCTCGGGGACCCCACTACAAAATAATCATTTTATAGAGACGAGGAATTTCGTCTCTATATAGTCCAAATCCGTCTCAAAATGATGCTTAGAGACGGATTTGAGACATAAATAGGGCGTCTCTATAGAGGGCGTCTCAAAAAAATTTGAGACGGAATTTTTGCGAATCCATTACAAACTTGAGACGGAATGTTTGAAACACTATGTACAATTTCATCTCAATTTTAATTTAGAGACCAAGTTTTAGTAACTCGTCTCAAGTTAGAGACGTTTATTGTATCCGTCTCAAAATCCATCTCTAATTGATGCATAATTTTATAGTGTAATTGATGCATAATTTTATAGTGATTGGTATAGTGGTTAAAATTGGAGGAATTTAACAGTAGGTATCTAGTTCGATTAACTCTCCCATTTATAAATTTATATTTTCCTTATAGCTCATTCACACCAAAAAAAAAATGACTTAAGGGTCTGCTCCACGTACCATTATTTGTAATATTAAATATTTCTTATTGTTTTGCAAGAGTCGCAAGGAGATCGGACAATTAACACGATGCAATTTTAATAAGCTATTAAGCTAAGGTATCTGTCATACTAAAACCAATTTGTAATCGAAAATGAGAGTATATGGTTTACCACCATGTTTTCATACGGAGTATATTATAAATTAATCCTACACACATGAAAAATGCTTATTAATTAATAGACTTGTACGTAGTATATCCTTATTTTGGATAATGGGAAGGTGTTGTTATAAGACTATGAGCTCATAATATTCAACTCCGGTCCAATTTTTCCCTTAAAAAATCATAGCTAGGAAATGATAAGGATATGATAAATGAATAGAAAAACAAAAAGTAATAATTAGTCAAGTGGGGTTAAGGGGAAATTTAATTAGTACTGTATGGTGCGTTATAGGTTGGGTCCTCCGGGCCTCCACGTGCAATATATATCAAGTTGTGTTGCCGAAAGTGCCTGCGCCTATTATAATTTGCCCGAATATACTAATGGTGGTTGATGTGGGTGGTTAAGGATCTTTTGCTCATAAATTAAGGTCTTAGGTTCGAGCGTTGGGTAAGAAAAAATCTCAACTGGAACTCTGGAAGGGATACTGCCCAACGAAATACTCATACAAACTCCCATAAGAAATTAGTTCACTCGTCAAAAGTGGTAGAAACTCTTTATAGCGAAACCAAAAAAAATAATTTGCCCGGATGTGGGCGGAGAAGCCAAGTCTTTTCTACTGTATATTTCTCCTTTATAATTTCATTAAAGTGCTTAAGTCACTATCCATTACTCAAGGCCACGCACAAGGAAACTTAACTACGCAGCAATGAAATTGGGATTGCAGTAACAAAAAGTAAACAATGACAACTAATGACTCGGATATATTTATGGCGGATCTTAAACAGTTTAACAAGAAAAATAGAAAAATTAGGCAATATAAAACAAATTTTATACAATAAAATACCAAGGGAACTAAATTTTCAATGCAAAATTTTGGTGTTGGGAGGCCTAGCTCACTTAGGTCAGACCAAATGTCTGCCCCTGAATACATGCTAGCTGCTAGCCTCAGTGATAAGCTGCAATTTTTTCATGAGAATCTACTATTTTCGGCGAGTTTGTTTGGGCTTATAATGGAAAATAATTTTATACCCTAAAAAATAGTGACACGTTATTATCTGTATCAAATCCTTAACATAGTTAACAACGTAAAGTAACACACAAACATGCAAACGTTGTACGTCTGGCTCCGACCTAAAGAAATGTTCTCCTAGCTAGGAAACTAAGGATCCTGAGGGAAAAATGGCCGACTTTTCTAATAAAGAGAATTAAACTTATGGTGTTGTACGGGATGATTCACTTTCTCAGAGCAAGCACAGCAATTTAGATGGTTGTACTTACTCTGAGTGCGCTAGTTGTACGAGATACTCCCGTGGCCCAATTTAAATACAAGCATAACATACTATCCATAAAATGGGCCCAAAGTGTAAATGGGTCAAGGCTCAAGTCTATGACCTAACATTCTACAAACCCCTGTAAATACTCATTTATGGAGGGGAGGTAAGAGAGGCTCCTCCACTCACACTCTCATCTCTACTTTCTCTCTATATTATCTACTGGATACTAATGTTGGGCTTCGAAGGCCCCGATCCGGGGAACCTCCCCCGGGCTCGAGGTTCACTTTGTAGGAACTCACTACACGCTCAAGATCTTAAACCCCGGCTACACCACCCGATTCCAATGCCGGAACATGTGTGGTTTTGGATTGGTCATTACTTTCACTTTACACAACAAAGGTTAATTTTCTCTCAAACAAAAACCGATAACCTATTAAGAGTGGATGGAGTACTAGGTCGGAAACATGCATTTGTTACTCTTTACTAAGGATAGATCTTACCCTAAGCCACGCCATAACCACCCCATATTAAATTTTAGTGTAATTTGGGCATAACACATGACTAATTTGGAAAATTTGTAGAAGTCGTTTAGATGTATTATTCTTCCTAACTCACATGTATCTTGAACTCCATTAAAATAATTCAACCATATTTTAGATAACTCTAATCTTATCCACAACTGAACCACAGATCATGCCAACTCAGCTTTAACTCATATACAACGCCAATAACTAACCTATCTAAACACTATATTGTTAGAGTATTATCTAACAGAACATACTAAAATGGAATTACTTGCTAATTGATTACAGTTTAATGTTTCCTTAAATATAAATAAACTCTAATCCGCTTACAAAAACAAAGTCGTTAGTACATGTTTGTACGTAACAAAAACATATATCATGTACGTCAAAGTCCCCACCTCACTAACCATGTTCCTAACCAAAAAGGCAGCCAGCGCGCTGAGGGAAAAAAACCTTCACTTTTTCCTTTAATCTTCAAACAAAGTACGGGGTAACTAATTAGTGTTTTTCTATACCAATTGCATGTTGATTCAGTAGTGATTGATGCTGAACCTGATGCGAATTACCCGTGATCGATCCTCCGCAACACCAATTGAGAAGGGAATGAAACATATCCACTCAGAAATCGCCCCGAATCCGGATTAGCCATAAGGGTGAACCGGGTGGTACAAAAAAAAAAATAGTGTTTTCCTATAAGATTGTCTGGCACTTATTTATTAACTGCCAGATCATGCTCATAATATGTTAATTGAATACTCTGCCAATTAACTAACTATCAGTTAGTTTTTTTACAAGAACTTAAATAAAAAGAAACCCTTGGTTTGTCCTTTAATCTTCAAGCAAAACAACTAGCTAGTAGATCTCAGCTTCTTCCGACACTTATTTAACTATCATATCATATTCGATCAATAATAATGTCAATTGAATAGGAGGTGGATGACGTATAGCATATGGTCTGACAGTTAATATAATTAACTGTCCATCAGTCTTTTACAAGAATTTAAATAAAAAGAAACTTAATTTTTCCTTTAACCTTCAAACAAAAGAACTAGCTAACTATAATAGATTTCCTATAAGATCGTCTGACACTTATTTAACAGTGACATCATGCTCATTCATATTTCAATTGAATATAGGAGGTGGGTGATACACCATACGGTAGGACCGTTAACTAAATATCCCACATTCTTTTATAAGAAATGTAAATTTTCAAAAAAAAAAAAGTTTAGCAAAAAGCATCTTGTACCAAATCCCAGCCTAGCAGGAACATTGTAACAACCGGAAACTTAGGTATAAAGGCACCCTTTCTTCAACATTTAAAACCCTCTAAAAACTCAGAAAAAAACCAAACACAAACTCAAAATTATTCCATTCTTCAAAACTAAACCTATAATAATTGATGTCTTGCTTCTACCTCCCTAAGAAGCTTAAACAACTACCTTCTTCTTCTAAGAAGGCTTGGAACTCCTTCAAGTCCTCTCTTTCCCCCAAACTCCGCAACTTCCGTGACACCAGTCGCAGCCTCAGCACTCTCCCTAGATCCGTCACGAGAACCGCCTCCCTCCTTTTCGATCTCCGCCCCCAAAAACGTCGCCGTTCTATTCCTACGCCGCAGCCAGCTCGTGCAACTCGCGGTGTGTCACGTGACTTTTATTATTTCAATCAGTACAACTATCAACATCTTGAACCGTACACTTCCGGCCCTAATAGTCCTGCAACGGTCTACGTTGATCGCCTTTTCGGGGAGTCCTTGTCGTCGTCGACCACCACGAAAGAAGCGGGTGTTGGTGTTACAATAATGGAAGCAGCTTCAACAAGTAATAATAATACGATAAGAGAAGAAGGCCGCGGCGGAGGTGGTGGCGGTGGCGCAAAGAAAAGGAAGAAAGTAAAGAATAATAATAATAATTGGAAAGAGGTAGTTTCATCGATGCCGAATATTAGAGGAACAGTTGATGAAAGGGCAGAAGAGTTTATTTCAAGGTTTCGACAAGAGATGCAAATACAGAGAGAACAGTCTCTTATTGAATTCCAGGAGATGTTAGCTCGCAGTGCATGATTAATTATTTTTTATTTATTCATCATAATACAACTAACACAAGTATATGTTGGTTTAAAAAAAAAAATTGTTGATTTTTTTTTTAATATAAATGGGTTTGTTGTGTACAGGGTAATTATATCAGGGAGCATGTTAATTAATTACTCCATGAATAATTATATGAGTGTATGTATTAGGAAATTAAAGGTACGTAGGAGCGATTGTTTGTTTTTTTTTTTTTAACAAAAAAGTCCTAATGTCTTATATTGATAATTTATGCATTTTTATATAGCGCTCCGCAATTTGGATTATACACCCGGGTGCACAGTGTTCATTGTGCATCCTGAAAAACATTTGTTGAGTATCTAAAGAACATGAAAAATGATTTCAATGTACATATACAAATGAATTATTTGAACTATATGTTCATTTAATATATGTTCTATGGATATGAATGATATGTTCTTTACATTTCGTTCTTTTAAAAATAGGGTGCATAGTGAGCATTGTGCACCCAGGTGTATAAATCATATTTTGAGCGTGGAGATTCTTTACAAGAGCCGAGTGATTTTCCATATTTGTTCGACTTTTTTTTTTTTGACATTAAACCATATTTGTAAAACGGAGAAACAATACAGTAGGAGCTAGCTTAGTGTATTTGGACCCGTCCAGTCCCATTAAGGGCCGATGATTGTATTTGTATGAACCGTTAAGGTACGTGTCATGATTGGGTTACTTGTTTAAGGCCTGGCCCATTTGAAAATTAAAAGGCTCTGACCCATTTAAAATTAGGTCGTGTCGGGACTTTTAAATGGAGCTTGAACAACTCTAACATGTACTTCAAGGGCTGTCAAATCTGTAATCGAATTGGTTTCAAGTCGGTTATAAACGGTTAGGGTCACGTTAAAATTGAATTATGTCGGGTCAGTGTTTTATTGGAGTCGATTAAAATCGGTACGGATAACTTTGAGTTTGGATGAAGTCGGATCATATATTATTCTCTACGTGTTAGGGTGAGCAGGAATACTGGGTATCCGGTCCTGGACCGAAAAATGTAAAGAATCTGGCGGGTTCTGATTCGGAGTCAGTACCGGCAGAACCGGTTCCAGTTCTAAATTTTAGGAACCGATACCCGATTCTGGTACTGGTTCCAAAAAATTTAGACCCAGTTTGAGGTTACAGGATTGATTCAAAAAATTGAGACCCGGTTCTGATAGAATCCGGTACCAGTTCCTTAAGTTTTGACCGGATACCCGGTTCCTCTCGCCCCTACTACCACCTATACCATTACTTTGAAAAATACTCTTAATTTTTCAAGTAGTGTCTTGACCTAGTCAAAATATTACCCGCTACCTCAAAAGCTATCGTTGAACACCCCCTAAATAGTTTATGAATACACATACTCTAAGGATGTCATAACCTGCATTATCTTAAATCTAATTTTTTTTTAGGGTGATTATTTTAAACGTAATTCATTTTACTTATCTTGTCTAATATCTCATTAAGCAAAATGTTTGAGATAGTGAGTAGCGTTTTGACTTTTGGCCTAATCAATACGCTACTTGCAAATTTGCAAGTGTTCAGTAAGGTAGCGGTAGCGGTTGGGAAGCTTTTGTCAAACGTTAAAATTAGTTGCGGGTTGTGTTTGATAAATTTATAATAAAGTTTAAGCAATATATATACTATATATTTATAGTAGTTTTTATTGTATTTTACTTTGTGAATCGCTATATATTTTACCGAACACTAGCTCATACTCCACTAATTACCCGCTTCTTTGACAACTAATGTTATTTGCTACTATTCATCTCTACCCGCTATTCAACCGCCAACCACTATCCATCACCGCTAGTTTTTTCGTACATGGCCATTATCATTAAAAGTGTTATTTTTAAACTCTTTTTAATATTAATATAATGATATTAAAATTAATAATTTATAATATTTGTTGTGACAGTGATAAATCAAATGATCTTATTTGCACAAAACTTTAGTAATCTATACATAGTCTATAAAAAGGATAACCATATGTAATACCTCGTATTTTTATAATATTTATAAATATATTTTATTATATTTATAAATAATTTTACGATTTATTAGCATTTAAATAATATTTAAATGTATTTAATGTATTTTAATTAATTAGAATATTTATTATTTTAATTAATTATGAAACGAATTTAATTCTTGAGTCGGGAAATTAAATGAGTTGCAAATGATTTTTAAAAGCTTCGGGTTTTTAAATAAAAAGTCCAGTTTGTTTTATTAATCAAGCTCAATCCAAAGAGTTTAAATTAAATCCTAAGCTAGCCCAATCATTGTTTCCTAAGCCCAACTCAAATCTCCTAAGCCTAGCCCATCAAGGGATTAGGGAGCCTATAAATAGGACTCCCCCATCATTAAATGAGCCCCTAAAATTTATAAACCCTCTTTTGTTTTCTTGCCCCTCACTCCATCTCTCCTCTCCTCTCTTTGCTCGGCACCGCACGCCTCACAGCAGTGCTCGTGCCCTCGCGTGCTCGGCCTCACGCCCGCACGCTGCCTTGTGCCTTCGAGTGTGTCGCGCCCCGCGCTGCACTCCCTCTCGCCCTCGCTCGCTCCCTCTTCGCGCGCGCCCAGCGCCCACACCCCCCTTCCTCTCCTTGTTGCGGTGTTGTTGTGTTGTGTGCTGCCCTCACTCGCCCAGCCTCACACCCACACTCGCTCGCCCTCTCTCTTCGTCCGCGCGCCTAGCGCCCTGCTGCCTTGTCCCGCGCGCACCTAGCGTGCCCTGCTGCCTTGTCCCGCGCGCCAGCCGTGCTCGTCGCCCCTCTCTCCCGCGCGCACACACGGACGTGTGTGTGTGTGTTCGTATTCGATTTCTTTTTCGCCCAATCACATTAATTCGTGGTTTTTCCGTGCTATAGGCCGGATTGGTATAATTCTCTTCTTCCTTACCTATTCTGTTTAAATTCCGTATTTTAAATTACTATATTAATATTGTTTTGAGTAATTAAAATGCTGGGAACCGGTTATGAATACCGTGGTTTGAGGATTTGTGTGTTGTGATTCATTAGGTTTGTTTTAATTATTAAAGAATGAATTTTCAGATTTGTTTATTTAATAAAGCATGGATTTTTATGACATTAAACTAGTGTTATTGGGATTTTCAAGTTAGGGTTTTAACCTAGACCTAATGAGTCAATTGATTAGCATAATTAGGTGATGATTTTAATTATGATAATCAATTATATTTTCAGATTTGAATAAAGGTTTAAAGTGTCGATTTTTATTGATTTTAAAGGCGGAAAAAGTATGTTTTTGTACTAGGGATTGATTTTGCAAATTGAGACGACTTTATTATTGAAAAACGATTGAATTCTAAAGTCTAAAGGAAGTTTTAATTTTTATAAAGTTGCTGGAAATTTAATGAACATGGAAATAATTTAAGTTTCATTATTTTGATGATAGGAGGTGATTTCTAGTTGAGTGCTCGTTATTGCAAAGTGGCTCCTACGCTTAGGTATTCAAGGTACGTACAAGTCTAGGGCGACCACACCTTTTTGTCAATAACAATACATGATTGTTGATGATGTGAATTACATTATGTGAAATCATGTTTATTTTGGTGAACGAGCATTGTTGTGTGATGTTGGATTTATTGAATTAATTGTTGAACAAGCATGTTGGAATTATTATGAGTATGGATGTCATTGTCAATCATGTTGTTCAATATTTATGCATGTATGGTTCAATTCACATGCAAGGGATGGATTAATTATTTGTATGCTATTGTACGGGATGTCTAGCATACTTTGAGCTATTTATTCGTACCTCGTTGTACTATTTATTTTACCACATGTGAAGGGTTAGCTCACGTAAGCCACCGCACATGTAGGGTTCAGTTGGGAATATTATGTGTGAAATGAATTAGGATTTGTCGTGCAAGGGCACAACCCTCATGTTAATATGCATGATGTGGAGTCTCACTTTGGTGAGGAGGAACATGGTAGGTAATATCACAAGTGTCTTGCTTGGTTGATCACAAGTCCTAAGGCATTAAAATAAGATTGTTTTGATTGTCGTTTATTAATTGTATGTGTGCATGTTGTCGAGTCTTGAGTTCGCTTTTATTAAAATATTAATAAACGTAAAGTGCAACCGGAACAAGCTTCAAAACTCTTGGAACGTATATACCTTGAGTATGAACAATGGGGGGAGTCTTGCCAGAAAGCTCGTACTCCTACTAATGATACAAGACATTGTTTCATTTATATTATGCGCAGGAATTTCGTCGGTATGGCCCGACACTCGGTATGGCCCGATTTTATTATTATTATTATATTTGGTGTTTGGTTGGCTCCCATCACCTTTTCCCTTTGTGGATTATTCTTTTGGTCCGTTCGAAGCTTATTCTAATTAAATTGTGAGTCAAGAGTCGAGTTAAGAGTCGAGTCTTGTATCTCATGATTGTTTGATTTGTTATTATATGGCTTTTGCATGTTGATTAGTATTTAGTGAGTGATGCATGCTTTAGTTTCATTACTCTATGCTTGTAAGTACTCAGCTTTTGCTGACTACGTGCTTTGTGTGTTTCCGGTCATGGCCTTTGCCTTAATGACCCTATGATGATCCATCATTTGCACTTGCATTGTTGGGGAGTAGAATAATATAGCAGGTTGGTAGATCAAGTACGATCGAAATCATGTGGCTTGGGATGATTGAGAGAGTTGCATGTTTTCGTTCTTTGAAACTATTTTATTTAACTTTATTTTAATTATGTTTGAAATATTTGAATTATTTATATTTTGGGTTTTGGGCCATTATGGTTCCAAATTGTAGGAGGCCTCGATATTTTATTAATTATGGTTTTTAAAAGTTAGTTGACATTTAATTCCGCTGCGTAATTCTGGTAATAGCCTTAGCCGTTATCACGGTGGCGGTAATACTTTAGTAATTCCTTTATTTTAAGTTGGAAAATGATTTTATAAAAGCAAGGAATTATTAGGGTGTTACACCATATATTATTGGAAGCCATGTGTCATCTCTCATTTCATTCATTAATTCATTATTAGTTTTTTTATTATTATTATTATTATTGTTTCTATGTTTTACAACTTTAACTCCTCTTCCACTTTACCTTCCTTATTCAACATAAATTACCAATAGTCCAATATACGCATTAATCTCTTCCTCTTGACCCCCTTTAACATTCAATATTAACTCAACATATATTTTTTTTATTTTTTCAACCTTCAAATTAGGGGTGACAATTTCATCAAAGTCCGACGGATATTCGAACAACCCGAACCGAATATATGGTTGAAACCCGATAAAACATTGATGTTAAAGGGGTGGCGCGTGGATCGAGTGATGGTCGGGTCGGATTCGGGTGGAGCTTCATCCAACCCGTCACCTGGTCCATCATTTGATCCATCCATCCATCCGTTAAAATTATTATTTTTGTTTACTACAATTACTTAATTATTAATAGAATCATGTATGTATTGCCTAATAATTTTTTATTATTAGTTTTCAGTTATTTTATAATGTAGATGTCAAAATTATAATTTATTGTCCACTATATTAACACATATTACTTTATATTGATTGATATTATAAATAAAGTTGACGATACTTTTAATTACTATCGTTAATCATCCGACCAACCCAATTCATCCGCGGATGCATGATGGATGAGTCGGATGTGGATGGAGGGTAAATGGAGTGACGGATGGGTTGAATCATAGATGAAAAGTTGACGGATGGAGGCGGATGAATCTCCACCCGATCCACCTCCGATCCATTGCCACCCCTACTTCAAATTACACCTTTATTTAATTCATATATTACCAAAAAATCACAAGTCATCACTAATTAAAACTTTAAAAGACAGTTGAACCACCATTATACAACCGCCCGTTCTATGAACGGGCTCAAAAGCTAGTTTAATTAAACTCAAACTCCATTACAGTTTTTGTTCTAATCATGTCATAATATTATTTATTTGGCATTATAAACGCCGTGTCACAAATTTCCACGTGGTGCGCTCTAGCTATTAGAAACAAATCTACTTAAGACTTAGAGCATCTCCAATAGTAAGCTAATTTGACAATTAACTTAATATGTCACATAAGATTTCAAGATATTTCATTGTCTAGCTAATTCGTGCTCCAATGGATAGCAACTAACTTGTTAATTAAATTAGTTTCACTTGTCCTACTTGTCAATTAATTATTTGACAACTTTGGGAGCTAGTTGTCAAACAATTTTGATTGGCCAAGCTAATTTATTATTTGCACTACAATGGTCTAACTATTAGCTTGAAACTTTTATAAATTTCAAGCTAGTCCCTAGCTACAACGACTGGAGATGCTCTTTTGGTTCACATAGGAAGTAAAATTTCACATGAAATGCAAATTCATAGGAAGTTCATGGGAACTTTCTAAAGTTGTTTGGTTAGAGCATCTCTAATGGAAAGCTAATTTGACAATTAGCTTGTTATGCCACATAAGATTTCAAGCTATATATTTTATTGTTTAGTTGATTTGTGTTCAAATGGCTAGCAACTAGCTTATTTTTTACATTGCTCTCACTTGTCAATTAATTATTTGGCAGCTATTGGGAGCTAGTTGTCAAGCAAATTAGCTTGTTTAAGGTTTTTTTTACGGAAGCTTGTTTAAGATAATTTACTTGACCAAATTAATTTATTATTTTCACTCCAATGGTTTAGCTATTGAGGAAGTACAAACGCATATCAGATATGTATGGGCAAATACATATCAGAACAAAAGACAAAATAGAAAAAAGGACAAAAAAGAAATTAAATGGTACTTTTTAACAAAAATGGTACTTTTTTTACAGAATGGTACTTTTTTTTTAACATGAATGGTACTTCATTTTTTATCTTTTAGCTATTTGTCTTTTAGTTGATATGTGTGTTTCCACACATATTTTAGTTGATATGCGAAAAAACAACCTCTTAGCTATTAGCTTGAAACTTTTATATATTTCAAGCTAGGAGGAAGTATAAATCAATATCTGATATGTATTTCAAGATACATATCACCCCACTAAACGACAAAATAGGCTAAAGACAAAGTTACATTTTTTACCCAAAGTTACAATTTTACACCTAAGATGAAGTAAGTAATGTGACTAAAGTGGCTACAGTGGTTGTGGCCCCACTAATCAAATACCACTTTCTTAAATACCGTGAAGAGGGGTATGTTGCAACAATAAAAAATCGGATGAAATATTAATAGTTAAGATAATTTGAATATATTACTCTGTAATAGTTAAGGTGTGTATTGGGAACCGTAAATTACATACCCCATAGTGTAACCAACAAAGAAACGTAAGGAACATGATATGAGTACGGAGTAATAATTTGTTTGATTCACATGATTTTGACTCAAATTAATTCATGTGAACATGATAGAATTACTTTTCTGAACTTATTTAATTTGAAAAACACATAGTTTTGCTGAAAAATCTAATTTACGTATTAAATTATCTTGGAAAAATAAAACTTAATTTTATTGTACTTATATATCTAAGCTTATCTGAATAAAATGATAGATGAGTCGATTTTTTTTTGTTGTACTACCTGATTCACCCTTAGGGCTAATCCGGATTCGGGGTGAGTTTTGAGTGGATAGGTTTCAGCCCCCTCCCAATTATTGTTGTGGGGGATCGAACACGGGGTCCTCCCTACCAAGTTCAGCCTCAATCACCACTGAACCAACAAGCAATTGGTTGTAGATGAGTCGAATATGAATTAAATGTTGGGTTGCTTTACTACGGACACCCCTTGTGACTTGCGAGTTGTATCTTTCAAATAATCACGGATGCTTCATGAGAACCTCATGAAATCAACATCTTCAACCCATGAATTGATTGACATGTTATGGAGTATATGGTTGAGTTATAGGAAGATATAAGCATGAAACATGTTAACAAGACCTGGTTATCAGGAATGAGGCATGGACTTTATTTCGTCATTATGTTGTGCTGCTCTTGCCTGGTGCCAACAATCATACTTAATTGATGGCCATGGCCCGGTATGACAATTGGTAGAGGTTTTAAACGTGCTGACTCTTCTGGACTCGTTTCTTTACTTCAAAATCGTGGATCCAATTGTTGTGACCTGACTTCTTTCTCAGTTACGGAATCTGCTTAAAACTTTGAAGTTAGTGACTAGTTATGTTGCGAGGTTGCACATTCAATAACGTACAAGCCTAGCTCATGAATTGATGGCCCCGTGCTCGTCATCAGGAGATTCTTTCTTATAACTTTTGTTTCATTTTGGGGTTTTTTTTCTATTGTTTGTCATCTCTGTCGAATAAAATCATACGTAATTAAACTTTGTTTTAACTTATCGAATATTGTATGTTACACAATGATACGTGTACATACAAAGTACTACGTATAATACAAATACAATCTAAGGTCGATTTTAGCTTACGCGGGCGTCGAATAGCGATGCACTTTAATTATTGGTAAGATTCTAACCCTATACTACTTATCTCATATGTATATGGGGTTCTGAAAAAGCTGGACCAACAAACAAACTACGATTGAGGGTTAGAGATTTGATCACTAATGTATAAACGAAGCATACAATACGGAGTATCATTAATTATTATCAACCCATTTATATATTATTGACAATAATGAGCCTGCGGCCTGCCTCATGACTTCACCTTGGCGGACACCAGTTTGCCACTTTGTTTAATTTGTTTTGATATGTCAATTAATAATATGGATATTTTTTTATGGTGATGTTGTTAAGTTTGATAAAGTGTAAGTAGTCGTCAACCAAATAACAAAAGTGTAACAATCATATGTCAATTTATCCCAAAATGACCCATATATAAAGATTGAAGAGCCATTTTGCTAACTAGATTTTGTACATTTAAGGGGTCAACACTCTTTGGTTCAAACAATGCCACCTGGCACGCTCAGGTGAATATCTCATTTCCTCAAATATTTGACCTTGTTTTAGTTTCATACACTAGTTTAGGGCCCGTGCAACGCACGGCTACTACTAAAATAATTTATTATTTTAATAGTAACTAAAAGACTTGTGATATTAGAAAAACATGAGAGTAAAAGGATATATGAAAAAGTATAAATTCAAAGTTGTGTAAAAAAATATATTCAAATGAACTAAATTTGCATATTACTATGCAAAGTTAAAAATTATAGTCGTTTACTTGTATGTAGAACGATCTAACAACGTTAACCAAACCCAAATGACTCAAGACTAATTTTCGAAAAGATCCGAGCATAAGCGAGTTAGTCAAATACAACATATTTTGAATTGAGTAAAATCTTGATAAATAAACTTATATGTTAGTCTACTTACCTTGTATTATTATTTTAATTAACATTCTTACTTACAAGTTACCATGTATTATATTATTAATAGTAGATTAACATTAGAAGTTCATTTATCAATATTTTTTATATTTCTTATCAGATTAAAAAGTAATAATAATACATGAATAAAATTATATCATAAAGGAAAAAATAACATTGATTTAGCTTTCCTCCAATAATATATTATGCAGTACACTTCTATGGTAATTAAAATATATTTTTATCTTAGTTTCCTAAACAAACGTAATGTAATTTATTATTTTAAAGCAAAAAAATAAAAAAACATTTTGGCGGGAAAAAATCGCACCAGGAAATGACACGTGTCATTCCTGGTGTCTCTTTTAGTATATAGTATAATAGATAGATAGCTCTTTTGCACAATTAAACTAGTACGTCAAAGAAACCATACTAACATAATAACCGAAAAATCATTATGAAATAAAAATGGAGGTAGTACTACCTCTGTTCCTTAATGTTCTTTACGCTTTGGAATATGTGTCCAAAGTATGAAATGATGATTTTTATTTCATAATGATTTCATAATGTAGTATAACAATTGTACATAGAAATGTGTTTGGGTCGGGAATACCCACGGCGACGGCCACGGGAGAAATCGCGCACCTAGCTTGTCCAATTTGATAATACCTGTGAATTTAAAAAATACAAAATGATCAATCTAGAAAGAAAATGATCGCGAATTTTTTCCAATAATATTAATTTCAAATAATTTTGGTAATTTTGGTAATTTTCTATTATTTTTGTAAATTTTATTGGGTAAATCCGGGATTTTTTTTTAAATTCTGGATTATTTATTTATTTATTTATTTATTTATATTAATGAATTAAAATGATTAAAAATTTTGATTAATGAATTCAAATGATTAGATTATAATTAAGGTTAATTACAATATCATTAATGGACTAATATGCCACAATACGTGCTAGTGTAGCAATTAATAATTGTTAGAAAGGTACTCCCTCTGTCTTTTTTATTCTTTACGTTTCCATTTAAAGTGTTCCAATTTAATATTTACATTTAGAATATTTATTTTTATATTGTACTCCCCCCCCCTCTTTTTGGTCTTTTGCACGTTTATTAACGACTAATTAATGTGCATTGAGATTCCTCTATTTTTTTTTATTTAAACAATGAAAATTACGTTTATTTATAATGTCTTCACTTTTATCAAAATTTTGATATTGGAAAATTGAGAAAATTTTAATGTCTCACTAGAAAAGTGTGAGGGATTAAATGACTCAATGAATTTGATTGGTTAAAATAATCATTGGACACAAATTTTGATAGAATATTAAAGCATTTATGTGATAATATAAAAGGAAATTTAAAGAACATTTTAAAAAAACGGAGGGAGTAACATACAAGTCCTTAATATATTGTCAAAAATGTGCCAATGGTTATTTAAACCAATCAAATTCACTAAGCTATTCAATCTCTCACCCTTTCTAATTGGAACATTAAATATTTCTCACTAACAAAGTTTTGATAAAAGTTTTTTTAAAAAAGGAAAACATAATTTGCGTTGTTTAAATAAAAAAATAGGAATCTTACCTACACTGATTATTTGTTAAATTGTGTGCATGGTACCAATTGTAAGGATTAGAAAGGGACGGATGGAGTAGGAATTAATTGGCAACTTTTAACAACGTACGTAGCTTGTAATTGACAAATTCCCTAACAAACCACATGGTAATTGACAAATTTTCCTTTTCTTTGCCGCATATAATGGAAAGGAATTAAATAATCCAACCTTTCAACGATTTTCCATTAATACTCCAACTTTGCGATTATTACCTAGTAATCTAACCTTTACACCCCATTAACTTTTATTGCACCCAAAAGACCGTGTACCTGATAATAAGTTCACCCTCTTATTTTTATTTTAAAAAAAATAAAAAAGTTTAGGAATTCAGTATAATTGTTTTTATTTTAAAACAAAAAATAAACTCTTCAATTCCCCTCTCTTTTCTCGACCTCTTTCCTTTGTTTTACGCACATGAATTTTCACCACCT
Source organism: Spinacia oleracea (assembly GCF_020520425.1). Taxonomy (NCBI): domain Eukaryota; kingdom Viridiplantae; phylum Streptophyta; class Magnoliopsida; order Caryophyllales; family Amaranthaceae; genus Spinacia; species Spinacia oleracea. The sequence continues at coordinate 10,397,330 of NC_079489.1, read as the reverse complement.
TCGTCAATGATCCATGCCATTCACCATGCACCATCCGGTTTTCGAATTGTCGTTGTCGCTTCAAATACTCGAAGTCCATATTCGCACAAGTCAACAAATACCTGATGTCCAGATTCACATAAGCCCCAAGAAAATGAAATTGGGGAAAAAAAATTATGGTTCCTGTTCAAATAATTCGGGCAAATTTTGAATAATTATGTTCGCAATAGGCATGAATTTGAGTATTTGTTGTTTAATTTAGATCAAATTAATAATTTTTTTTTTACAACTTGCTGCTTGGGTTGAAGACACTCTAGCTAAACTCGCTACGTTCAAGGCCTCAAAACTCACAAGCAAATGTCTTTGCCTGTGCGACTTTGTTGATGTGTACATATGCATTAATTGGAGACTGTGATATTGTTGTTGCTTTTGTAGTTAGCTTTCTTCTGGTTTCTGTTGTCAACAATGTAGGTTCATGTATACGTGGGTGAGAAAAGAAGGGAGAGAAAATATACGGAGTAAGTGACTGAAAAGTGCATAAAATCAACTTGTTGTGGTTTATTTTGATTATCAGATGATGTTGACGACGGTGGTGGGAGAGAGTAACGCCGGTGTGGGGATGTGGGGCGGTGGAAGAAGGAGGAGAAAAGACGACAATGGTGGTGGGTTTAGATTAAGAAGACTAAGGACAAAGAGGAGGAAGGAAGAAAGAAGAAAGAAAAAAAATAAGGAAAAAAAATAAAAAAAAATAAAAAGAAATTATTATTTTTGAATAAATAAATAAATTATGCGAAAATATTTGCATAACACGTGTATAGGCTACCTGATGCAGTGGGTTGGTGACCTGTTGGGTGCAATAAAAGTTAATGGGGCGCAAAGGTTGAATTATTAAATAATAATCCAAATGTTGAATTATTAATGAAAAATCGTCAAGAGGTTGGATTATTTAAAGTAATTTTTCCAAATGAAAATAAAAGTTGGTTAAATTGTACTGAAAATACACTCACAAGGTTATGACCGTATTACGGAAATCAACGAGATTTGATACTCCGATAAGGAAATCAATACTTTTTTTTTTACAAAAGAACCTCTTTATCCTATCAATAAGGACTAATAATAGGATAACGCGTGGATCAAATTCTCATGTTAAAAGAAAAGTTTTAAGTTCAATAAGTTCCAATAACATCAAAAATTCAATACATTCAATCGGGTTAAGTCTAGATCAAGTTTTTCACCTTATTCCCGCAAACTGTTTTTGGTACACCCCTTGTGAGTAGAGCACAAAAAACCTAGAGCACAGAAGACCATGTGTCACAGTTGTGTGCCATTACTTTCTTATTCATCTGTAGTAAGATAATACAAGTATAAAATAAAAATGAAATAAAGATAATTAAGTTTAGAAAACATAAGATAATACAAGATAAATTCAAAGTCAATACGATAAAATCAGAAAAGCGCACGTTAAAATATTCATAGAAAAAATTAACCTTTATAACTTCCAATAACGATAAGATTAGATACCAAAAGGTAAAATAATATGAGACAATACTCCGTAATCCACATAAGATAAATATTTCAGGATATGATGAATTCATGACCAATACTTCCTCTGTTTTGTAATAGATGCATCATTTCTTTTTTCACATATCCCAACATGCTTCTTTGAACATTAATATCTCTAATTGCGTGTAAGTAAAAATTATAAAAAATTGATATTTGGAATCCTCACATTGATACGAATTTAACAAGATCTCACTTGATTATGTTTGTTATTACACAATGTCAAAGAATAATTGTCAAAGTTAGTTAATGAATAGTGACCAAAAGAGAAACGATACATCTATTGAGAAACAGAGGAAATACAATAATATAAGACAATTTTTCTTGACCAATCGATCTGAAACATTGTTGAAAACCACGTATTCAACGGATCTAAATAGCCATATAACCCCAAAATAATTCCTAAAATTAGCCCCCAAAACGACATCGTTTTAAGTGAAACAATTAATTAAAGCGGTAATCCCTTGAACTGTCTTTTCCGCTCAATAATAAATACCGTGGTTCACTTTTCTCTCTCCTCCTCACACCATCACTTCTCAAACCTCTCTTCTCCACTCACCTTCTGACTCATCGCTCTCTCTCTCTCTTCTTCGCAAAAAACATGGGCAAAGAACCACTTCGCGTCCTCGTCACCGGTGCCGCCGGTAAATCTTCGCTCTATTCTTTCCTAATTTCTGATTCATCGATTCATTTCATGTTTTTGTTTGATTTGGCCAGATCTAACTTCTAGCTATCCGTATTGTGTTCTAGTGCGATTGATTTAGGGTTCCTATAGTTTGTTTTCGTATTTTTGGATTGTGTTTTGCAAATCTAATATTCGTTTGATGCGATTTGTTAAAGGAAATGCTGCTCTATTGTAAATGTGCAAATTTGCATGTGAGATCTAACTATTTCTGTAGTTTTATTTCGATTTCGATTTTCATTGACTGGTTGATGTTTGCAATAAACATTTTGATTCTGAGGTTTGCATGTTATCGGACTGTTATAATTTTTAGAGAGGGTGCTATTAGAGCAAGTTGATCGCTGTTCGACTGGACCTAATAACCGATCGACTCAAAACTCACCTGCTCAAAATTTCCTAGCTTGACCTGTGCTTGAAAATGTAGGATTGTAGCTTAATAATAGAATTATTTATAACCTTATAATGAATCTAATAGATGATCACCTAATAAATCAATAAAAAAAGGACATCGTAGTGGTAACAGTTAGTTTCTTGGATATTGTAGAATGTCGATATTGTAGAATGTCGAGGCAGTGATGAAAAAAACATTTCTCGATGCTGATTTAGTCTGTGAGACTAATTGCGAGTATACAATCATCTGTATACTTTCTTGATGACTGCATTTGTGCGTGTCTGAGCCTCTAAGTTTCGTATTCGGAACCTTTGTTCCAATAGTAAATCTTTTTTATTCATTATAAGGCGGTTTTGTGTTAGGGGGTGTTTAGCTCAAAACTCGATAGCTCCATCTGTTCTCGGAAATGTTGGTTTATAGCTTAATAATGAAATTCATCACCTTATAATGAATCAATCAGGAGATCACCTAATAAATGAATCGAATAGGAGATCATAGTGGTAACACTTAATTTTTTGGATATTGTTGAGGCAGTGATGAAAAAAAACATTTCTCGATGCTGATTTAGTCCGTGAGACTAATTGCGAGTATACAATCATGTGTATACTTTCTTGATGACTGCATTTGTGCGTGTCTGAGCCTCAAACTTCCATCTTCGGAACATTGGTTCCAATAGTAATGCCTTTGTGATTTGTTTTTTCGGTTGTTTGCGCTAGTAGCGTTTAGATTCAAGATTGTATTGTGTTGTTACACCGGTGGGACAGTAATCTAGTTCTGTATATCCGTTTCTATGGTTAGAGTGTTCTACTGGATATGTATGTATTTGCAAATTTGGAATTCTTATTAGAAGATGAGGTGGGACGATGAGTGCATTGTTGACTTAGCATTGTGGTATTTGACTTTGCTTACGTTTTGTAATATATTTGTGATCCGAAATTGGTATAATCAATGATGTAACATGCTAACATTTCATTATTGTACTTTGATATCTAGGGCAAATTGGATACGCTCTAGTTCCCATGATTGCTAGGGGTGTAATGCTAGGCGTTGACCAGCCTGTGATTCTACACATGCTCGACATTCCTCCTGCCGCTGAGGCTTTAAACGGAGTTAAAATGGAGTTGGTGGATGCTGCTTTCCCACTTCTTAAAGGTAGGCGTTTTTGGTTTTTTAATATGAAGTTTAGATTCTGTTTATATATGATCTTGTGATCTAATGTTGTCTATGTTTTCAGGTATTGTTGCTACAACCGATGTTGCCGAGGCATGCAAAGGTGTGAACGTCGCTGTCATGGTTGGTGGCTTCCCCAGGAAAGAAGGCATGGAGAGGAAGGATGTGATGTCAAAGAATGTCTCAATCTACAAGTCTCAAGCATCTGCTCTTGAGCAACATGCTGCTCCTAACTGCAAGGTTTGTTAGCTGTTTAGCCGAATTGTCTTCAGATAAATTTAATCTGAAATTAGTTTTGCTAAGAAGCATGTATCTTTACTATATTGCATTTTTTAATTTTTTACATGACTCAAGGCTGGCGTAATTTTATATTATGTTTTCTCTGCCCTCCGAGATCTGAAATGATTGAAATGGATCAATGACATGATTTGGATAAGTTTTCAATTCCATGTTTGTTCAGTGTGTAATTTCCTTGATTGCTCTGTTTTTTCTTTATACCCTATCAGTTTCAAACTGGTCACTTAGTTTCCACTTTCCGTGTCTGTTCAGTGTTTGCCCTGTTTGGTATAGGAGAGGGTTCAAAAACGTTATATACTCAATTCTATTTGGTCACATACTGTGTAGTTTTGTAAATGCTAGAAATGGAAGATAAAGTCTTATTTTCATTCTTAATCTATATTTCAGTATTAAGAGTTAAAGGAAGAGAGATAATGCTTAATCTGAACGAGATAACACAGCCAACACCAAATTTGTGTTAGATTATAGTCATTCCTATAATTTGCCTCTTCTCACGCTGTTTGTTTTGTTTCTTTAGGTTTTGGTTGTTGCCAACCCTGCCAACACCAATGCATTGATTCTAAAGGAATTCGCCCCATCAATCCCAGAAAAGAACATTTCATGCCTAACAAGGCTTGACCACAACAGGGCCCTCGGTCAGATTTCAGAAAGACTTAATGTTCAAGTGTCTGATGTGAAGAATGTTATCATCTGGGGAAACCACTCATCATCCCAGTACCCTGATGTGAACCATGCAACCGTAAAGACAGAAAGTGGCGAGAAGCCCGTCCGTGAGCTTGTTTCTGATGATGCATGGTAAGAAGAGAGGTGTAAGATTACTAAATGATACTTATCGACGATTGCAACTTTTTGTTAATTTGGTGACGTTGTTTGCTATTATGCCTGGCAGGTTGAACGGGGAGTTCATCAGTACTGTGCAACAACGTGGTGCTGCCATCATCAAAGCAAGGAAGCTTTCCAGTGCATTGTCTGCTGCTAGTTCAGCTTGTGATCACATCCGTGATTGGGTGCTCGGAACCCCAGAGGTTAGTGTTTATATCATTATATGTATTCCTACTGTTGACAATTTCTGCAGTGAAGCATTCAAAGGAGCTATCTCATGTTAACTTCTATGCTTTGGTTACACTTTACAGGGCACTTGGGTTTCCATGGGTGTGTACTCTGATGGTTCATACAACACTCCAGCTGGAATCATTTACTCCTTCCCAGTGACTTGTAAAGATGGAGAATGGAAAATCGTCCAAGGTAATGATTTGATAACATTTTCCCACCCTCATCTGATATTTAGGCTATGGTTGATAGGTTGTAAAATGTTTTCATGGAAAACGATTTTCTCCTTTTCGATCATTTTACCTTGTTTGGTTTGACAAGGTATAGAACACAATTTACCATAACTCCCTCAAAGGTGGAAGGTGGAAAAATCTTTTCCATTTGAAAGTGAGGGAACCCACTTTTCCACCTTCTATTCATCATCTTCTCCCATTTTCTTTTAAGGAACCAAAGGAACTAGTTTGGAATTGTGTTTTCCCCTAGACAATGTTTTCAAAGGAAACACCAAACCAAACGGAGCTATAGTGTAGCTTTTGAAACGAGTTCTTATCCAATTGTAGTATTTGATTATTGATTCTGAGTACTAAATTGTTACAACTGTTATTTTCAGGGCTTCCCATTGATGAGGTATCAAGGCAGAAAATGGATGCAACTGGAGCAGAGCTTGTTGAAGAGAAGGCTTTGGCCTACTCATGCCTGACTTAAACTCAGTCCCGTTTTCCAACGTGTGTTCCCGTTTGTGAGAGTAGTTATAGATAAAGTTTTGCAATAAGCCCTTTGTGAGACTATTGAGTTGGCTCCGCTTGTGGCAGACCATTACTCTCGAAAACTGATTTCTGCAAGGTTTTACCTAAATTTTTGCATGGAAGAATTTGCATAACAGTGAGATGATAGTCTGTGTAAAGGCACACTCTTATCTGTATTGTTCATTCAACAATTATGCGATTTGATCCTGAAACTGGTTTCCAAATCTTGGCCGCCACTCGCGTCTTACGTTTTTTTGGTATTTCCATTAGCTTGCAAAATTGAAGGCCTGATCAGTTTGGTGCTTTGGTCCGACCATAGTGTTTGCGAAAGCTTTCGTCTTGAGATTGGTTCACTGCTGTTTGCGATAGCATACAAATAGGCTTTCAGTAAGTTCAAGTTGTGCAATTTGGTTATATGGTTCGTTCCTTAAACCGTGGTCCGTTAAACTAGAAACAGGCTTTCAATTAGAGCTGTCAAAACAGGTCATCGGGTCGGGTTTGGGTCGGGTCATCTCGGGTCTCGGGTCATGATCAGGTCGGGTCGTGTCGGGTCAATATTTCATTCGGGTTGAGTTCGGGTTCGGTCGGGTCGATTTCAGGTCGGGTCATATTTGGTTTTTTCCTATCCCGGGTTCAGGTCGGGTTCGGGTCGGGTTATATTTCGGTCAGGTTTGATTTCGGGTTCAGGTCTTATCGGGTCGGGTTTAAGTCGGTTTGTAGCAGATAATTTCGGGTTCGGGTCTTATCGAGTCGGGTTTAAGTCGGTTTGCAACACAGTTATTTTCGGGTTCGTGTCTTAGTTTGGATCGGATAATAATCAGATCAAATAGAATTCAGATCGGGTCACTCTCAAGGACGGGTCAAACTCGGGTGTGATAATTAACCTATACATTTTAATTATTTTATATTCTAAAAAATTTTGTTTAACTTATTTTAGAGTTAAATTTTTCAATATCTAACAATAAATAATTAAAATAGATTTATCAATGTAGTTAATATTTGGTCATGTCATTGATAACTCGGGTAAATCGGGTAGCGGGTTGTCACAAGTCGGGTCAATAGCAGGTTTCATCGAGTTACAATCGGTTTTGGGTTGACATCGGGTCGGGTATCGAATCGGGTTCGGGTCATTTTTGGTCGGGTCAGTTCGGTTATCGGTCATTTTCGGGTCGGGTGTCGGGTTCGGGTTCGGGTTCGGGTGTTACAAAATCGGGTTAAAATCGGTTATCGATTTTTTCGGGTCGGGTACAGGTCGGGTTTCGGGTTACCTATTTTACCGTTATTTCGGGTCATGGTCGGTTACGGGTTCGGTCGGTTCAGGTCGGGTTTTCAGGTCGGATCAGTTTTTGACAGCTCTACTTTCAATAAGTTGTTTGTTCCTTAAACCGTGGTGTTCGTTGCACATTAATTCTGCTTCTTATGTGACTAAGTACGTGCTACGTATTTCCTAACAGGCTAACTTGATAGTTTTTTGACGTAATGGTTTTACTCAGAGTGGTTATGTAACAGTGTCTAATACTCCCGACCTTTATTATAAGCTAGACCGAAAAACACTCTACTTTTTATTGTTTATTAGAACAGATTAGAAAAAACAAAAAGCTCTCATTTCCAAATCAAACCAACCATACCCGGTGAAGGGAAAAAGCCTTATTATCCATCAACAATTGACATCCAATGCATCACCGTATTCCTTATTTAACGATTTAGCATGTGTATCGGACTTAGGGATGGAAATATCCATTGGATGATCTATCAGCAATGACCGTAACTCACTTTCTCGTAAGTTTTATTTCCTAACAAAATTTCGGAATCATCAGTGCCCAATATTTTCCTTCATACATAGTGGGATAGTCAAAAATACAAAACATACAAGGTTTTATTGAAATTAAGCATATATTCATCGTAGATACACAGTAGATTTGAAACAATACATCTATGGTGCATACCCTCTCGTACTTTCTCCTTACATGTGCCTATTATGTGAGGGAAATAAAAGGAGTCACCAATGAACATAAAATTAAAGTACCTTTAGTTATTATGTGCACTCGATTACACCTAATAACTTTCAGAACTGAAAAGTAGAAATAAAGAAAACAAGAGGGCAGTTTTCTTAAATAGAAGACAATAAACTCTGTTGTGCTGTTGCAGAATTGATCCTCCTACAATTCCCCCTAACCTCTCCTCCACTTCCAGGAAGGTTTCCCATTTTAATGATAGCATCTACGAAACGACGACGAAAAAAGCCATTATCAGCTGCAAAGTCAGAGACAATTTTAGAACTCAAAGGATCAAGTGCCAACTCTTGGTCGATTTGCAATATTCCTCTATTCATCTTCATTTGCTTGTAAATCTCATTATCCAACACGAAAGACGTGTTTTGATCAAGGAAAGTGGTAGGATTCGGAACTTGACTACTGAAACCACAAAGTCCCTGAAGCTCATTAAGCAAAGTGGTGTCCATGGTACTGTCTGGAGCTCCGGTTCCTTGAAAGTTGAATAACCTGTCTTGAAAGAAGTTGCAATGGGCTACTCCGATGGAATGACCGCCTCCAACTAAGAGCACCATGTCTCTGACGGTCATCCCACGAGCACGAAATGTTTGTCGAATCTGAGCAACAGTGGAGGCCGGGCCAGGAAGGTTTACTTCACTAGCCCGAGAAATGAGTCCATCGAGTCTACCTGTAGGCACATTGTACACAGGCCCTCCAGCTAATGCGATTGCATCTCGGGTAGCTAGTGTTATGATATCTGCACATGAAACTATTCCACGACATGCTTGTTCTAGAAAGTTCTTGATTTCGTCTATGAGTTCATACTCTCTTACGGATGCATTTGCACCTGCCTCTTTCTCTGATTGGTTATTGTCTGTTGAGTCTATTAATATAGATGCATCGCAACCCTAGATAACGTTTAAACTTGCATTTAGGTGATCCCAAAGTTTAAATGTTGTAAAATTCATGAAATTAAAGGGCTGTTATGAAAAGTATAACACCATCGACCAACAAATAATTTAAATGAATGCAATAGATTAAACTAAGTACTTAAAATACTGAACTATCACCTATTACAAGTTAGTCAGCTCAATTATGCAGGTATACATGCTTGAGTTTTGGAGCTGGTGGGGCTCGACCATGTCAACTTAAAGTCACAAGGTGAGTTCTCCATCAACTTCACCAACTTATATTGTCGTAAAATTTCTCTTAGGGTGAGTTTATTTCTCATACTTAACTTTAATCTCCAGACTCTGCCACATCAGTTTTCACTAACTTTTACTCCGTACATACTTTTTCATTATTCTGATTCACACAAGACTCTCCTTATTTTTACACATTATCCTCATACTCACTTCAAACTCACCTAAACTCCTAAAATAATATTTTATGTATATATTATTTTTCGGTACATTTTCTAATTAATATTGAAGTGATGCTTTCTTATATACAATAAAAAAATTGATAACTCGGAAAGAAATGAAAATAAAGCGTAAATTTTAATTTGAAAATTGACACATATTACGTACAAATTAGACACAATAATACAACACAACAAATTAAAAAGATGTAGAACATGAATTTAAAGGCAAATGAAACCAAATAATACATGAACCATATAATTGAGTTTGCAACTCCTCCAAAATGTGACCAAATATGTTCCATCAAGCCATGTTAAAACTTGATTAATTGAATTTTATTAGGAATTCGGGAGTGCAACACAAATATTATAGCCGTTGAAGTACAACTAAATTAAATAAAAATATAATTAAGTTTTTCTGAGGGGTAAAAGAAGATAATTAAGTTTTTATGATGTGGCATAATTTTATTTGGTGGGAGAAAAAGAGTGAAATATTGGGTGATTGCGGGACTTTCAATCTCACCTCCAGACACGATGTAGTCTTTTATCACTCCCTCCGAACTCCCCCTTCATACTAAGGATAAACTCACCCTTAGATTGTATGTTTCTCATCAATGTATAGGTATGATATCAACGTACATAAAAAGCATAATAAATCCGATCCAATATTATACTTACCCTAATAAAGCAATCATGAAAATGCATGCGAAGCAAGGCCGCAGGTACAGATTTATCAACCTCGACGTGTTGCCGAACAACCTGTTGAACAATGAATTCAGCATCCGGACAAGATGAAGTATAGAAACCAAGTTCGAGTTGGGCTAAGGCCAAAGGAAGAGAAAAGAAAAGGAAAACGAACATGAATATATTCCATTGCTTAAGAAAACTTTCCATTTTTCCAATTAATTTTAGAGATGTGAAAAACTACTCAAGGCATTGAGGTTAATATATACGAAGTACTTCATATAATTAAGGAGGTTCATACGGTGAACTAATTACGAAGAAAGGAACCAAAGCAAAAAGTCAAACTGTACGAGATCCTGACTAATTTATTGTATTCGAGTTAGTACAAATAGTGTTCTAACGGAAGCAAAAAAGATTATAAATAACGTAAATAAAGAATACGACAGAGGAAAGTTTTATTGATTTCGAATGAAGAGTACAAATTACAGGATACAACTAGTTATGAGCTAGAGAGATATATAGTACTCCCTCCGTATTTATTTAAGAGATACACTTGGCCGGACACGGGTATTAAGAAGAAAAATTGAATGAAATAAAATAATAAATTAGATGTATTATTTAATTAGATGGTGGGGTTGATAAGTTACTAAAAATGGCAAGTGTATCTCTTGAATAAATACGGCCGGAAAAAACAAGTGTATCCCTTAAATAAATACAGAGGGAGTACTCTTTAGACAAATACGGAAAAGCGAGATCCCGTGCTAGAACGTTGCAGTAAGGGATTTGACCAATTCAAGACATATTTTAACAGATAAACTCGAATTAAGGGGAACGTACTTCTTCCAACAAACGTTGCTGCGTTCTCAATTTTCCAAGTACTGATACCTTGATCTTAAGTTCTACAACTCTCTTAATTGTATGGAATCATAAGTTGATGAATATACGGAGTAATACATATGGCGTCTTTGGCCGCGTCTTTGGGTGTAGTGATTTTTAAGTTTAACGAACATGGATGATTTCTAACTCATAATTATGGGCCACTAACTATTTATGAATTCTGCAACTGAATACTCTTTCGGTTTCTATTTTTATTTAAATTATTGAAGCAAATTGAAGCAAAGAATATCTGAAACATGAAAGGATTATGAAAATTGAGTTTTATTAGTATGAAAATTGAGTTTTATTAGTATGAAAATAGAGAGAAAGGTAGAGAAACAATAGCGAATAAATAGGCAGTTAATTTATTTAATAGGCAATGTAAAATACTTCGTTTCATAATGTGATATTATTCACAATTAAAGAAAATTTTCTAATTATTTCTAATATATAAGAAAAAATATATTTATGTGGAGTTTTGTCTTAATTTGTCTCAATAGGTACTTTAATAGTATCAAATTTTTATATCTTTTGCTAATATTTAATTAGAGATGTAAATGATACCAAATGTGCCAAAACGTGAAAATGAGAAATAGGAACAGTATAATGGAACGGAGGGAGTATACATCATAAACGATAATGATGTAAGGGCATAATGCACTACAAGAATTTGTATCTTTAACGACAACTTAATTACGACGGGTCAAAAATCCTGTCGCAAAAGCCTTTTGCGACGGGGCTAACAACCAAATAATGACGGGAATAGCCGTCGCAAATGTCTTTTACGACGGGTTTACGACAGATTTACGACGGGATTTTCATTAACGACGGCCCCCTTTTATGACGGGTTCGCGACAGGAAATCCCGTCGTTAATCAACGATTATTGGCCTTTTGCGACGGGATTCCCCGTCGTTAATAGTACAACTTCTTGTAGTGATGGGCATCCACAATATTCCCTCCATCCCTATTTATTTACTCTATTTGAGTTTTCACGATCTCCAAGACGTGACTTAAAACTTAAAAATCTTCAATTCATAAGCGTAAATTTCAAAAACAATTGATAAATATATATATTGAACCGAATATAATAAGATCCCTCATAACAATATTATTTATAGATTAATAGGAATTCATGGTCAAACGTTAAAGGATGGAGGTAGTACAATATATTCATAAGAGTTTTATTTACTCCATATTTACTTTTTTTTCAAGCCCAAAAATTTACGATTGAATTGTTGACTTTTGGGCGAAGGATTATCCGAAGCCCTAGAAGGGGTTGGGCCGTTATGTTGATGCCCCAGACATATGCACCTTTCCTCTGATAATCCTCTTTAATCCTTATGGCTTGCCCGAGTGAATTTGCTTCACTGTTAATAAGTCTATACTTCCTCCGTTCTTTTTTAAATGACACAATTAGTTAGACACGTTTACTAATGCACGATTTAAAATATTAATATCTCTAATTATGTATTGGAAAAAATTATAAAAAGTTGATATTTAAATAATATTTTCTGATACGAATCTAATAAGGCCCCATACGACTATGTTTTTTCTTATGTATAAACCACAAAAGGAAGTCAAAGGTGTTTGTGCGAATAGTATCTAAAACCCCATTGTGTCATGTAATTAAAGTTCATTCTTATTTAATTGCTTGATGTTTATTATGGGATATGGAGACACGGAGATGTCTAATTACTTATATTGATGTATACTTGATGCATTGAGACATGACCTAACTAGATTCTAAAAGTAGAATTAAACTTCTATATTTGATGGATTCCTTAGACATGAGTATGTCTTAATAACCATGAGATAATTAGTTTAACTTTGACGATGTAAAACGTCGTGCCGTAAAAGGAGGTTATAAAGGCTGTGATCGGGTGGGCTAAGAATTGAGTGGGCCGGAGTTATGGTCATACAAGAGTGAATAAGTCCTCCAATTTGATAGGAATGGTGTTCGGGCCTCTTGATGAGCGAGAACTGAAAAATTGCATGGCCATGCGGAATAGGATTAAAATATTAATCTTTATTTGAACAGTTCGAACTCATCAATCAAGAAACAAGAATTTGAGAATAACATCGTGTTATCAAATTTTGGCATTAAGAGACTTAAGGAATTTAGCATTGCGTTCTTGTCTTCGGACAAGTGGGAGATTGAAGCAATTATGTCCTAAGACATTTTCGGCAATTACTAAATATAAATAGGAATTAACTATGAAGATAATAAGTTAATTTTTTTAGTAATCATATTTACTTGCTAGAAAATAAATGTGATTAGTAGGACAATATTGATTGGGCCTACAACTAAAATATATTAATCCTATGAGGTCACACATATAAGCATTAATTGGTATGGGCCCAAAAGGCCCTATGGCAACCGGCCTATTAAGAGAAAGCAGGTTGGGCTTAGTTTTCCTGTTAACCTAAAACTCTCACATTATAAGAGTTATAATGTCAGGGATTTAGAATATACGTTGATTCAGTGTATGACACAGAAAGAGGAAAACACATAAACTCTTAATTAACTAACAAAGCAATAGATTGATCGTGATCGTTCTCACTAGTGGAAAAACAATCATTTGCATCACCACATTTGCCTCGCACATTTAAACATGTGACGCAATTGACAGTTTTAAGCATTAAAATTAGTCATTTGCGTCGCAGAATTACTAATCTGCGACGCAGATGACTCTAAGATGATCTTAGAGTCATTTGCGTCGCAGATTAGTAATAATGCGACGCAAATGAGGTAAAAAAAATTCGGACGTGTCAATGGGTTTCTACCTCTCTCCTCAAACACACTCTCTCCTAATTCTACCTCTCTCCTCAAATACTCTCTCTCTCCTAAACTCCCTGCTTCTTCCTCTCTCCTCAAACCCGATCCAGTTTCTGCCTCTCTCTCCTCAACCTCACCGCTCAAATTTTCCTCCGGCAAGGTTCTTGCAAAAAAATTCGGTTTGTAAATGAGGTAAGTCTTCCATCTCTTTCCTCCTTTCTTCAATTCTTTTAGGTTTTAGAACTTTCACTTTTGTTTAAGTTTTTGATTCTTCAATTCTTTATGATAGGTTTCGACAACGGAAGAGGGAGAATCGGGGTCGTAGAAGAGGTGGAGGAGGGTGTCGGAGGTGGAAGCGTCATTGAAACCGCCGGCGTTGCACCCTTGCTACTGTCGCAATCGAAGCATCTATTTCGAAATCCTTGGAAAGGGAAGCTTGACGGCGGAGGTTTCTGGAGAAACTAAATTGACGGTGGCGAGGTGGAGGAAGGAGGCGGGACTGTTAGTCGGAGGTGAGAATTTTGTAATGCTTCCATCTGTCTCCTTCATTCTTCATTTAGTTAGGGTTTTGAACTTCAGTTTATGTAATTTTGGATTTTCGATTGAATTCTATTGAGTTTGCTCATTTTACTTTTTGATTAATGTTCTTGATTCTGTTTTATTGTGATTGAACTTGACTTTGAGTGGAAATTGAACTGGATTTATGATGAATGGTTGACGATTGTGTCTCCATTTTCGTTCTTAAGACTAAATAGCTTGATTTATGTAAACATGGTGGAAGTTTGATTGGTGTTCCTGTTTCTGTGGAAAAATTGATTTTTCTAGGGGTTATTTTGAGCTGAGGTCCAACCTTATGAGATATGAGATACCAGACATCCAATTTATGTTATTTCTTTAATAATCGTCTGCCATGGCATGTATATCCTGATGATTGTAGTTTCTTAGTTGGAATGATTTGCTTGCTTTATATGGAAATTTCCATACAAGCACTTTGTCTTGCTGAATTGCAGTTTGTCTTGCTGCTTTATACTTCAGCACCCATGTAACTTGATGATCATTAGATTTTGACTTGCGTTTATGTAAAATTCCCAACAACATATATCAGATGATTGATTGTTTTTCCATTTAACTTGTGATTGTATTGATGGAGGTGGCAGTTCTCCTTGTTTGGATCATTGGCTAATGTGGGAGCAATGGTTGGTGCAATTGCTAGTGGTCAGATTTCTAAATACATTGGGCGCAAAGGGGTATGAAATTTTATCCCTTTCCTGCAATTTATTGATGGTTTTTAACATATAGAATTTGTGTCATTGTCACCCATTGTTGTCTCTTAAAAAGGGTCCTACTTGATATGAACATTAACAGATGTTCATAAGTCATAACAATGTCTGTTGTACTGTATTTTTTTTTTAATTATGATTTCCTGTTTTTAATTAATTGCAGTCACTGATGATTGCTTCAATCCCAAATATCATTGGATGGTTGGTCGTATCATTTTCGAGAGTAAGTGAGCTATATAAACGAGCATTGTGCTATTTGTTTATCTTCAATCCCAAATATTATTGATTGGTTGGCTGGTCGTATCATTTCTGTATTGTTGAACCATCTATAGGATACCTCATTTCTGTACATGGGGCGATTGGTTGGTTGGTTTTGGTGGTTTAGTTATGCTGTTCATTGAAATCATCAATAAGTAAGCTCTCTACTTGCTAGAAAAGTTTGTTTTCTGACCGTGTTGGATGTTTGAATTTCCATGATAATTCACAGCATATTTAAGTTTGGAGTTTGCCATCATATTTAGGTATCTCTATTTTTTTGAGAAGGGAAACAACCAAATCACCGTCAATACAATCCAGGATCTAATGGAATTAATTACTACAGAGATGCAAAGTGATAATGCGGCAACAGATTCTGCTGCTGAAGCTTTCTTTGCAAGCACATTGCGGTACATCCAATTCCAGAAACAAAAAGGTGGCGCAGTTAGTGAGAAATATGAACCTAATGTTAGTTTTTTTGTTGATCTGGGTAGGTTTGAATCATTTCTTGAGACTGAAAACAAGCTGTTCAGATAATTAATGAATTTCTAAATTTTTATTGTAGGAGAACTGAAAAGTTAAAACTTGAGAAAGGGAAACAAACTCGGTAACAATTGCTCTTCAATCCGCTAAACTTGTGAGAATTGTCGCCTTTGATCTTGCTCTTGGGACTCTTGAATGGTTCCCTCATTTGTCTTTGAATACGCTGACGCTGACGCTGCGTGCTACGTGTGTCATGGGAAGTTGCTTATCCAAGCATGATCTCAACTCTCAAATTGATTTGGTAATTGAAATTTTGAAGCGTCCAGGAGAAGTCCTCCCTGTTTGTCTTAGTGTCGCACGAACGCTGTAAATTCATAATTTAGTGTGCTTCAATTTTAATTTCTCGGCTTTTTTTTTCTCGGTTCAAATTTTTATTTTTATTTCATATTGTAATTTGTTTGATTTTGGTCTGACAATGGAGTTTTTTTCATCTGCTTGAATGATATCTTGGGCCTCATTCGTTTATGGTTCACTTAAACTTTTATGTTAAAAGTGTAGTTAGGTTATCAACATGTTGGGTGATCTATGGTGAATTTGCCTTTTATTGGGTTGTAACTAAAATATTAAAAAACGAATTTTTTTTTTAAAAAAAAAAGTCATTTGCAACGCACATTTAGCTAATGTGCGTGGCAAATGACTTTTTTTTTTCGCCTAAAAGTCATTTGCGTCGCACATTTAGCTAATGTGCGTTGCAAATGACTTTTTAGGCATGGTGCTGAAAAGTCATTTGCGTCGCACATTTAGCTAATGTGCGTTGCAAATAACTTTTCAGGCATGGTGCTGAAAAGTCATTTGCAACGCACATTTGCTAAATGTGCGACGCAAATAAGGTTCATTTGCGTCGCACAAATGTGCGACGCAAATGACTTTTAGTCATTTGCGTCGAGAGCTTTTGCCACGCACGATGTGCGACGCAAATGTGCTTAAAAGTGCGATGCAAATGACCCTTTTTCCACTAGTGTCTCTTCCGTACTAGCATACATGGGATTCAATTGGTGCTTGTGGACTAAGTAGAGGAGCAACAAGTGGGGCTCTCAGATCTTCGAAGCTTGCATACGAACGAGAGAACACGCTACAAAGGTTATTATTCTTTCATCATAATCTGACCTATATTATTGTTATGCACGTGATCTTGTGATAGATGTTAGGAAATTGTTTCTTGAAATTCTACTTTATGCATCTATATTAACCTACAGTTATTGCCCTGGCCTCTCCTTATTTGCATTTTTGTTATCTTATTAGGACGATGATATAGGTCGCAAGTTGCGACAAAAAAAATATTGTCGCAATCTTACGTGTCGGCGTTTTATTGGTACATATAGGCGCCACGTAAGCTACGCGTCATTAAATTTTTTTTTACTATCAATTCCATATTTTTACTATGAAACTATATAAATAAGGTAGTCGATACAAATAAGTAAACAAATATTTATTATATTTATAGTAGATATATATTTCCTTTTATCTTATAAATTACAAATTAAAAAAATAAAATTTATAATCTAATAATATATATTTTTTGTAATTAAAAAAAATACATCAATTTAATTTAAAAGTGCACTAATTTATAACTTAATACTATATTTTAGGTAAATAAAAATTCATGATTATACATTACTTTAAAATATTATTTTAATTTGGAATTGGGTCATAGACTTGATCAACGCAAGAAATTGAGTAATAGACTTGATAATCGAGCAATTATGTTGGCGATCCAGGGTAGAACAAACCCAATATACCAAATTAAGACGAAATGCCTTTTACTAATCTTCTACTTTCTAATATACTGTATTTTTTATTTTCCAAGTACAAAATAGTAAATGTATTTTTTATTTTAATTTCTTATATCATATAAATAATTAAAATTATTTTTTTTTCTAATTTTCTATACAAATTAGAATTATTTTTCTAGAATAAGAAATTACATTACTCAATTTGTAAAGTAAAATATTAAGATTTTCCTACCTTTTTTGTAACATGTATAATAGGTTATAATAATCTAAATATTTTAGTTTTCAAATATATTTATGACACGTAGGCTTGCCATATCACCTTTGTGGCACGGCTTAAAGATCGCATGTTGCGACCTTTATCATTTCCGTAGATCTTATTGGCTCTGAATTTATCTTATAATTGTATTAATTTATTAGATCTTAAGTAAGTGAAAATAAGGTGAGAAGAACAACGCCTAATCGATAGTGAAACGCTGATCATCTGACCTCCACGTCTATTTCAATTAGTAAGTTGTTATAGCTTGGTTTTGTATTAATGAGTAATGACAAATTAAGCAATGTATGTATATGCCACTAACTGATACGAGGTTTGACTGAAGACTCTCTGATTTGGAGAACAGCCGTCACTTAATTGTAACAATTATAACTTGATATATCTATGCCAGCCAATTTCTTTGGCATTAATTCCAGCCAGAATTCGGAAACAATCATTATCATCGTTATATCCAACTTATGTCTGTCTAATTTTTCTTGTTTTCTCGTCTCCGATAATCAAAATTTGTTCTAGCCCTACATAACAACTACTTTGTAACAATCATTAATTATCATCGTTATTAGTTAAAGATGTTACATTACATATTGTGTTTTTTTTGCTGGTGTGAGGCTGAGTGAGCGCAAAAATGACAAATGATCTAGACGAAATTTGATGCATGTATTATGATTAACCTGACAGGACCTGATCAAACATGATTGAATCTGATCGCAAGAGAGTCACTTTATACGACATAACTGAAATTTATAGGACCTGATCAAACATATTTATCTAAATCGTAAATAGCAGGGAAATGACGGTCAAAAGTGACCGCATGTAACTATATACAGAGTATTATTGATCGATCTATCAGATCAATTTGGTTGACAATATATACTTACTTTCCGAAAATGGGAAAATGACATTCAAATGATACCTTTTACTTGGTAAAAGATTCTAAAAATATCTAATCGATCTGAGAATAAAATGAAATTACGTAGATTGTTAGTATTAAGAACTTGGTCCCAATAATACAACTAACTTTTAGCTTGTTGATCAAATTGTCTATAAGCTCGTGGTCTTTTAATGTTCTTCGTAATGTTATTAATTTGTAGTATTCATTCATTATTAAAGTCTTAGTTTCATCATCCAATCAACGCCGCTTCCATAGACTGCATCGAGGGACAAAACTATTGAATGTATATACAACTTGAACATTGTTTTGATAATACATACAACTTGAAGATTGTGACATGACATCCTACTGGCGGATCTAATTAAGGAGGGGCCTTAGAAAAGACATTAATGCGTATGTGTATGCGTTGCTTCATGACAATATTACGTACGTCATGGTGTAACACTATAACTCTTTTGTAAAATCAAAAAAAAATTGTTTAAAAAATTTAAAGTACGTATTAGTAGTTAACTAGTTTAGATCCCGTGCATGTATGGATTTTAATCATTTTTTTCACAAAATATTTAAATGAGTATCTCTCAAACTACTACATAGTTATATCATTTTTAACACAATCTGTGGACTATGGACTATGGTGCACAGTGAGCATGCATGGGGCACCATGTGCACCAAAAGAACACATGTGCATAAATAAAAGAACATGACACTACGACAAAAGAACATGCGATATAATGTTTCACTTTTTTGTTATAAAAAATAACATATTATTTCACTATTTATTAAAAATATAAAAAATATATGTTAATGTTCTTTTCACGTAACCAGATGTTCTTTTAATTATATACTAATGTTCTTAAGATGCACCATGCTCTATGTGCATCATGATCCACCTTCTAAATTGCGTTTTTAACATACTCGTTTAAATTTGTTAATCTAATATGCATATTTAAAATGCTAATATGGTAATTTGACTAAAATATTGACTGATATATTTTTCATTATTAATATAACGATTTGATTACAATATTACCAATTTAGAATAATTATTATTACGTCGTATCAATTATTGCCATAATTAATAAACTAAATTTTGTTTTCACACATAAATAGTTTATAAAAAAAGGTAGAGAATAAAATAAAACAGATACATTTTTTTGGGAAAGTGATTTTTGACAGGAAAAAATCACACCAGAAATTGACACGTGTCATTCCTGATGTCTCTTTTAGTAAATAGTAATAAATTTGCGTACTTCGTTAACAATGTGTTAGATATATGTCTATAGAAGGTTTATATTTTGATCTTAAGGAAAATGGATTACTGTTTAGACAAGGTTAAAAGGCTTCGGAATTTATATAATGCCCCCAAACCATAAAAGAAAATGACCCAAAAATATGCTCAAACATAAGATCCAAATGTGGGTGTCCTTGTACATACCCACATAAGATCAATCCAAGGCATATTGTTTTACGAGATACTCCCTCCATTTCTTTTTGTTCTTTCCGTTTCTATTTTGGGCGTTCTTATATGTTCTTCCCATTTCCTTTTTTGGACATACCTTTTTACCATAAAATTCTCCACCATCCCTTATTTAATTCATTCACATTTCCCTATTCACCCACCCAACTCCACTTTTATAATTTTTTGTTACTTTATTAAAAATATTTTCTCTCTCCTTCATTTCTTTATTACTTTCCTTTACTACTTTATTACTTTCTCCTACATTCAATCATTTTTTTTTTGGGTGCGAATGAGCCACATGGGCAATATAAATTACAAATGGGGGCAGGGGGATTCGAACCTGAGACCTATCGTACACAGGCCCTCAGTCTTAACCACTGGGCTAAGACATCATTGGTTCCTACATTCAATCATTACTCTTACACTCAATCATTACAAGATTCCATTTTCTTAATTTCCACACCATTTCCCAAATGGGAAGAATATAAAGGAAAAGAGGGAGTAGAAAACAATATGTTATGAAACTTATGATGTGTGTTAGTGTGTGAGCCGTTTTTAAGCATAATAGACGCGTACGTACAGGGGCGGATCTTCCCTTTAGTGGGGATGGGTCTGCCCCCAGCCGAAATATTTCGTATTGTAATTAAAGTTGGTTTTGGCCCCCATAAATTTTGAATATAATTGTACTTCGTATATAATTTGTATTACATTATATTGCTTAAAATTTTTTACGGACCTCCATACAAAAACTGTTCAAGATCCATCACTGCATACGTACAATTGTTTCTTAAGGTATTGCTTTCAAAAACATCATTACATTCCATAAAAAACCTAATTAATGATCAATTAAGTTCAACTTGGCCTATATTTGATGTGGAAATTAACATATTATCTGAAGTGTCTGCGTCCATCAATTTACGGATTGATATACGTTCCGTGTTGTGATTTGCATAACCTTAAGGTTATTGGATCAAATTAACCTATTATGGGCTCTTTGGAGTGAGAATTTCCCTTATAATTTACCCTCATTAAAAAAAAATTAATAATACTAACGTACGAAGTAATCAACTAATATCAGGATAGTTGGTATAGTTTTGAAAACTTACAAAGGAAAGTTTGTGAAACAAGTTCTTAAAAAGAATCATCCATTAATAAATGAAAATTTCTTTATAAGAGGTTCACCATGATGTTTGAGTCCCAAAAGTAACTCACCATACAACAACAAAGCCAATCCGGGAGAATTTTAGAAAGCCCCCGGTGAGGATCGAACTCACGACCTTTCGCTTACGAAGCGAACGCAATACCACTATGCTACGGAGGCGTTTTGGTAAGGAGTCGCCATATGTTAAAAAAAATATACTGAGTATAATTATTAAAGGAATGAACTCCAAATAAAGGCTCACGAATGGTAATATTCTCAAATTGCATGGCGTGGCTTCTTGAAAGAAAGAAAATAGCTACTACGTAGCAGATTACTACGCAGTACGGCAGTAGTAGTGAGAGTGTGAAACTGTGGAAGGGAAAATGCATGCAAACAATACATACAGAGAGTGGATATTCCATTTTACTTAAAGTAGATGAACATGAAGATAAATATTTACATGATTTCCATTATTTTTCTTAAGTTATATTTCTTTTGAATCATTTTTTTGTCTTCGAAATAAGTGAAAATAAGGTGAATAAAATAGAAGTTAGTTAACTCCATTGTTTATAAGGAGTAATATATAGTGAACTCAAGAATTAGTTGCCATTTGCCAAGACATCACACTCCAATTTTTTCTTCCATCAACAATAAATATTTGTAAATGATAAAAAGATCGACACTTAATTACTCATGTTTTTTTTAATACGTTCTACTAAGCCAGGCATTACTTGATATTGTACTCCGGATATACTATGCAGAATCATAGCCCAAATTAAATTTCTAATATTTCAAACTTTTATGCTAGCCAGGACAATCAAATAATTAATGTCAAATGGGGTAAATTGAGTTTTTACATGTTTGTGCATACACGTGTATATATATGTGTACTTGTACAAGTTTGTATATTATACATCATTTTTCTCATTATACAAGTTTGTATATTATACATACAGAGTAAAAAAGTACTACTCCGTATTTTTTTTTGAAAGATATAAAAGTACGTAGTTACGTACAGAGTACTATCTTAATTAATTACAACATAAAACATGTTCCGGTGTTGTAAAGACGGAAACAATGGGCTTCGAATGAAGGCCCTTTTGTATGTGTTGAAGATCTTGCTTGTTTGAATGAGTAGAGTCCGAATTCACCTGCACAAGAGCAAAGTCACTAGCCTCGGGGGTGTTTCCGAGGAAAGCCCCTCCGATGCCTAAGTAAGAACGATGCTCGGATTCTAGAGAGAAGTTCTCTAGAAGAGTAGTCTTAAGGCGATAAATTGGACGTACCTTGAGGTGTGAGCCTTGGCGGCCTATTTATAGTGTTTGCATAATAAATGCCCATAGGTCATTTATTGCTTTTGGGCCTTGGGCCTTTGATGGATGGCTGACTAGCCATTGGTAGGTTTAATGCTGTTTGTTTAGAGCCATTGGGCTTTGGACTTAGTGGCCCAATTGAGAATCAATTGGGAGCCCAAACAACATGCCCCCCAGACCCGGTCCATTTAGAATTAAATGGGTGGGTTTCCAGCTGTCAGAAGTCCGAAAGTTCCCTCTCTTTTTTTGAAAAGAGATGACTTGCATTGATGACAAGTGTGGGGATTTGTATTGTGTCGTGGAGATCATGGGTTGAGGAAGTTGATGCGCCCCCTTTCTTTTCTATAAATACTGGGTGCTTTGCTCCTTTCGAACTTTTTACTCCTTCTTTCAAACTTATTCTCTCTCTAAATTCCGGCGATCGCAGTTTTCAAATTTCTTCAGATCTACGAATTTCGGCCAGCTTTTGACTTCGGGAACTTGGGTTGTTCGTTTTATCGGCGAATTCCGCTTCGGAAAAAGGTAATTTGTTTCTGAATTCTCCTTTCCTCTTCGTTTTTCCTTCTACCCCTCAATCTAAACCCTAGGCCGAGAATTCGCGACCATGGCAAAGAATAGGGGCAAAAGCAAGTTCGTCGTTGGCTCCTCTAGTGAGAGGGAGAACGTGCCTTCGGGAAGGTTACCGAAAACTTCGAGGGGTCGGCCTTCGGAGAGGCCGGTGGAGAGGCGTTCGACTGGTTGGGATGCTTCCAAAGATGATGTTGTTGGCGGGTCTAGCGTGTCTGAACGCGCAACTTCTGGTAAGAAAGCTGGTTCTTCGGGTGTGCGCCGTCCTTACCCTGAGTTTCCAGTTCATTGGACTGAAGCTGATCCGCAGGGCAAGTATGCCCCGATCTTGCATGAGACCGCTAAAATCGATGGTCCGTTGGAGAAATCGGTCAGTGGTGACTGGTTGGTGGAGGCGAAGCTGGGGAACTACCATCGGAGGGCCGAAGAGTTATACGGAATCCAGCACGCCTTGGGGTACTGGTGCGAACTTCCCGATCAGGAGCGTCCTCGGGTGACTCATCCGCCGAGGGGGTTCATCTCTGTGTATACTCATCACTTGGAGAACGGTCTCCGCTTTCCCTTGGATCCCTTCATTTCCGAGCTCCTGGTGTCGTACAACATCGGTTTGGCCCAACTTACCCCCAAATCTATGAGGCACATCATCGGATTTAGATGGGTGTGCGATTTTGTTAACTTTCCCTGCTCTGTCGCCGTGTTTCGGGATCTCCACGATCTGTCTTTCAATCACGCTTCCAAGGGGGATGGGTATGGTTGGTGGACCATCATCAACAAAAAGTCCCGAAGGAAGGGGGAGCCGAACTACATTACGGCCTACCCTTACCTCAGCTCTGACCATAATTGGAAGACGGAGTGGTTGTTCGTTCGTGTGCCGACAGATCCGAAGCATCCAAATTTTTATCGCCCTCCAAAGTGGTTTGTGACTCCTGATCCTGATATGCGAAGCGTGGCTGCTCCAGATCGGAACCATCACCACTACGTGGATCTCCTCCAGTGGTTTTTGGCTCGGGAGGACAACTACAAACTGCCGTCTAACTGGCTCCCGAACCTCAACTATATCTTGCTGGAGGATATTCTTGCTGTTGCCGGTCTCAGCAGGATTTTTGACAGGGGTAGGTGTCTTTCGGCTGGGACCGTGCTTTAGTAAGTTTGTCCTCCTCCTTTTTTGTCTCGTTTTATTGACTTTGTTTTGTGCTTTGTTTCTGCAGAGTACGGCTTTAGCTGCATTGATCCTGTGGTTTTGGGCATCTCTTTGGATCTGAAGACTATTCACGACTCGGCTCCTGATTACAAGTTCGGGAAAGAGAATCCTCGTAATCCTCGCTTGAAGGATTACGTGCTGTCTCCGTCGGGTGTCGCTCGGATATCTGAAGTTCGAGCTGATCCGTGGGATTCTGCCTCTTCTCCCGAAGCTGTTCCAGTGAAGGTCGTGCTTCCTGATTTGAGGACAACCTCAGATCCGGTGAGTGTTTCTATATCCCGAAGTCTTTGTTTGTCTTTCTTTCTGGTTGGCCGTCGGCTAACGTCTTGGTCCTGGACCATCTTTTTAGGGTCCTGGGACTGACGCTGTGCCGCGTGCCGTTCCTTCGGTTTCATCTCCGGCTCGGATAGATATCTCTTTATCTA
Source organism: Spinacia oleracea (assembly GCF_020520425.1). NCBI lineage: Eukaryota > Viridiplantae > Streptophyta > Magnoliopsida > Caryophyllales > Amaranthaceae > Spinacia > Spinacia oleracea. The sequence goes on along the minus strand of NC_079489.1, from coordinate 10,372,684 downwards.
GGAACCGGGTACTTCACGGTTTTTCTTTATTTCTTCCTTTGTCTTCTTTTACATTTATTGACCCTTGGTTTCCTCTGTTTAGGATCAACGCAAAAGGAAGGGTAGCACTCTTTTGAGGCCTTCCGCGCATCCGAAGAAAGCGAAGGCTTCTCAGTCCTCGGAGAAGGTATTTGCTCTGACTTGGAGTTTTTTGTAGTCCGTTTTTCCCTTCTTCTTCTTTCTCCTTGAAGCTGATCTATGAACGCCTGTTTTGTAGGAAACGGTTTCGGAAGACATGCCTCCTCCCAAGAATCTCCTTCACTTCATGCCCTTGCCAGGGCAGAAGTTGAAGAGTGTGGTGGTTGCGGAACCGCCGCCCGTGGATCAACCGTTGGCTGAGGAAGATACCATCCCCTCTCCGCTGAAGCCATCTACTGCTTTAGGGATCGAGATCCAGGATATCACCAAGGTGATGGAGGCGATTGAAGCCGACCTTGTTCCTGGCTCGGATGCCCCTATTGTGGTCGAGCATAAGGAGGATTCTGCTGACGTTTCTCTCGAAAGAGAGAAAAGTCCAGATAAGGAGATGGTGGACCTCACCGAAACTCACATTGAGGTTCCTGAAGCTGAGAAGGAGGTCCCTTCTGCTGAGGAGGAGCAGCCCGAACAGGGTCTGACGAGGAAGAGGCGCCACTCGACCTTGGGCTCTACTTCGACCTCGGCCCTGGATAGACTGATCCACGCTGACCCTTGCTCGGATGTTCCGCTGAAACGGATCCCCGAGGAGGTAAGGGAGGCGATGGCTCGCTATGCTAGAGCTCCGGTTTTTGGGGGAGAGCCCCATGGCTCATGTGGGATCTTTGGTGGGTCCCGAAGCTTCACGGGAGAATCTTCTTCGGGCCAACCCGCAGTGGAGGGTTCCTGGAGCTGAGGAGAGGAACCCAGCTATGATGGCCCAATACTATCTGAATGAGGTAAGTGTTGGATTTTCTCTTTTGAGTTCCGTTTTTGTTTTACACATTTTTTTTCTACTTTTCCTCATCTTTTCTTCTTTCCCAGGCTGTTTTCTGGTCCTCGTTCGCTTCCGAGTGTAGCTCGGTTGAGGAGAGGCAACTGAGGAGATATCAGGAGGCTTATGCTCGTGATATCCCTATCTTGGACCAGAAGGCTGGGCAGCTCTTCGCCGAGCTGGTGGAGGTCAAGCAACTGTACCTTCAGTACAGTCGTGAGGCTAGGGAATCGGCTGAGCAGATCGGGGCCGAAGTTGGGAAGCTTACTTTCCAAGTCGAGGAGGATGCTGAAAAGATAGCTTCCTTCAACAAGGAGAGGAAAGAAATGGCCGCCAAGTTTGCGAGCGAACTTGAAGAAAAAGACAGTCTTCTCAAGGAGATGACGTCTAAATTTGAGGCGGCCATTAAGCAGAGCCAGGAAGCAGAGGCGAGGCTTGAGCAGTTTGTCAAGCATCGGGAGATTATTCAGAATCAAGCTGACAAGGTGCCCGTTCTCCAGCTGAAGATCCGAGAGAAGGATGCGGCCATTCGGAAGTTGGAGCAAGAGCGAGTTGACCTCTACACTGCTGATCAGTGTAGAGAGCAATACTGGAATGGCATCCTGGGTGCTCAGCGAATGTTTGCGAAGCATATGCCTCATTTCCCTTGGAATGAGAAGGTTCCGCTCTGGATGAGGGCCCAGGATCACTTGGTGAAGGAAATAATGCCCTTGGTCCAAGTATGCATTCTATGTTAAGTCTAATAAATGCGGTTCAGTATTAATTAACAAGTTAATAATTCAGTGAGATCAAGTGAGCTGAATGCCTAGCTAGAGGCCGCTTTAGTTCAAGTGGAATTAATGATATTAATCCACAGCTTACTCTTGACTGAACCCGTAGGGTCACACAAATAGTACGTAAACGGATCAAGTATTTAATAGCATTAAATACTCCATCTATGAATATTCGGAACCGACGGATCTTGGTTTCAGTGGGAGCTAAGATCGTCACAGGCAAGGAATGAATACTCCGGAAACGATGATATTGCCGGAAACGGAAATATGGATCGTATCGGAAATATAAATATTATCCAAGTCGTAGATGTTGCCGGAAACGGAAACATGGTACGTGTCGGAAAATATTATCGGAAATGGAAATATTGCCAGAATCGGAAATATTGCCGGAAACGGAAATATTGTCAGAATCGGAAATATTACCGGAATCGGAAAATAATTCCGGAAACGGAAATATTAAATATTTGTTCGAAACGGAAATTAATTCCGGAATCGGAAATATTAAATATTGTTCGTATCGGAAATGAATTCCGGAATCGGAAAATTTAATCGGAAGCGCATCGTACGAATAAGCATCGGACGAGGCCTACCGGACGAGGCCCAGCACGAAGCCAGGCCATCGCCCAGCAAGCCAAGCGCGCCGCACAAACAGCCACGCCAGGCCCAGCGCAAGGCCAGGCCCAGCAGGCTGCGCGCAGCGCGCAGCGCACAGCGCGCACAGCGCGCACAGCGCGCACAACACGCGCAGCGCGCAGCGCGCGCGGGCGCTGAGTGGGCTGCTGCTCGCGCGCACGCATGGGGCCCATCGTGGCTGCCGTGCGTGTGTGTGCAAGTGTTTGTGTTCGTGCACGTTTCCTAAAACATGCAGAGTTCGGTTAATGATTAAATTCCTAATTCTATTTGATAAATTAATTAAATTAGAGTTCTTGTAGGATTCTAGGTTTAATTAATTTGTATCTGAATAGGATTTCGATTCCCTTTCCATACCGCTATAAATATGAGGCTAGGGCTCACAATTTATAACACAAGTTTCAAAGTATTCAAAGTGAGTTTTTGAGAGAAAAATTCAGTCACACATTTGCCTATAAAGTGCCGAAAATAATAGTACCTTAAGGGCGATTCTAGTTGGTCAATCTTAAGGCGGATCCGGACGTGCTGTGGACTATCTACGGAGGGACGACACTTGGAGTCCTAAAGACTTGTTCTTGTTCGGTTCGGGCGCAGCTAGGGAAGGCACGCAACAAAGAGTATGCATCTAATCTATGCTAAATGATTATGTGTAAATAATATGTTTTCCTGGGTTTATGGTTTTTCCGCATGATTTATGAATTGTCATATGTATCATAACCTAACACTTGGTGGAGTGCCAGGCCGATCGAGACGAAGCTGAAGCTGAACGCCAAGCTGCTCTTGCAGAGGCTCGGGCCCAGAAGGCGTCTTCCGAAGGTGACACTACTGCTGGGGGTTCTTCGAAGGATGCTCCCCTGGGGGCTGCTCCTGAGACTCCCAAGAGTTAGGGATTCGGGCAGTCGTCTTCTTCAGAGTCGGTCGGTTCCAGTTGAGGACTTCCGAACATGTGCTTGCCTTTCCCCCTTTTGCCTCGGCGCTGCGTTGTACTCATTTCTTTTTGTTTTCTTTAGTACTTTGGTAGGCCGGTATTGTCTGTTGATGGCTGCCGATTTTAACTGTTTCATTTTGTTTTCAATTTTTGAGGTTTTCAATGTATTTGTACTTCCCCCAAATATTGAATAAAAAATGAATGTTTGTTACTTGGCTGCTTCTTTTTAATTTTGTACTTTCGCAATTTTAGGTCTTTGAATCCGTAGATTTTTCGAGCTCTTCTTTCTGTAGACTTGCTAAAAACCTTTTGATCTTGCGAGCTCTTTAAATCCGTAGATCTGTTAAGAGACTTTTTAATTTTGCGAGTTCTTCAAATCCGTAGATCTGCTAAGAGACTCTTTAATTTTGCGAGTTCTTCAAATCCGTAGATCTGCTAAGAGACTCTTTAATTTTGCGAGTTCTTCAAATCCGTAGATCTGCTAAGAGACATCGTCTGTATTTTGACACATAATAAAACTGCATATGTTCGAAATTACTTGACGAAGTTTAATATATAAAAAACGATTAAAAAAAAGGTAAACTCATATGAACGTATAGCATTGCAAATCATAATGAAGAAATTAATTAATTGGAAAATTGTTGAACGTAGCATTGCAAATCATGATGAAGGAATTACTTGACCAAGTTTATTTGAAAAAAGAAAGTAAACTCGAACAACAATAATCAAAGTCAAGAATTGGGAAAGAGAAGCTGCATATGTATGAAAAAAATAACATTGTTCTTCATTGAAACTAGTAGGAAACTATAATAATTATTCCTAGGTTAGTCTAACTTGTCAACTCTTAATTTAATCTACTTTAACTGTTGAGATATAGTTTACACTGATTCACTGAAGGCATGAGTACTATAGTTTTAGGTACAAATTCCTTTTCTCTCATTGATTAATTTGTAATTTATACGAAGTTACCTTGGTACTTCATTCGAAATAAAAAAATTATTCTACTTTCACAATTGAACAGAGTTAACCTAAAGGTTGGGGTCCGATCTTTCACTTTACGGCCAAAGTTACCAAAACAAAAAAAAAAAGGTTAGTGTGATGAATAATTGAACAGATCATCACTACACAAATACATACGATCACAATTATACTAGTATTGAAAGGAATTTGATTGTATTTTCAAGAAATAGAAATATTCTTTAACATTAAATTTAAATCCTCCGATTCTTCAAGCCTCACTATCTAACGGTCAAAAAAAGCATACACTTTTGACTATTGTAGCCTTTCATATTAAAATAAACACTATACAATAAAAAGAGAGGAACTTTTAAGGTTATTTCCAAAAAGAAATAAATAACCAATTAAAAAAAAAACTTTGTTTGTTACTGTATGGTGAATAATTAGTGTAGTAAATATTTTCCATGTCCTTTTTCTCCAGCCGCCCTCATTGCATGTGATTATGCAAGAAAAGTTTGGTTCAAAAATCTGGCAATTCAGGGGCCCCACCAGCTTGGACAAAAACATCTAACCAAAAATCCATGTCATCACCATAATTTACTAGGCCCGCCCCCTCATTATTACCATTGTAATTATTATTATTATTATAATTACCCTGATCTTCTTCTCTTAAAAATGACTCAAATTGTACAATTTGATCATTATCCTCCACAATGTAATCAAATTCGGATGTATCCAATGCTACTTCTTGTGATGATGACGACTCCCAAAATGTCTCATCGATTATTGGTAGATATTCCAAACTTGGCGACCCAAATAAACTCGTGTCACTGTTAGGGAATAATTCGACACTTGATGATACCTCAGTTCCCGATGAAAAGTAGTCGTCACTCGTTGTCGTTGTCGTTGTCGTTGAAGATTGTTGTGGTGACCCAGAAGTTGCAATACTACTACTTTCCGGGAAACTATCGTTTCCACCACTAGTGTTCGAGTCAGTTGTGGTGGTGGGGACGGCGGCGTTATTATTGTTTGCACGACTTTTCTTGGACGTTTTTCCACGTGATGATGATTTAGTGGGTTCGTATTCCTTTAGCCTCTTCTTTAAGTGTGTGTGCCACACGTTTTTTATCTCATTGTCTGTTCTTCCTGGAAGCCTTGCTGCAATGGCAGACCACCTAAAATAATAATGGAAAAATAAACAATATAAGATTTCTATAATAACATAAAATAATGGAAATAAACACATGATTAATGTTTATCAAATTAAGAGTGAAGTAAAAGGCTCACCTATTTCCCAACATTTCATGGAGTTGAATAATAGAATCCTCTTCTTCTCTAGAGAAGTTACCCCTTTTAATATCCGGTTTTAGATAGTTTATCCATCTCAATCTACAACTCTTCCCACATCTTAATAAACCTGCACGAAAATAATTATAAAATAATATTAAAATCAATACAATTGCAAAATAAATATCTTACTTATACGGAGTATTATGAATTACTCGTTATTGCTCGAGGGTGGTTACCCTCGAGCTGTATGTAAAACAGGATGTATAATTACCGGCTTGTTTAGGGAGAGCGCGCCAATTGCTATGGCCATGATTGTGAATAAAAGTGACCAAAATTTGATCTTCTTCAGAAGTCCAAGGCCCCTTCTTAAGGCCAACCTTATCGCAACATGGAGCTCTACCCATTTCTTTTAGTAAGTTGTAATTAAATAGTTAAGTTGTAGTTTTGGCTTAATTATTTGCTGGTTTTTGTGTTTATAAATGTGCAAAACAAAGAACAGAGAAAACGTTGGTTGAATTGGTGTAAGACGACGAGGGGAAATGAGCTATATATATAGTGGGATATTGGGTACCAAGATAAAGTAATTTTCTTTAATTTAATTAATTAATTAATATGGTCCAACTTTTCTTTTTTAGTAAAAAGTTGTAACCAATTATTAAATTTCTAATTCGGTTTATTCATTCAAAGGTGATTTTGCAGCTTCTTGGAAATACTCTAGTTGTACGTATAGCTTTATTTGTTGTCATTCAGTGTGAGACCAATGAAAAGTGTATATGTCGACAAATACTCTCATTCCCACAAATAAAACGAGTTATTTAAGTTTAAGATATCATATAATCAATCCACTTTAATCATTTCTAACTAATTTACAATTTAATGTAATGACATATTATTTGTAATATCTTATAATGAACAATAAAGTTTTGCTAATAATAATAACTTTCATGAACTGATAAAGATGGTTACAAATATTACCAAGGAAATTTTTGTATTTAGTACCTAAATAATATACCATTTTTGTATTTACTACCTTATGAAAATTTTATTTTAATTTACTACCTCAAAATATGTTTTTGTTTGGAATCACTACCACTTTACAGTTTTTTCATTTTAATATTTTTTTCGTTTATTAATCGTTTAAAGTGATTCAAAATTCATATTTTCCTTTTTTATAGGGATTACATTGAGAACGACATTTCTAGACAATTTGTTTGATAAATCACAAAAAAATTAAAATTTTACAAATATTATTTAATTCGTTTTCCTTTTACAAAATCTTAAAAACAAGATTTCTATAAAATCCTTACAAATAAATGAGAAGAATGAGTTTTGAATTACTTAAAATGATTAAGAAACGGAAGAGATATCTCAATTTTAAAATAAGAAAACTGTAAAATGGTAGTGATTCCAAAAAAAAACATACTTTAAGGTAGTCAATTAAAATAAAATTTTTATAAGGTAGTAAATACAAAAGTGGTGTATTTTTAAGATAGTAAGTACCAAAAAAAATCATATTATGAATATATTTTTTTCTTATGTACTGGAAATAATTTAGAATATTCTTTTCAATTGTAAAATGAGTCAAAATTGTAAATTGTTATATCATTTTAGAACAAATGGAGTGGTTCTAGGAAATAAATCATGCAAGCATGGAAATAAATACCTTGTAAGTTTTAGCTAGCTACTTAAACTGACGGGTGATGATAAATGTCGCACATCGCGACAATATTTAGTTGTCGCAATCCTACGTGTCTGATTTTAAATGGTATATATAGGCGCCACATAGGTCATGAAAATTATTAGATACACCCGGGTGCACCGTGCACCCAAATGTATATTAATTTATGCCTAATGATCGATGGTCCCCACTACATTTTATCCTTACATATAATATTTTATCCTTACCCGGGTGCATGTAATATGTTATACATAGGTCATGCATCATCAAAATATTTTTACTGTGAATGCAATATTTTTACTATGAAAATACGTAAATAAGGTAGTCGAGACAAAGAAAAAAATAAATATTTATTATATTAGAATAAAATAAGTTAAATATTTTAGTTTCCAATTACGTTCATGACACATAAGCATTTGATGTCATCATTGTGACACGGCTTAAATATCACATGTTGCGACCTTTATATATGCAACTACTCCGTATATACGTAGTAAGAGTAATTAATATCTTTATATCATGCAATAAGCTACATTTTCTATATCAAATGACTTCTTTCACCTCGATTTTATATATATATATATATATATATATATATATATATATATATATATATATATATATATATATATATATATATATATATATATATATATATATATATATATATATATATATATATATATATATATATCCTCGTATCATCTACCCGGTGAGATAGATCATGACGATGTAAACTTTCCATGGTTACCAACCGAGAATCAGTTTACTGTCGTGCAGCTGCTGCTCAAGCAGACATTTTCGAGTCTAAAATCATGTAGGAAAGTAGCCGACGAGATCAAAGGGTTATCCGATGATCAGTTGTTGAGTCGATTCCCATTGGGAAGACTGGACTTTAAGGATGGGGGGGTCTGGTAAGCTAAGGTATCTCCCGAACGCATTCAAGCAAGCTCTTATGCGTCCGGCCCATGATTGGTGCATGGCCGGTTTAAGGCGTATACCCACGGCCTAATAAGTAGATAGAAAGAGGAAATTTAGTTTGTATTATAAATAGAGACGTACACCCACAATATTATATTTTCCCCTTAATATATTTTAACATGGTATCAGAGCAAGCTGAGATCTTGAATTATCAAAAAAAAAGTTTCTCTTACCGGTGGGTTAAAAAATTAGATCCACCGGCAGGATTTATAAGTCCTTATCCACAAGTAAGATTTTTATTTATTTTATTATTAAATTACAATATGTAATTTATATTTTTCCGCTGCGCTTTTTTTTCCTCTTGTTGCTTTTTGAGATTATTACTCGTTTTGACGTTCGTGGTCGGAGTGGTTTGCTTGTTTGTTATGTTCGTCCAATTAAGCCTAACAATTTGTCTAGTGGATGATTTGGGTATTAGTAAAGTTTTTGTCTTCATGTTGGAGTACTATTAAAACTCCACGAAAGTTGTCATGATTTATCAGTTCTCTATGTGTCGTAAGACAAGAACGGTTCTCCATTGTCGTAAGATATGGACGGTTTTTTCATGTGTCGTAAGATATGGACGGTTCTCCTTCTGCCGTGAGAGAGGTTTTTCATATTCGCATTTTTTCCCTTGTACAAAACGACGAGACTACTTGAAACGACATGAATCCCTGACACGACAAGGCAGGCATATGATATTGTTTCCTTGTACGAAACGACATGACTCCTTGAAACGACAGTAACGACAGGACTCCTTGACACGACAAGACAGACATCTTGCACTTTTTTTCCTTGTACGAAACGACATGATTCCTTGAAACGACAGTAACGAAAGGATTCCTTGACACGACAAGGCGGTCATATAACAATTTTTTTTTCTTGTACGAAACGACAGGAATCCTTGAAATGACAGTAACTACGGGAATCCCTGACACGACAAGGCAAGCATATGACATTTTTTTCCTTGTACGAAACGACAAGACTTCTTGAACCGACAGTAACGACGGGACTCCTTGACACGACAGGACAAGCAAGTCAAGCATAGGACATATTTTTTTTATTTCTCCAATCGCAATGTTCGTGAAACTGTCGTTTCGATTGCGGGAGGATATTGAGCATAAAGCAGTTATCCTATATGATAGAATATCGTATGTAGTAGAGTTATGTTATAACTAAGCTATATATATATATATATATATATATATATATATATATATATATATATATATATATATATATATATATATATATATATATATATATATATATATATATATATATATATATATATATATATATATATATATATATATATAAGTCTATATGAATTAAAGAAACCTACGAAAAGTAGGTGATCTAATTTGTATTATAAATAGAGTTGTATGCCCACAAATAATAACAAGACAACATTATATTTCCCCCTCAATATATTTTAGCAAAGATCTTTAACAAATATAGGTTAGAATTGTTAACGGATTCAATATATGCAAAAACATCCTTAGTAAAATACAAAATCTTATACATAATTTCACATTAGTGGTAAAATTGGCGGTAGCGGTTAGCGGTAGAGTAGCGAGTAGCGGGTAGCAATAAATAGTAGCAGATAACAGTTAGTTGTCAAAGTAGCGGCTAACTAATATGAGTTTTGGTAAAAGTAGCGGTTTATATTGTAAAATAAAATAAAAGTTAGAATATTGTTTTAAACTTTACTACAATTAATTTGTCAAACGCTACCCGCTACCTCAAAATCTACTAGTTTTAACGTTTGACAAAAACTACCTAATCGCTACATTTACCTCTAACCGCTACCTAAACAGCTACCAGGGACGGACCTACTTGACCCTGGAGGGGTCCAATTGGACCCCCATTATTTTCCAAAAAAATTTGCTAAATTAATGTTGAGGTAATTAATTGCATTTAAAATAATTAAAATATATCTAATGAACCTACAATAATGACAATGAAATACTTTGGCTTAATTAGTGGCTCCTTGATTTATATTTTACACAGGTAACCTGACATCGAATCCTCAGCAAGGATATTATTTACAATTTCTTTTAATTTTATTTGTCATTCGTTAATCCTCTAAGTTCTTCATTTTTTTTCCTTTGTAAGTCGTTTCTTCTTCTTCACTTTTTATTGTTTTTGTTTCTATAATGATTCATAATTATGAAGGATATTTTTTACAATTTCTTTTAACTTTATTTGTCATTCGTTAATCCTCTAAATTCTTCAATTTTTTTCCTTTGTAAGTCGTTTCTTCTTCTTCTTCTTCTTCTTCTTCTTCTTCTTCTTCTTCTTCTTCTTCTTCTTCTTCTTCTTCTTCACTTTTTATTGTTTATTTTTCTATAATGATTCATAATTTTGCTTTATAAAAACACAAAAAAATAAATAGTAGTGTTATTTTTTCTTCAATTTTTTTTTTCGGAATTTCCATAAGATATATTTCTAATAATGTATGTAATACTTCACTTTTATAAAATTATAGTTGCATGTTACTTTACTTTTTAGAGGTCTAATTAATTACTTCCTATATAGATTTATAATGCCCCACAAGTGTCTTTGTGTGCTATTTGTTCAATGACAATTATTTTAATAAAGTATCTCCTTTTTTTTTGGTGTTAAACACCCGATTCACGCTTAGTGCTAATCCGGATTCGGGGCGAGTTCTAGGTGGTTAGGTTTCAGTGCTCTCCCAATTGTAGTTGCGGGGATCGGACACGGGTTTTCCCTACCAAGTTCAGCCTCAATCACCACTAAACCAACAAGCAGTTGGTAATAAAGTACCTCCTTAAAAGTATGAAAAACTCGTTTTCATTATAATTTGAAATCGCGTCAAGTTTTTGTTGTAATTTGGACTAGGTGTTGAGTTTTATTGTTATGAAAAACTAAAATTAAAGTTATTAAATTCTCTACATATTTTATTAAGGCGTTTATAATATTTCGATTATTTACCTTTCAACTTTAAGCCAAATAAAGGAAATAAAATCATAATTTTTTTGGACCCCCATATATAAATTCCTGGATCCGCACCTGGCCGCTACCTTACCAAACACTCACAAATTTTATAAGTAGTGTTTGGATTAGGTCAAAACACTACCCGCTAACTCAAAAGCTACCACCGAACATGACCTAAGTTGATTTTTTATTATCTTTATAGGGTGTTTTTCCTAAAAAAATAAATAATTTGTAAGGTAAAAGAAATGTACTCCGTATATAAAATTGTACTTGAAATAGTTATCGGTGTTCGTATTGTTTTTTTTACTGTTACATCGGTTGAAACTTACTCCGTACGTTAACCGAAATTAATTGTTAATTTATAAAGGACTATTAAATATTTGTCTCTATAAACATTCATACCAATAATAGTTAATGGGGACTAATACAAAAAAGGTGGTCTTCTTTTATTTCGATTACATGGTTGATCTATATAGACACACGAGTTCATCATCATATTTTCTACTCAAGACTACTTGTTCATATTATAATATTCACATTGGACTATTGAATCCAAAGTAAACAAATGAAGCGTTCTATTGGCTTAATCTCTACGTAGTATTATATAAGTGAAGATGTGAGGTTATTTTAATTAGTAAATTCACTTTTATCGTCCGGTTTGGATTACTAAAATAATCTCCACACTTATAAAATAGAGAATTTAATGACAAGATACCCAATAAGAAAAGTCCAAAGAAACATTTTAATCAATCTAGCCCCTTAAATAAATTTTTACCATTTTAATCAATCTATTTATATATGTATGTCTCTATCTAACTTATATGTTTCTCATATTAGCATACATCACATTTATATTATATTTTTTACATGTTAATTATTTCAGGTTTAAATGTATTAACACAAATCTGTTTCTTATCTTCGCACACATCGCATGAATATAAGACTAGTTATTCATAAAACAAGATTAATTATTGCCAAAGAAGGTAATTATTGCCATTAATTTTTGTTAGTTTTGACAACGAAAACTTTTCACTCTGTTATACAAAAGTTAGTGAAACTAGATATTGATCATGTCGTGTTTGGAACGAGCACTATATATGCTTTGTAATAAGACAAATTTAGTTGGGATACACCTAATTTTTTGTTGAAATTATTTGACTTTTGTTACTCAAAATTAAATTCTTGATAGAAAGAGATAAATTTAATTGACATAAACGTTTCTTGTGATGAAAAAAAATATCCTAGCTTAAACATAAATTTATGGTTCTCCATTTTACTACTCCGTAGTATCTTATGGAAAATGATGAACTTTAAGGAGTACCTATAATCTCGTAAAAAAAGAAGAAGTACATATATTATTTAAAAGGGAGTAATTAAGTTAAAAATTAAAACATTTACACGGATTATTTTAGCATGTATATTCCCAAGTAAAATTCAATTTTAGAAATCATTTAAACACTTACTTACATCCCTACGAATTGCATGTATCATTACCCTTATTTTATCGTGTATTTCATTTTATATGAAAGTTTAATTTATCGATCTCTTTCACATGAAATGATAAATCAAATAATTCATAATTGATTTTCCTATATATGGTTAGAATTGTTAACGGATTCAAAATCTGACTGGGATGTAGATTGAAAATTTGAGAAATTAAATCAACATTTAAAGGTCGGACTAGTCGTTTAAAACATTTTTCTCGAACTTATTATATTGGATGGATACAATATTATGGAATAACAATATGTTTTCTCGGCATATTTAATAAGAAATTTATTCATTTTAGTTGTGTATATACATATTTTCAAATAAAAAGCCAGTCCCAAACAAAAATTATTTTTTATAAGGTTATTGGACCGGAGACCGAAAAACTGTTTTTTCGACCCGAAGACCTCCACCTTTGGTTAACACGAATTTACAGCAACAAGGAAGAAGCATCAAATGACAAATGCTGTATATGCATAGATGATTAGATGATGGATATACACATAATTATATAATAAGGGAGTAAATTAATTAAATAAATAAATAAAAACAGAATTTCCATGAGATATCGAGTCCTATAAAAAGGCATTTCAAAAAGGGCCCTCGGACAAAAGAAGGCATCATCAATCATCATCATACTAAATTGCAGTAATATTATTATTTGAATGTTTAACCAAAAATAAAGAAATTTATAAATTAAAGTTAGCGATTAGTCACACTATTCACATTGGCCCGTCCTAAATACAAGTATAATATTTCCAAAGTGTTCTGAATGTAGAATTAGTGGTATTGTAGAACTACTACCATTGACGAGGACTGTCTATATACTACGGAGTATATTGTCCATATGGATGTACTTCTTTTGTTTTCGCAATATATGTGTCAATTGACTTTCACATTTAAAAATACATGACTTTTGATTGTTATAAGCAGGGCCATTTCCGGTAATATAGATTATGGAGGTCCTGTGCTAAAAACAAATATTAAGCCCATGAAAATAAATAAGGGGCAGGCGAAAAATCAAACTCTGGTCACAGCTACCAATTGGGACAAAGATTAGATAATGCATAATAAAACCGCTGTTAAATATATAATATTTGTTCTTAGGGTTTTAACCAACATAATTTCTTTTTGGGCCTCAAACTTTTGTGGCCCGGTGTTGTAGGTCCAATTGGACCTCCCTTTAGCCGGCCTTGGTTATAATTAAGTTTAATTATACGAAGTATAAACATACATGTGACTTGGACGTTACAAGATAAAGCCTTATTAACTGCAAAAAAAATTGAGAGTGGCTCAAACAAGTACCCGTATAAATGGGTTAACCAACCTGTAATAGGTGATTATTGTTGTGGGGTTTTTCCGGTGAGATACCTGGGAGGTTTCTTGGTAACTTTTACAGATTAAACAAGATTGTATTTTTATAGAGAGAGAAAGTAGAGAGAAGGCAGAGCAGTAATTGCTCTAGAATGTATTGATTGTGACCCTTTTTTCTAGGGAAGTGGGAATATTTATAGTACTAGGTTTTTGGGGGAATGACCTAATATTCCCCTTACATGATTGGCTGGGGAATGGGAGGAGGACACGTGTCCTTTCTCCTTACAATTCTCTGGCCTCTTTTGGCAATAGTGGGCTGTTTGGGCCTATTGTGCTTAGTCATTCACTTGGGATACATACTAATTAAGCCCCTTTCCAGGTATAGGTTTTATACATACATTTATACACACTTAAATACATACACTGTAGATACCTAGATTAATACCCATGCCTCGGAGTAGACTTCGTATGATTTCTGCTTTAGGGGGCGCAATACGTGCCATGTGTCACGTCCTTATTGGTACACGAAGGCACGGTAATTTTGCCCACAACATTTGCCCCTCAAGAAGGGCATTTCTGGAAACACATTCCGGGTATCGCTTCTTGACTCTTGTTTTGCATCTTCATCTTTGGGTCAGGTGTTGAGATGGTGACACGTGTCACCTTTCTCCATTTTGCCCCTCCCTATATATAGAGGTGAGGGGGGGTAAATTTCATTTTTTACATTTCATTTTCACAGAGCTTTCATAGGCGATTTCCGGCGTGTTCCTACCACCATCAGGCGATTTCCGGCCACCAGGAGACTCATCCTTTTCCTCGTCACACTCATCCCGTTCTTCGCGAAACTCATCTCGTTCTTCGCGAAACTCATCCTGTTCTTCACCAAGTACTTCGCAGATCTTTCAAGGTTAGTTTTCGCCTTTCTTGTTTTTGTTATCCTCTCGTCATTTTTCCCTTTATTAGCGGCCGACCTCTTAGTACTAGGTAAGGGTTTAAAGGTTTTATTTAAGATTTTTCCGCCGTTCATCTTTTGTCGGGGCGGACGTCCAATCGCGTCTTTTTCTTCATTGTTGGTCACCCCTAAGCCGTGCTTCGTTCACTATGCAGAAGGCATGGCTAGAACCAAGCAAACGGCAGATCCGACGCGCCTGCGCTTGCGGGAAGAAGCATCGACACCTCCTAGGGAGAGATATTCTTCCACCGCCTCGGCAGTCGACGAAGAATTTGCCGAACTCTTTCAAGAGATCGACGAGTACGTCGAGGCGGGGGAGCAGGCGGCAAGCTCGTCGGAGGGTACAGCGAGCCAGGCAGTGGGGGAGCCAAGCGTCGCTCCATTGTCATCGGCCGCCGAGGAACAAGAAGCTGCTCCCCAACTTATTAGGCCCAGAGGACGGGAGGAGGCCCAATTGCTTCCGTCAGAGATTCACCCAGACGTGGGCTGGATGCGGTGGCTAGACAGGCACGGAGCCAAGATGAAGGATGACCTCTGCGTGGGGGAAGGGTACCAAATGCGCGTGCCGGCCGGTCTGGACTCGACCGTCAGCCTGCTTGCCGAGGGAGAATTCCCTGTGTATGCCGCGTCAATCAAACTCGGCATGAGATTCCCTCCACACCCCTTCGTTGTGGAGGTGTTAGATGGTTTCAATATTGGGGTGGCCCAGCTGACCCCCAACTCATGGGCGGATATCTTTGGCTACATTGCCAAATGTGCATTGAACGACGTGGAGCCGTCCTTCAACGCCTTTCTGCATCTGGTCTCCCTCTCTCGTTCCCCCAGTGCCGCCAAAGGGTGGTTTAATCTGAGCAGCCGTGGTACCTACCAGACAGTGGTCGGCAAGCTCAGCAAGTGGCATATGTGGAGGAAGAGGTGGGTCGTGTTTTATACTGACGACCAGGAGATGTATGAGAGAATGAGCCGTTGGAACTGTGACGCCAACTTCATGGATCGTGACGAGCCCCTTCCCCCCCTTACTGCCGAAGAGTGGGATCAGATAATGGTCCTGTTCAGGGCCAACACTTACCACTTAACAGTGGATAAGAGTTTCCATGTGCCGGCCGAGTGGTTGCCGCACATTAGCCAGTTTCGGAACGAGGCCTTTCTAGCGGCCGTAGGCTTAGGATATTCCATGACTCGAGGTTGTATGCCAATTTATGTGCCGTTCTGCGTTGGTCTATTCATTTTTTCTAACTTTGGATTTCTTTTGTTCACAGAGGAAGGAATGAGCAAGCTATCGGCGGCGGATATTGGGAAGGGCGATATGACCGATTGGATGGCGGACATCTATGAGGCCAAGATGCAGAAAGCCAAGGCCGAGTTGGAGGAGAAGGTGAGTATTCTCTTAGGTTGTCGTTTTTTTTTTTCTTTTTTGCAAGTTAAACTTCTCCCGTCCAGCGTCTATAGTGGACGTCTTTTTAGTGACGAGCCGATATCCTGATATCTGACCCGTGTTTGCTAAGGTAGGCCTCGTCACTTTTTATTGACGGGCCCCTTAGTTAGCGTTTTTTCAAGTGACTCGTGATTGATAGGGTACGCCTCGTCATTTTTGGGACGGGCGTCCTTTTTAATGACGAGCCACTTTTCTGCGATTGACTTGCCCTTGATAAGGTACGCCTCGTCATTTTTAAGACGGGCGTCCTTTTTAATGGCGAGCCACTATTTATTGAGTGACTTGTGATTGATAAGGTACGCCTCGTCATTTTTAAGACGGGCGTCCTTTTTAATGACGAGCCACTATCTTGTGAGTGACTTGTGATTGATAAGGTATGCCTCGTCATTTTTAAGACGGGCGTCCTTTTTAATGACGAGCCACTATTTGTGAGTGACTTGTGATTGATAAGGTACGCCTCGTCATTTTTAAGACGGGCGTCCTTTTTAATGACGAGCCACTATCTTGTGAGTGACTTGTGATTGATAAGGTACGCCTCGTCATTTTTTTTTAAAAACGGGCGTCCTTTTTAATGACGAGCCACTATCTTGTGAGTGACTTGTGATTGATAAGGTACGCCTCGTCATTTTTAAAACGGGCGTCCTTTTTAATGACGAGCCACTATCTTGTGAGTGACTTGTGATTGATAAGGTACGCCTCGTCATTTTTAAAACGGGCGTCCTTTTTAATGACGAGCCACTATCTTGTGAGTGTCTTGCGATTGATAAGGTACGCCTCGTCATTTTTAAGACGGGCGTCCTTTTTAATGACGAGCCACTATCTTGTGAGTGGCTTCTGATCGATGAGGTACGCCTCGTCATTTTGAAGACGGGCGTCCTTTTAAATGACGAGCCACTACATGGTGAGTGACTTGCGATAGATGACGAGGCCTAATATTTGACTGTCCTTTCTTTTTTAGCAAGCTAAGGACGCGGCTAGGGCGTCAGGGAAGAAGAAGGGGACGACTCTGTCCCAGCTGAAGAAGAGAGCTGTGCCGGCTGGCTCGGAGACTCCGAGTACCTTCAAGAAGCCAAAACCTCTACCTCGCCGTCTCGTGAAGAAAGACGAGTCGAAGGTTGCTGAGGGGGGATGCCCTGATGACGAAGAGATGGGCGTGGACAAGCCGTCTCTGGTGGTGGACTTGGTGGAGGACCCTCTTTCGGGAATCCCGGCCGACGTCCGCTCTCAGATACCGGCGGAGGTGGCCCGCCGAGCTAGGTCTTCGGGCGGTAAGTATTATTCGAACGTCGTTCAGACGTATCGAGCCTCCTCTGGCAGTTCTTCTTACTCTCCGCGTCATCCTAAGGCCATTGTTTTTCCTATAGCCAAAGACAAAGGGAAGGATGCAGCTGCTGCCGAGGATGAGAACGTACCTGCTACTCCACACTATTCGTCAAAGGATAGGGTGGCTATATGCCGCAAGGTTTTTAAGGCCGTCCCCGCTGAGTATGTTGCTTCTCTTCCTGGCCGCAAGACTGACGCCCAGTTTGGTGCGATCCAGGCCACTCTTCTCGACGTAAGTCTATTTCCAACTTGCTTGTACTTGTCTTCCCTTTTAGAGTCATTTACTAATATGTAGCTTCTTCTGCAGTTGTTCTGCCGCATGGAATTCTGCAAGAGCTGGAAGGCCCGCACTGCTGAGGAGCTCAAAGCTCAGGTGGCTGAGTCCACCCACCATGGTGACTATGCGTTCAAGTCCATTGAAGAGGTCCGCCTGCAGATGTAGACGACCATAGACCTTCAAGCGAAGGAGGTGGCTGCGTTGAGATCTGACAAGGCCGAGCTGCTTAAGAAGATCTTGGCGCAGGACAAGGACATGGTGGCAATGGTCGAGGAAGCCAAGACAGCGGCGGCGGAAATACGGGCGCTTCAGGACCAGTTGTAGGAGTACCCTCAGGTCAAAGAGGCGGCTGAGGAAGCCGAGCATCTTCGTGGGGAGCTAGAGACGGCCAGATCGCAAGTTCGCACCTTGCGTGAGCGTCTTCTGGAATCCTATGATCAGGGGGAACAAGCGACCAAGGACGCTGTTAAGCACGCCTGGGAGAGCCACATGTCAGAGTATGATCTTGGGTGGTTCCAGCGGCGAATGGAGCACAGTGCCGCTGTGTTGGCTGCTGAACGTCTTGGTCAGCCGCCCCCTGAGTTTGTATCATCTGATGACGAGGACGATGCGGCCGCCCCCTGATTTGTTTCCTTTCCTATTTTTTTTTAAAAAATTTTATTCAAGTGTTCCAGTGCCTAAGGGCAAAAACAATTATGTTGTAAAGTTTTGGCGCTGATGGCGTCTGTATCATTGTGCCTGCTGAGCACACAACAATTCTCTTTCTTTTTCCTGGTCAGGAATTCTGAGCTACTTTCACACGCCTTTCTACGGGCGTTGTTTTATAAGTAAATAGGTTTTTTGATGTTTCTCCTATCTCGCATTTACTTGCTCTTCATAATTTGATTATTCCTTGATCAATAGGCTTAATAGGCTTAATCAATAGGTATGGTTGCCAAGGTGCATCCGAGAGTACACTAAGCACGTTAATGCCGCAGGCAACTGAGTAGGCGCTAGGCCCTACTTTGGTCGTCACTTTCTTTGGCGAGCGTGTCTATAACGATATTGATTGGCGCAAGTCAATCAATAGGTATGATTGCCGCTAGACATGCTCGTCAAATGGACTGGCCGGCCAAACATTCGTGCCGCCGCGCTTTTTAGCAAGAAACCTTTGTTTCGAAGTTAATCGTGCCGCTGAACTTTTGAGCGGACAACCTTTGTTTCCAAGTGTTTGGTGCCGCTGGCAACTGAGCATGCGCTAGGCCCTACTTTGGTCGTCACTTTCTTTGGCGAGCGTGTCTATGACGATATTGATTGACGCAAGTCAATCAATAGGTATGATTGCCGCTAGACATGCTCGTCAAACGGACTGGCCGGCCAAACATTCGTGCCGCCGCGCTTTTTAGCAAACACCCTATGTTTCAAAGTTTCGAGTTTATACAATTAGGCTTTGTTTCGAAGTTAATCGTGCCGCTGAACTTTTTGAGCGGACAACCTTTGTTTCCAAGTGTTTGGTGCCGCTGGCAACTGAGCATGCGCTAGGCCCTACTTTGGTCGTCACTTTCTTTGGCGAGCGTGTCTATAACGATATTGATTGACGCAAGTCAATCAATAGGTATGATTGCCGCTAGACATGCTCGTCAAACGGACTGGCCGGCCAAACATTCGTGCCGCCGCGCTTTTTAGCAAACACCCTATGTTTCAAAGTTTGTTCATGCCGCTGGGCTTTTGAGCGAACAACCTATGTTTCAAAGTTGTTCATGCCGCTGGGCTTTTGAGCGAACAACCTATGTTTCAAAGTTGTTCATGCCGCTGGGCTTTTGAGCGAACAACCTATGTTTCAAAGTTGTTCATGCCGCTGGGCTTTTGAGCGAACAACCTATGTTTCAAAGTTGTTCACGCCGCTGGCACGTATTAAGCTGTACTGGTCGGCCAGCGGCTTGCTTATATTAGGAGGGTAGTTGGATAGGTGATCAGCCTACAACTTGGTGCTAATCTGGGCCACTACTTAGGCTTCAAACAATTAGTCTTGCTGAGTTTTTGCTAATCTGGGCCACTTCTCAGGCCGTCATACAATTAGGCTTTGGTTATGCATTGGAGTGTATATGTTTATATTCATTGTGCGAACAATAAATATTACGAAACAAATAGAGTAGTATTATTTATAACTTTGCAAGGAGAATTTAGCCGGTTACAAAAGTAATTACTACCCTACTATGACCATTAGAGGCCGCCCCTTGGGCAATGGATCGTGGTAAGTAAGACAAGGCTTAGCACATATCTTAGAAGAAATATTTCTTGAGGTTGTCGGCATTCCAAGTGCGTGAAATAGGGTGGCCTTGCATGTCTTGAATGCGGTAGGTTCCATCTCTAACTTCATCATAGATCTCGTAAGGTCCCTCCCAAGTGGGCGTCAGCTTACCTTGTTCATTTGCTCGTCCTGTGGACTCCATTTTTCTGAGGACAAAATCTCCCACTTTGAGCACTCTATTAGAGACTCTCTTGTTGTATTCTCTTGCCATCCTTATCTTGTACAGTTGTTGCCTGAGCGCTGCATTTCCTCTAACCTCGGGCAGAAAGTCCAAGGCTGCTTTCATTGTCTCCCAGTTAGCATTTTCGTCATACAGCATGACTCTCAACGTTGGCTCACACATTTCTATGGGTAGGACAGCCTCGGCGCCATAGGCTAGCAGGAAGGGCGTTTCACCGGTTGAATTCTTAGCCGTGGTGCGGATGGACCATAAGACATTTGGCAGCTCATCAGCCCATAGACCTTTGGCTTCGTCAAGCTTCTTTTTAATTCCTTCAGAGATAATTTTGTTGAACGCCTCAACCTGACCATTGGCTTGGGGTCGTCCGACTGATGCAAAACAGGTGTGTATACCGTGATCTGCCAGCCACTCTTTCAGCTTAGGCGTCTCAAACTGGGGCCCATTATCGAAGACTATAGCCTGTGGAATCCCAAAGCGAGTCATGATGTTCTTCCAAATGAATGCTCTCACATCAGCAGTTTTTATGTTTTTGAGCGCTTCTGCCTCCACCCATTTGGTGAAGTAATCTACGGCAACGATGACATAACGCCTTCCTCCTGGTGCGGTCGTGAATGGGCCTAGGAGATCCATCCCCCATTTAGCAAATGGAATTGGGCTTATAATGGGCGTCAGAACTCGTGCCGGTTGATGTATTAGGTGAGAAAAGCGCTGACATTTGTCACACTTCTTGACCAGTGAGATTGCGTCCTCCTTAAGGGTCGGCCAGTAATAGCCGGTTCGAAGTGCCTTTTCAGCCAAAGCCCTTCCACCAATATGCGAGCTGCACAACCCCTGATGAAGGTCTTCTAAAATTTCCTGCCCCTTCTCAGGTGTTACACATCTTAACAAAGGACGGGAGTAGGCCTTTTTGTAGAGGGTGCCGTTCCACATTTCAAACCAAGAACATTTCTTTTGAAGTTTTGCCGCTTCCCTTGAGTCTTCGGGCAAGACTCCATTCATTTTGAAGTTTACTATGTCATCCATCCATGTGGACGTTCTGTCAAGAGTTTCCACTTCCATTTGCTCAACACTTTTGTGCTCTTTTACCTCCCAGAACACGTGCCGAGGGGTATCACAAGACGCGGAACTTGCCAACTTTGACAGGGCATCAGCTTGGTTATTTTCCGAGCGAGGGACTTGCCTTACTTCAAAACTTTTCAGTGGCTCTACTTCCTGATGGACGGCCTGCATGTATTTGACCATAGTCGGATCCCTAGCTTCGTAGGTCCCATTAACTTGGCTCACAATCAGTTGGGAGTCAGATAGTGCTACAATCTCCTCGGCGCCTGCCGCCTTACACATTTTAATGCCACAAAGCAGGGCTTCATATTCGGCTTCATTATTTGACGCCTGGAAGTTAAATCGCATAGCATATTCAAAAGTATCTCCTTCTGGGGAGTGACAGATTATCCCTGCTCCACATCCATTCTGTGTGGATGAGCCGTCTACATACACTGTCCACACTGTGCTTGTATTCTTGGCAAAGTCTGGCCTCGTCATTTCAACAATGAAGTCGGCACATGCCTGCCCCTTGACAGCTTTCCTCGGCTCATAGGTGATATCAAAGGCGTTCAGCTCTATTGCCCAATTCAGCATTCGTCCTGACGCCTCCAGCTTTGTGAAGGGCAGTTTGAGCGGCTGATCGGTGTAGATCACAATTTTGTGAGCTAAGAAATAAGGACGGAGCTTTTTGCTGGCCATGAACAGAGCTAAGCCAAACTTTTCCACTGTAGGATATCTAACTTCAGCATTTTGAAGAACATGACTGACAAAGTATACCGGCATCTGTATTCCCTCCCTCTCTGTCAGTAGAACGGCACTCAACGAGTGCTCGGACACGGCGAGATACATGTACAAAGTCTCTCCTAGCAAGGGACTAACAAGACGAGGCAAGGTGTGTAAGTGCTCCTTTAATCTGACCAATGCCGCCTCGGCCTCGTCCGACCATTCAAACTTGGCCTTCTTTCTGACAGATCTAAAAAAGTAGTGGCACTTATCTCCAGCCCTGGAAAGGAATCTGCCCAGGGCGGCCAAGCAACCTGTGAGCCGCTGGACCTCCTTCACTGTCTTTGGTGAGCTCATATCAATTACTGCCTGGATTTTGTCTGGGTTAGCTTCAATTCCTCTTTCATCAATCAAGAAACCTAAGAATTTGCCTGCCGTCACCCCGAACACACACTTCTTAGGATTCAACCTCATGTTGTAAGCTCGAATAGTCTCAAATGTCTCTCTGAGATCAGTTATATGCGCCGCCCTCAGCTTACTTTTTACGATCATATCGTCAATGTAAGCTTCAATATTCCTGCCGAGCTGCTTAATGAACACAGTGTTAATAAGACGCTGAAAAGTGGCCGGTGCATTTTTTAACCCAAACGGCATCACCTTGTAGCAGTAAAGGCCTTGTTCAGTAACAAATGACGTTTTCTCCTGGTCGTCAGGCCACAACGGAATCTGGTGAAACCCTGAGTAGGCATCCATAAAGCTCATCATGGCATGCCCCGCTGTAGAGTCGACGAGCCGGTCAATCTTGGGCAATGGGAAACTGTCCTTTGGACATGCCCTATTGAGGTTGGTGTAATCAACACACATTCTCCAGGTACCATTAGGTTTTTTGACGAGGACCACATTAGCAACCCAGTCGGGGTACTGACTAGGCCTGACGAACCCAGCCTCCATCAACTTCTGTATTTCCGCGGCTGCCGCCTGATTTCTATCTTCCCCATGGTTCCTTTTCTTCTGACGAACCGGTTTAACGGTTGGGTCCACATTCAGCTTATGGACGGCCACAGCAGGGTCAATACCCGGCATTTCGTCCACCGTGAAAGCAAAGATATCTTCAAATTCTCTCAAAAGGTGGACCAATTCTGCCGCCAGCGGGTCGTCAGGAGAAATCCCAATGGGCACTACTCTGTCAGGTTTGTCTGTGTTTAAAACCACATTGAAATGGGCCCCAACAGGCTCTGGGCGTCTCTCTTCCATGTGCCCTGCTGAGATAGTTAATGTTTCTTTGACGACCTTGGGTTGCGTGTCGCCACATTTTCGTTTGTTGCTCGACGTCCCTTTCTCTTCACCCGTCCCCCATGCTTCTGGACTCAAGGTGGTTAGGTAGCAATCTCTAGCTTGTTGCTGGTCACCATGTATAGTGCTGACGCTCCCATCGTCACAAATGATCTTAAGAAGCATCAGATGAGTCACAATGACAGCCTTTGCCCTGTTCAACGTGGGACGCCCCAAGATGATGTTATATGCCGTCAGATCTTTCACTATGAGAAAACGGACATCCATTTGCCGAGATTCCTTTTTATTTCCCATCCTCAGAGGAAGGGTAATTATGCCGACTGGGTGGATGACACTACCTCCGAAGCCTATAATGGGATAGTGGATTTTCTCAATTTTTGAGGGATCATGTTGCAGCCGATTCAAGCACTCTAGACTAATTATGTCCGACGAACTTCCTGTATCAACCAAAATACGCCTAACCCTTAGGTTAGCTACTTTTAACTCAATTACCAAAGGATCGTCGTGCGGGGTGGAGATTTTCCCACGGTCGGCCTCGCCGATTTCAACTTTTGGAAACGGGTCAACTGTGGCCTTGCCGGACAGCATCACTTGTCCCAGTCGCTTGGCATAATCCTTCTGGCCCCTCATGGTCGGCCCGCCGGCGGCCAATCCTCCTGAGATGACTGCCACGCACTCCGGGTCGGTACGATTCCCATCTTCCTCCGAGGGGGGGGATTTGTTTTTCTTGTAGAAGGGTTTGCCAGAACCTCCCGTGTTCCTGCTGATATAACTTTTTAAGAACCCCTTGGTGGCTAGGCCATCCAATGCCCTTTTCAAGCTCTTACATTCATTGGTGTCATGCCCAATGTCACTGTGAAAGTGACAGTACAGTTTGGGGTCCCTACTTTCTGGTGGTGACTTCATGGGAAATGGACGATCAATGTCATATTTGGACCCGACGTCCATCAGGATTGTGTACATGTCTGTGTTATACTCGAAACGCTCTCGATCATAAGTTCTGGGCCGTTTCTGACCTGCCGCTCCGGTGGCCCTGTCTGATTCTTTTGCAATAGCCCACGTCCCGTTAGGCCGGTTCTTCTTTTCAAATTTCTCCTTTTTTGCCGCTAGCTCGGCGTTATCACTTCCTCTGGGGTCTTTCGGGACGCTGCAAATCTCTGTTGCATGAATGAAGGCCTCCGCCTCATCCAGCACTTCTGCCATTGTTCGGACGCTTTTCTTTACCAGATCAAACTTGAAAGAGCCCTTTTTAAGCCCTCGAATGAAGTTATCGAATGCAACACCATCTGGCAAATCCGGAATTTGCCCTGCCTCTAGATTGAATCTCTTCACATAACTCCTCAGGGACTCGTCCTTCCCTTGCTGAATCCTACTCAGATGCATGCTCGTCTTCTTCTCTTCCTTGTGAGCCATGAACCGAGTAGAGAACAATAGCTCGAGCTCCGAAAAAGAGCGAATAGTTCCGGCTGGAAGTCTCTCGAACCACTTAGAGGCTACTCCTTTGAGTGTGCCCGGGAAATACTTACACCAAGTTGAGTCAGTTGTTCCTTGGACATACATGTGATGCCGGTAAACCAAGAGGTGCATGTCCGGATCTGTGGTACCATCGTAAGCATCAATGTTGGGCGGCTTGACTTTGGGTTCCCTCGGGGCTCTCATGATAGAGTCTGCAAAAGGGGTGGTGTGCCCTAATGCCATGTTGGACACCCCCTCCTGAATGTGATATACAGGGTCTTGACGCCTGGAGTAAGGTAGCCGCAGGGAGGACTCGCGTCCGCGAGTTTGACGGGTTGGACGGGTGGCCCCTGGACGTGCCTGGCTCAGATGCGTATAAGTTGGATGAGGGAGAGGTCTATCCGGCATGACGGGGGTTGACCCGGTGTCAGAAAGTTCCGACTCAGAGTCGGGCAACTGCTCTGCGCGTGGCTGCTCACGTCCTCGGGACGTTTCTCCGACCAGCCGCCGTGGCATTCGGCGTGGTAGGTAAGACATGGTCTGATTTGGCTGACTTGTTGGCGGCTGTCTCCTTAAGTCCTCGCCTGTCAGCCTGGTCCAGACATTTGGGGGGCGTAAAGAAAGTGTTGGCCTATTGCTTGCCGGCCTCTCATGATTTGCAGCCACAGCAGTGGTGTAAATCAGCATACCCGAAGAGCACCCACAGAGACAGGCATATCAGGGTTCTCCTCTATTACCGTATCCACCCGAGGATCCAGGTGTCCTCCAGGAGGGGTGCGATTGGCCTGGTCGTCCTCCTCGCTGAGCACCTCTACCTCGGCAGTGTGACGAGGGGTGTGCCCGGCCGCAAATGTACGTGCGGCATCTTCAGTGATTCTTGTGGCCGGCGTATGATGTTCAGTCGGCATTTCTCTTTCGAGGGGTGGCCGCTCTACGCGTGTAGGCCGCCCAGCATCGTTGTCCTGTCGTTGATCTTCCATGTTACCGTACCTCCCCACAGACGGCGCCAAATGTTGTGGGGTTTTTCCGGTGAGATACCTGGGAGGTTTCTTGGTAACTTTTACAGATTAAACAAGATTGTATTTTTATAGAGAGAGAAAGTAGAGAGAAGGCAGAGCAGTAATTGCTCTAGAATGTATTGATTGTGACCCTTTTTTCTAGGGAAGTGGGAATATTTATAGTACTAGGTTTTTGGGGGAATGACCTAATATTCCCCTTACATGATTGGCTGGGGAATGGGAGGAGGACACGTGTCCTTTCTCCTTACAATTCTCTGGCCTCTTTTGGCAATAGTGGGCTGTTTGGGCCTATTGTGCTTAGTCATTCACTTGGGATACATACTAATTAAGCCCCTTTCCAGGTATAGGTTTTATACATACATTTATACACACTTAAATACATACACTGTAGATACCTAGATTAATACCCATGCCTCGGAGTAGACTTCGTATGATTTCTGCTTTAGGGGGCGCAATACGTGCCATGTGTCACGTCCTTATTGGTACACGAAGGCACGGTAATTTTGCCCACAACAATTATCAGTATGGATTACATAAAGATTATTACGTTTATTCAGTCAAAACTGTGTGTTAATACTGAAGTATTCCGTACGTATAAAAATATAATGATGGAAATTGGCAAAAAAAAAAAACATGGAGAAAGTTGAAATAATTTGGCAGTATTAGGAAATACACTGGGTAAATTAATTTGTGTTGACTGGATAATTGTGTGCCGGTCAATATTGACGTCAAAGGAGTACTTGCACTCCTGGACCCAAATTGAGCTTGTAAATTAAACGGAGCGGAAGCTACGTCCCAACCGTGTGAGTAAAACCCCCCACGCCCCAGGCCCCACTAATTGCAATTTGCAACAACTTGCTACCCCTTAAAATTAAATCCTTAATTAATCCCATCAATAACTAGTCAATAATCAATAACTAGTATTTAAAAAGGATAAACATATATATGATTAGTTGACACGTGTCACCTTACCATATATGATTAGTTGACACGTATCACCCTACCATATATGATTAGTTGACACGTGTCACCCCCATATATCTTTCATCCATAATTTTTTTTTTTTTTAATTTTTCATTTTGTTATTTGTAATACGAAATGTTTTACAACTTCAACACCTATTTCATTTCATCTTCCTCATTAAACATCAATTCACAATTTACTTCATATATTCATTCAATCGCTTCCACTTGGTCACTCCATGTAACACTCAAATTAATTCACCATCTAATTTTATTTTTTTCAACTTTCACCTCTATATGAATCATCTATTTCCACTAAAAACGCAAGCCCTCGATAAAATTAGCACTTTAATAGATGGCTTAACAACCACTATATAATTGCCCGTTCATTGAACGGGCTCAAAAGCTAGTTAATATTATATTAGGATTTGTGAGAGGGGAAAATATAGTAGGCACTCAGAAGCACCGTCACAGTCCATGCACTAAACATGGCACTGTAGCGTGAGCTCTGATGTCGACACGTGTTTTGTTGCTTACGAGTGCCTTTGACAAATATTTACCTAACAAATGTTCAAATACGTGTAACGGACTGTGTTACGGTGTGAGTAGTTAAGTAGGGCTACGTTATAGTGTAAAAATCCGATCGATATCGGATATTTTACCAAAGTGGCTACGTTTGCAATTTTATTTACTAAAATGACTATTTTTTAATTTTATTTCTCAAACTAGCTATTATTTTAATTTTAAAGTAAAAATCAATTAACCGGTTTAAGTTTTTATTTTCATTTTTATAATGAACCGGTTTGGGCTTTTTTAAAATAGTGAACCGGTTTCATTTTTTTTTAATAGTGAACCGCTTTGATATTTTTTAAAAAAATAGTGATCCGCTTTGAGTTTTTTTAATAGTAAACCGGTTTGATATTTTTTTAAAATAGTGACCGATTTGAGTTCTTTTTTTAATAGTGAACCGGTTTGGTTTGAGTATTTAAAATTAAAATATTAAACTGATTTGGGTTTTAAATAGCCTCAATTGTCTACTTGCGCATTTTTGAGTATGTACCTTCTTTGGTTTATTACCCTATTTATGTCATTTATTTTTTCCTGAGTATCGAGTTCTATTGGAATACATGTTGTTTTGGACAAATATTAGGGACAGTGATTAGTTATGGAGTTCTCATATTTAAGTTTACGAAATTCTTAAATTTAAGTTTAAAGGTTTTAAAGTTTCTTAATATTTTTTTAGTCAAAAAAAATTAAAACTGCCAAAAAAACTGGTTCACTATACATATATATTAAAAAAAAAATAAAAAAAAAAGCCAACACCCAAACTAGTTTAACGGTTTTTTTTTTGTCTCGAAGTCAAAATAGTCATTTTGGTAAATAAATACTACCTCCGTTTCAAAAAGATCTTTACAGTTACTATTTGCAAGGATTCCAATGCAATATTTAACTACTAATATATCCAATTTCGTACGTGAAAAATTATAAAAATTTGATATTCTGAAAATACATTCCGACACCAATCTAACAAGATCTTACATGTAACGTTTTGATGTATATAATGGTGAGAATTTACGGTCAAAGTTTTTATACTTTGGACACATTTTCCAAAGCGTAAAAAACTTTCTGAACCAGAGGAAGTAGTACGGAGTAGTAGTTTTGGAAATAGAATTCAAAAATAGTCATTTTGGTAAATAAAATTTTAAAAGTAGCCAGTTTGGTAAAAGATCCAACGATATCTGAATCACCAGAATCAAATATATGGATGAAATCGGATAAAAAACACAATGTTAAACCGGTGAATAACGTCGGTTTCAGTTTAAGGTCATCTAACTAGTCGCCCGATCCACCCGATTCATCCTCGAATAATTAATTAATCGATTACGGGTTAAAGGTAAATTTGTTGATGGATGGCGAATGATCGATCCATATCTGATTCATTGTCGACCTTAAACACAAGGACCGTTTTCTCCTTGTGCGGCCCGTGAGGTAGATGCACCACCGGCGACACAAACACGTACCCAAGTGGCGGAGCTAGGGGTGGCAGGTGAGACCAGGGAATTGAAGAAGTACAATAATCCTACAAAACAGATCGCATAGGTAACAATATTTCTCATTCTGTATTGTATTGGGATAATATATAGTCTATTGAAAACTTAAGATTACAGAAGTACAATAATCCTACAAAACAGATCGCATTCGTACAATTAATAACGTAAAAATAGTCACAATACCCTTTATATGACGGCAACATCAAACAATCATAATCTGTTACATAATGTGAATCGATTGTTATTAATTATTGTATAAGAAATTCACAATACAACGTACTATATATGTGTTTGCTTGAAGTATTGCCAAATGTGTAGGTTGGCCATGCATGAAGTCAAAAAGAAGGGAATTGATCGAAGCTCTCTATGGTCAAATTTGGTTCATTTTGTCAACAAAACAATGACTAATAAACACAACATATTCATCATCAAATTGACAACAAGGTTTGTACTTTCAAAATATCTGTTTCGTTGGTGCAAAACTATAAGTACATTTGTAAAAAGCACAACAAAAATATTGCCAAAATCAAGCCGAATTTATTAGTACTACTCTAACTTGTTATCATATGCCGCATTTGACTAATGTTTATCAAGTTATAGTCGGCAAGGTCTAAGATTCATTTTCAAGGCAATAGTTACTAATATCAAAGATTATGACCAAAAGAATTTATTACTCCGTAAGTAGTTATATTGTGACCTATAAATAAATATCACAACAAGTTTGAAGTAAAGGGCGGTATATACTATGGAAAATAAATTAAACCAAAGCTTAAGAAATTACATGAATATACCTGTTTTTTTAGTTAGTAAATATATTATCTGAACTTACCTTAATTTAACTTGAACTTATTAAAGTTTATCAAATCGTACTTATTTTAGTTACGAATTGTACTTATGTAAAATTATTTTTCCTAAAATTATCTGTTTTAAATTTATTTGAAGTTATTTTTCCTAACATAGTTGGAATAAGGTGAACAAAACATAGCTTAAATGAATAGTGGATTGTAGTTTGATCACAACTTCACAAGTACTATGAACAAGCCAAATGACAATGGATGTCATCAGTTTAGTTGGATAAAGTCATATAATGTTGTACTCACAACCTATGAAGGAATTGAATCTCGTCTACATATTTTGTTTGTCGTGGCACTACTCGATCTACGCATATCATCATTTGGCAATTGGATATGTATATACTCACTACAAAAAATGTACGGAGTATCTTTTATGACAACCTTATAACGACGGGTAAAAATATTGTCGCAAAAGAGCTTTTGCGACGGGGATAACAACCCAACAAAGACGGGAACAACCGTCGTAAATATCTTTTACGACGGGTTAACGACGAGATATTCCATTAATGACGACCCCCTTTTATGACGGGTTCGCGACGGAAAATCCCGTCGTTAATCAACAATTATTGACCTTTAGCGACGGGATATCCCGTCGTTAATAGTACAATTTCTTATAGTGACTGTTTTATTGAGATATTAGGAGAGTATCGCAATCTTTAAAAAATGCGTACGTGAATGGCAGTATGAGTTACATGTGAACTTGTAGCACATACATGTACATATAGGTCATAGTCAAATACAACTACGAGTAGCCATATAGAATTAGGTTAATTTTCTTTTTTTGGGATATTAATTACTTATTTGAATGAGGGAGGATATATTCTCCAAATTCAAAAGGTTACTTTACTATACGACATGAAAAAATAGTCAAAATAGAGCAAAAACGAAATATATATGCATGATAAATTGACAAGTAACACGGTTACTTTTTTTTAATTTATTTATAATAATAATAGAATAACAACGGGTCACTTAAAGTTTTCACATTGTTTACATTGTTGACTTGTCCCCTTTGGTTGCATTTGGGCCACCCCTATCTTTTGACTACGAACAAAAATAATCTCACATCCTTCCTTTAAATCAACTCACAAAAGGGTAAAATTGAGAAACCAACCCATTTACCGATTACCAAAGTACGTCATCTTTTATTCATGCAATCATGGTTTTAAAATAATTGTTTTTTGGAAAAATTGATATTATCGGTCCCAACTATGACCGATTTACTTTAAAAGGTCCCAACTTTTGATTATGTCAGGGTGGTCCCAACTATAGAGAGTGTTTTCCAAAAATGGTCCCTTAGTTAAAATTAAGTGCTAAATAACTTAATTAACACTCATATCTCTCGTGCAATAATCATATTTTTTAATTAAATGAAGTAAATGGAACAGTATGATATGCTTAAATCAACTTAATTAATAGTTTAATAAACCAAAGGACCATTCTTGGAAAACACACCTTAAAGTTGAGACCACTCTAGAATAATCAAAAGTTGAGACCTTTAAAAGTTAAACGGCTATAGTTGGAACTGTCAATATCAATTTTCCCTTTTTATTTTAGAAGTCATAAATGGAGTTTGATTTTTGTTATTTTTTTTTTCTTCTAAAAAGTTAAAAACATTTCCTCTATTCTTCATTTTCAACCATATAACTTACGAGTATAGATTAGATCCTGTGTATGCACGTATTTTCTAAAATTATTATTTGTCCATTTTTTATATAAAATTTGAGTGGCAAAAGAATTGTTCAAAATAAAGTAGCACAAGTATAGACCTGACAAACGGGTCGGGTCGGATTAATTTTTGACAGATCTAACTGAGTACAAAATATCTTGACAAAATTTCAAAAGATTAATAATGGTATGATATATTTTATCATTTTAAAAATATTATTTATTGAGAAATAAAATTTCAGCTTGAAATTTATACGGAGTATTGAAGATTAACTAAATAGGGAGTGATAAAATTTTAGTCAAATATATTGTATATTTTGTGTAAAAAATTATTGAAATAAATAATGAATAAAAAGGGAAAAAATTTGGAAGGAACAATTTTTACTATAAGTGACACGAGTCATTCTTGATATCTGTTGTAGTAGAAAATAATAGATTCTAACTACTTTACAAAATTGGCTTACATACTTGTACATATTCAATTAAAAAAGGCTTGATAGAATAAACATATTGATGAAAAAGATTTGACGTTCTATTTACTTGAATTTCACTAAATTATCTTATACACTATGCGCACAATTAGATCGTACATGAACTCATCTTATCTTAACATACTTGTCTTATCTTATTATACAATATGTTTATGAACTTATTATATTACACAAATTCTTATTTACATGAGGTGTACGATAAATATTGTACACCGAAGTTAAAGTTGACGTAAAATGCTTAAAAGTCACCATTATACTTAAAATATATAAGTGAAATTAAATTATTAACATGAAAGAACAAATGATATAAATTAATGACAAATATTGATAAATAGATAGATAGATAGATACGTAACGTTATAGGTTATTGATTTATGATAAATATCTGAAATAATCAATTCAAACTCATTCTTAAGTGGGAAAGATGGTTATCAGATCAAATGGAATATAGATTAGACTATTCAACCCTAAATATCAATAAAAATTATGTTAAACGCTACTACTTCGTATATATTTTTCTAAATAAGAAATAATAAAAGACGATACAAATTACAAATGTGTGCGGAAAAATTCGAACATGAGATATATCGTACACAATTAATCCCTCAATTTTAATCATTATACAAAGACTTCATTGGTTTCAAATTTTTATGGTACTCCATAGTTATAACAAAAGTATTTTGTTTCCTTATCAAAAGTATACTCCTCCTATCTTTTTTTTCACTTGTTTTATGCAATTTTTCCATTTTAGGAGTGCAAAAGTGGAACGAAAAAAATTAAATAGATGCATGGGTGAGTAAGAGACCAATTCAACAACAATAAAAATAAAAAGGGTAAACTCAGTTTTATCATCTACTATCTCATGATCTCTGTTCTTACATGTTATTTACGGTTACTGTTTTCATGCGAATCTTCTATTACTATATACTAAAAGAGACACCAGGAATGACACGTGTCAATTTCTGGTGAGATTTTTTCGCGCCAAAAATCCTTTTCCCAAAAAAGTTTATCTGTTTTATTTTATTTTTATTCTCTACCCTTTTTTTTATAAACTATTTATGTATGGAAGCAAAATTTAATTTATAAATTTTGGCAATAATAGACACGACGTAATAATATTATATTTTAAATTGTTAATATTGTAGTCAAATCGCTATATTAATAATGAAAAATATATCACTCAATATTTTGGTCAAATTACCATATTAATATTTTAAATATGCATATTAGATGAATAAATTTAAACGAGTATGTTAAAAATGTTATAACTATGCAGTAGTTTGAGAGATATTCGGTTAAATAATATTTTGTGAAAAAAGTGATCAAAATCCGTGCGTGCACGGGATCTAATCTAGTGTTATACTATAGATGGGTGAGTGAAACTAACATACCGTGGATCTAAAGTTTCTGAAACAATACCTCCAAACCGCAACAGCAACGAACAACAAGAAGATGATAATATGAGTAAGCATTTTTTGTACGTACAGCTCTCTAGGTTTTGTCAATTTCGGTTTTAACTTGATTTTGTTTGTGCTTAGCTGTTGTCTAAAAAGTTTTCTGGGGTTTGAAGCTGATGATATATGCAGTTATTATTGTTGAAAGTGATGGCTTCTTGCCTTTGTCAGAGCTCTACGTTGAAAGTAACTGGCATTTGATATTCTGATACTTGATGATATATTGGTGTTTTAATTATGCTCGAGTTTTTCCTGATGTGGCGTGGTCGTTTGTTAAACGGACTGGTAATAGAGTCGCTCATAATTATCCCATTTTTAACATTGGGAGGTTGGGCTACGATTATGGAAGAACGACAGCCTGAGTAGTATTATCAATGTACGGAGTAGCAAATAATGATTTATTAATCTAATTTCCCTCTTTGGGTTTCTTAAAAAAAAAATTGTTTGATGATGATATTTTGTACTTTATGTGGACGAACATTTGAGATCTTTAGGTTTTTATTTTTTTTAATTTAAAAAATGTTTATTAATAAAAATTATAAAAACGTGTCATTAATAAGTTTTATTAATAAACATTCTTGGTGACACGTGTCATTCGGCATTTTTCTCCAAAAGCGAATACTCCCCCTATTTTATTAAATGATAGTGATTTGATATAGATTATTTTTTCACGATAACCATTAAAATTATTTAATTTAAGCGTTATTAAATACTAGGTTTGTTCATTATTATAATTTTTATTTGATTACAATATTGTAATAAAATTTTGGAATTTTTTTTGTATATATATTAATTTTTATGAGAAATTAAAATATTGCAATAAATCAATCATTTTAATATATGGTTTTGAATTGCAGTTCAAATGATAGTATCCAATCTATATCATTTAATTTATTTATTTAAATTATTTATTTAGGGAAAGTTAAATTAATTGGGGCTGATGAACTCATTTACGAAATATATTTTATATTATTAACTTTTCTGTAAATAATTATTAAATTATTAAAAGTATTACATAAAAATATTTACGGAGTAGTAATCATCGTGTGTTGCACTGGTACCAAACTAGTTGATGAAAAAACGAATCCCCATATTCATATCAAATATCCATAAAAAACAAACAAACTTCAGAATTGAACAACTCTTTTATTGATATGCGCAATTGCACAAACCTACACGTGTCTGCAAAAAGTTAATATTGATAGAGATTGACGAAGTCAATCATATATCATCTTATGAATATTTGTATTTATCTTTATTTCGTTAATGTCTATTTGTATATCATCTTATGAATATTTGTATTTATCTTTAATTCGTCAAATATTCAAGGAGAATATCATCTTATGAATATTTGTATTTATCTTTAATTCGTCAAATATTCAAGGAGAATATCATCTTATGAATATTTGTATTTATCTTTACTTCTCTGTGGCCATGGGGTGTACTTGAATACTATAATGCACAAGAATTACGCTGCAAGTACCTCGTATTTTTCTGTATTTAAAAATATATTTTATTATATTTATAAAGCATTTTTATGATTTTAGAATTTAAATCGCATTTAAATGTTATTTGGAAATTTAATTGGGTTTCAAAAGTAAAACGATTTTTAATTATTCTAGCCCAATTCAATTCCAAGTTCAAGTCCAAACAAATTAAGCCCGTCCTATGTTTAATCACTTTAATGAAACCCGAAAGGGAATCCTAAAGCCTAGCCCATCTTGGAGTTTCCTAAACGTATAAATATAAGTGTTCACCCTCAAAATCCCTCACTATTATTCATTAAACCTAAAAGTAAAACCCTAACCCTAAATTCTTCTTTCTTTCATCAAACTTATGTTTGACCATTTTTCTCCTACTTCCGTTTATTTTCGGAAAATGGTTTCTTCTTCAAAGTTGTAGATCTCAAAAAGTTCTTTAACTTTGTTTCAATAATCGATGGATTCCGAGTTATAGATTAGAAGTTATGAGCATTCTAAAATACTGCTATTGTGTTGTGCCGAGCGGAGCCCCGCGCCCAGCGCCCAATGCTCGCCCAACCCTCGCCTGCTTGCTCGTCGCTGCACGTGTGTGCCTCGCACACCGCTGCTTCCTCGTAATCGCTGTCCACACGCAACTCACATTGCGTTGTGTGTTGTTGATCGATTTTCATACTCCGTATACTTTTAACCTTTTCCAAATTTCATTTTTAAATTATTAAATTATCATTATTGTTTTTGATTATTTAAATTCTTGGGAACGGTTATGAACACCGTGTTTTAATGTTTTCGTATTTGAATTGATGGGAATGATTTTAATTATGGGAACTATTATTTTCAGATTTAAGGGTTAATTAAAGTGTCAATTTTTAAGGTCAAAACATGATTTTATTCGTGACCTACTAGTAGGATTTCAATTCCGATTGTTCAAGCGATTGATTCACATAATTTAATTACGATTTAAATTATGGGAATCAACTTAAATTTCAGATTTGTTATTAAGCTTTAAAGTGTTGATTTTAATGATTTTAAAGCCAAAAAGTCAATGTTTTTATGCTAGGACTTGAGTTGACTATTTGAGACTATTAAATTGACGAATAACGATTAATTTCTAATTAAACCAAGGGTTTTAGTTTCTTAAATAGTTGCTGGAAATTTAGTAAACATGATTAATAATTAAGTTTCTCCTTTGTGTTTATAGGAGTTGGTTTCTAGTGAGTCGTGATTCGCATAGTGGCCCCCGTACTTAGGTATTCCACGTACGTACAAGACTAGGGTGACCACCCATCCCTTGAGGACTTTATGAATTATTTTGATTGCGAATCATGTGAACTTAAAGTGTTGAGAATTCATGTTTGATGATTGGGAATGAATATATATGTTATTATTCTGGATTCATGTTTGATATTGGGAACGAACGTGTTATTATTATTATGGAATCATGTTTGATGTGTGAACAAGCATGTTGGGAATTGTTATTGAATCTATGTATCCTACGTGAATGAGCATGTTATGGATTGGTTAATGCTTTATAGATTCTATTAAACTATCATGTTATGGACTTTTATAATCTTTGAATTATGTCAAGTATGTTGTTCAAGTTGGTTTGCATGTAGGAGTGTTGCGCATGCAAGTTATTATGATTATGCTATAGTACGGGATATCTAGCATATGTTGAGCCTATTGAATATTGCCGGAGTGCATTGTTTATTCTACCACAGGGTAGAATATGTTTAGAGAGTCTATGTGAATTGAACTAAGGACAATTCGTGCTAAGGCCACACCCCGCTTGTTAATGGGCAATGTTGGGTTATCTCAAACAGTGTTTTTGAGAAAGAACAATGGGAGTAATTTAACTTGAGTCTATGTTTGATCACAAGTCCTAAAGGATTAAAATGAAGTGTCATTGTTGAGTTGTTTCATTGTTTAATGGTTCGCATGTTATATCTTGTGTAGAGTCTTGAGTCGCCTTGAACAAAACATACTAATTAACATAAAGTGTAACCCGAATGAGCTTCAAAACTCTCGGAACGTATATACCTTGAGTATGAACAATGGGGGGAGTCTGTCCGGAGAACTTGTACTCCTTGAATGATACAAGACGTTGTTTCATTCTTTCGTTTTAGGCCGTTGTACATTGGAATTCCGTCGGTATGGTCCGACTGTCGGTAGGAGTCCGACTTGTTATTATTTGGTGTATGGTGGGTTCCCATCACCCTTTTCTTTCCTTTTGAGGATACTTTATTTTACCCGTTCGAAGCTACTTCTTTATTAAACTGTGAGTCAAGAGTCGTGTCAAGTGTCGAGTCTTGTCTCCATGTTTACTTGTTTATTAATTGGCTTTTGCTTGTGGATTATTAATTCGTTGAGTGAAGCATGTTAGGATAGAATGTTATTCTAGCTTGTTCGTACTCAGCTTTTGCTGTCTTCGTGCTTCATGTCTTTTGGTCATGGCCTTCGCCTTAATGACCCTATGATGATCCATCATTGCATTTGCATTGTTGGGGAGTACTCCGTAGATTTTAATAAAGTAGGTTTGTAGAGATAACTTGCGGGAGAAGTTATCATGGGATTCGTGTTGAGAGTTATTTCCTTCCGTATTTTATAAACTCTATTTATAGTCATGACTACTACTATTGCTATTATAGTTTGAAACTTAGTTAATGATTTTATAAACTATTTAATGTTGGTTTGGGCCTTGATGGTTCCAGTTTGTTTTAATGACCATTAAGTATTAAATATATTTTGAAAGTTAGTTAAATTTCGCTTCGTAATTATGACAATTAGCCTTAACCGTTATCACGGTGGCGGTAATATCTTGGTAATTCCTTCGTTTTAAGTTGGAAAATGGTTTATATAAAGCAAGGAATTATTAGGGTGTTACAGTGATGGGGATATACAAATATTCATCGAATAGGGTGATGGAGATATACAAATATTCATAAGATGATATTCAAATATTCAAGGAGAATAGGGTGATGGGGATATACAAATATTCATAAGATGATATAAAAATATTCAAGGAGAATAGGGAGATGGGGATATACAAATAACTTAATAATTTGTTAATGACTTAGTCGATACTTATGTTGGTTTAGTTTATACTAGGATTCTCAAGTTAACCTAGCCGCTTGTATCAAGCCTATACAAAGGCAATTACGATTGATGAAATATTCAAGTTTTTCAATTTTTATGGAAGGGAAAAAAATCAGAGCTTACAAGAGATTTTCTCCATAAGTGGAGCCGCAACCGCACGAAGCATTCTCGGCCAAAAAGACCAGATGGATAAATTATGTGATTTTATTTTCCGTATTTGTGTAAAGATTTAAAAATGGTGTATTTGTCTTTTTTGGGTGCAGATGGAATAGAATGAATGAGAGGTAGAAGATGATTGGGAGGTAGAAGATGAATGGTGATGGATCATTAATTTCAGTGAGAAGGTGAATGGCGGTGGAACTTCTCATTTTCTTTCCTTTTTTTTTTTAAAAAAAAAAAAGCTATTATAGACTATAGAGTAATATGTCAAGTTTTGATCTTAAGGTTATGTAGTAATATTTTTTAGTTTAACGTATTCATTTTTATTTTTCTTCTCTTTATTAAGTTTTTATTTATTTTAACAACTATTAGAAAATTAGACATTAATATCTCATGGGCTGAACTTTGGGATTTGGTGCCAACCAAACTTATTACATAAATAATTTATGTCTACTTCTTTTGCTAATTATATCCGCTATTTATTTTTAAGTGATTTATTTAGTATATATATTGATACTTTCTTCCACTGTAGTTATATTTGAAAAGTGGAAAATTAGTATAGTATGGAAAAATAGATAGATACGAATTATATTTTAAAAAATATGTATAACAAGTCAATAATTTTGGATAACCGTGCTTGACACGGGTCCTATACTAGTTAAGGTAAATGAGAGGGTGACAAGTGGAGTAGTTATTTGCAAGTGGGTGAAGTGACATTTTGTTGAAGTGTGAAAGTAGATGAATAAAAAAAATGAGGGTATAATAATACAAGTGAGCCAATAAATGTTGCAAGTGGATGAATAAAAAAATCAGAATAAAGTGTATAGTTGTAAACATTGTATTTCAAAAATAGAACAAAGCATAAGTGTAAAGAACTTTCAGGAACAGATTTAAACGAAAAGCGTAAAGAACATTCAGGAATGGAGGTAGTAAAAAACTTGACGAATTATCTTTTACCAATAAAAAAATAAAACTTAATTTGCTCACTAGATTTATTTCATTTTATTTTTATTTTTACCCCCCTCGACTCAGATGGAGTACAGAAACATTATGTGAGTCCTATTCCAAAATCATTCATAATAATGATATGGATTATGGAGTAATAAAAAGTC
This sequence comes from Spinacia oleracea, assembly GCF_020520425.1. Classification (NCBI taxonomy): domain Eukaryota; kingdom Viridiplantae; phylum Streptophyta; class Magnoliopsida; order Caryophyllales; family Amaranthaceae; genus Spinacia; species Spinacia oleracea. The sequence goes on along the minus strand of NC_079489.1, from coordinate 10,333,403 downwards.
ATGCATAATATTCGTCCCAGTCCACTAATTGACCGGTTGTCGAGCTAATGTAGTTTAGCACGTGCATTATTAATATTAAGTGAAGCAAGTTGTACAAAGAAAAAGAATATTATTGTTAGTCCACAGATTCATGGATATACTCATATACATATACACATCCATTGTTTAGCTCCTGATTTGGAAGCTAGCTTGTTGATTATTCTTTACAAATTACAATGATTAACTGCCCTACTCACTCCATTCCTAAAATAATTAATCAACATTATACAGACGAGATAAATAAGATGTTATCTTCGTGTTGTAACTAACTTCACTAATTAAGCAAACTAATTTTAATACCTAGTATTTGTAATTGTTGAATTTTTTTTGGATATTATTATATATTTCTCTTAAGTATTTCTTAGACATATAATGTTTAAAGTTCCTCATTTTCTAGACACGAATTTGTATTTTTAACTCAGTTCCTTAACAATGCAATAATATAATGTAAATAATCAAACAAGTGAAAGTTACACTAATAGTTTAGAAGCGTCTAACTCTTATTTTATCCGGATTACTTAATGTAGATGTGCACAAATTTCGAGTCTTTGATTAGGTCACTAATCTTAGGTAACTAATCAAGTAAATCTTATGTACGAAATTATAGTATGATAATCAACTACACCATAAAAAATATAAATGTTGCCCTTCTAAAATAATTTATTGATATTTCAAAGTTAATTACGTTAAAGTTATGATAATGAACTAATTCATTTTTTAAATTAAAATTTGGGAGCCACTTAAAATTAACATCATTGAGCCGCCCTTAAACTTTTGCATGCTAAGCTAACTACTACATACTCCGTACTGGATTACTTTTTGTAATTAAAGTACTACTAGTCTAGCTACTACATAATGTAGTATTATGTGTCCACATGTTAGTGCTTAGGAGATGGCGTATTAATTAATTGAACCGGGTTATTTATTCTACAACAATTATTAACTACAGGTCTCTTGTTAGATCGCCTAAATTGAAAATAGTGACATTGTTTTCTACTAGAATTAGCTTTTGAGCCCGTTCTTTGTATAGTGGTTGTTAAATCGTTTTTTAAAGTGTTAATTTTATTGAGGGTTTGTGACTTAATGGGAATGGGAATATATGATTTGTATAGAGGTGAAAGTTGTAAAAAAATATATAAATTAGATGGTGAATTAATATTGAGTGTTAAATTAAATTAGAGGGAGATGGAGTGAAAGAGATTGATTGAATGTATAAAATTGTAGGTAGAATAACTGTTGATATCAGAAATAATTATAGACAAGGAGAGGATATTACTTGATTGTAGATCTTATAAGAATAGCGTTGCATCGTGGTATGGAGGCCACTGCCTTAGAAGCGAATTTCGCCACCCTACCGGTGCAGGCTTGTAGTGACGAAGCCCCCTAAAGTTAACACAACACCTCTGAATTCTACACCCCAAACTCAAAGGTTGGAATTGCTCAAGAACTTCTCAGATCTCGAATGGAGACATTAGAGTTTGTATTTTTTTTCTTCTGTTTCTCCATAAATCTGAATATTATATAATACCAAGAAAAGAATAATATGGAGTATTTATATGTTTCACAAGAAAGGAAACAAAACAAGGTGGGTTCAAGTCCTACCGGTCCACTGGGGCATTTAACCCGATCGGGTCCAAACTTGAAAATTCCGAATGCATTATTATTTCCAACAAAAATAAATGGTTAATTGATGTTAAAAATATAAAATACTTCGTATAACAAACAACAAAAGAAAAAATTGAAAAAAAAAAAACCATGGATGAAGATGAATGTGACACGTGTCATCTATTAATCTATGGTTTTCCTTTTTAAATACTAGGTATAGAAGTATAGATAGATTTGTAAATAGTCAATTGAATTGCTTTACTTTTTGTTGTATATTTGTAAATAGTCAATTGAATTGCTTTACTTTTGTTGTATATTTATGGATTTTATATAGTGGAGATAATGATAAACGTAACATTATTTTTCTAAGACCTTAATTGTTGTTTTGGTTATGCTGCATAATTGCATATGAAGAGTACTTGACTACTTGAGTCTAGTGTCTAGCCCTCCCTAGAAGGTAGAGGTTGATTATACTGATGCTTTTGCATGGTCATTTTAGGACATTTTGTATTGGTGTTTCCTTTGTGTAAATTCCCTCTATTCTTTGGTAATAAATTTTCTTTACTTGCTAAAAAAAAAAAAAAAAAAAAAAAAAACTTAAACTTATCTGAAGTTATTGAACGGATTAAACCTTATTAACTTAATAGGATCTGATCAATTCTGATTGGAACTTATTAAACATGATCCGACCTGACTGTAAGAGAATAAACTGGAGAAAGTCAGCTTATTAGACTTGATTACTTATTAACCTGATATGACTTGATTATTACTTTTATTTAAACTTATTAGACCCGAAATTTTTTAAGGTGAAAAGAACTCACCATTAGTCGATATCACGTCCATTTCTAAATATTCCCTACTAAATTTTGATTTCGTTTTTATTTGAATGACTAGCTTTTACAACAAAATTAAAGCTCTTTTTTTTGGGGTGGGGGGGGGGGGGATTGGGGGATTTTTGGGGTTTCACCTTATATTGGCCTTGTTTGATAGAGAAAGGTTTGGGGCAATTTTAGCGGTTTGGACCATTTTTAGAGGTTTGACTAGACAAAACTTCTAAAAGGGGTGTTTGGTAAAAAGATATTTGAGAAAGAGGTTTGTTGTGAAACCTCCAATTTTGAACACGCTGCTATGAGCAACGTTTTTGTTAGAGGTGTGAAACATTAATTTGTAAAATACATTAATGCCCATAATTAAACAGTTGCATCTTCTTTAATTCGTCTCCCTCCTCTCCTCTTACCTCCTACATCAGATCTGAGATTTCAAGGAAGGAGCTCCTGCCATTTGATTATTTGTTTAGTTTCCATTCATACTTTTTTGTTTCCTTTTTTCTTTTGATCTCCCCAATTTATCAAAAATAATAGGGTATTTTTGGAGTTTTTTTTTTTTTTTTTTTTTTTTTTTTTTTTTTTTTTTTTCTGTTTTTTAATTTCAGTTTTCTTAATTTTTTTTTTAGATGAACGCAGTAATACTGTAATAGTAACCCACTTTCAAGTTATAAAGTGAAAATGTCTAAATTGAAGTAGTACACAACTACGGAGTACGTATAATAATTACCACCTAAATTTGTAATTTTTCCCAAATTATATTTATAAATTAGAAATGCACCCAATCTTAATAACTTAGGAGGAAAATAAAGTAATGCATTTAATGCTACAAAAATCAATGTCCAAAAATGTCATTTTACATAACATACTCCCTCCGTTCCACAATGATGTTCCAATTGAGGTTTTTGACACTATTCACAATAGAAGAGAATATTCTATATTATTTACAATATATAAGAAAAAACATATTCATGTGGGATCTTGTTTGATTCGTCTCCATGAACACTTTAACAATATCAAAAAATTATAATTTTTAATATTGTGTAACTATAGATAAATACGATACAAAACGTGCGTTGGCAAACGTGAAAAAAGAAATTGGAACATCATTGTGAAACGGAGGGAGTAGTAGTCATCGGTTTTTAGCAATCAGTTAAGTGTTACCAAACAAGTTTATATAAACATCTAGTCAAACCGCAGTCAAATCTGCTAAACAAAAAGTTAATCAGCTAACTGCTAATGCAAACAGTAAACCGCTAAACTCTAAACTCTAGTTACCAAACAGGGCTATTATATTATCATTACTACTTACCAATTATTATTGTCTATGACTACCATATTAAGTTTAGGAAACAACAATAGACGTTCCACAACTTTTTACAACTTTTAGGATCAAACAAGTTTTTTTTTTGATCCAATTGAGGAATAAATTCCAAAGAAAAAGAAAACAACGCAAAACAAACAAACAACTAAGCTAACATTACTGAGGAATTAGACGTGGAAAGGCCAAGCCTCTAGCATCCTCAATTAGAATTCTACCAAGTTCAACAGGAGCAAAAGAAAAAATTTGGATTCGAATGTGTTGGGAGACTCCATGGTTAGCAAGTCAATCTGCCGCCCGATTTCCTTCTCTATACACATGTTCAAGTTTCACCGACCATTCTTGATCATCTAATAGCTTGAAGCAGCGAGTAATCAGATTTGAGCATTCTCCACTCCCAACTTCTTTGTTTTGCATAATCTGGACGCATGCTAAGTTGTCCATTTGGACGATTAATTGCTTAATATCCAAGTCCTTAGCCAATTCAAGTCCCTTTATTAGTGCCATGATCTCAGCTTTGAAAGAATTGCAGATGCCAAAGTTCGCAGCTAGACCAGATATCATTTGCCCCTGATGGTCTCGTATGATTACCCCTCCACCAGCACTTCCTGGAGACCCCTTAGCAGCTCCATCAACATTCTGCATGTACCAACCACACGGAGGAGCAACCCACTTAATCAACATTTCCACTTTAGTGTTCGGTTGTTTCGTGCCTGATTCAAGCTCTCCCTCAATAGCTCTTCGGGCCTCATCATATCTGGCCTTGATAAAAGCACCATAATCAAGTGGGATATCTGTACGACGACCAAAAATTAAGCAGTTACGCCACCTCCAAATCCACCATGATGTAACACAGAAATAGGTAGCCCACACGGGGAACCCCTCTTCATCTAAATGCTTCAAGTTGTTTGCAACCCATTGCTTTATAGGATTCTGAAAGAACTGCGCCAAATCAGCAGGTCCTCCAATGCGTCTCCAAACAGCCTTTGCGGCTGGGCAATCACGTATCATGTGCAGTGTCGACTCTTGAGTTTCATCGCATATTGGGCATGAGGGGTCATCAGTCATCTGCCGCTTGAATCTGTTTAGATTACCCATTAGACGGTCATGACAGACAAGCCAAAGAAATGCCTGTATTCTTTGTTGAGCTGGTGCATTCCAAACCATACTCCAACATTCGTCATCCACCAAATCACTGTCATTGCGCATAATACTCAAGACCGACTTGATCGAAATTTTCCTTTATCATTGCTTTGCCAATAAACCAAATCAGCTAGTTCTGGATCATTCTTGAGTTCGTATGATTGAATGATTTTTAAGTGCTCCTGGTCGAGATAAGGTGCAAAGAATTCCCACCTCCAGCCCTGGTTTTCATCCCACATTTCTTCCACTGTGGCTCCTTCATTTTCAATTTCGCGGGAGAATCTGCAGAAGCCCATGGTTCAAGGTGGAGTTGGTATCAAATCGGCAAAACAAGCAAATGCCGCCTTCCTAACCAAGCTTGGTTGGAGGGTCATGACGGAACCAGACGCTCTTTGGGCTCGTGTGCTAAGGTATAAGTATTGTAGGGGCCGTTGTGATATAGACATATTCACACATAAGGCGGGAGAGTCTAATGTTTGGAATGGCATCCTAACACTTTAAAAAACACAAACTTCAATTTACTATTGCTGTAATAGTGTTGTGCCGATTTTACCCCACCTTTCAACCTTAATTACTAAATTTTCCATGATGTTGGATGATGCCACGTGTTCCATCATCTATCTGCCTTATTTGATCGTCTTTGTTTCCCCTTTCTCTTTCCTCGACTATGGGATCTTTTTCCCCTTCCATTTTCAACAAACCCTAGCTCTCATCTTTGCAATCTCCTCCTCCCCCTTCACCTCTCTCCTTCCATCATCCTAGATTTCCAGATCGTCAATCTCCGTTCTTCTTCAAGAGGATGTTAGTTTATGGTGATCGAAGGCCCACATTCGAGGATTTTGAGAAGGAGTCCAACTATGGAACCATTGATACATTTGAAGGTGAAAATCGATTGTTTTCGGTAGTTTTGTTCTTGATTTTGCTATTTTAGATTAGTTAAACTCACTGTCTCCTTCCATTTTCAACCCTAGCTATTCGTTCTCATATGACGAATCTGTTGCTTCGTAATTCGCCTCTTCAATAACCGGCACCCAGGTTCACTCCTTCTGAATCTCCTCACTATCAGTTCGTCTCTTTCTCCCTGGTATGATTCACCTTTGTCTGGATTTTTTGAATTAGGGTTTTATTTCTTGCTTTTAATGGTTGATTTGCTTTTAATTGTTGATTTTTTTGAATTATGGCTGGTTTAATTAAATTGGAATATTGATATTATTTGAAACACGACTAAGTTTATTGGCACATACTTTAGATTAGGAATTGTAATTTGAATTCATCTGGCAGAATTTGGGATCATACTCGATTTCCCATTTTAATTTAGAGAATAAAATTACTCTTCTTCAATGTCTCCCATCATCACCATAATTGTTGAGGATTTTGGTCACGGGTTTTTGTGAAGGCGGATATATATGAGTTTGTATGATTGTAATTGGAGTTGCATTTATATGATTGTAATTGGAGTTGAGTTTATATGATTGGTATTGAGATTTCATGAAGTCTGTTACTTCTAAAGATAAGGTAATACATGAAGACAATTGTTCCATACTTACCATAAGATAAATACTGGTGCTTGATTTTATAAAGGTGCTTGATTTTATAAGATTCACTTTTATGCCAGATTAACCATTATATGTTGAGAGTTCTGATACAGGACTTTTCTGCCAAACCTTTTCATTAAGTTGGACCGTAGAAAATCCTGTTTGCCATAACGGTGGGGGTGGAAATTGCGTTACGGAGTAGATTTTTGTTTTAAGAACCAGAGTTTGTCAAGGCTTATTTTGGGAAGCAATTGTAAATTGCCAAATTTTATCTGAACTGCATTCTATGATGATTTTATAGTAACAGAAACAACCTTTTTCTAAATTGACTAGGGTTTATTGCCTACATTATTATCTCCCTTAATTCATTTGAATGTCTGAGTACTCTATTATTGCTTGCAGGTGGTAATTATGAAAATTGTAAGCTATCCCAACATAGTCAATCTTATCGAGGTGATTAATGATCCAGACACAGATCACTTCTATATGGGTATTTTTTCCACCATTTCCTTTCGTATCACACTTCTGAATTTTTGTTTGTTGGAGGCTAAATGGATCTGGAATTTTTTTTTTTGGCCTTTTAGTCAATGAAATTGTAATTTTCTTTGTTCAGTTGAGTATATGGAGGGCAAATGGGATTGTGAGGGTGTTGGACCACCTGGTGGCTTAGGGGAAGCTATCATGAGACAATATTTACGAGATATTGTTTCTGGGTTAATGTATCTTCATTCACATGTAAGATCACTTTAGTTCCATTTTAAATTTTGTTGCCCCCAAGGTCCATATTGGTCTTATTTGTAATGCGCTTTTCAAAAAAAGTCTGCTTGGTGCTATTTTTTTTTCTATTCGTATGGTGTTGGGAATCCAGAAGAGTATATGGGGATTCTGACACTTTGTTTACTGCATTTCCTACATCAAAATCATCTTAAATGTTGTCCCAATGCCTCTAAAAGAGGCTCCTGATCATTCTAGGGTAAAGGAGGATTGGATGTATGTAGCTTATTTATAAGATGAAAGATAGGTGGTTTCCAATTGATCTGTGATACCCTTAAAAAAAATTTGATCTGTGATTCAAAACAAGAACTGAATACTGCCTCACTGCCCTACCTTTTTTCTCAGCGCAAAAAACTGTCTCCTACTTTACATTAAGAAAGAAGTGCAGAGAGTTTGCTGATTTATTTGTAATTTAGCATTAAGATGTGAAGTTTACTGCAGTTAATCTCTTTAGAAGTTCGAATCTTATGTAGTTCTCCTGGTGTTTTTCATTTGCAGTTAATCTAAGTCTATGATAGATTGATAGGTTGTAATAGATGATCAAGCTTAATGTAGTTATATTTACATTCATAACTTTTTCCACAAAGGTTCAGAATAAGGAGATAAGAGGAATGAACAGGGGATTCTTCATACCCATTATTAAATCTGTTATTCCAAACTTAGGGCTTTTTCTTTGGGAGGTGGTGTTGTTCTGTTTAGGTTTCTTTTGGTTATAACTATTTACTTTTGACTTGTTCATTAATGCATATTATTGCTGAAAGGAGAAGAAACAATGAGTTTTTTCTAGGAGTTTTTTTTCTTTTTTTTTCTTCTAAATTTGGCACTTGAACCATCTGAGTTGTAACTTCATTTTTTCACGTGGCTATTGGCATATATTGAATCTTAACAATTTTCTTTTCTTTTGAGAAACAGAATATAGTGCATATGGACATAAAGACTCAAAATCTTTTGGTTTCGCGTAATGGCACTGTAAAGATTGCAAATTTCAGTGTCAGCAAAGTTTTTGAGGTAATGGAATAGTATCTCATTATATTAAATATCAATTTATTTCTATTCTTGATAACTTTGTGCATGTGATCTTTTCCATTCATTATTTGGTTGAGGATACAATGATTTCATTTGATTCTGTTGCAAATGCAAATATATCATAACATTTCTAGAGACAACATGTTAGTACCTACATGCGGAGGTCAGAAGATATGGGAAGTGAAACTATAGTCAATCTTTTTGTTGACAGTTGTAACTGGGAAGATAATTCTCATAACTTCTATGAATGTTATTTTTGTTTTTAAGTGACCATATACTGATATTACACGTTCTTTGTGCGCCTTTCTGTTTATCTATCAAGACTATTGTCAATTTGACATCTTTTTTCTTTTCTTTTAATTGTGTGTGTGTGCCCAATTTGTGGATGGCTGACAATAGTCCACGTAGAGGTACGTGCACCACTTTCAAAACGCAAAGAATTGTATATAAAACGCATATTAAACATTAAAAATAATACGGGAAGCACATCCTTAGTATAACCCTCTGTACCCGAAATTTAGGGGAAAAAAATCTCTAGAAATTAAAACTCCTTTGATTTCGCTAATTCAGCAATCAGAGGTTTCTCCGTCTTCCCAAACAATCTCAATCTTCATCCCTAAAATATCTCCAAACTACCAGAAAATGAATTTATCCCCAATTTCATCACAGTGTAATTTGTATAGCTTTCTTATACACAACCGATTCGATAAAAGGGGTTAAATCTGAAGAAATTTAAAGTCGCATGGCACTAGAAATTAGAGAACGAACACGGCGAACACCGAAGAAGAACACATAATAAAAAATCTTATGTACTAACTTTTTTTAAATTATGTTTGTGGTCTAATGTACGTGTTAGTAAAATTGCCGGTAAATTGAATTGATGTTGGTTTTTGAGAATTATATAGCTTATCTCAGGGTTGGTTCGGTTTTTGTGCCTGACATTTTCGGTTTTGTTTCAGATTTGATCATATCTTATTATCTTTTATGGTCTGGGATTGTGTGTGTTTTATCAATTATTCGTTGCTGGGAAATTGAATCATTGTTGCTTCTTTAGTGTTATTTAGCTTTATTGCTGGGAAATTGAATATTTGGGAGTCAGTGGTTTCAAGTGAGAGAAAGAGTAACAAGAAGAGGTATCAGTGAGAGGGAGTAAGCCAGCAGTATGGTAGCCATGAGTAGGGCAACGTATGAAGGTGCAGATTATCTTTTAGACATGGAATTTTGTGTCTTTAAAATCACCGTATGTAGTCTAGCCTTATTTTATTAAAAGAACAAAGACTTTGGATCAAATATGTAGTAGTACTTTGAGATTATACGGTGATTAGAATGTATTGGAGTATGGATGTTTTAATTTGTAAATGTAAATATTTTCTTGCTGCTATATAGATTAGTATAGCAATTTATGGTAGCGTATAGTGGAGTATTACAATATAGATTAAGTATAGCATACTTGGTTCTCTTTATAATGGCGTGGTAGTACCCTAAATCAAAGTTTTCAAGAAAAATGGAGTTGGCTTTGCATCAAAACAATACATTAATAGAGATTTCAAATAATTAACCAGAGACCAAACCGATCAGTTAATAATTAACCAGATGTTCTTCTTTGGAATACATTATGTTCTTATATATTCACTCCATGTTTTTTTAATATATATGTCTAATAATTGACCAGATGTTCTTCTTTGGAATAAATTATGTTCTTATATATTCACTCCATGTTCTTTCTTTTTTATTATTTGTTTAATAATTGACCTGATGTTCTCTTTTGGGATATATTATGTTCTTATATATTCACTTCATGTTCTCTTTTTTAAACGGAGCAATACTAAAGAACGTCAGCCTCCATGTTACGGAGTACTAAGTATGTGTTATTTTATACGTATTATCTTCGTACAAGCGTCTTGCTTGTATGTTCCTTAGTAATATCTTGTATGTTCTTCATGATAATACATACTAGCAACAAAAAAATAAGATTCAGACCTAAACTAAAAACTAATAAAGATTGAATTGATATCACTGAACTACACATATATAATCCGCAAAATCAAAATTAAATTGTAAACCCTTTTCATTAGACTTTTTTTTTATTCAACCGAAGTTCTGATCTACTTATTAAAACTATTTGCCAGATGGAATCTTGCTTCTTGAAGCTAATAGAATGTTCAGAGCTGGAGGATATTTTGTATGGGCAGTATTGCCAGTCTATAAACTTGAAGATAACTTGCAAAAGCAGTGGAAAGGTATCATTATTATTTACTTACACATGCATTTCCTGCTTCATAAGTAGGGAATTACCAGTGCTTACCTTTTTTATCACCGTTTTCCCTTCCTCCCCCTTCTTAAGACTTTTGAGTTTGCTTGAAATCCCTTACTTAAATTCAAAGTTTCCGCTGGTCAATATTTGAGTTGTTAATTTAGATTTCATGGAATCTGATACTCTTCAAGATAGGAACATATTTATTTATGCTTTTTTCTCTTTTTACTTATAAATCTACAGAAATGGAGAATCTTACGTCCCATATTTGCTGGGAACTGGTAAAAGGGAGGGTTATATTGCTATATGGAGGAAGCCTTTGAACAACATTTGTTATCTGAATCGTGAAGTTGGTGCGAAACCTCCACTTTTTGACCCGAAAAATTATCGAGACAGTGTCAGGTATTGACCAAAAATGCTTTTGTATATTTATGATAGTAGTGGAGAACCAACCTGTGAGTTCTCCTATGCCATATTCCATAATCAAGGAGATATATCTGGGTTGCCTGGACCAAGATTCTGTTTTTGTTTCCCTCAAAAAAAAAGATTCTGTTTTTGTTAGCCTTACTATTTCATCCAGTCCGCTGTTAAGATGATTGAAGCTCTTTCTTCAGGATGATTCCTTTTATTTGTTAATGAGATGTTATTCCGCAACTACCTCTTTAGTAGAATGACTAATTCAATTCACGAATTTTGGCAGGCATGTGGGACAGAAGGTCTGTATTACAAGGGTACCTAATAACGGATGTGAATGTTGTCGGAGAGAGAATAAGTACCCTCAATTTTGCAGAGAGGGTTGCCTCTATAGTACTTGGAGCTGCTCGAGCTAACACTTGAACGTGAAGCAAATACTATTTTATTGGGTTTGTTCCTTATCTTTTTGCTTCTTTTCATTTTCAAGCCTTAAAACATTTGAACGTGGAGCAAATACTATTTTATTGGGTTTATTTCCTAATTTTCTGGGTTTATGATTTATACATAGTGTATGATATGTTCTTAATGCTGATTTCACTGAAGAGATTGAGGGCCTTTTGTTGTCCGACTCATCTTTTATAATAGATGTGCCTAAGTTGTGTTCATTCGTATATAACATTCATAATCTATCATACAACTTGTACCCAAGTTGATTGCCATCTTACTTTGGTACCATATTAATACCAAGATCTTTTTATTTCTTACATGACAAGGACATTGAAAAGTTAAAGCTCTCATAAATGTCCTGTAGAGAAGGGATCATTGAAGTAGCTAAATGTATGTTCTCTTCTCTTATCGAATTAATTTTGACTTAGTTTTGTATTTCCCTTTTTTGTTGCCATTTTATAATAAAGGTATTTTTTGTGTTTTATTGTCTTGATGTTATACTTCAAGAAATCGAGAAGTTTATAAATAGAACCTAAGCATTAATCTGCGCCTTTTTTCATTGTATTGATGAAAGTCTTTTTTTGTTTGTTTTTGAATTTCGTGTGGTGTTGGTTTAAGGTAGGCTGTATTTTACAAGAGTGAGACTAGGAACTACCCCAAGGGAATACAATGTGCAGATTATGGGTTCCATTTATTGACTGTCCACGGGCGAGTGGGTTTCATTTATGTTTCTACTCAATATCGCGCTTTATTGTGTGATTATTTGAATGATGGTTATTAGTTTCTGCTGACTGATATTAGGTCGAGCTCAATTTCTATGATATCAATGGCTCCTCAACTGCCAACGCAGTTTCTTGTTCAGACCCAGTATGTAGTACTATGGTTCCACCAGCATCGTCTCACTGCTCAGCTGAAAGTAAACAGTGCGGTTACTCGTTTCAATATGGTGATGGAAGTGGGACCTCAGGGTTTTATGTGTCTACTATGATGTACTTTTATATGATCTAGGGAGCTCTATGAACGCTAATTCACCTGCCTCTATCGTTTTCAGGTGAGGGGTATTTTTCTGTTCTAATTTGTTTACAATGGTAATCTATCTTGCTAACTTTTTTGTAAAGGATAAATATGTATACGAAACTGGTACATTGCAAAATAAATAGTCTACCCTTTAGCAAATTCAGTTTATATCGGAACTTACTTTGAAGGAGAAAATTTTCCTATCTATGCTTTTGCTGAATGTTAATGTCTACTCTCCTTGGTTTTCTGTCTTTTACATTTTTCTTTGTGCTTGTATGTTTTGATTTTAAATCTATGGTTCTGGTGCAGATGCAACAATTATCAATCTGGAGATTTGATCAATTCAGAACGTGCTCTTGATGGGATCTTTGGTTTTGGTCAGCAGGGCTTGTCCTTTGTATCTCAATTTTCTTCCAGGGTAATAACACCTCAACCATTTTCCCATTTTTGAAAGGAGGAGGAAATGGTGGGGTTATTCTGGTGCTTGTAAGATTTTGGGCCCAAGTATTGCGTATGGTCCACTTGTGCCATCATAGTATGTCTCCCAATTCTTTTGAGAACTTCTTGATTGTGGATTTTGTTTATTAGTTTCTTTCTTTTATTGTTCTTCTTCCTTTGATGTGCTTTACGGTCAATTATTGAACAAGTCTTGTATCCCCATCCCCCCCTCAAAAGTATTTTTAACCTTTTACTTCAAAAGCTCAATTTTTGTGGGTTAAACTTAAACCCAACATGTTGTCTACCTTGTACATATGGGCTTTGTCGTAAGTCATTCAGCCTTCACTGTTTGTAAATTTCATTTTGGATTTTATACATGTGAAAGGGTTGTCATCGAAAATCTGTGCCATTTGCTGAAACAGGACGGTGCCGCGCTTTGGTGCATAGGTTTTTAGAAGGTTCATAAAGGCCCATGAGTTACAATATTAGGAGGTCATTCGCATGTTTATTTTACTATTTTCCATACAAAACTTCCACTAAAGTATATACTTAAATAATACGAAGTATATACTTTAAATGTTCTATGCTGTAATTACTTAGTTAATCCACATACTTGGCAAAAGAATTGCGAATTTGGAGTTGGGTGAGTGGTTGGCAGTTTTCATCGAAGAGCGGAAAAGAGTTATGTAGCAGTTGAATACTGATCTATTAATAATAATCACCAAGCTATAAAGTACATAATTTATGTAGAAAGCAATCCACTATTGTCTTCTTTTGAACTGATCTTATAACTGTGAATTCAGTTGCTTTTCTAATTTCCGTTATTTGATATTGCTATTCCACAGGGAGGAGAGGATGCTGCCATTGTCAGATACATGTACACAAGGATGACTGAAATCACTAGAGAACTACTAGGAAAGATACTGGAATCACTTCACAGTTAGTGGAACTATTGAGGTAGTGGATGTAGACAGTGCAAGTGATGCAAGTGATGCAAGTGAAGGGACGATGTAACTCTCAGAATCACTGAACTACCAGTTCGGAAGTGGACTCAAGATTATAAGGAATTTTAAAGAGAGACAGAGATCAAATGATGTAGCAAAATTAAATGATGCGGCGAATATTCGGTGCTAAGGAGTTCTTTGAGATTTTTCAAAGATGCTTCTGATCAGGTATTGATGTACATTTCTCTATTTTCACCGATCGTGGAGTCTAGGACTTCTAACAGTCTGTGCCTCTCAATTTTGAGTTTCATAAAAAGGTTGTGATTCTTTTCATTCTGTACTTATTGTGCAACTCCTTTAACACCTAAGAAAACTTTAGAAATATTTTCAGCAGTAATGTGTAATGAACATGCCTAATAAAGATGATTCAGTTATTTCACCAGGGTTATGTGTGTTTAGTTTTGCAGTCGTTTAGCCGCTACAGGCATAAGTCACACCTAGCGACATTTATGTTCAACTCTAATATGTAATATCATGTTTGGGGTTATCAGCTTTTCGCTGACAAGAGTCATTAGCAAAGAGGAAAGCTGATTAGAAATTCTTAGCATTGCTTCTATTTCATTATTTAGCAGTATGTATTGGAAATATAAATGTTGTCATTGAGGATACTCAACATTGTGTCTGTCACATTAGAAAGGATGGCTGAACTTTGAAGAGACTGCATTTCATCCTAGCGGTTTTAGATTTTGTTTATAGTTCTTGAATAGTGTGAATTTTTTTAAGTACCTACTTTTCTGTGAGTTTTTACAACTTCCTAGGAAAAGAAAGTTTGTTTTAGTTCAACCCCCTGCCTCTCGCTTTGCGTCTACTATGCTGTAAAGTTGAGCGGTTGTGAACTTAAGAAGTTTGTTCGAGTCTATTAGCTTCCTCAGTTCCTCTTTGTTTATATGAGATGATGTGATGTGCTGCATTTAGAAACTTAATTAAATAAACAGGCCATGAAGCTTGAAACATAATTCCACAAAAGATCGTGGCTCCCTTGTGGAAAGAGCTTAATCCTGAAGATTGGCATCTCGTGCTATTTTCAGATTTTTACTTGACTTGCGCAGTTGTTGATTCGTCTGCAATATTAGCTGAAATTGCAATTGCAACAACAACAGATCTACAAAGCCTTATATATCAGGTGATTGAGTATGACAGTAGTATGTGTACAATCAATCAATAACTGCAGGATAGACATATTTCTTGCTTCATCATTGATCAACTAAGTAACCATGAATCTTTTTTTGCAGAGTCGTATGTTGCCACAAAGTTAGCCGAGGAACTATCATGACTGTTATTTCTCCTTTCTCCTATTAGGCCGGTCTTTTTTAATTTTTCTAAACTTAGCCATGTAAATTTTTTATGCTTAGCCATGAATTCTATATATGTAAACTACATCAAGTAATTAGTCATGTTTATTATCATCTTCGGAGTACTATATTCCTGTCTTCAACTATTTCTATAGAGTAATTTGGCTTGTGATTTGTATAGTGTGTTATGGGAGATAGCGTTTTATATCTTGGGGGAACGTGCGCGCTAGCGCACGTTCCAACAACTAGTTACTGAAAATGCACGTTTCTTGTGCGAAAGGTCAAGAATTGCCTGTGGGAAATGGGGCTAAAACCCTCTTTTAGGATCAGACAAGTTTATTGCATAAAACGTTACAAAAGTTATCTCGTGATCAAGTTATAAAAGATATACACGAAAATAAAATCAATCAATCCTCATTTAAGAGCAATAAGTACGTTATGTAATATAAGAGATACATAAAAAATAGCAAATTAATCAAGTAAGCAATAATGTTAATATTAAATATCGTACTCCGTAGTAAAATTATAGTACTACAAATTTTTCTTAGTTTACCTCTTCGATATACTATGCATCCTGATATTAGTTATTGTATGGGTCTGAATCCTCCGTCCCACTCTTGTGTCCCATTTCATGACCACTTATTTCTATTGGTCCACCTCATTAAATTATAATATTATTTTATTGCCTTTTTGCTGATTTTAATTAAGGAACTAGTGTGTAGCCCGGGCGTTGTCCCGGATTTTGACTTTTATTCGGGTTTATTTTTTTTAATTATGTGCACGTAGAGATGGTGTCATCATCAAATTACGGTGGTGACATAAGATTAATGGCCGATTAACAACCTCCCATATTTAAAACCTCACATCAGAAAATCTAAACAAAGCCAGATCATTTTCTTCAAAGTAATAACTGTACATTTATAATTTAAGTAATCATTCCCTTTTTTGCATTCACTTTTATTCAATGTATTGTTTATTGTAAAAAGAATATATATGCTTATATGGAAAGGTATTACATAAGGTGTAGTTGGTTAAGATGGTAAGAAGTGTAGCTTTTAACAAAGAGGTCTTGTGTTCGATCCTTATTAGATGTTTTTTGGTTGTAATGACATGTCATGATGCTAATTAGTGGTGACGTGGCGTAATAAGGAGAGACCTACGTGACACGTATACGTTCTTCAAAACGCCTTTTAATATATTAGTATAGATTGTAATTATACGGAGGTCGTGTACAACCTGCTTTATGAAAAAACATGTTGTAACTTTATGGTTCCCTTTAGTAGCATGTCTATGTACTCAATGGCTAGACAGTACGTTATGTAATCCAAGATTTCGAATCAGAAAAATTGATACGTACATACCACTTTTAGAGTCAAAATAAGGTATATTTCCTTTTCAACACGATCCAACTAATTCTATCTTAAGACGACTAGAGTTGTATGTTAGTCAAAACTATTCTTATTTTATTTGTTTTTCACGTTATTTGCCCGTGAACTAACCCTCAACTTTTATTATTAAATCAACAATATCAACTTTTAATTCATAAAATAATATTAAGAGCCTAATCATCTAAACTACACTTGTGCGTGTAGTGGTTAGTGGATGCTTGCTCACTCCACTTCTCATGCTATCGTTGGCCTTGTATTTCTTTTGTTTCTTTCTATAGTTAATTTCCATTTTCTTACTATTACCCCTTCTGTCTCTATTTGTTCTTTTTACTTTGACTTTTTTATCTTACGAAAAGATTTCAAATGAGAAAAAATTAACAAAAAGAAATAGCTAGAGAGAGAGTCTATCATAACTTAATTATAAGGTTAATACACCATCTTACTATTTCTGAATATATCAATAAATAAAATACTAAAAAGTTGCTAAATGCACAATTCGTGCAAGGATAGAGGATCAAGAGACTGTACTCGCCTCGGGGAAGGCTCGACAGAAAGGTATGAGTGGTCGGAAAAATTACCATGTATAACCCATCTATCATGAATGGGGAACCTTTATTTAAAACTTGAGTTTCATATCTGATAATTTGTGTCCATCTTAGACTATTAGCTTCCCTTTATTTTTATGTTCTACTCCCTCCGTTTCTTATTGTTGTATCCGTTTCCATTTTAAGCGTTTCATATTGTTGTATCCATTTAGAATCTATTCTATTTTTGAACATACATTTTATCCTAAAATACCCTTACATTTCTATCTAATTACCAAAATACCTAAAGATTCTACCCATATTCCCACCTAATTTTCTCCACCCATAATATTTAATTCTTTTCCCTTCCCCACATACCCACTCTCTCACCTCCTTTATCACCCATCATTATCACTTCTCTCTCTTACCTTATTTCTTTATTATTTTCTCACTCCTTTATTTATTATAATCTCTTACACCCAATCATTTCTCTTACACCCAATCATTACACTTATACCCATACAAACCAAAATTCCAATTTTCTTAAAAACCACTCCAGATTCCAAATGGATACATAAAAAGAAATGGAGGGAGTATTAAGTAAAGTGTAGCGAGACAAACTTAAAAAATTCACATTCTCACTTATAGTTCATAGCTTAGTGCATGTACTAAGTATTAAGGTAAGTGTTCCATATTATCATGATCACAAGGTCAAGATTTCATTGACAAAAGTATATTACAAAGAACAATATTTCAAAAGATGAAAGAAACTTTGACAAATTTGATGCCAACTCTTTTAACATGATTGATGTAGTAGAAATAGATTGTCCTTGTAATCAAAGAGAGAAGATATGGTTGGTAAAAAGTAGTTAAAATAATGTTCTTGCTCAACCAAATACGAGTACTACATAATCCACTCATCTTTTCAAATCATATTACTCTTTGAACCACAAAAAGACGTTTCAAACTTCATAGCAAGATAAAGAGGCACATATAGTTATATACTCAGCAATGACATCAGGTTGATTAAAATTATACACCCGAGTGCATCTAAAGTTAGGTGTACCCAATAACACTTCATAGTGTATTTTGTTCAGTTAAGACATTGTTCTCTTCACCTGATATATTCTGATTTTTCTAATTTCTAGTCTAGTCTAATATGATATGAATGTTTCGTATGAGTGTTTTTTTACTTTCTCTCGTATAGGCTGATCTGGTCTGATTATTTCTGGTATGATCTATACCTCCGTTTCAAAAAGATCTTTACACTTACTATTTGCGCGGACTTCGATGCAATGTTTGACAGTTAATATATCCAATTCTGTATGACAACAAATTTTAAAAAGTTGATATTTATAACATATATTTTGAGACGTATCTAAGAAAATATCTCATGATAATTTTTTTTTACAGATATAATAATGAGAATTTATGGTCAAAATTTTGATTATTGGGAGAACATAGCCGTAGAATCTCCTGATAAACTATAAACAAAAGTACATCATTTAACTATTTGTTTAATAAGATGGCGGGACCTAAGATATATTAGATAGATTATTTAAATAGATGGTGGAGTTGATAAGTTACTAAAAATGGCAAGTGTATCTCTTAAATAAATACAACCGGAAAAGGCAAGTGTATCCCTTAAATAAATACGGAGGGAATATATATACTCAGCAATGACATGGTTGATTGAAATTCTCCAACACATCCGAGTACATCTAAAGCTAGGTGTACCTAATAACACGCCATAATGTATTTTTTCAGTTAAGACATTGTTCTCTTCACCTGATATGTTCAGATTTTTCTAGTTTCTAGTCTAGTCTAATCTATATGAATGTTTTCTATGAGTGTTTTTCACTTTTTCTGAAATAGTCTGTTCTAATCTGATTTTTCTGGTATGATCTAATAAGCACTAAGAATAAAATAAAGAGAATAAAGCCTTAGAATCTCCAAATAAACCGAGGTACATCATTAACCCGGATGCATAATACATCCTCCAAGAAGTGACCAGTCGTTGTTTGTTTCTTTTGAATTCAGAGACAATCGTCAAAAAGTTGGCTTCCGTCAATATTAACAAACAGTAACAAAAAGAAGAAATTAAAAAGCAACAAAATCTTACTCCGTATTAACTTTTTAGGTTCACTTCACCTACACCAGCCTTTTGAGTTTGCCGTTTTATTGTTGGTGGATCTTATTAAACTTTATTATTACTGGCACTGCTCGAAGAGTTTGATCAATTCATCTTAGCCTAAAGTTAAGAATTATAACAATCAATAAAGCGCAAAATAGAATTAGTCTGCAAGGCCAAAGCCCAAAAATTAAGCATTTATTCTAGTTGACTATGTCAAATTTGGTCAATGTTCTACTCTAATCGATATTTACACCATCCCATGCCTTTTCAATTAAAGGGAAAAAAAACTCCAATGCCCTTAGTGATCTTGCTATTAGTGTATTAGTGCTTGTTCGGTTGACAACAATAGCAAGATAGTCTTTCGATTTCAATGAAAACAACAATTACACGTTGAGTTTGAATAGTTATTTGGCTCACACTAAAAAGAGAAATTAAAGGGGTTAAAAATTTATGGGAAGTATAACTTTCCATGAAACACTAGAAATAAAATTTCCGACCCTTTCATCCAAAAAAAAAAGAAAAAAAGTCCGAATTCTTCAACCAGATTCATCTTGTACAAAAATGTACAATAAATTTTTAAATTTAGTCAATCTAATCAGAAGGTAACGAGTTTATGAAATTAGGAGAAGAGAACGTAACCTAAACGGAAAGGCAATTAGCACGGTGAACTTAACAACACAAGAAATACACTAAATACTAAATGTGGCCAAGCCTCTCTATCTAGGTCTTCATGAAGAATACGACCCAACTACGCACAAAGAACTTAAATACTACTCCGTACATGGATATTTTAGTAGCTCGTATGATTTTATCTGGGAAAGAATACGTAAAACACACAAAATTGTTACGGAGTGTTTTTTTTTTGACAAGAACACACAAAAATGTTGAAAGTAGACAAATTTGAATAAAGTAGAGAGGGTGCCAAATTTTGGTCACAGTTCTCTTGGATCCAAGCAGCCGAATACTCTGAACATTGTACTACAGTCTTGAATAATAATTTCCAACAAAAAAAATATACAAACAAACTTTTCAAACCTGATTAAGTACAAAATTGCAAATTGATAACCTACTACCACAAAACCCAATTTATTTAAAGAATCAAAAGGATGTAATTAGTCCTGCAACTTGTTGAGTTAAAACGACGTTAAACAGTTCTCACCTGCTCAGAAAAGGCAATATAGAAAATCAGAATTAACCACTTATAGCTGTTACAGTCGTGTTCAAACCCACACGGGATGTACGTTGTATAGCATGCACTTCTCAATCAAAAGGGCTGTAAGATAGTTAGGTTACAAAATCAAAAGCTCAACTACATTATGAACATCCATGGGTAAAAAAACATAAGAGCAAACTTGAAGGTGAAAGTCATATACGAAATCAGATTAGAAGTACTGAGAAATAACCTTAGGAGAACTGGTAAGCACCGTGACAACATCTGCACAGTACATAAGTTCCCAGTCTCCTAACAATCAGACAACACGCTAGGGGACGAGGTGTGTTTTCATACTACCTCTATCTTTGAATTCATCACAAACCTATCCACTTGGTAGAACTTGATCACTATGAGGCCATCTTTAATCTCAACTTAACAGTATTAAATTACATGAACAACCGACTATTAACCAACATATCCATAAAAACAAGTATATAGTTGACTTAAACTAACAAGCAACAGCTATAAATCATAAAGTCAACTTGAACATCTTTACCAAAGAAAGTCAAAGTCAATAGTCAATACCAAATCAATAAATCATAAAAATAACAACATTTTCGCTCAAGGCAGTATGCCCTAAAATGCAGATTCTTGCTTAAACCGTTAAGAAGTTTATCAAAAGAAACACCAAAAGATCAGGAAGTAAGCCAGAAGGGTAAAAGTTCGCGAAAAACTACAATGACATTGACGGATCGACTTTCGTATTTCCACTGGAGGAAAAAGATCCATGCAACAACAGTCTCATTTTGAGCAAAGAGAAAAAAAATGACAGGATAATAGGTCCGACTTTCCCGTCACTAGTGCTGTAGCTCTAAGTTATAGAGTAATAGAAGTAAATCTGAAGTATCATCAGCCATACATTCTAATACTTTATACGAAGTATAGGTTATCATTAAGCTATATCTCTCTCTAAGTCCTACAAAATAATGAATAATAAGAATGATGATGATTTCAAATTCAAGACCATTTCATATCTTCTCATCAATAATTCAGTAAATTAGACAACACATTCACTTGACATCAGTACATAGCGCGTTTTCTAGTTGTTCAAATTTATCTATCTAGCTACAGGGTACAACCAAATACAACTAGATAACTTATAAATATATAATACCCATTATGAATATAAAGTGACCAAAAGAAAATGACCTGGGGGAGCTACTTCAAAGTCTTCCCAGAAAATGTAAACAATGGTCTTCCTTACAAACTCATCGTTGTCATTCTAATGGCGTTTTCCGTTTGCTATTTAGAATGGGTCTCCCAGTACGGAATATGACAACAACAGGAGACTCTAATAAACATGAGATTGATAAGGACCACGACCTATAAGGCAAAACCCCAAAAGACTACCCCAAAATTTCATCAGCTACTCCTATTGAGCCACAAGAGGGTCTGCAAAGTTCAATTTGCTAGTGCCTCCCAGCCACAGCGTTAACGGAGACGTTATTGCCATTATCAAACTCCACGAACCTTGCTCCACTTTTTTTCAGCCTGTCCTATTGAGCTCCGAAAGGTCTAGCCATGTCAAGGCCATGATTTATAAGTCCATAACCCTTGAAAGACCATTCCATGGTGTACACAGTCAAATCAGTCGATATACACCCTGATTATTAGCATTTCCAATCAAGCAATTAAAATTACTTCAATTCCGTGTTCACCAATTGGTATTACAAAACTAATTCTACATAATATTTTGAATTTATTTCCAGGTAGCTGAGATTAGAACATACTTAGAAGTCAGTGTTCACCAATTGGCGTGACACTAATTGACACTGGTTAGATGACATGAAAATTGATGTTTGGACTACAATGTATTTACCGGAGGAACCCGTGTGAATCAGGACTTTGAGTCTGTGACCACAACCCCTTCAATAAAACCAATGAAATTCAAGGACAAGAATGTATATGTAATCAAATCAAATGAAAACAGCGAGAATAGGAACATGAGCTCATATGTCTATTCCATAAGACTTCACATACCCATCATTTATCAAGATACTGCTTTGAGTATGAGTATAGTTAAACATATCTCTGAGGCAGCAGATACACAAGTTATTTATTTGACTTGCTCTCTAATGGTTATTGAGCATAGAATTAAGGTTTACAAGTACATAGTAAGTGTAAATGTGATTGTCATTTATCAGCTAATTCTAAATCTGGAAACTTGACTTGTTAGTAAAAAACCAGCTCAATTACAAAAGGAGCTTCAGCTAACCTGCTTTCATAGCCAGAACTTGATGCAACTTTGTTTTACAATCAAAATCATCAAGTATAATAGGGAAATTTGTGAAACCACATTTAAAAACACTAATTTTGTGAGACAGAGCCTATTATTAAAAGAATTTGAGAAAAACCCTTTATAAAACGTTTTTGTTAATAAATGACAGTATTTTTTTTTTTTTTTGCCGAAATCTGGCCAAAAAACCAATTTTCTAATTGTTGTTTTCTTCCTTTGTTTTTATGCGTGATGCGCACTCTTTCTTATCCATTTATCTTCCTTTATTTCCTTTTTTCACAGTCTCCATCTTGTTTTGCAACCTTTAGAAAAGCAAGTCCAGCTTCAATGGGTGCTGAATTGATAATTACCTCAAGTTGATTGATAACCAATGTTTCCTTGTTTGACATTTTGCTCTCTCATCCATTTTTTGTTCAAAGTTTTCATCTTCATTTGATCATAGTTTCTCAAAGTTGTAATTTTGTGCTAATTTATATGCCTATACATCCAAATATTAACACTCTATGTTTGAGTTAAGCAAAAAAAGAATTATCATCAATGGACATGATTACCATATTACCTACTAGATTTTAGCCCGTGCGATGCACAGATTCTATTAAATTATTAAGTTAAAATAAAACTCATATATATATATATATATATATATATATATATATATATATATATATATAGGGGAGGGATCCGGTGAGAACACCTCCTTATGTAAGAACACTTCTTATGGTGAGAACACTTTTACACTCTCTATGTTCTATATTTATTCAACAATGTTCTAAATTTTCAAACTCATGTTCTAAATTTATTCAACGATGTTCTAAATTTATTCAAGCATGTTTTAATTTTATTCAACCATGTTCTAAATTTTTAACCTCATGTTCTAGATTAATTCAAGCATGTTCTAAAATTATTCAACCATGTTCTAAATTTTTAACCTCATGTTCTAGATTAATTCAAGCATGTTCTAAAATTATTCAACCATGTTCTAAATTTGTAAGCTCATGTTCTAAATTTATTTAAGCATGTTCTGAATTTATTCAAGCATGTTCTAAATTTATTCAAAATGTTCTAAATTTATTCAACGATGTTCTAAATTTTCAAACTCATGTTCTAAATTTATTCAACCATGTTCTAAACTTATTCAACCATGTTCTAAACTTATTTAACCATGTTCTAAATTTATTCAACCATGTTCTAAATTTTCAAACTCATGTTCTAAATTTTTTACCTCATGTTCTAGATTAATTCAAGCATGTTCTAAAATTATTCAACCATGTTCTAAATTTGTAAGCTCATGTTCTAAATTTATTCAAGCATGTTCTAAATTTATTCAAGCATGTTCTAAATTTGTTCAACCATGTTCTAAATTTGTTCAACCATGCTCTAAATTTAAATTTCTTCAAGCATGTTCTAAATTTATTCAAGCGTGTTCTAAAATTATTCAAGCATGTTCTAAATTTATTTTAAAATTATTTCTTCTCTAAAAAAAATTATTCTAAAAAATTTATTCTAAAAATTTTGTTCTAAAAACTATTTCTTCTCTAAAAAAATTCTCCATGGGCTTGGTCTTATTACGTTCCGCACAAGGCTGAAAAAACGAATTTCGATTATAATTTCTGATTATAATTTCATATCAGAAATCACACTCACATTGATTATAATTTCTGAATTGAGAAAACCTGATTTCGATTCGAAATTGATTGAAAAAACGATTGAGAAATCGACTGAAAAATAGATCGAGGAATCGATTAAGAAAAATCGATTTCACTGGATTACTGGTTCGAGTTCGCCGGATTTTTTGTTCCATTTCGCTGGCTCCCTCGCTTCCAACTCCGCCGCTGCCGCCACCGCTTCTGCCGTCGGAAATGCTAGGAAGAACACCGGCGATTTCGTTCAAACTTTGGTTCGATTTTGTCCGAGTTTTGAATTGAAATCGATTTCTCAATTCACAAAATCAAAATCGATTTCAATCGATTTCAAAATCGATTTCTCAATTCACAAAATCAAAATCGATTTCAATCGATTTCGAAATCGATTTCTCAATTCAATACTCGAATCTCGTAGATTGAAATTTGCTGATTGAAATCGATTGAAAAATCCTTCATTAACTTACCGGATTGCTGCGAGCGGCGACCGTGGATTTCAAATTGCGGCGAGTTACAACGGCCAGCGGCGAACGAGAGGAGAGCGCAATCGGCGGCGAGAAGAAAGCAGAAGCAACGATGAGAGGTAAGCAGCGGCGGCGGCTAGCGGCGGCGGCGATTGGTGGTGGTGTTCGAATAGGAGAGAGAGAGAGAGGAATAGAAGAGAGAGAAAGAGTGCCAGAAAATCAGAATCAGAAATAATGAAAAAAAAAACGTGAAAAACAATTACATTGTTTGTTTGTTTATAAAAATTACAAAAATGCCATTATAAAAAGTGTTCTCACCGTAAGGAAGTGTTCTCACCGTAAGGAAGTGTTCTCACGAGAGCCTTCCTCTATATATATATATATATATATATTTACTAACTGCTATATTTTATATATTATATTAGATTAGTTTTTGATTTTGGATTAAATTTCATTTAGATTTATTTTTTAATTATTAGAGTGTTTGACTTTGGATGAAGTTGCATATGCATAATATTAGTAATTAATTAAATTTCATTTTAGATTAGTGTTTGATTTTGGGTTGAATTTGCTTTAGATTAGTGTATAATTTTGGACGAATTTTATTTTTTAGATTAGTGTTTTATTTTGAATGAATTTTATTTTAAATTTATTTTTTAATTATTAGAGTGTTTGATTTTGGATGGAGTTGTATATATTAGTAATTAATTAATTAATTAAAATATCTATGTGGCACCTAATTAATTATCTATGTGGCACTCGATTTTTTTAATTCAAAAATAAATTAGAAATCTTATTTTTCATTGGCCGAAACCAATAGTAATCCTAGGGCGCTCTAATATTTCAGCAAATATGCCTCCT
This sequence comes from Spinacia oleracea, assembly GCF_020520425.1. Taxonomy (NCBI): domain Eukaryota; kingdom Viridiplantae; phylum Streptophyta; class Magnoliopsida; order Caryophyllales; family Amaranthaceae; genus Spinacia; species Spinacia oleracea. The sequence continues at coordinate 10,307,810 of NC_079489.1, read as the reverse complement.
TTATATATATATTAGATTTCATAATTCCTCGTTGAGATGATGAAGTCAGGAAGAGAGAATAGGAGATGTCAAGAACAATGGTTTTAAGGAAGAAGAGGAGGAGAAGATCAGGGGGAAAAGGGAAAAAATATAGGAGCGTGCGTTTTACTAACTAAAAAAATGGGACAATGGAGTTCAAAGTTTACTCATTGGCCAGAATGTTAGCTGGATTTCGACAAAAAGGTGTTATTTTTAAATCAAAATGTTTTAAAAGGTGTTTTTTCACAAATTTTCCAGTAATGTATAACACACTATTTTTTATAGTAATATACCCCGTCATCGTATTACTGTTAATATCTATTCTAATCCCCATACCTACTAGGCTACAAAGAAGAGAAACGAAAGAGAGGGGGTGGGGGGGGGGGGGGGAGCATAAATGCAGGAAATGAAATTTAAACAGATATGCTAAGTGTAATGAACATGACCCTATTCAACTATGTTCTTCACAATGTCATTTTCTGAAGAAACAAAGATTTACCCAGTTTGCAACTGCAGAACAAACAAATATGCACTAAACAACAAAGAAGAAAGAACAGAGAGAACCATTAGAACAAACAAGGGATAGCTTTCTCATTACCTAGGGATAATGTTACAACAGATGATGAACAGAATGTCATCAGCACAACAAGATCACTCTACATGTATGCCATAGGGACATACCACTCCACTTAACTACAAACTAGTGAACTACATCAAAAGGGTACTTACTTTGAAGATCAAAGCAAATCACAAGGCAACTTGAGTAAACTTCGCACTGCATCATCTTCATTTTACAATCTGTGCATCTAACAACCTGAATCCTTTTCCCCTCATGACACCAACCTTCCCTTCTTTGGTTTGCCCCTGACCACGTAAAGATGTAAGTTGCAGTGATAGTAAAACAAGTAACAATAAAGATATATTGTGATGGTTATGGAGAATGTAGTTAGCTATCAAGCCAACAATGGTCAACTCAGACAGATAAGTTGGTTTTTTAGGAAAATGGGAAACCAACACTTACTGTCCATTTGTAGGTAAGCCTCCACCCTTTGATCGTCCAGGACCGACATCTGAAGTTTAAATTGACAAGAAAGGGTCATCAGATCATGATCAGATAAATTCTCAATAAAGCATAAAATTCTGGTGAAAGCTCACCATCACGTCCACCTGTCTGCTCTTCAACCTGAACAAAGAAGTAATGTGAATGAGAAACTCCCTCCGAAAAAAATAGTAAACCAAAAAGAATGAAGTTTGGAGTTATTCTATGTATATTGATAGATGAAGAAAACAGAATACAATTTCCTCCAAACTCCATGCATATCCAATTCACTTGAAACTTGATAGCACAAAACAACAGGAAGATGAAGCAGAAGAAGATTTTCAGAAGACAAAGGGTAGAACACGGTTAACCTTCCATATATTTGCCCATTTGTAAAAAATACTTTTTTTTATGTCAAACCAAAAGAAGTGATAAAAAAAATATACGGAGTAGTATAAATAGTAGGGTATTATATAGATGTACCTAGCACGAGTGTAATCATTACCCCTTAGGGCACGCTTGGATTGGGTGTAATGAATTATGGGGGTAATAAAAGTCAAACCACCATAATAAAAGGACAATGAAGGTGAATTGAGGTGGTTGCAAGGAGGGTGGTGTGGTGGTATTGTGATGAGAAGTTGTGGTAGTGGTGGTGTTTTGAGGAGAAGGGAGGAAGGGTGGAAGTAATTACCCCCCAAATGAGGGTAATAATCACCCTAGTGGGATGGTGGGTAACTATTCCCCCTATGATGAGGGTATTTGTTCCCCCTTCCCTTTTATTTTCTTCTTGCCAACACTAGCTTGTTCCCTTTGCCACCACTTCATCCCCTCATCATCACCTTCAATTACCTTAGTTTGACTTTTATTACCCCTTTAATACATTACCCTCAATCCAAGCATGCCCTTAAAAGAATATATAAATGTAAACAAATAATTGAGATACATCAGAGAAGAAATCGTAGTTTAAGGATTATGAAACAGGCAAGAAACGAAAAAAATGCATATGAATAAGATAAGGAAGACTGTCAATATTCAAAAACCTAGCAACTGATGCCAATAGATAACTATAACCAAACATAGGATATTAAAAAACTTAAACCTCAAAGGTGTCATCCATAGCCCTTTCCCGGACTCTGATTTTATCCTAACTCGTGTTAGGAGTATAAACAGTTGTGCATGGGACTTTAGCAATCTTTCCTGCCATCTCTCTCCCTTTGTCTTGGACCACAGCTAATTTCCAGCAAGGAATTTGGACAGTACTACTTTTTGGCTGAGATGGATACTAATGCTACTAGTGTCTACTTATGGCTGGCTAAAGAGAATCAGTTGAGCACTGACAAAGACTGGCTTGAATCTAAGATATTATTCTCCATCAAGAACTACATCTTATCTTCAGTATAACAGCTAGCACTGGGGTAAATTCCAAATAAGTTCCCATTAACCAAGAGCAACATTCCTTGTCTGAGTTCCACGAGATTTCCATGTCTGGAACTATTAAATATCCCTGTTAACTTTAACAGGGCAATCTGAAAGTTTGGCTCAAAGTGAACAAACCCAAAAGCCTTCCACCTGTGGATGTCAACTTTGCCTTTCTTGCCAGGGAAACTCAATAGGAGGAACTTATAGATCTTTCAGAATAATTATTCTTGATGCCTGGTTTACCTTCACCCTTGAACCTGAATCAAGTTCTTGGAAGCAAAAGTAACCCATTTCTCTTCCATCAACTCCTTCCAATTGGGGACCCCCACATCCTAGATTAATATGAAAGACCTATTTCCCTGTGGATTTTTTTGCTGATATCATGATTCATAAGTGCATCTAACAATCATAAATAACCTAGGCAAAGAAATCATCATCGCTAATTCCTACATCAATGCTTACACAGCAGAAACTCTACCTACCAACGCCATGCCCCCAGCTTGCTATGATTTGGATGTCATGGCTTATATTCAAAGCAAATTCGGGACCAGAGTCTTCTTTGTTTATACCTCTTCACTTCTTTTCCATGAAGTAGAATATGGTCGTCCCGTTATCGCTTTTGGGTCAATTGGAAACAACCTGTCTGCAATTGCAGGGGTAAGGTTGCTTACGTCCGACCCCCCCTTACCCCGCTTCTTGCGGGAGCCTCTTTGAGGTAATGGGGTAACGATAATGATGATAAATGGGGTTGCCAGAGAGAAAAAATAGGAGCCTCCAATTCGAGGGAAGGGAAAGGAACAAGTATGCTGACTGGTTTTCGATTTGCATAGTATGGATGAGGGAATCTCATTTTAAATAAAGGTCTTTCTGGAATTGTTGACCCCATCCAATTGTTTGGACTCTCAGTATAGCACATAAAGACATTGTTATAACCTAATGATGATGCTTTAGTTTGTTGCAATTCCTACAATGCCAAATAGATAAAACAATGGAGAAATATTAACAACTTAATCTACCAAATCTTTTGGAATACCTCAAAAAGTATCAGGTCGCCATTGTATTCTCCATAATGTAAGTTCGAGAAGTAAATTCATGATAACATAATATTTAGGACGCCAAAGTGGAAATTAGATCGAGCGGAAAAGACCATATCCTCTGAGAACTTATTTTCCTAGCTAGTCATTAGTTATTTAGTCTAATCATGGCTTGTACATAACTGAGGAAATTATCACCAAAGCCATCACGTGAGAAAAAACAGACAAAAGAGCAACAGTAACCCATATAACTATGTAAGGGATGGCAGAAGCTTCTTCTGAACTTAATATTCATAGTCCCATACCCCGTTAAGAGACCACTTATATATTCACATTGTCCTTTGCCAAAGCAAAGACCTACATACATGACCAACTAGCAAAAATGCAATCTCATAGGATCCACTTAGCAGTCAGTAAGTTAGTAATTTAAGTTTAATCCTTACGTGTCATAGAACAAAATGAAATAACTGATTTTTTTTTTTTTTGAGAGGACATAACTGGTTATATTAATACACTTATACCACTATTCCTAATCCAAATCAAGAAAGTTATTAATCCCCTTTCTTAAATAATGACAAAGTAATGATTACACATGGCATAATCACTTATCTGAAAGCCTTTACTATAAAGCAGAAATATCAACTAAGATACTTTGGCCAGAAGAGAAAAATTAAACTATCCACCGTCACAATAGAGAAGTATAAATTTACATACAGCAGGCGAGGTGATTGAAGACAAAGAGAAGATTCTATCTTCGGGTTGAAACTTCCTGGGCCTCTTCAAGCTACAGACAAAATTAAAGAAGCATTTGTAAATCTGGAACCACATTCTGAAGAATATGAATGTACAATCACAAATGGGGTAATAAAAACAGAGGGTAAAAACGATGGTCTATCTATATACAGATTTATTTCATTTGAACCAAAAGATACAAAACTCACATAGAAAAGAATAAAGTAAAGTATTCTTCTTCTTTACTCCCTCCGTATTTATTTAAGGGATACACTTGGCCGGGCACGGGTATTAAGAAGAAGAATAATGAAATAAAGTAATAAAACAAGTGGGGTTGAGTAGATATTTTAATAAGTAAAACAAGTGGGGACCATGTCATTTTAGGGGGTGAGAGGTGGGGGTGGGGGTGTAGATAGATTATTTAATTAGATGGTGGGTTGATAAGTTACTAAAAATAGCAAGTGTACCTCTTAAATAAATACAGCCGGAAAAGGCAAGTGTATCCCTTAAATAAATACGGAGGGAGTATAATTTTGGATGCAACACTTCTACTTTCAAGTTTCTCAATGCCTAACCTCAACCATGAATACCTTTAATTACCAAAAACTAAAATTTATAAAAGTTTATGTTTCGAAAGTATACATTAAGAGGAATCTAACAAGATCCTACATGATTATGTTTTTTCTTAAGTATAAATCACCAAAACTAGACAAAGTAAGGTGTGTGGATAGCATGAGATGCAAAACATTACAACTAAAAGTAAATGGAGAAAGTATATGTCTAAAGTGGAAACCTACTGGGAGAAAGTTTAAACATAAAAGGCAAAAGTGGAACAAGAAACCAATTTACCAAGGCTCTCACCGAGGCGACATCACAAACATATGTCATGCACCACCTAATTGACTAATTCCACAGAACCCAGGACAAACCTCTATTCAGGGTAGGTGGAACCTTGATACGAAAGGGATATGACTAACATGTGCAGGGCTGGTTCATTAAGGGTACGAAGACACAAGTTTTTGGTCAGAGCAACGCTTCTTAAAAAGCATTTCACCCTGATTATCTCCATAACAACTAACTTAGAGAGAAGTTTCTGTATTCAATAACCTGCTATGGATATAACGAATCATCTGCACTACATCACAGTAGGCATTCAAACATACCTAACCATGTGACATGTAGAAGTTTACACATTTCCTTGAATATTCTTGATTTTCTTCTACAATAGCAAAAGGAAAATGCAATTGATTCTTTTTGGAAGAATAGGATAAGAAGAACCACCAAGGATTTTGAACTTTTAGATTCCTGAAAGTGAGCCAAATATGAGAGAATACATAGAATTGGGCAAAACACTTAAGTTAAAGATGACGAGAAATTCCTCTCCTTTCAAAAAGAAAAAAAAAGACGGGGAAGAAAATCTAAAGGGTAGTCTTTTAGATGCACACGAACAAATCAACACATATAGTAATTATGGTACCCAAAACTTAAACCTGTGAGCACACTAACTCCTCCGAAGAAATAACACGAATCCTCAAGCAAAAATACAAGAATCAAAATCCTATTCTAAAAATTGAAAGCATCAGTGCGCAGCACCCAGGGAATATAATATCCGCATGATAAGATGTTGGTTCCTAGTAAGGAGAAAAGAATGATGACACTATTATACATTGCCTCACAAAAGGATAGTAATGGAACTTTGCACTAAAAGAACTAAGAAATTTCTATTGACAATTTCTTATTGGAAAAAGTTGTATGGCTAAAAGGTCACAGAGCTCTAACAACATAAACTGACTTTTCCTCCCAAAACACTTCTACAAAATTCGTTAAAGCTTCAGAATTGTGGCAAAACTCGGTTAACCCCAACATTTGTGGAATCATTGATGAGAGATTATGAGAATATCTTCTAAGATAATTTTCAATAACCTCATTTAACTATTTAACGAACACAACTGTTCTTTAGAGACCTTGGAAAAATACCTTTTGGAAAGGAAATAGCTTTCTTCAGTTCAGAATTTTGACTAGGAACATCCAACATAGGTGTCTGACATGTTACATACTAATATCTCCATTCCTCTCATAGACCAGACTACCATGAAAGTCTTCAACGGAGCTGAACGGTAACTACTCACCTTAGGAATCTCTAGAGAAGACCTAGAGATGCCTCAAGTCTCTCATAATAAATATTCCCTGGTAGAAGCATTCTTTGATGCAGTTTAAGAGAGAAAGACTAGGATGAACCAACCCCAAAACACTTGCACTAAAGAAGAATTGATCTACCAATCTTTTATCTCAACAGTAATGCGAATTAATTTTTTTCTCATCCTCCAATTATGTGCTGTTACCCAAAGAGAAAGCACCTGAAGAGGTTGTTACACATCATGAGACACACACAGAACTGCTAATCATTCTACGAAAGTCAGAAGCTTTTGTTTGTAGATTTCATTTATGAGAAAATGAGAATAAAAAATTGAAATCCCACATCTCCACCATGTTAGCTTTCCTCGTGAACCTTGTATTCTTTCAGATACTCTTATCTCTAGGCATCATACAACCAACTTGCTCCACGATAATTGAAAGACTTCAATCATGTCGTTATTCCACAAGTAAGGCTAAAGCAAAAGTAGTTGCTTTCAAGTCCACCAGCACTCTTGGAATTTTTTTATCAAACAATATCTAAGAAGCCTCACCAAGGTGGGGATGATCTCTATCTCTCTTCCTCCCCCCCTGTGCTCATAAGTGTGTGTCTACACATGAGTACACGAAAAATCCTTTCAAGGGATTTGCGTGAAGTCGTGAACGCTCCACCTTTTAGATATCTACAATCTTACATCATTCTAGCAAGTAACAATAGCTACGTAAGAAACATATCACTATCTTTATTTCATAAATAAAGGCCAAAAGGTTAAACATTTCTATTTGATTTCCGCTATTTACACCAAAGGATAGGTAGTAGCTTCCCATATAATTTTTCCATCCCAGATGTTATTCCAACTCAGTAAAGTCTTGGAAGGAAATATTATATTGGCTGAGCCCAACCTTGTTCCTCCTCTTTCAAGTTTAAATTAGCCTTTTATTTCCCTTTTTCTGTAATGAATTAAGTGCAAGGGGAGGGCATAATAGGTAATAAGTAATATTAGGTAGAAGACAAATTAGGTAGGTCTAGTAGAAGGGTTATAAATAGTGGCACATTAGGTTATGGGAGGTATGTGGAGAATTTGGTAAAGCTTAGGCTTTGGAGAGTGGTGACCTCAAGTCACTAAACTTGGAGATTGGTGGCCTCAAGTCACTACTTTCGTATCCTATTTTGTGTCCATTCATCTATCAACTAGATTATTGCATATTTCTACCATTAATTTTCTGCACCAAAATCTCAGTTCTTCACACTTGGTATCAGAGCGGTGCAGTTCTGGGAGGTGGTACTGATCTGATTTTCTGGAAAAAAAAAAAAGAAAAAAAAAAAGAAAAAAAAAAGTTAAGATGGTGTTTGCAGGATCTGATCAGAAATCCCAGGAGAAGTGGGATGAAATTTTCCAGAAATGCAAGGAAGAATTCGTGAAAAACATTATGGAAGGTCTTTCTCCGATTTTCTCTTCATTTCGGCCAGAATTGAAGGAAATCAGAGAGAAGTTTACTGAACTTAGAGAAGAGATACTTAAAGGGGAGAATGAAGAATTTGAAGAGGACGGCCAGGAAGATCTGAAGTTGATTGTTGAGGGTTTGAAATCAGATCTGGTGGAAGGTAGGCAGGGCAGCAGGCAGGAGAAGTTTTCAGGTACTTATTCTGGTGAAAATCGAGGTGGTATGTCCAGTGATGGTGGTCTCCACGTTTTTATGTATGGAGTTGTTGAAGGTGAACCACCAACAGAAGGATTTGAGAAAGGCGGTGCTGGTGGTTGCGGATCAGGTGGTGGTCCAGGCTCTTTTACTAAAATATGTAGGGTTTGTGGTTGTCTGGGAAGAGAAGCAAATGGTTTCTCAAAAGGTGGATCTGGGGCAAGCGGGTCGGGTGGTGGACCCGGATATTTTTCCGATAGGAATACTGGAGATGGCTTTGTTGGGAGTATGACTGGTGGTGGAGGGTGGTGTATCAATGTCGGTGGTGGAACAACCGCTTGTGATGGAGGATTTGACAACAACCAGTGGGAGAAGATTGTGCCGCCGGAGCCTGGCGGAGGAGAGGGAGTCACCAAGGGTAATGTCGATGCTAGTGGTTCTGATGGAGGCCCGAGTGATAACAGAGGTGGTTGTTGTGTTGGCTACAGTGGTTTAGCCGGAAGTGATAATGGTGGAGAAGTTTGGGGATTTTCAGAAGTGGAGTGTTGGAGAAGCTTCACTGAGTTACTTGTTGGCTTGGAGAGGAAGCTGATTTTTGAAGATGATGATAGCAAACTGGTAAAGTTCAAAAAGAAAGACCTTAACAATGAAGTAAGGTGGGTGAAGGCACGTGCTTTGGGGGAAGGAGTTGAGAAAGTTTTAAAGGATATTAATGAAAATTTTAAAAGGGAAGAGGGGCGGGCCAACTCAAAGTTTGGGCCTACTCATTTTAAGCCCAATTTTTTAAGTGTTGAAGACAAACCTCTAGATGGCCAGCATGGGTTTTTAGTCTTTAAATCCATTTTTGCATCACTATACACCAATCAGTCCAACCCAAACACCAATTCAAACACAACTCCCTCCAACCTATACTCTCATCATCTCTATCCAAGCCCCATTCATTCTTTCCAAAAAAAAAAAAAATTATCCTCTCAAGATCAGTTACTGAATTTCATTTCCACATCCAAGCCAATGACACTCTTAGTGACACTTATCAATATGCTACAACGCCGGTGGCTGAGTTTTGAGGATGAGAAGTTGTTGCACCGGCATTCTATGATTAAGCACCTTGAGTATGAATCAACTCTCACCAATGGGAAGTTGCAATTCATGCAGCAACTCGTTCTTAGTTTGGGCCGCAAGAAGGTGGAGATGGATCATGGTTGCCAGCGCCGGGAAGCCAATGCAAACTTCTATCCACCTTGAGGACAAGGTGGAAGTTTAGGGGGTCGGTATTGTAATGAATTAAGTGCAAGGGGAGGGCATAATAGGTAATAAGTAATATTAGGTAGAAGACAAATTAGGTAGGTCTAGTAGAAGGGTTATAAATAGTGGCACATTAGGTTATGGGAGGTATGTGGAGAATTTGGTAAAGCTTAGGCTTTGGAGAGTGGTGACCTCAAGTCACTAAACTTGGAGATTGGTGGCCTCAAGTCACTACTTTCGTATCCCATTTTGTGTCCATTCATCTATCAACTAGATTATTGCATATTTCTACCATTAATTTTCTGCACCAAAATCTCAGTTCTTCACATTTTCCCTCAAACACCTATCCATCGGTCCTCTTCCATCTCCCTTCCACTAAAAATCCTAACTTGTTCTTCACTTTTCATCATCATTTCAATTCATATTGAAGTCATTATACAAAAAGAACCTCTGTCTTGTTGGGTCTGTCAGATTTTTCCATGATTAAAAGTTTAAGACAGCAATTTATGATCAAGATTCAGAAACATTGAGCAAAAAGGTCAAGCATGACCGAGTATTCTGAAAAGTAAAATATGATCATTTGCTCACATTATATACATAGCAAGATGTTCACAAACAACATTAACAGTCGTAAAAGAAAGTAATAAGCATATAGAAAGAAAAATAAGAAAGAAAAGAGTAACACATTAAAAAGTGTAAAATATCATACTTTGTTGCAGACTTCGTTGAACCTAAGAACCCTTCAAACCCTTTCAAAACATGCCCGAAATGATTTGAATCCTGCAAATAGGTGGTCTCCAACTCGAACACCTATAAACAAGCCAACAACAGAAGGAACTCAAATAAACTCAATGCACAAAATTACATATTTACATTAGCAAAGAGTTTTTTATAAAGAAGTCTTCAATTCAGTTACCTGTTTTTCAATATTCCGAAGTTCATCTTGAAGCTTCTCTCTCTTGGTCAAAAGAATTGTAAGCCGAGCCCCCGGATTGGAAAGTTTTTGCCCTAAATTTAGTTCCACCAAAATCTATTGTTATCTCCCTACTCTCATGTTTCAAGAAAATTCTCAAAAGAAAAAATGGAAACACGAACACAAAATAAAAAAACAACCCTAAAAGTGAAGTGGTGATATTCAAGCTGTTACCATTGGCTTCCATGGGCATAGATGCTCCTCACGAAACCTTCCAATGAAAATTAGATTTTGCCTTCGTTGTCGTCTACTTCATATTACAATATGAAAAAGAAAGCACATATAGCATTGTTTAGCATCTTAAATAACCCAAATATGTGCAAAAGAAAGAAGGGTCTAAAGGGTTGCACACACACACAATGGCACAATAGGAAGAACTCCATATAAAATCGTCATAAAACTAAACTGTAAGAACCATCCCGCGACTCGAACAAACATGTTTACAATCCCTCTTCAGTCTTCCCAACAATAGTTCCACACTTACACACTAACAATATAAACGAACATAAAATTAGGTACAAAACCATCAAATTAAATAAATAATTAATTCATTAACGTATTATAATCAACAAACAATCTCACCCAATTAACTTACTATTCCCATCTCAGCTTATCACGAATTTTCAGAATGAAAAAACTGAAGCCCTAATTCAGTAATTCTCAAACAAGTTCGAAACTCAAACCCCTGAACAATTGAGCTAACCTACCCAGCAATTAACTTGGCAATTCAACAAATGATGTAAAATAATTTCACCCAAAGCCCTAATTCAAAAACAAGCTCAAAATACAATAATCAGAAACTGCGAACAAGAGCAAAATTCCGAAATTCAGAGGCAAAATTGAACAATTAAGAAAGCAAAGAAAAGGGAGTAGTAACACTAACCAGAGAAGGAGAAAAATGGCGCTACAACCAGTTGAGATTTTGGCGCTCGCTTGACGAAGCGCAAAGCTACGGGTAAGTGAGGCTATGGATAATGCATGTGTGCTGTGTTGGCCGTGTGGTTAAGTCTACGGCTACCTGATTGGTTCGACACTTGGACCCTTGGCACCTTTGGAGGGAGAGTGCGGAGATTGAGTATGCGAGAGGATGTACCGTGTAACTAGACCTGATCAAACTGCAGGTCGGGACGGGTCGGGCCCATGCATAAAAAAGTCCGTTAGATCGGGTCAAGTCGGGCCAAGATTCGTGCAAAAAAATGAGTCCAAATCCGCTATTTTCGGACCGGATCAAATTTATAACTAAAAAAGATAGTTTTGTGTTTTCCAAACCCGCCCAAAATAAATTCGGGTCGGGCGCCGGAAACTTCTGTCCAAGCCCGCAAAAAAATCGGGCGGGGCAGGGCGGGTCGACAGGCCGGCCTCGTCTTGCGTCTACGTGTAACTGATGCATCTTGTATGTTCTATATTTAAAAGTGTTTAGAGCTTTTTCATAACCAAAAAAATTATAATCGGGTAGGACTGTAGGAGGATTCAAACATGTAACATATTGTATCTATGCCCTCAATTCCTTACAGCAAACATAATTGTAAGATGATAAGTTGAAAATTACTACATTTATCAATTAGTTCTGATTTATATGGAGTGTCACGCTAAGGCTATAATTGTTATATACCCTTCACCTAGTCTATTTTGACTTTTCTGTTTTCTAGTCTGGTTTTGTCTGATTCTTTTTATCGGGTTTGTTCTGAATTTTTCTAGTCAGGTTTGAATATTTTCTATTAGTGCTTTTTTTATTTGTTCTGAATTTTCTAGCCTGGTCTGAATTTTTTTTATCCAGTACAAAATAAGTAACAAAAATATGATTACGAGATCATACCTTAAGTTGGTAATTAATCCCCACTAGAGGCATTTTATGGGTGGAGATCAACCTTACCCTTCTCCACTAGTCACATGTTCTAAAGTCTTTAGCTCGCTAATCCAAACCAAGTTGTCTTATCGAGAATCCATCCTAATAGGAAAATTCTTCTTACCCACGAAAAAATATAATTAATTGAACATTACTTTCACTTTTAAGGCATGTTGTTCACCCAATTCATAAACAATACCTTAGTCAAAACTCAAACAAAATTAACCAGCAATGACACGCGTCTATAATGAATATGAGTAGTCCTAAACTTGATCAAATGGCGGAGCGTGCTAAATTCGCTATGACTGTATAAAAATTTCATCCCACATGGCAAGACGAGCAGCATCGAGCCAAACAAGTTAATTTTTTGGGTCCAAAATCAACTATTTGGATCATTTTAAATCGGACAAAATTATACTCCCGCACTAAAATTTTAGTTTGACCCGCCTAAATATTTTAAAATCGGGCTGAAACGCATCATGCTAAAAAGGGACTCAAATTTCCTGCCCAAACCTGTACATTTTTCGATGTGGTATGCCTTTAGATCGAGCTGTCAAAAATTGACCCTGAAAACTCAACCTGAACCGACCGACCCGAAATAGACCATGATCCGAATTTTTGATCAAACATGTAACCTGTAACCCGACCTAACAAAACTGATAACCGATTTTAACCCGATGTTGTATGACCTGAACCCAAACCCGACCAGAAAACGACTGATAATCGAACTGACCCAACTGGGCAATAATATGAACCAGGGGCGGTGCCAGTAAGGGTTCAGTGGGTTCAACTGAACCCTTACTGGACAGTAAAAACCATTATATACTATTAATCTCTGTAATGTTTCACAAGTAAACCAAGTACCTCAGTGGTTTTGAGACAACATCTAAATGAACCTATGCAGTGGAGTTCAACCTCTAACACCTCAAAATGAACCTCTAATACAAGAACATGAAAGCTTGTGGAGTTCAATTATAGTTTTTTTTAGTGTTATTGTAATAGAACAAGTGTACCTCCAAATTGTTAATTGTAAAATGAATATCGGAGTATGCGTTTGAAAATTCTGAACCCTTATGCATAGAGTCCTGGCACCGCCACTGATATGAACCTGATTCGACACCTAACTCGCCAATGACCTTAACCTGATTATTAGCCTACATAACTTGGTAGTTACCCGACTTGTGGAGTAAATATTTATTTTAGACTTGAATATTTTGAGATGACCAAATCAATTATTTACTCGAAATCCATATTAACTTTGTATATGTGTAACGCCCCGACCTCTAAAACACTTATTAAAGCATAATTAGCAGCGGAATTAACCTAATTGGTCAGGGCATTACCTGCCGTAACTCCCTCTTGGGAATTACAAGGCAACCTTCAATCATAAGATATTAAATCCCAAAAATCAATATAATAATCTTTTATATTACCAAAATAAAGGTACATAAATTACAAAAAAAGTCTTTAATTAAACTATTAAAACTTAAGGCATAAACTAGGTGGGAATTATTAAAGTGAAATCCTCGCCACTACTCGTTCCCATCGATCCCAGCGGTACCTAAAACAGAAAACAAAATAACGGTGAGCCGAAGACTCAGTAACGAACTATTCTAGCAACGTAAATTCATTTCAATTCATTTTATTTAATAACACAGGGAGAATAGAAGGGTTAAAACATTTAACAAAACATCATATTTAATTCATTCATAAACTTTGCAATTTAACATGCTAGATGTCGGCAAGTACGAACCGTGAAGGAATTCTCCACTGGGCCTGGGCCCTGAGCCTGGGCTCATCATCGTAACATGGGCCTGGGCCCTGAGCCTGGGCTCATAAACCATGGGAGCCTGGGCTCGTGATCCATGGGTGGACAGATGTCCGTGGTGCATGCATGACCGGTAGATAGGAAGATGGTAGTTTATATACCGCCAGACAAACCAGGTCTTTCACTTTCATTTATCATGTTTTATGTATTTTTACCAAGCCTTGGCTTGTATTTCAGTTGAAACAACATAACTCTTTTAGATCATAAAACATCGTTTTGATCCTGGGATCAATAAAATAACAATTCTTTCATGGCATTGCATAAACATCATTTTATGAGAAAACTCAATCAAATCATATTATAACAAACAATTCAAACAAGTCATATTTCATTCCCACAATCCATAAAACATGACAAAACATTTAATTCATAAATCCAATCATAACGTCATAATTTTCATAATACATTTATAAGGGGATTGCGGGTACTAGCAATAGCCGTTACCTCACTTCCACGATTTTGCTAAGAATTTTCCTTAGTTCGTTCGTCCTGAGCTCCGAGTCCAATTTCTTTCAAAATAATAAATCCTTGAATTAGTACTAAATCGATAAATAATTTAAAAATCAATATTTTTTATAAATCATAAATTTTATAATTAATAAATTTTATAAATCAAGAGTTTTAATAAAATATACTTTTCGAAATTTAATGAAAATAATATTAATCTAATTTTCAATCAAAATATTTATATGTATATATATTTATTTCATAAATTGTTTGTCATGAATATTATTTAAACTCCATTTTTGTTAAATAAATCTAGTAATTTCCTTTATTAAAATCAATAATTAAACCTGAAAAATAATAACGATTTATTAGTAAATAATTATATTATAAAATCAATTTATTAAACATAAACACCATAGAAATTCTGAAAACTTAGGTTGGTCTTACCCAAAGCCCAAATGGTTAAGTTGGCCCAACTTAAATTTGGGTTGGAGGAAAATAAATCAGTTTCAATTGAAACTGATTCTCTCCTCTTTTTTTTTGAGAGGTACGAACAGAGGGGGAGGGAGCACGGCTGAGCAGAGCACGAAAAGGAGGGCGATGGGGCTGGGTTTGGTGGCGGCGGGAAAAGCCGGTGAAGGCGAGGGTGGTGGTGGTTTGTTCGGCGGCGGTACAACGAGGGGAAGGAGAGGAAAGGAAAGGCGAACAGGGGAGGCAGGGGAGTTTCGTTGAGCGGTTCTGGGCGGCGGTGGCTCACCGGGAATTAGGGCGGAGGTTGGATTTGATGATGACGGTTTTGGTGTGGTGGCTGCGGTGTTGGTGGTGCGAGGCGGGGAAGGGGGATGAAACAGGGGAGGGGGCAGGGGATGCGAAGAGCAAGGCCGGGAGGTGAAGGTGGTGCGTTGGCGGGTGGTGGTCTGGGTGGCTGGGCAGCACAACAGGGTTGCGCAAGTGGTGGTGATGGTGAACGGTGGTGGGGCGTGGCTTTGGTGGTGCGACAGGTCGAAAGGAAGGAGGGAGCAGGGGAGTGCCGAGTGCGTGAGATGGAGGAACAGGGGGGCGAATAAAGGGTGGTTGCGGTGGTGGTGAACGGAACGGTTGAGGTGATGCTAGGCAGCAGTGGTAGAGGTGTTTGACGGAGGTTTCAATGGCGGCAACCACTGATGGTGGTGGTGGTTGAGCAGTGGTTTGAACGAAGAACACAAAGGGGAGTGAATCAGTTTTGGTAAATGATTTTGGGTTGAGAGAAGTGGAAAGAAAATGGCTGATTATAATGGTAAATAGAGTGAATGAAAGCTGAAATCCTTGGGGAGCAAGGCAATGAATTAAGACTGAATTGAGGGAAAAGGGAGAAGGAAGGATTGGTTTCCTTCTTGCTGGTACGTGGAGAGCAAAGAGAAGAGGTGAAATGAGATTTTGGCTCTTCTAAGGGCATTTTAGTCATTTCCCAAAGTTAGGCAAAATTCAGAAAATCAATTTCTGTTTTTAGAAAATTAATTAGAATGGAAATGTTTAATTAAAACTAAGTCTCAAAATAATCTTTTATAAAAGTGTCGTTAACGAAAAACAAATTTCGTTTCCGAATAAAATAAGAACGTTATTAAATTATGAAAAATCCGAAAATAATTAAGATTTAAAAAGATCGTTTAAGCACGTAAAGATAAAGATTAAATTATATAATCTGAAAATAATAAATCGTGTAGCAATTATTAAAAATTCAAGCGAAATAAAGCTCGTTAATTAAAACAAAGTTCAATTTAGGATTTAAAACGATTTTAAGCTAAATAAAAATAATTAAGCATAATTAATCGAGTTTTAAAAATTCGGGGTATTACATTCTTACCCCCTTAGAAAAAGTTTCGTCCTCGAAACTTGAAAATTAGATTTATAAAATGTTTGTTGAAAATTGAACACGCTCGAATAAAAGTATGATGTTTTATTTTAAAACCCAGATCTCAAAAATTTTATTTCAATCTTGACAATGTCTAGCCTTCATTCCGCCATCATCTTTTAGGACTCCGCTTCAACTCGAGACCTAGAATCGAAGAGTAAAGAATGCAAAAGGGGCAAAATTATATATTGATCCTTAATCGTCATTAAGGTCAATTACATCTCGCCATCGTCTTTCGTATCTCCACTTGATTTCATATAATAGGATCGAGGAGCAAAGAACACAAAAGGGGCAAACTTGTTAGCATAGACTAGGCTCCTATTTTACTTTGCGAGATCCTGTTTGAAAATATTTTCCACCAAAAATAGTAGTTTTTAATGCAAAATTATAATTCTGAAAATATATGTATATATATATGAAATAAATATTTATCTATCAATTGCAATACTCAAATAATTGTAAAAGTTATTTATTATCACAATCTCGTACTCTGAGCTCAGGAGAACTTCCATCGGAGGCGGCATCCATGAATAACAATTAGATTACCAGTACAATCATGTCAGCACAAACATAATCCATATCATAGAGACATAATTCATATGAAAATTCAAACTAAGCATAACATTCATAATCATTTGATCTAACACACGATCATGGTTGACCATAACATAAACATTCATAGAAAACATAGTCATTCATACATCATATCGTTCATGGGCGAATAATTAGAGACATTTCACTTTCATTTGCTATTGGCTCCTTTGCTGCAGAAATCTTTGTCGTTGACTTTCATTATTCGATTATTTTTGATTTCGATCTCCGGTCTTTCGTCTATGTTGAGTGACTTCGTTAACTACGTTCGTTGCAGGGGTTCGAATTCAATCACGTGACTAGAAATATGTCGTTAGACATACGACTTGGTTACTTATCCTTAGGTCGAAAAAAAAAAAAAAAAATCTCGTATTTTGCGGAGAGTGCTAAGCCATCAAGCATGCCTTTATCATAAACAATCTAGCTTCTAAAAAAAAAACTTAGTTCATACTACCTGGTTTTACAGATATGTCATTTTGTCAATTTCTATTCTCAACTCCATTTCATTCCTCAATCATTCATAACTCTCTTCGAATTTCATAACATTCATTAATATCATCAACCTGATAGACAGAATTCTCGATAACTTATTTTAATGCTTTATATGCAAACTCAATTTCATGTCCTCACTATAAATCATACTTTTCCTCACAACATTTTTGCAAAACCTTACATTCTCTAGTTCAGCTGTTCTTTTATGGAGATAATCAAGCGTCCTTTCAGATAACTACACAAAAACAATCCTTATAAATGATGCGGAAAGGTAAACCAAGAATACCATCAACCTTACTGAAAAACTAATTCTTGATAACTTCTTTTATAATTCTCAGAACTTCATGTGTAACCTTAATCATGTGTGGTTTCGCATAATATTCTCACATAACTTTAAAATTCTAGCTTAGCTTCCTTAACATATCTGAAAATACACTTAGGTACTTAAAACCATAGAACAATCATTATAAAGGGTGCGGAATAGTAACTCAAAAATCAATTATACTCGCACGCTTTAAACCTTGAATAACCTTGATTTAATTGGTGCTTCACCACTTATAAGATACAAACTCATGCTTCTCTCTATACTCTGCCTTTTAACCTTACTGGTACATTAATTCTTCTTTTGGTAAAATTCTCAAGATCTTATTCATGTGTCAATTCAAATGGGTCTTTTATCATAACTCATGTTGGGTTCATAACTTTTCTGTATAACTTCTTAGCTTCCGTAATAGAGGCATAAGGCATACCAATCATCTTCTAGATAATAGACTTTTGTACTTATAAACATCAATATATATTCACCATGAATAACACGGGAGGTAACCCTAGAATCAATATCATTCACAACTTGAACACTTTAAATCTAAAATAACCTCAACTTAATTAGTGATCCTTAGTCTCGTTTGGTACTATTCTATCCTTACAGATTTCATAACCATACAAATTCCTCAAAACAATTCATATCCAAAAATTCTTTGAGTTCGAACTGTTCTTAACTTGACTTCTCCAAGGACATAGTGATGCTTTAAACTTTTCCTAGTCTATTTAGGGTAGGAAACTCATAACATGACATGTGACAATAAACATGAAATCAAGGGAAGTTCGATTCTAAAGCGAGAGAGAGCAAATCAGAATAATATCAGCGTTGGCGTCATTTTTGTCCTTTATCATGTAATCTTTTACGTATGTTGACGGGCGTGATGGATTTAGCATTGTTGTTGTTTCGTTCATGATTGGTCGGTGGTTTAGGACAATCTTTAACGAAATGATCTTTTCCTTGACATCGATAACAAGTATTCGTTTTAGCACGATATTAAATTCCATTCGTTAGAGCATTTCGAAAGTCTCGAGTAGTCTTCAAATTCCATCGAATCGGCTTGCGATCATAGATTGGTGAATTTAAAGGTGAAAACTTCTTTAAATAGTGACGCATTTCCGTTTGTATTAGTAGCTTTCGTTTTCCGAGAATCTTTGACCATTTCAGTTGACAACGTACGTGTAGTTCCTAATCGTTCCATCATCTCCTTGTGGTCTCTTATAGATTGGTCGTCATAGAAATCGTCATGGGAAACATCATTGTGGACGACGTCATCGTGAATGTTGTGCTTGATGTGAGCTTCGTTCGTGGCATCGTTAGCAACCTTGATAATCGATATTTCGCATAACATATTCAATCAAGAAAACACACATACCATGAAAAATGAATCCCTTTTATCCCGTGCGTTCCTACGCTCACACTCATTTCATTTTAACTTAACATGATTTTAACATATTCTTTTTAACTAAACTCTTTGCTTCAAGCCTATTGAATTCTACTATGCGCAAAACCTGTAAGGTTTAGCACTTATGGTCCAGAACCTTTGCTCTGAATACCAAACTGTAACGCCCCGACCTCTAAAACACTTATTAAAGCATAATTAGCAGCGGAATTAACCTAATTGGTCAGGGCATTACCTGCCGTAACTCCCTCTTGGGAATTACAAGGCAACCTTCAATCATAAGATATTAAATCCCAAAAATCAATATAATAATCTTTTATATTACCAAAATAAAGGTACATAAATTACAAAAAAAGTCTTTAATTAAACTATTAAAACTTAAGGCATAAACTAGGTGGGAATTATTAAAGTGAAATCCTCGCCACTACTCGTTCCCATCGATCCCAGCGGTACCTAAAACAGAAAACAAAATAACGGTGAGCCGAAGACTCAGTAACGAACTATTCTAGCAACGTAAATTCATTTCAATTCATTTTATTTAATAACACAGGGAGAATAGAAGGGTTAAAACATTTAACAAAACATCATATTTAATTCATTCATAAACTTTGCAATTTAACATGCTAGATGTCGGCAAGTACGAACCGTGAAGGAATTCTCCACTGGGCCTGGGCCCTGAGCCTGGGCTCATCATCGTAACATGGGCCTGGGCCCTGAGCCTGGGCTCATAAACCATGGGAGCCTGGGCTCGTGATCCATGGGTGGACAGATGTCCGTGGTGCATGCATGACCGGTAGATAGGAAGATGGTAGTTTATATACCGCCAGACAAACCAGGTCTTTCACTTTCATTTATCATGTTTTATGTATTTTTACCAAGCCTTGGCTTGTATTTCAGTTGAAACAACATAACTCTTTTAGATCATAAAACATCGTTTTGATCCTGGGATCAATAAAATAACAATTCTTTCATGGCATTGCATAAACATCATTTTATGAGAAAACTCAATCAAATCATATTATAACAAACAATTCAAACAAGTCATATTTCATTCCCACAATCCATAAAACATGACAAAACATTTAATTCATAAATCCAATCATAACGTCATAATTTTCATAATACATTTATAAGGGGATTGCGGGTACTAGCAATAGCCGTTACCTCACTTCCACGATTTTGCTAAGAATTTTCCTTAGTTCGTTCGTCCTGAGCTCCGAGTCCAATTTCTTTCAAAATAATAAATCCTTGAATTAGTACTAAATCGATAAATAATTTAAAAATCAATATTTTTTATAAATCATAAATTTTATAATTAATAAATTTTATAAATCAAGAGTTTTAATAAAATATACTTTTCGAAATTTAATGAAAATAATATTAATCTAATTTTCAATCAAAATATTTATATGTATATATATTTATTTCATAAATTGTTTGTCATGAATATTATTTAAACTCCATTTTTGTTAAATAAATCTAGTAATTTCCTTTATTAAAATCAATAATTAAACCTGAAAAATAATAACGATTTATTAGTAAATAATTATATTATAAAATCAATTTATTAAACATAAACACCATAGAAATTCTGAAAACTTAGGTTGGTCTTACCCAAAGCCCAAATGGTTAAGTTGGCCCAACTTAAATTTGGGTTGGAGGAAAATAAATCAGTTTCAATTGAAACTGATTCTCTCCTCTTTTTTTTTGAGAGGTACGAACAGAGGGGGAGGGAGCACGGCTGAGCAGAGCACGAAAAGGAGGGCGATGGGGCTGGGTTTGGTGGCGGCGGGAAAAGCCGGTGAAGGCGAGGGTGGTGGTGGTTTGTTCGGCGGCGGTACAGCGAGGGGAAGGAGAGGAAAGGAAAGGCGAACAGGGGAGGCAGGGGAGTTTCGTTGAGCGGTTCTGGGCGGCGGTGGCTCACCGGGAATTAGGGCGGAGGTTGGATTTGATGATGACGGTTTTGGTGTGGTGGCTGCGGTGTTGGTGGTGCGAGGCGGGGAAGGGGGATGAAACAGGGGAGGGGGCAGGGGATGCGAAGAGCAAGGCCGGGAGGTGAAGGTGGTGCGTTGGCGGGTGGTGGTCTGGGTGGCTGGGCAGCACAACAGGGTTGCGCAAGTGGTGGTGATGGTGAACGGTGGTGGGGCGTGGCTTTGGTGGTGCGACAGGTCGAAAGGAAGGAGGGAGCAGGGGAGTGCCGAGTGCGTGAGATGGAGGAACAGGGGGGCGAATAAAGGGTGGTTGCGGTGGTGGTGAACGGAACGGTTGAGGTGATGCTAGGCAGCAGTGGTAGAGGTGTTTGACGGAGGTTTCAATGGCGGCAACCACTGATGGTGGTGGTGGTTGAGCAGTGGTTTGAACGAAGAACACAAAGGGGAGTGAATCAGTTTTGGTAAATGATTTTGGGTTGAGAGAAGTGGAAAGAAAATGGCTGATTATAATGGTAAATAGAGTGAATGAAAGCTGAAATCCTTGGGGAGCAAGGCAATGAATTAAGACTGAATTGAGGGAAAAGGGAGAAGGAAGGATTGGTTTCCTTCTTGCTGGTACGTGGAGAGCAAAGAGAAGAGGTGAAATGAGATTTTGGCTCTTCTAAGGGCATTTTAGTCATTTCCCAAAGTTAGGCAAAATTCAGAAAATCAATTTCTGTTTTTAGAAAATTAATTAGAATGGAAATGTTTAATTAAAACTAAGTCTCAAAATAATCTTTTATAAAAGTGTCGTTAACGAAAAACAAATTTCGTTTCCGAATAAAATAAGAACGTTATTAAATTATGAAAAATCCGAAAATAATTAAGATTTAAAAAGATCGTTTAAGCACGTAAAGATAAAGATTAAATTATATAATCTGAAAATAATAAATCGTGTAGCAATTATTAAAAATTCAAGCGAAATAAAGCTCGTTAATTAAAACAAAGTTCAATTTAGGATTTAAAACGATTTTAAGCTAAATAAAAATAATTAAGCATAATTAATCGAGTTTTAAAAATTCGGGGTATTACAATATGTATTGACTTGACAAAAACACCCGATGACCTGATTTGAATAAAACACAATTTTGATATGAATTGAACATTAATTTTTAAAATATAAGAAAAAATAATATTCATAGGTTAAACACTTGACCAGACCTGAGAGTTATTTTACTAGATCTTGACCCGTGTTCGGGAGTGAACCAGACCTAAATTTTGATCGACCCAATAATTATCCGATCCAAACTTGACCTTAAATCGAAATTACTTGTTACAAAATCGGTTTAAACCCCACTAGATAAGACCCGAACTCGGAATTGAAACCGACCTGAACATGACTCGACCCAAACCCCCCGTGCTCGGATAGAAAAATAAACCGACATGACCTGACCGATAAATAATCGGACCAAAGTCGACCTGAACCCAGATAACAAACCGATTCGACCCGACCTAATAACTCGAGATCCGAGTGATCCGACCCGAACCCGACCCGAGTAACCGTTATGATACGTCTAGGTGCCATTAATGAGTGAAGTCCACATCTCAAAAGAGAATCATATGCGATTTCAATCAAATTGTTGCCGACCCACTTTAATTTTGTTGTGTGTACTACTTTTTCTTCTTCGTTTGCTCCATAACTTATCTCTCTCTCATAATCTCATCCCCTTAAATTTTGAAATTTGTACTTTCGACATTATATTCACCCACTTCTCTTCGCTGCAAAACTAAGCAACTATGGCTTTCAGAGGGGTATGCTTATTTTCCCAATTTTAAATTATCTTTTCAAATTTATGCATATATTATACTCTGCATGTTTCAAATTTGTGATCTGATCACTGTTATATTCAATCAATCATGCTTCTTTATTGTTATTTATTCTGTGATTGATTTTAAAGTCTGAGTTTTTTTCCTATGGGTGTCTTGATTTGCATGAGTTTACTGTTCAAATGGCGAAATGGATTTCTTAATTTTTGTTGGAGAATTACACTCTGTGATATCTTTGTTCGTACTAGTGAAAACTATGAACAGTTGATATTTCGAGACCAATCTTACAAGATCGCACACGCCCATGTGATTATGTTTTTTCTTATAGTGAGTGAATTGGTGAGAATTCGTGGTTAAAGGTTTTTGATCTTTGTATTTCGAGACCATTCTTACAAGATCTCACATGACTACGTGAGTATGGTTTTCCTATAGAGACTGTATCGTGAGAATTCCTGGTCAAAGATTTTGATCTTCGTAGTTCTCTAATACATTCTCCATAGGAACATCTAAATATAGTTTGATTTACTCACAACACTTTGTTATTTAAAAACTTAATTGGGTTACTATTAAAAAGCATAATATGTTTTGATATAGTTGAAGTTAGAATGGTTTACATTATTACAATCCCTTAGATTATGAGTTATGACCCTCATTTCAATTATGATTCTTTGCTTTTCGGGTTTGGGTTCTATTTGACTCCTTGTAGTGTTAATGTCATCTTTTGCTACACCACATGGAATTCAAATCAATATATCTTGCTATGAGAATTACACGGTATGATTTTTTGGCCTTATATTAAAATGGCGGATCTTCCCTTTGCCTTGGTTGGCCCCGACCCCCCAGCGGAAATTTCCGTAGTTTATTTTTAGTTACACCCCCTAAAATTTGGGTAAAGTTGTATAAATTACATACTATATTGCTTAACTCTTTATTGACCCCTAGTAAAACTGTTTAAGATCCGCCACTCCTAGCTATTCACCGGATAAATGCTCGTGCTCCTGGATGGAGCTTATTTTGCCATTTGGATTTAGAGTGGTTCCATATATAGGTCATACGTAGCACGCATTATTCATGTTCTATACCGATGACTACGTAGATTTCACACACATACTATGTCGAACACTGATATGATTGCTTGAATAAGTGTAGAGGTTAATTGTAATTCATTGTCTAGAATTGTATGAGAAAATGAATAACTTCAAATTGGTTTTACCTTGCAGAGGAATGCACAATCTGGTATAGGAGTTGGTGAGCACACCAAAAACACATTTACGGAATTGCAAAGGAAGAAGGTGCACCGTTATGTGGTGTTTAAGATTGATGAGAAAAAGAAGGAAGTAGTTGTGGAAAAGACCGGAGGACCTTCAGAAAGTTATGATGATTTTCTTGCATCGTTGCCTGAGAATGATTGCCGCTATGCAGTTTATGATTACGACTATGTGACCTCCGAGAACTGCCAGAAGAGCAAAATCTTTTTTGTTGCATGGTTAGTTTATTTTACACTACTATGTCCTGCTAGTAGATTTTCAATTTTCAATTTTCAATTTTCAATGAACTCCTCTTTCTAATATACGTATATGTTTATCCTCAGTACGTAATTGGAGGTTGTCGCATGTTGATGTCAGATAGACAGATACTAAGATCTGATCCGAGCATATTTAATCGCAGTATTATCATTTCGTTATGTTACAACAGGATTTAGTTAGTCATTATTTGGTCCAGTAGTCGTACTAATCTTTAGTGGCTCTGTATATCATTTGAAGTTTTGAACAATGCATTTCAACTTGTTGTATGTCTTGATATGCAAGTGAACTTTGGCTGGTTGAGTGGCCGGATTAGCGAGTTGTGTAGGTCATTGTTGCTGCTGTCAGCTAGCAGTATTACTCTTCTGTAGACCTGATCAAAAGGCAGGCCGGGCCGTGCCAGACCACGGCCTAAAAAGCAGCCCGGTATGTCGGACCGGGCCGGACCAAGCTTCGGGCCAACTTTATGCCCCGCTTTTCGGGCCAAGAGTAGCGGACTTTTTGGCCATTTGGGCCGGGTCGATTTTATTATTAAAACTGTAGTATTACGTCGCCCAAAACCCGGCAAAAACCTTTAAAAACCAATTTCGGGCCCGAAAATGGGCCTAAACTTTCTGTCCAAAAACCGCTGAATTTTGGACCGGGTCGGGCTCATGATGATCAGGTCCACTCTTCTTCATCCCAAGGGACGCAGAACTACTTTGCTTAGAAGATTTTTACATGTTGGCCTTGCATGCTATCAACTGTGAGCTGTAATTGATGTTATTATGTTATCTTCCTGCAGGTCCCCATCTGTGTCCCGTATTCGGTCCAAGATGCTCTATGCAACATCCAAGGACAGCTTGAGGAGGGAGTTGGAAGGAATCCATTATGAAATTCAGGCCACTGATTCATCTGAAGTGGATCTTGAGACTCTTCAAGACCGAGCTAAGTGATCGATTTCAAAGGCTCCATATATATTATAACCGATGAAGGGCCCTTTTTGTTCATCTAGTGACGCAAACTGATTTGCATGTTTTGTGAGACAAAGATGCATATACCTTCCTAGCTTGGTTAATAAACAACTTCATAACCCGGGAGGCTGATTACTACTGATTAGTCGTTCTTTCAGTTTCTGCTGTTGTTCTGGTTCCTTAATACAGTTTATTGAAATCGAATTCTACTCTCTTCAAACCTGAATGAAGCATGTATGTTATCTCTATTGCATTTTTGTATGACTCTTTATATGTTGGTCTCTATGTTTGGATTCGCGTTGACGATATTCCCTTGTCAAAGACTTAATTTCTCTGTAGTTATAGACTTGTAGTTGTAGTTTGGTTTGTTGTGTGTTTCTTTTCGTTGGAAAAAAGAAAGTAAAAATAATCCAGTGAAAGTCGTGGAACAATACTTGTTATTTCATTGATTAGAGATTACTTATGAGAACTTGTTAAATGAGTGCTGATATAAAGAGTATACTAATTTAATCAAAAAATATATTTTGATAATTAAAAAAGCCCTTATACTTCGTACGGAATACTACATTTATTTATCGTCTACGAGAGCATGACTAACGGTGAGCTTTTACTTGAACGTCATAAGCCTTTTACTATTTGTTTTACTTTTAACTACGTACTCCATTCCTTTTTGTTGTTCCCATTTTCTTTTTTGGCGTTTCTTTTTGTTGTTCCCATTCTGAATCTTTACTATTTTTTGCCATAGTTTTTTTACCAATTTACCCTAAGATTTCCCACTATTTACCAAAAAACCCTAAGATTCTACCCTTTTTCCACCCTCTTTTTCCCCACCAACCTTATTTAATTATTTAATCATTCCCCATAACCCAAACCCACTCCCCGTCCCTTTCACTCTCTCACCTCTTTCGGATGTCTCTCTCTCTCTTTATTTTCTTACTCTCTCTCTTCATTCTCTCTTCATTTTCTTAATCTCTCAGTCTCTCTCTTCATCCGTTTCTCTCCTCTCACGCTTTTCACTCTCTCTCCTCCAAAACAACTCGTCATTCTTCAGATCTAAAAACGAGATCGCCGCCGCCACCGCAACCAAACCTCCGCCGCATGTATTATGGCTTTAGATGGTGAAATTCGACCCTAAAACTCTAGATCTAGAGTTTTCATGGTCGAATTTGACCTCTAAATCCTCAAAATCGTGAGTGATACTAAGGATCAAGTGAGTATTAATTTATTTTTGTGCGTGTTTTTGTCGAATTTTTGGGTGATTTTTGTCGAAAATTTGGGTTGATTTTGGTCGTTATTTTGGCTGATTTTTTGGGTTAAATTTGGTCAAATTTGATGGTTGATTTTGGGTATAATTTTTCCGAATTTCAAGGTTTAATTTTCTGTTTTTTAGTCGAATTTCTGGGTTACTTTTTATTGAATTTTTGGGTTGATTTTGGTCGGATTTTTTGGTTGATTTATGTCGAAATTTTTTTGGTTGCCTTTGGTCGAATTTTGTTGATTTTTTGGGTTGATTGTGGTCGGATTTTTGTCGAATTTTTTTGGTTGATTTTGGTCGAATTTTGTGGGTTGATTGTGGTCGGATTTTTGGGTTGATTTTGGTCGAATTTTTGGGTTGGTTGTTGTCGAATTTCTGGGTTAATTTTGGTTGAATTGCTTATCGAATGTCTGGGTTGATTAATTCGAATTTTTGGGTTGATTTGGGCGAAAATTTGGGTTGATTTTCTTGAATTTTTGGGTTGTTTTGGTCAAATTTCTGGGTTTAATTTTGGGTTGAATTAATCTGGAATTTCTGGGTTGAATTTTGGGATGAATTTTGGGTGTAATTTTCATCTGGGTTTATTTATGTTGAACTTCTGGGTTCATTGTACCGAAATTTTGGGTTTATTTATGTCAAATTTTCTTGATTGTTTGTTTTGTTTGTTGATTTCGAATCTGGTTTTTTTGTTCGAATTTAATTTGGTTTTTTTGTTCAAATTTAATCTTGGTTTTTTTGTTCGAAATCTTGATTGTTGATTTGGTCCAATTATTGATTGTTTGTTGAATGTTTTGGTTTGATTTTTCTTGATTTTTTGTGTTTGAATTAAACTGGTTTTTTTTGTTATTAATAATAAAATATCTCCTATTTATCTTATTTTTTTTAATATTTTCTCTCTCCTTTCTTTATTTTAAATATATAATCTCTTACACATAATCATTATTCTTACACCCAATCATTACTCATATCCCAATACAAATAAAGATTCATTTTTCTTAAAAACCCCCCAACATTCCTTATGGGAACAACATAAAGGAATGGAGGGAGTACTATTTTATTTTGAAGACTTATTTTGGTACTCAATATCAATGTTGAAACTATTTAAACAACATTTCTTATCAAATGTTGGATATACTATTATTATTAATCAATTTAATTTTAATTTTTTATCGCAACTTTCCTCTATGAAGAAAAACACTACCTCCGTTCTCGAATTTAATTCCAATAGAATCTAACTCATGTGGGCATGAGAGAGAAATAATCAAGGGGTTTAATAGGGATAAAATGTACTTGAGAATAAACAAGTGAGCCATTTTGGATATTTATAAGGGTGTAAGGTGGATAAATGTTGGACAAATAAACAAAGATTCCAAAAGATACTAATAAAAAACAACCCAATAAGAAAATGAGACTAACATTCAAGCACGGGGAGAGTATCAAATTTGATATTCCCTCCGTTCCTAAATAAGTGTCTCATTTCCTTTTTTGGCGTTCCCTTATAAGTGTCACATTTCTATTTTTGAACATATACTTTTCACACTTTCCCATACACTTTTCCCACTTTTCTATAAATCATGATTACTTTTACTTACACATTATACACTTTTCCACTTTTCAATCTCCACATCCACTTTTATTTGTACTTTATTCAATTAAACAATTATCTACTTTATCCTTTCCCCAAAAAAAACATTTTCAATCATTAACTCTTACACACTTTACAATTTTATTAATTACCGCACCGGAGTCCAAATGTGACACTTATTTAGAAACGGAGGGAGTAATTTTTTTGCAGTATTTAGTATTACCTCAATTTATTTCATTTTATTTTATTTGCTACAATAAAAAAAAAATAGAGGAGGTTGATTGCACAAATGATACAAGTTGAGGGGTTAAGTTTGTGACATTTCCGGTCCGTACAAGAAAAAACTAAAGAATATTTTTGACATTTTTTTAATGTACTAAAGCCGTAAAAGTCAAAAGTTAAATAAATAACTTGAATATATTCATGTTTTATTATACTAGTCAAAAGCACTGCCATGCACGTGTTGGTTCGATGTATAATTATAATTTTTACTACTCGTATTAATTAATTAAGGTTTTTTCTATAACATAAAAGACACGCATACCAATGTACAATTTAGATCGTCAATATATTAAATTCTCTTCAAGCAAAAATTATAAAAAGTTGATATTTTGAAATACGTATTGAGACGAATCTAACAAGATCTCACATGACTATGTTTTATTTGACATATAAATCACCAACAATAGTAAAAGTGGAATATGTGAATAGTATAAAATACCAAACGTTGCGAGTACTTATGAATAGAGGAAGTATCTATTATCTCCGTTTCTTTTTAGATGCATCACTATAAATTAGCACCATTCAGATTTTTACACTATTCATAATAGACATTTGGTCATTTTTTGTGATTAGTATGTATGAAAAATTGTAGTCATGTGCGGTCTTATTAGCTTAGTATCAATATATATTTTCTGAATATCAACTTTTAAAAATGTTCTTACACTTAATTCGAGACCTCAAGAGTCAAAGTCATGTGTTGAAAAGTGTAAAGTTAACCATGATGTAATGGTTAAGAAACGGAGGAAAATACTTAACATTATTCTTAATCAACGCTTGCCAATCATGCAAATTAAAAAAAAAATAGCTAATTAAAGAGCTTGTAATAAACAAAGGGGTGTAGGGGTGAAATTGAAAAAAAAATTACAATATAAGAAGATATTGGGTTGCAAGTATGGCAATTTTGTAATTAATAAACTAAATAAAGGGCATAATGGGCAAAAAAATGATGCAAAACTCATTTTGGAGTTTCGGCTTTTTTATATAGTAAGGATACACGTACAATTAACATATTGAATTTAATTTCTTGCAACTTTCAAATTATATTCTAATAAATTAGGTTAGAATCTCAAATAACTACGAAAATGTTAGAAATCTCAAATAACTAAGAAAAAGTTACCGTTGTCGTAATTTGCGACCTTTATCGAGTCGCTTTGAACCTTTTTCAAGTCGCTTTGAAAATTATTTCGGCAAAAATTTCTCTCATTCTTTCACCTTATATGCGTGAATTAGTAGAGTAATGGTTGCACCTGGGTGACAATTAGTCAATTAAAGTATTGATCAGAGTGTTCAATTGTATTTTTATCCGATAGAATATAATTGAATAATCTTCCTTTCAATTCTTCAAATAATAATCATATCAATTCCAATGACAAGATTTCATCAGTAGTGGACGATTGATAAGATATGACAGAATCAACGAGAGCATGATAGGGAGGCGCATGATTGAGTATGAAATAAGATATGACCCCTCTTCCAGGTAATCCTGCGATCGATTCTCATCCCCGCCTCTTATGGCTCATTTGCACCAAAAAAAAAAAAAACATACTGGAGTAGTAGGTTAGTGGGACTTGTCAAATTTGGGCCTATTAACCCGAAATTAGGAACTCCGAGTTATTAATTTTAATTTAGTGGAACTTCGAGATGTTAGAATTGTTATATTTTACTCCGACACTTAACGCACATACGTAAAAACTCGACCTCATCACTTTAAGAGTTTAAGGTACCCAAGTTGATAGCCACTCAACAATTTATGCTTACCCTCTCCCACTTTCCTCAAGTTTTCTCCTATAGAGAAGAGAAAAGGTGTGAATTTCTCTAGTGATAATTGTAGTTTTACAATTGGCTCACTGCTGGCAACTTTTGAGTTGGTTGATGAAAAGGTGAAGCAATGCATGTTTTTCAATTGACAACCTTTATCCTTTGTTTCCTTTTTTTCAATTGTCCCAACTGTTTTTTTTTTGCATAACAAATTTATTTCCCTTGTGAGTTGTGACCTTATCCCATTTTACATGCAACATGTTTTTTACTTCATATTTTTCAGAGTACAAATGCTTATAAAAGATTGTTTAACATTTAATTATCCTACATAGGTTACGCCATTCAATTCTTTCTCATATAGCCATATGTATTTTGCTAAGTATTTGCAATCTAATAGGAGAATAACTTATTTTAAAGAAGATATTGCTGAAATATTGTAAAAAGGAAAGTACATATACTTCCTCTGTTTTTCTTATAATTATACGGAGTATCATTTAGACTTTTACATTTATTTTCCTTATTCAAATTATCTCTTTTAAAGTTTTGATCCTCTTTTATGATTTATACGTGAGAATAAATGTAGGCATGTGTGACATTGATAGGTACATCTCCACACTTTCAACATAATAACTTTACACTTCGTAATTTTAACTAAAACAACACAATTAAAGATACAATGTATTAAACCAATGATGTCTTGGCCTAGTGGTTAAGATTAAGGGCCTGCGTACAATAGGTCTCATGTTCGAATACCCCGCTCCCGCTTATAATTTATAATACTATTATGGCTCATTTGCACAAAAAAAGATACAATGTATTAACGATAGAAAGTCATACATAGTATATTGACAAAAAAAAATGACGTAATTGTAAAAAACAGAGGAAGTAATAAAATTATAGATCCTCCGTAGGACATGATGATAAAAAAAAGTTGGAATATCACGTGATTGGAACGTGGGTGGGGTTTATGCAAGCAGCAATCTAGCTGGGACCAAGTACTTGCATACCGACTTGCCGTTTGGAGTATTGTGATTTTATCGTTGGATGGTTAATTAGGGTTCACTAATGTTCAATTAATCTTCAAATACTAGGTTTTTTCCCCTTGACATTTTTTCCTAAAAGGATTCCTTTTAAAAGATGCTTACCATGCATACTTATATAGTTATATGAACGGTCCATTTGTTACAAAGTTTGATAAGGATGTAAATCTATATAAATTTGTAAGTTTGTAATCGAGATTCTATCTAAATACTACTCATTTTATTGTATAGAATACGCGTTATGAATTTCAAAAACCATACTTCGTATACAACTATTTTAGAATGTTACACGAATTAGTATAAGAAGTAAGGACATGTTAAGTGTTTGAAGTGGACTCCGAAGTCCCCGAGAGCTAGTTTATACGCAATACTAATTATGATAATCAAAATAGATTTCCATATAACTAAATATTTATCGGCAACTTTTGTGTATAACCGCCTTACCGAAAAGACCACTTTGATTGCCTAACAAATTAGTTCTATTGCTTGACTAATTATTTTTAGTGCTTAACTAATTGGTTATAGTGTTTAACTAATTAGTTTTAGTAATTAACTAATTAGTTCCATAGCTTAACTAATGTGATTTTTTGTGTAAGATCGCCTTATGTAAAAGTTTATAAATATTTATTACGGAGTATGTATTTTTCTTTGGAGCAAAAATTAATTACGACGGTTTAGGGTCATATATCCATGACAATAGGTTAATTAGCTGGATAGGCATGTTGTCTGACTTGTCATGCTAGGTTAAACAATTCATGGTGGGTCGGAGTTGTATTGTTCAGTAGTGTCTAAACTAAAAATTTCATGATTTTTTCGTGGTTTGTCACTTTGACATCTCAAGCTCGTGCCTTTACCCATTTCCTACTACTCCAACTATAAATGCGACTCATACACAACGCAAACGCAAGCCTATCATATAATATATCAATAATAATAATAATAATAATAATAATAATAATAATAATCACAGTTTGGGTTGGTTGGATTTGTCCCGGACCGGGTTGTGGCTGATGCGGCTATTCGGAAACGGGTCAAGTACGAAGCACGTTGCAGGGCCATTGGTTATGGCTTTCTTCCGTTCTCTTTCTCTTCTTTGGGGGAGCTGGATAAGGATGTTGTAGCGTTGCTGAAGCGGATTTAGAAGTTCTCTAGGACTCAAGACGTTGGGGCTCGTGCTGCTGCTCATATTTTCACCAAGATAGGCTTTGCTATATCTAGAGGAGTGGGGCCCAGATTATATCTCGGCTTCCAACTAACTACTCCCTCCGAACCTAAATGTTATTCCCGTTTGTTATTTTACGCGGTTATTAAGGAAAAAGAAACATTATAAGATAAACTATTATTAATGTAGTTTTATGGGGAATTGTTGCTTTTTTATTCCATTTTCACAAGAAAACAAAATAGTTGAACCAATAGAATTTAAGGAATAAAAATGCCAACTCATTAATCCATCCAAACTTAAACCAACCAATGAGATTACAAGGTTTTTTATTGATAAACCAATAGAATTACAAAGTTAAAATTACAAGGAAGAAATTAAAAAGGAAATAAAAGAAATAGGAAGATTATTTTGGGACACTAAAAAAGGAAACGGGAATAACATTTAGATTCGGATGGAGTATTTGTAAATTATTTGACTTTGTTAGCATTTGATATTATAATAATAATAATAATAATAATAATAATAATAATAATAATAATAGTAACAAATACGTACTATGTATATCACCAAAGAAAAAAGTTTATGCCTTTTTCACCACATTCATCAAAATCACTAGTGTAAAACTAATTGATGATAACAATTATCATAAAACACTTTTCATTAGTCGTAAATCTTAATAATAATTAAACTACCGTAGTACTTGTCTATTTATGTTGTGTTTTGTGCGTAGTAAAATATTGTTATAACATGGTGCAGAAAGAGCACGAGACGAAAGAGACAATAAAGAAACGAGATCCCAGATATTATATTCCAGAAAACACCTAATCACTTATAAACTTTCATTTACCGACCAAGGCAACAAACATTTAATAATAAACGTGAAGATTCAAAAATCTTATAAACTCTGATATTCAAAACATATTATGAATTGATTACTGAATTACCCTCAAAATTCTATTTGCAGAAGCATACAAAATGCAAAGATATTATGATAATATCAAAATGTTGGATGGGAGGATAAATTCTGATTTCATGGACAAAACATTATTAAATTGGTGACGGGTGACTGGTGACTGGTGACTGGTGACTGGTGACCGGTGAGAGGATAATAACATAAATAAAAATAAATATTCCACTCAGTAAAAAGAACAGTGTTATCATGCATGAATTTACAATTACGGACCCATGCTGCATGTATTAAATTAAATAAAAACAAAAATGTCAATTTTCCAAAATGGGTATGACTTTTCTCTTTACTCACTTCACATAAATCCTGCACTCAGATCTCTAGTTTCTTCTTTTGGATGCGTCTGTCTTTCTCTCTCTCCTCTCTTCTTGAATGATTGCTGAAGCTGATTACTCAAAGGTTTGCGTTTTAGATTTTTATTATGAGTTTAATTACTCTAATGGGTTCTGTTCTTATTTGAATTTTATGGGTTTCATGAGAATTTTGATTTAGAATTGGTGTCTTTGTCTAAATTGAGGAATTGGGGTTTTCTGGGTTGATGTTTGTTTCGTGATTATTAGTGGGTTTGTGGTAGAATTCCGTAATCCAGCAAGAGATAGTTATAATAGTAGGTCTTGTGTCAGCTTGAATGGTATAATGTTGATGAAGGAGGCAATATTATCTTTTAATATGTAAAATAGGTCAATGATGTATTGATTTTAGGTTGTTTTGAATACTAGCTTTAGTTCTATTCATCTTTGATTGTTTTCTCAATTAGTCACATTTGGGGTTCTTTGGGCAATCTTCTAATCAGTTGGGTACTAATTTGTAGGAAATTATACAGAAATCACTGAACTAAGCTAGTAGTATTAGTATAGGTATGGGGAGCAACTCCAAGACTATAGTTTGGTTTAGAAGGGATTTAAGGATAGAAGACAATCCTGCTTTGGCAGCAGCAGCTAGGGATGGTAGTGTATTGCCTGTTTTCATATGGTGTCCAAAGGAAGAAGCACAATTCTTCCCTGGCCGAGTTTCGAGGTGGTGGATGAAGGAATCCTTAGCCCATTTGGATCATTCATTGAGGTCACTTGGTGCCGAACTGGTGTTTATTAGGGCGGAGAGTACCCTTGATGCCCTGTTGGAATGCATCTGTGCCACTGGCGCGACTAAGGTGGTGTTTAATCGTCTTTATGGTGAGTTTCGATTACTAATTCCTGCTTAAATTTTCTTATTTGACATGTATTTTGTACTCCACTTGCTTAAAATTTTGCTACGGAGTACTATTATTTGTTGACAGGTTCATAGGATCAATAGTCTATGCTCTATAGTGCCGGGATTATGGTTGTATAATTAACCAGAACTATACATTAAGTAAATGACAAATAAAGGGAACAATATAAGAGACTAACCTACCTGCCATTTTGGAAACAGAATTCAGACTATATTTTATGTATAATTGATGAAATTTAGATAAAGATAAGAGTAGGAATTCTAGCTGACCAAGATTTGACTAGCTATTAGAGGACCTTAGTCATGCAAAGCAAAGTTTAAGCCAGCTAAGGTATTGTTTGTGCATGAGAGAAGCTAGGATTTGTTCTTCATCGAGTTTCTTTCTTTTATGATAGGGATGCAGAAAGACCAGTCATGTTATAGTAGAGAAGACAAAAATGATATAGGAATCTTCGGATATTATGTTTGAATTGTGCTTTAGTCGAACAACAGACTTCTTGGAGGAAAAAGTGTCGAAGATATATAGTTTACTTTTACAACATTTTGTCTCAAGAAGCGCTTTCATCTCATGATTTGACCCTGTCATCACATAATACTCAGTACTTTTTAACATTGTCTTACACTTCATCCATGAAATTGCAATTTTCTTGCAGATCCTGTTTCACTTGTTCGTGATCATATCATCAAACAAAAACTTGGAGAGCTAAACATTTCTGTCTATAGCTACAATGGAGATTTGTTGTACGAACCATGGGATGTGTGTGATGAAAAAGGGAATGCTTTTACAACGTTCGCTGCTTTCTGGGACAAGTGCCTGAACATGCAGATGGAACCCTCTACACTTCCTACTCCATTTCGCCTTGTGCCAGCTACAGGTGCATATTTGTATCATGTATTCGTTCAATTCCTTATTGTCTGACCGGCCCGCATACACTTCATATTATTTGTCATCAAAAATGTGCATGTCCTATTTTATGTCAGTCTAAGAGCATCTCCAATGGTGAGCTACAAGGTGGTGTGGCTAAGTTTGCCACATCAAATTTCTAGCTATAATTGATTTAAGCTACAAATTTTCACATTGTTGGCTACAATACCTTGTAGCTCCCTATAATATTTAATTTAAATAATTAATTTATTTGAGCTATTTTTTTTTTTTAAGCTACCTGCCCAAAATAGCTACAAGGTTTTAATAGTTGCTCATGTCATTGTTGTACCAATGGTGGGCTACCTGCTCACATGTTCTCTTTTTTTGTCCATTGGAGTTGCTCTAAGATACCAATGCATTACTGATGTGGCACTGTTTCATAAAAGTGTTATTAATCTGTAACTTCCATGTTGTCTGACAGGATCATTTAAGAAGTTTTCAATTGGGGATTTGGGTCTTGAGAATGAATCAGAAAAACCGAGCAACGCTTTGCTAAGAAGAGCTTGGTCCCCAGGTTGGACCAATGCTAACAAGGCACTTATGGAGTTTGTGGAGCAGCATCTGCTTGACTACCAACAAAGCAGGGTTACGGTTGGAGGAAGTTCAACATCGCTGTTGTCCCCTTATCTTCATTTTGGGGAGTTGAGTGTAAGAAAAGTTTTCCATAGCGTGCAGATGAAGCAGATGTTATGGGCAAATGAAGGGAACATTCGTGGTTGTGAAAGTGTAACTATGTTCCTTAGGGCCATTGGATTCAGAGAATATTCTCGATACATTTGTTTTAACTTCCCTTTCACCCATGAAAGATCCTTGCTGTGCAACCTCAAGTATTTCCCTTGGAATTCAGATCAGGAGCGTTTCAAAGCTTGGAGACAGGGTCGAACTGGATATCCAATGGTTGATGCGGGAATGAGAGAGCTTTGGGCAACTGGGTGGACTCACAACAGGATGAGAGTGATAGTTGCAAGTTTCTGTGTGAAAGTTCTTCTGCTTCATTGGAGATGGGGAATGAAATACTTTTGGGATACTCTTCTTGATGCCGATTTGGAGTGTGATATATTAGGTTGGCAGTATATCTCTGGGAGCTTGCCAGATGGTCATGATCTTCATCGTCTCGATGACCCAGAGGTACACTAAATTTAGCTGCTTCATTTTGGATACTTTTAACACGTTAGTGCTCCATAGTTTTGATTAGTCCTTTTTGTTACATGACTGAACCTCCTTGCATTAGGGTTCTCTTAGTGTGCAGTTACGAACTTACGATGATATAAAGACATGTCCCATGTCATATACGTTTAAATAGTTGCTGTCACCTATTTCTTTTAGTTTGTCTATTTTCTTGGGCTTGTTTTTGTTTCTGATCAGATACTGATGTTGAGCTTATTTATGCACTGTATGCAGTGAGATCGGCTTTGCTCTTTTCACCAGAAAAACCGTTACCTGAACTTATTGGCCCTTTTTTGAACTTATTATCTAAACTTGCCTCTTGTCTTGATTCAACTGACATTAAAGTTTTGAATTGAACTTGGGTATCTCTTATCTGAACTTATTGACCCTTATGTGAACTTGTTTTACGAGAAATGTATATTTTTTTTTAAGATGAAAAAGACTTATACTCTACTTCTCAAACATGATGTTCGGGACATGTTTATCAGCAAACCCATGAATCTTTGATTGGTTTGTTTTGCTATCAAGTATCAACTTTGTTTTTTTGTATTCCTTTCTAACAATTCGTACGAAATATATATAAATACATTTCAGTCTAATCATTTTATTTTCTATCCGTTATGTTCATACCAGCTTCAAGGTTCTAAGTATGATCCAGAAGGGGAATATATTCGGCAGTGGCTGCCGGAACTGGCAAGATTGCCAACCGAGTGGATTCATCATCCATGGGATGCACCTGTCTCAGTCCTAAAAGCTGCAGGAGTGGAGTTGGGATCCAATTATCCAAAACCAATCATCGAGATAGAAACGGCTAGAGATAACCTAACCGAGGCTATTTGTTTAATGCAAGGGAAAGCCGGAGCTGAAGAAACAAATTGTATAAGTGAAGTCGTAGTCGATAGCTCTGAAAAGGGAGGTAACACAGAAAGTGCAAGGTTTAATAACCCTGAAAGTTTCAGGGAACCATCTATACCAGAGGTTGTCTTGAATGGAAAACCTAGTTGCATTACCGGATCATCTCGTGATCAACGTGTCCCTTCGATGCAACATTTTAGCAACAATCTTCTGCAAAATGGGAAGAGGCCGAGAATCTCGGTGGAAGATAGAGCACCTGACCCTAATGTGAACGCTTGCTATGTCAATACTGAAGCATTAAGTGTACAAGAACATGAAGCAGACTTGTGTTCTACAGCAGAATCTTCATCCGCTAAGAAGCAGGCAACGAGCAGTTTTTCCTTCTGTGTCCCACGTGCTTGTTCTGTATCATCGAAAGGAAAGGACTCGTTAGATTGTGAATCTTCTGAAGTGAAGCAACCATGGAAAGAACATGTAGATGAGGAGTAGAATGGAGAGAGCTTAGACAATCTTAACAGCTGCAAGAACAGCAATGGGATATTCTGTACAAATAGCAAAGGAGAAACAGCGTTTGAGTCAGGATGGTCAGTAATATTATTCCCTCTCTACTGAATACATAATGTGTTTTGTAGATGGTTTTCTAATTTTTTATGTAAGATAACATAATTATAAACAGAACCAACTTGTGTCATACAACTTAGCACTGTGAGTATGACATTAATAAAAGGAATTCGAATTCTGTTGTTTTCTTGACCTGTAATGGCTGTAAATATAGATTCCTGGTTTGGTTTTACAGTTCAATTGCTTGTGTAAGCTAATTAAATCTGTGAAAGTTCTGACTGTTTCCATGAATTTGAATCATTTGATGCTCGGTTAGGAAGTACTGTATGACTTCACAAGCTTCCTTATAGTAAAATCGAACAAGGTCTTGGGTTCTTCATGTGATCAAGATCAGTAAAGAGCAGTACTATGAAACTACAAGATCAAGTTGTACCCGATGTCCTGGACCGAGTGACCCGAATTGAATAGACCTGAAACACATAAATCGACAACAGACCCCGTAATCACTTAGCTTGAATAGACTTAAACTGACCCGAATCCAAATCAACGACTCATCGTCTGATTGTTTGTACTGTATTTCACATGAACGACCTGCATGCCACCTTTAAAATCACCATGTTTTTGTCAAATTGCTTCTTAGTACTGTACTGGGGCAAGTTACATTTATAATTGCACCCCGTATGATTTTAGGTTTGAAACACACTGCTTGTCCCGTTGTCCGTTACATTTGGTTTATACAGAGTATTCATTCCGGAGTATTAGAGAGAAAAAATACAAAGAAATTAGAAATATCTAGCTTACAGTTAACAGTTCTTATTTGATTTTCTACAAATACAATTTCTATGGCTGGTCATAAACTGTAAGGCACTGCTCTTTTAAACTAGATTTTGTTAGCTAAATAAGTAATTGGAACGACTTAACTGGATATTGCGTAATACGAACTGAACCGATTGTCGTGCCGTGGTCGTACCACTGCTCTAAAAGACAATTCCGCGCTACCTCCGATGCAGTAGAACGCTTGCGGTTGCCCTCCAGGGTTTACACGACACCCAGAATTATGTGCACTCACAATCCCCGATTGGAGACCAGAATATTTGCCCAGAAAGAGAGGAATTTGAGAGAGAGATTGATTGTAAGTTTCTGTATATTTTGTGGAAATAAAAGATGAATTTATAGTGAGGCTTTTGGGAAACTGTAACAGCAAAAAACGGCTAGTGGAGAAGTTACGGGAGTAATGGGGTGATTAATGGAGCAGTTTTCAAAGTTAGTGGGTTGATTAAGTCTTCTGACTTAATCAAACCGCCCTTGACCAAAAAGAATAACCCGGCCCACAAAACCCACCCCACGCCGCGAACCGCAAGTACCAAGTACCAAGTACCAAGGCCCACGGCCCTCGCCCAAGCCCGGCCCGACGCGCGTGTGTGTGTTGTGACCACCCATGCCACTCACATGCTTTCTTAAACAAATGTTTCCCTCAAACCCCCAAATATAAACATTGAATATGGTTTGTGTTTTTCCCATGTGGGACTTTTCATATTCCCACATTTTCCCACTCATTTTCTTTTGTATTCTCACTAGGATTTCCAACAATCCCCCACAGGTCCGAAGATGAGAAGAAAAAGAAAGAAATAAAAGAATTGAATTTCTGGGCAAAACAAACAATTGAATAGGTGTCAATGTCTTGCGACTTGAATTGACACTTAGTGACATTCAAGCTAGAATCTCTTTCCAACCAAGTGACTTTCGTATTGAACTTAATAGGGGGTTAGAAACTCATTACTCAAAGCACACAATTGAACATGTATGATATTCTGAATCTCCGCCAATAAAAGTGACGCATTATACTGGCCATACGTCCATAACTTGGATGCTCATAGGTGCTCTAGAGAATAGCCCATGCAATTCTCATAGGAAGCGGCCTCACTTCCACACCTAAGTAGGTGAATCCCATCAAGTGTGAGCTACATCACACCACCAAAAATATGGATATGGGTTCATTAAGAGCCGTATGCTCAACCTCGTTCAATAATAGCAAGCACATCATAAACATCTAAGGGATGGACAAAAAATAAAATTTGTGCTTTTGAATTATTACATAATGTTCCCCTTTGAACTCATGGTGAGTAGGAGTTCATTACCTTACAATTCATCCAATGGGCCTCAAGCCCATCCCCTCCGACGTTTCCAAAACTAGTTTCTTACATAGGCCTTTCGTTAACGGATCCGCGATGTTCTTTTCGGACTTGACATAGTCCAGTGATATCACTCCACTTGACAACAATTCTTTGACAGCCTTGTGCCTCAAACGAATGTGTCTTTTCTTTCCATTGTAGGCTTGGTTGTTTGCCACGGCAATAGCAGATTGCGAATCACAATGAAGTGCAACTGAAGGAGCTGGCTTCCCCCACAGTGGAATATCTGCAAGCACGTTCCTCAACCATTCTGCCTCATGACCTGCCAATTCAAGAGCAATAAACTCAGATTCCATAGTAGAGATAGCAGTACAAGATTGCTTACAGGATTTCCAAGAGACAGCTCCACCCCCTAGGGTGAAGACATAACCACTAGTGGAGTTGACTTCATCATTTCCGGATACCCAGTTGGCATCACAATAACCCTCCAATGCTCCTGGAAACTTGGAGTAGTGCAATCCCCAATCCATGGTACCCCTTAGGTACCTAAGCAATCGCCTTAACGCACCCCAATGCTCATTGATTGGGTTATGGGTGTACCTGCTCAATCTACTTACAGAATAGGCAATGTCAGGTCTAGTATAGTTCATGAGAAACATGACACTACCAATAATTTTAGCATACTCAGATTGACAAACAGGATCACCGTTGTTTTTCTTTAAATGAATGCTTATATCATAAGGGGTCTTGATTGGATCGACATCAAATGAATCAAACTTTTTAAGAAGCTTTTCAACATAGTGAGCTTGGCTGAGACAGATGCCATTTGGAGTTCTAATAATTTTCACTCCCAAAATCACATCTGCCTCACCCATATCTTTCATTTCAAATTTTGAACTCAAAAATTCTTTTGTTTCATTCACTCGATCCAAATCAGTACCAAAAATTAGCATGTCTTCCACATAAAGACAAATAATCACACAACCAGAAGAATCATGTTTATAATAAACGCAAGAATCACCTTCATTTACATGATAGCCATTACTAGTCATTGTCTTGTCAAACTTGTCATGCCATTGCTTAGGCGCTTGCTTAAGCCCATACAATGACTTGACCAGTTTACAAACTTTGTTTTCTTGACCTGGAACAACAAAACCTTCAGGTTGAACCATATAAATCTCTTCATCTAAATCACCATTCAAGAATGCAGTTTTCACATCCATTTGATGCACAACAAGATCATGAATGCATGCAAAAGCAATTAAGGTTCTAATGGTTGCAATCTTAGTTACAGGAGAGTATGTATCAAAATAATCAATGGCATGTTTTTGAGTAAAACCCCTTACCACAATCCTGGCCTTATATTTATCAATGGACCCACATGATTTCAACTTTTTCCTAAAAATCAACTTACAGGTGATGGGTTTACAACCTCTAGGCAGATCAACCAATTCCCAAGTATTATTACTTAGGATTGACCGAAGCTCGCTATCAATGGCCTCTTTCCAGAAAACTGCATCAACCGACCTCATTGCCTCTTCATAGGTTCTAGGGTCGTCTTCTAGGATAAATACATACACAAAATCATCAGTAATCAAGAAAGGTTCAGTTAGGAAAGCAGTAACAAAATCATCACCATAACTTGTTTCCTTTCTTGCCCTTTTGCTTCTCCTTGGTTCTAAATCAGAATCATTATTAGTAGTGGAACAAGGAGCAATGGGTAAAGCATTAGAGGCGTTAGAGGATGGTACATCATTACTAATGCAAGAGATCTTTAAAGGAAAAGTGTTTTAAAAAAACTCAGCATCTCTTGCTTCAATAATGTTACCACTTGCATAAGAGTTGTTAGGACCCTTAACTAAAAAACGATAAGCAGAACTTTGATAAGCATAACCAATAAAGATAGAATCAACCGTTTTGGGACCAATCTTGTCCCTTTTGAAACTAGGTAAGGCAACCTTTGCTAAGCACCCCCACACTTTCAAGTATTTCAGGCTTGGTGCTCGACCTTTCCATAGCTCATATGGGGTCTTGTCCAGCTTCTTGTGAGGCACCCTGTTCAAAACATGACAAGCAGAAAGAATAGCTTCCCCCCACATATTATCAGGAAGCCCAGAACTAATAAGCATTGAATTCATCATATTTTTTAAAGTTCTATTTTTCCTTTCAACAATCCCGTTTTGTTCGGGTGTGTAAGGAGCTGTTATTTCGTGAACTATACCATTCTGTTCACAAAACGCCTTAAGAGTGTTAGGGTCATACTCACCCCCCTATCACTCCTAAGTCTCTTGATTTTCCTGTCTAGCTGGTTTTCAACTTCAGCCTTGTACTTGAGGAACATCTCCTCAGCCTCATCCTTAGACCTGAGAAGATAAACCATGGTGAATCTAGAGCAGTCATCAACAAAAGTAATGTAATATCTTTTACCGCCCCTGCTTTCATAGTTTTTAAAATCCCCCAAGTCACTATGAACAAGTTCTAGTACTTCTATCTGTCTATCTATTGATTTAAAGGGTTTCTTTGCAAATTTTGCTTCAACACATACTTCACATTTTGCAAAATCAGTTTTAGAAAAGCTTGGAATCATGTTCATTTGTTTGAGTCTTTTAATTGAAGCAATATTAACATAATCTAGCATGCCATAAATCAATAGACTCAGCAATATAAGCAGAAGAAGTACTAGCTTTCTTATTCATAATTTCAATGGAAACATCAAGAGTAAACAACCCCCCATTACAAAAACCCTTTCCCACAAATTCCCCATTGTGAGTAACAACTAGCCTATCAGAATCAAAGGACAACTTCAAACCAGCTTTCATAAGTAAACTACCGGAAATTAAATTCCTACGCATTTCTGGAACATGCAAAACATTAGTTAAAGTGAGTATTTTTCCAGAGGTGAAAGTGAGAGCGATCTTCCCTTTGCCTTGAACAGTTGCAGAAGCAGAGTTACCCATGAATACATTTTCACCATCAGTCTTCTCGTAGGAAGTGAACATTTCTTTGTTGGTGCAAATGTGCCTGGTTGCTCCTGTATCAACTATCCACTCAGCAACATCACCTGCCAGATTAGCTTCTGAAACAACAGCAATAAAATTGTTAGGATCAGCAACTGCTTCAACAAGGTGAGCTTGATTCTGATCTGGCTTCTTCTTGACCCTGCAATCCCTGGACTTGTGACCAACCTTCCCACATTCAAAACAGTTACCCTTAAACTTATATTTCTGAATTTTCCCTTGAGGCTTGAACTGACTGCCCTTCCCCTTAAACTTATCAGAATAGAAATTGCCCTTAGGTTCAACCAGATTAGCTTTAGCAGACCCAGAAAATACAGATTGACCCTTATCCTTAATGCGGTTCTCCTCCTCAATTTTTAGGTGACCTACGAGTTCCTCTAGGGTAAGGTCTTTCTTCTTATGCATTAACTGGTTTCTAAAATATTTCCATGAGGGTGGCAGTTTCTCAATTAAAACAATAGCAAGAGTTATAT
Organism: Spinacia oleracea; assembly: GCF_020520425.1. Taxonomy (NCBI): domain Eukaryota; kingdom Viridiplantae; phylum Streptophyta; class Magnoliopsida; order Caryophyllales; family Amaranthaceae; genus Spinacia; species Spinacia oleracea. The sequence goes on along the minus strand of NC_079489.1, from coordinate 10,264,159 downwards.
CACATATACTCAAACCCTCGGCAGCCATAGCAATACAGATATTCTCATATGCATGAATCTGATCAATAATAGGTTTATCATATTCAACTTGAAAACCTAACCATTTACTAACACAATAACGTTTCGTACCGGCATCATCAGTTCCATACTTTTTCTCTAAACCATCCCAAATATCCCTAGCATGATTATAGCCCATGTAAATGTCAAGCAAAACATTCGACATATGATGCAACAACATTCCCTTACAGGTTCTATCATCCTTAGCAAACTTAACCTCAAAATCATGCAATTCATCATCATTAACAGGTTTCACAACATCAGAAATAACATACACAACATCTATTTGCTCCAAATAAAATCTCATCCTAACAGCCCAACGTTTATAATTTTTCCCATCAAGAGGTTCCAATTTCGACATATCAGGAATAAGAAATTTCGACATATTCATAGCCATAACAGAATAATTGCCTTTTAGATTGTTAGCTAAATAAGTAATTGGAACGACTTAACTGGATATTGCGTAATACGAACTGAACCGATTGCGTAATTTCGAGATTGATTGTAAGTTTCTGTATATTTTGTGGAAATGAACGATGAATTTATAGTGGGTTAGTGGGTTGATTAAGTCTTCTGACTTAATCAAACCGCCCTTGACCAAAAAGAATACGCATTCGCCAAGTACCAACCAAGGCCCCACGGCCCTCGCCCGAGCCCGGCCCGGCGCGCCATGTGTGTGTTGTGACCACCCATGCCACTCACATGCTTTAAACAAATGTTTCTCTCAAACCCCCAAGTATAAACATTGAATATGGTTTGTGTTTTTCCCATGTGGGACTTTTCATATTCCACATTTTCCCACTCATTTTCTTTTGTATTCTCACTAGGATTTCCAACAGATTTTACTGAACTGAACTGATCTGAACTAAAAGGAACTGAAATTCAAAAAAAAAAAACAGGGTCTAAGTGTAGATCCACGGGTTTAGGCTTAATTTGCAGGAGAAGGGAGTATATATCAGATGTGAGTATGTAGTTAGTGTGTTGTGGTTGTGGTAAGCATAAACAACTTGTTAATGGCTAATAATCGAGCAGTTAAGACTGTTAGTTAATCGGTTTGGTCCTTTGCCGTACTCGAAAAGCTACAAACGTACTTAAACCACTTTTCTCTTGTACACTAATGGATTCCATCAATGAAAAGCATTCTTCTTTTGAATTTGTCTGTTTGTCTGATAATTTCCCAGACAAAAAGGTTAGTGTGATCTACCATAGACATTCATTATCACCATTATGGTCTCTTGTGAGAATTTTACTGCTATGTGTTCATGATCTTTCATTCATGTTGTCAATAAATATATTCCGAAACAGGGTAGGGAGTAGGGAATGAAGGTGTTAAAAGAGCTTCAATTGGTAATTTTCTTGTGCTTAACCCTAACAATAACATAGTTGGAAATTTGGAATTAGTGAAGAAATTTCAAGTTTGGGGGCATGGGTTCATCCTAGGCTGTAGGTTTATTTGCTTAATAGGATCGGCTTGATTGCTAGTGGCACTACACAATATTGTACCATTAACGACGGGAATCCCGTCGCTAAAGGTCAATAATCGTTGAATAATGACGGGATTTCCTGTCGTGAACCCGTCATAAGAAGGGATCGTTGTTAATGGAAAATCACGTCGTCAACGCGTCATAAAATACATTTGCGACGGTAGTTCCCGTCTTTCTTTGGTTGTTAGCCTCGTTGCAAAAAGCTTTTGCGATGGGATTTTTAACCCGTTGTCATTAGGTTGTCGTTAAAGATACAAATTCTTGTAGTGTGGTTTGCAAGAACCCTGAATTACCAGAATCATGTTGATAACTTGATACTAATCGAGCTATGTTGAATTGATATGATACAATTGGGATGTTCTTACAGAAAGAAGAAGGTCAATATATTCATTACAATGTTGATAGTGTCATGCATTGGTAGTTTTGGTACCTGTATGGTGAAATAAAGAGTTCTTATTACATAAGAAATAACTCAACTAATGAAAGTTAAAACTAAAGTTTGTTTTGCGAAGAATCTGTAGGTTTCTCGTAAACAGCTGCGATAGAGGGGGTTTTCTGTGGACAAAAAGCATTAGTTGAGATTAACAAGTACTCTGTTTAAGGAGATCAATTTGTTACAGTTTTTATATGTATAGGTAGTGATAGCTTGGGTTTCACCTTAGATTAATAAGTTAGGAGTACACATAATCACATCTTTGGTCATAAACCTCGTTGAAATTGCTGCCTTTTTCCATGCTTAACAGTACAACACGTATATGATGTCGAACTATTGGACATTCGTCTGCAGGATTATTGTATTCAGGTAGCTAGCTAACTGCAGAATCAATCTAGAGTAGTTTATTAGAGTAGAAACTAAACTTTATTAGTGAGTGGCTCAAATGTCTGAAGACAACATTCTCCTAACAGTGCACTTTGATTAGTTGTTTAATACAGATATGGTTGAGTAGATTACCGAACATTTTGTCTCGCTGATTTAGCCAAACGATTGTCATCAAATATACATTTAAAAGTAGATTATTATTCCCATAATCTTCCCAATAATTAATTTAGATTAGGTGTACAGACAGTTTCCGCGAAACTCAGTGATCATATATGTTTCTGAATAACAAAATGTGCTCAGATTTCTGATCTGATACTGACAGCAATTTCACAGCATAGTGAGTCCAAGGAAGTATGAGAAACTTCGGTTTATATATCTGTTAATCACTTTCAGACCATCATGAAATTTCTTCTGTTGTCTTATGTAGCAGTGGTAGTTCATTATATGATACTATCAGGAAATAGTTTTTGTTTGCCGTCTGTTTACGTGTTGCCTCTTCCCGTGACGACGCCATACTGTCCGCTAGTTAATAATCCCACGCGGTGTTATGTATGGTCTACTTTCTATGTCATCTCTCTAATGTTTTCAGTAATGACATTTTCTGAAACTTCCATAACTATAACTCTATAAGTAGGGCTGCTCGATTAAGGCATCATAAAGATTTGGCATGGACATTAGGGATGTTACTAAGTACAATTTCTGAATTCACTCTTACAGATATGTCATACAGAGTATGTGCCTTTCCTTGTCTTGTAAAGTGAACATCATTTCAAAAAGGCTACATGTACCCTCAGGCCTCGGGGTATGAAATATTTTCATACGCTTGGCTGTGATTGGTCTAAATTTTCAAATTCAAATACCATGTAAAATTTTCGATTTAAATTTCAATCCCATGTGAGGTTGCTTATATGACAACAACCAATGAGAACGCAGAGTAAATTACTATTTGATACCATAGGTGTAGACCTGTCAAAAATCGACCCGATCCGAAAACTGACCCGAACCCGACCCGGAAATACTAGGTCCTGAACTATATAGTTATACGAGTTCACTTGTTAGTACATGTAGGCTGTAGCAGCTTCCACATCATTTGGATGTTAACTTTTCATATTTGCCTTATTTTTTGCTGCTATAACTTCTGCCTGGTCTCTTGACTTTCTGGAAAAGTCAGTGAAGTTGATATTTCTATCAAGTCTTTCTAGGGACAACCCCAAATTTTGTTGGTCCCTTGCTCTCTCATTTCCTCACTTGAATCTTGTGATGTACTCCGTACTACTACGTATCTTGCAAATCAAGGGATTCACTCATTCACATGGGTTTTTCATTACTCTTGTCTTATTTCAGAGAAATTGTTCCATGTGTGGTTCTTGTATTCTACTGTAAAATAATCTTCTTTTGTGTAATCAGTGTAACTTTAACCATTAATGTCTTTAATTATCGACAATTTTATACTAACAAATGAACTCATATAAGTGTGTAACTATACTTTTCCACATGTACAAATCACAAAACATAATTAATGGAGAGTGCGTAAATAATATAAATGTAGAATGGAGCATTTGTTTTAGAACGGAGGATTTTTTTGTTGTTGTTGTTGGAAAGATGATTATGCGAAAAGAAGATGAATAATCCGTAATTGAGTATATACCTAAGCATAAACTGGATCTTTTTCAGATTGGGTTCCACAACCAAAGAATCCATGAACAAAAGAGAGGTTCACATCTAATTCATACACATTCTGTGGGATAAACAACTATGGAGTAGATCAATTGTGTACTTAATTATCAGAATAGGATTCTATATATATTAATACTGAGACGATCTTATCCAAATTTTGGTGCTTTACTAGTTAAGTAATCATTTCTTACTTTTGATTAGGTATCTTAATCTCAAATGAGGCCCCTAAATTATATATTAGCACTAACCCATTAAGCTATCACGCCTTTCAATAATTTTCTGTTTCACCACCAATTATATCAATTTTGCTATCACGCCTTTCAACAATTTACTGATCTTTGAGGTGGGGATTTATTTTTCTTATCCTGCATAGCTAACATGTTCATACATCTAGAATATTCAACTTAACGTATGTAATTAATTACTCCCTCCGTCCCAAAATTATAGTCATGTTCTCCAAAACACTACAAAAAAACACCGATATAGCGACAGAAAAATTCCGTCTCTAAAATAACAAATCCGTAGCTGAATAAGGTTAGAGACGGAAACAGAGACGGAACACGTCCGTTGGTAAAAAGCCTGTCGCTAAATGGATATAGGGACGGATGGCCAGGAATCCGTCCCTGGAGGAGCGACGGAAAACAATCCGTTTCAAAGTCTGTTGCGAAGATGTAGGAACAGAATTATATTATTCCGTCTCTAGGTTTAGAAACAGAAAAGATTATCCGTAGCAGAATCTAGAGACGGTTTATGTAAATCCGTCTCTAAATTCAGGAACAGAAATTCTTTTTCCGTCTCTGATTTTAGCTACGGAATTTATTTTTCCATCTCTGGTTTTATAATATGAGATTTTCATCTTTAGCTACGGATTTATAGTTTTCTGTCGCTGTAATTCAGAAATTATAATATCAAATATTTGTTTTAAGGAAATATATTTTAATGAATCACAAGCTTAAATTACCTAAACTTTAAATATTAAAACTAAAACAAAAGAAGCTCACAAAATGATAATTGTTAAATATTAATAGAAATTTTTAAAGTATGTCAAAGGTAACATCATGTACCACAAAAGTTGCCCCTGTACTTAGTATTTTTTCTAATTAACCAAGCTTAAAAAGTAGCCAACAAGTGGAGGAGCTTGTACCACTATACAAAGGCAGCCCCTCTAATTAACTAAGGTTAATAATTAGTACCTTTAATCACAAATATAATACCTTGAGGCCTATTTTAGAAGTACTATGCATGCTAAATAAAATAACATCAGGCTTCACAGCATGTACAAAAAAACCACCTTCATTCCAAAAAGCAATCTTCAGTCTAAGGTTGCGGTCATCCATCTACGACGTAGAAGTAGGAGTGGTCGAGAGATTGTTGGCTTGCACAATAAGTCGAAATTGTTCATGAAGATCCTCCAGAATTCTTTGAGTTTCGGCAAGTCTTTTTTGAGTTTCAGCAAGGTTCTCTTGAGTTTCAGCAAGGTTCTCCTTAGTTTCATCAAGCTCTCTCTTTTGCTCCATTACATAATTTGTTCGTGATTTTTTGGTCCTCCTATCTCCGGGTCTCTCATAGAAAGAGTTAGTAGCTGCCCCCAAACCAAATATCCTTCCCTTTTCACTCCACCCACCCGTAGCTTCAAGGAACAACTCATCTTCTGTCTTTCGATTCTCAACTTCACATTGTAGATTTGCGGTTTTTCTACCTATGAAATCTTTCTGCCAAAAAACACAAACACCAAAACATGATTAAGTGCCTGATTCAATATTTGTAACATATATATATGATTAAGTGATTAAGTGTGTGATTCAAATATATATGTACTGTATTGTAACTGAATGGTGCATAAATTGTATTCACTGAATTTCCCTCACTGTTCATTTTTTGTAGGTATGTCAGACGTTGTTCCCAGTGCTCCTTACTCTGATTTCAGCATTAACAGATACAAACAGAAAATTAAAACTTAACATTGTTGTATTTAGGTTCTTGGCTTCAAATTTATGTTATGATTAGAACTGCTAATAATGACAATAACCTCGGTTATGTGATTCAGTTCATTCGTTTAATTAGCTTAAGCCTTTAAATTGATGGAAAAACTTGGCTAGGTGATTGTAGTTTCAACATAACACCTAAAATTTATGATGTTTGAGTATGTGGTTCACAAGTGAGACTAAAGAACAAGTGATGGCTGAAAATTTCGGCAGCACTTCCCTTAAATATGGACAACCTAAAATTTAATTTAGGTAATTACGTCAACTTTAACCTGTTTCAATTTCCAACATTTCAATAGATTCACCATCCAATATCCAATAATCATCACCAGGGTGTTATCACAGCTTATGAAGTAAATCCAAAGCTACGACGATAGGATTACATTTGTACTATATAACTTAGAAGTGGTATCTTAGAGTTGTGTTCCATGATACTTACCCACACAGCTTCTGCCTTAGCATTAACAAAGCAGCCACCACTATCCGCATGAGTTTCATAGTAGACCTCAGATGGAGATGGTTGATATCCCAGCTTCTTTTCCTATTCATTTGTACATAAAATACATCAACGTGGCAAAAAGCAAGGTAGAAATAACTACTGAAACCTGGCACAACTAAAACCATCATAATAAATAAAAACCAGAACAATACGTAACTAAAACATAAACAATATAACCTGAACAAAACTGCAAAACTAGAATAGAAAGATCAAACCTGAACAGAACCAATCTTATGGAAATTAAAGAAAGATGCACTATGCTTCTTGGAAAGAAAAAATTACCAATTTTAGCCTCATTTGTTCTGTAGATATGGATCCTTGGCGATGGCGAATCTTTTGGTCTCCATTTCCATCCCGATTTTTCTTACATTGCTCTGCTTTTTTTTTTGTTCTCCTCTTCTGATCTAATCTGAATCATTTCTTCCCTTACGGTAGGAGGACACCATTCAGCTTGGTAGCTAGGTTCATTGCATACCTTTGACACTATACCAGTAAGGCCTGACCTTCGATTTCCATCCCTTCTTAACAAGTTTAGCTACTGATGGATCCCAAGAGAACTCGTGCTTCATTTGAGTATGCAAGGATGAAACAATTAGGAAGTAATATTTTGATAAAGATGAACATAACTAAAAGAAAATCCCGTTAAATATTTTCAAAAAATCGAGTCATGGCCTAAAAGAAACCCATTGGCATTAAAAGAGTTCATACAGAAATTAATACCCTGTTCCATGAATGATTAGACGGTCAACCAATAAATGAGTTGAAGTTTGAAAGCACTATATATGATGCGAGTTCTTATGGTGTTGAATTGGCAGGATTTGGATTCACTTAAATGGTTGATATGGCTTGTAACAAAGCCGAGTTCTTTATTGTTCAATCCTTCCCTCGACTCTAACCAAAATAAATTGAAATTTTCATGCAGCAAGGATTTTGAGAAGGCTGCCAGCTAGTCACATGGTTTCGAGAATTTAAGGCATATCCAAAAAGAAACACATTACTCACCAAGATACTCTACTACTCATTCCTCAAAACAAAAAAAAAAGATACTTAACTAGTCAACAAGTTAAAGTTTGGGGCACCAAACAGGAAAAGAGTGCTGGTACTTCGAGTTTATTTCAACGTTTTCTTTAGGATTATTCTATTTGTCAGTTTTACCCTTGGATGCTGGCTGGTATTATACAGGTGGATCTGCAGATCATAATGTTCACTACTATGACTTGAGAGTTGAGAAACATTAGCTAGCCTGCTCATGTGTTTTCTGGTCATAAAAAAACTGTTTCATATGTTCATATATTCTCTGCCAACGAGCTTGCTTCTGCATCAACTGATAGCACTTTGCGCTCGTGGGATATCAAGGAAAATAAGCCGGTAATAATTAAAGTATCTCTATTTTGTGCTAACTTACTCATGGGGAAACTAGAACTTAATAGGCAGCTTATTAAGTTCATTTTTGCCAAAAAAAAATACTCTATCAATTACACTCTTCAGTTACACCAGGCAGCATTAATAAAAAGACAAACCAGGCAGCATTAAATGACAACTAACAAGAGCATAAACCTTTAAAAAGACAAACCTTGAAAGCATTCCACCACCTCTGTTGAACTTGTGGAGGAGTCATCTTCCAATTGCAATAGGGTCCCTTAAAATATGACTTATAAGATGTCGCTGAAACCTTATTAACCACAGCACGATGGGGGAACCTGTTAGAAGAGAAAATCTTAAAATAATAATATATAATGAATACAACAATTTATTATTTATAGACAATTTAATACAACTCACCATAACCCATCAGGGTGCAGCACATGTTCGTCCTTTTCAGGGTTACCTGTCTCATCAGTTATGTTTGTGATTGTCTCATGATTATTTCCTACATCAGCATTGTGGAGGGGGATAGTGTGGGGCACCTGATGGGGCACTTGACGGAGCACCTGGTGGACTGTGTTTGGCAACTGACGAGTTGTGTTAGTTGCTTCCATTGTCGTGTTTGTTGTTGCCTGGTGAAAAGTGTGACAGATGCTTGCTGCTTCTTGGTGACTGGTGTTTGTTGCTGCCTGTATCAAGGAATTAGGCACATGGTGTACCATGCTTGCTGCTGCCTGGTACCTTGAATTACGCACATGATTCAGTGTGGTTTCTTCTGCCACATGCCCATAATTTGGCAGCTGATCTGGAGTATCTTCACCCGTACTGTGAGTATTTGTTAGGCCATTAGACCGGTATCCTGGAGGTCGAATGATGGCACCCCTCCCATTCAAGCCACCTCTACGTCTATATGACATCTGTATGTTAATTTTTCATACATAATAACAAGCAAACAAGTTAATAAATATTACAATACCATAAAAACAACATCACTAAACAGGTTAGCAGCAACAAAGACAACATATGAAAAAAATAGAATGGATAAGAACAACAGAACAGTTGAGCAAGAAATCAGAATAGCAGAATCAAAAATAGAAAAGATAAGAAATGACAGATGAGTATTGTGCCGGTCGATTAAGTTAATTGTTAATTGATCGATCTAACAAGATTAATTGTAAAGTTGTGCAACTGTCTGTATGACCTTCCCTGTAGACACACGCTAATTAGGAATAACAAACAAGGAATGGTTGAATGAACCAACAACTAAGCACAGAATTAACTACGTAGTACTTCTGTACTTGTACAAAGAATAAAATAACCTGATGCAACAATATTCAGTAATCATTAGAGATTATTTCATTTGGCAACAAACTCTAAGATGAAAACAAATACATAGTAACTATTTAATTTCCGAAACAAGATTCAGACAAGGCAAAAGGTTTCTTTTCAGTTTTCACTAAACTTTGTTTAAGCTAGGTTGTTTTCATTCAAAACATAGTGGAAAGCACATTAAAAGTTCATTTAATCTCAACTTTTGTTCAATTAATCCACCTTTTTCCATTTCTTTTTTATTTCCACTTTTTTTACCGATTTAATTACAAAATGCCATGCTTTTTGCAATATTCACAAATCACAGACATTGATTTTCAACTTCCCCCATATTTTTCCGCAAACATCATATTCTCAAACATTAATATTAACACACAAGTCCTGTTCTGTTATCAATCTAGAAGTACTAGTAACCATTTGGAGCTCATAACTGCAAGTATATTTCTGATGCACACTGAGTTTTAAAAGCGTTTAATATAAAACGCAATGGTTGATATAGTGTTAGTATACCCAAATAACTGAAATGTGCAACAACAATCAAATAACTGAAATGCGTAACAACAATCAAAACAGCAATCAAAACTGCGCAACAACAATCAAATAACTGAAATGCGCGACAACAATCAAAACTGCGCAACAGCAATCAAAACTGTAAGTCAAAACTGCAAGAGTTTAATATTTCGATGCACATTGAACAAAAGTCGAAATAGGTTGATATATTGTTATCATACACAAATAAAAATAACGCAATAAATCTATATTATAATGTGAATCTTAATGATTCACAAATAAGCTTCTAAAAAATGTTAAACCTTCAATAAGTTTGAACCAGCTGATGCTGAGTCTCCATATGAGTACTGATTTTCAATGGAGTAATTATCCACAAAAAATCATTCAATAACATAGATGAACAAAACAACATCAAAATAAATTGCTCAAACCAATAAATCATCAAAAATCAAGGAAATTCAGTATGAGTTTCAATGGAGTAATTCGCAACCAAAACGCAGAGAAATTAAAAACAAAGGGGGGAAAAATCAAAAGATAAACTTATCTAAAAATATTCAATTAATCAGTGAAATCAAAAACTTCAACAGGTAAGTATGACAAGTAATCGATTGCATAAATGAGGAATTCATCCAACAAATCACACTTTAGTAGAAAGAGTGAGGCATACCTGAAGAGGAAAAAAAAGTGAACCACCAAACCCTAACTCTAAGCCCAGAGGAGAGAGGTGGACGTACGGCGTGAAGTAACCCACCGGAACCGTGGGTGTTCGAGGAGAGAGGAGGCGAAGAGTTACTCGGTAGTCGGTGAATCTGGAAGTTGGGTGAATTTTTTGAGTGCAGTGAGTCTTAGATTGAAGAAGGGAAGAGGAAGAAGAGTGACATTTTTAGGTTAGTGCAAACCAAAAGCCGAAATTTTTAGGTTCAAGCGGGGAAATGAAAATGTTGAGCGCGTAAATGAAATTTTGGGTCCTCCTTTCTAAAAATAATATTTTTTAAAAAATTAAACTAATTTTAGAAACAGAGATGTATTTCCGTCTCTAGAATTAGGGACGGATATAGGTTCCCGTCTCTGACTTATGGACGGAAATAGATTTCCGTTTCTAACTTTAGCTAGGGATAATTGACTTCCGTTTCTAAGTTAAATTAGGGAGGGAATAATATTTTTCCGTCTCTAGTTTAGAAACAGATTTATTTCCGTCTCTAACAATCCGTTGCTATATAGCCTATATTTTTGTAGTGAAATCGGGCGTCCTAAAATTATAATTTTGTTTCTAATTTTGGTTATTAAAGTCTCCACTTTCTCATGTACTATGTTAATTAAAAAATGCATTGAAAACACAACAAAACTAAAACAAATACTCCTATATTCCACTTTTTCTTGTACTATATTTCTGTTTTCCATGTACTTTATTCCATTTCTCCATACAAATCAATCATCATTTGTACTTTATTCCACTTTTCCATGTACTATATTCAATTTTTCTCAAAATTCGTATTTTTTGTCAGACGAGACTATAACTGTGGAACGGAGAGAGTGCATGTCAACCAAACAACTAACTAATTAGTTAAAATAATAATGACTTTAGGCGTTATGAAGAGTTGAACATAGGGTATATCTAGTCTTTGGAGCACTGAAAGTCTGAAACAACAACGATGCACACCCCATGTTGTTAATCATCCAAAAATAAAATGACCCACATAAACATACAAAAGTTGGTAAATTTTGAATTATTATTGTTTTAATAAAGAAGACAATCACATGGTCCGTACAATTACTTGGTCATGTCCTGTACGGATCAGTGGTGCCACTGTTGTGAATGGTACTCCGTACTAGCTACTCCGTGTTTATTTTATAGTTGTTGGCAGACGCGCTATCGCGCGCCGTTCCCCAAGATAGTCAAAAATTAATAGTGTAATTATTTTTAGTAAAGTATCTCAATTATGGTTGATAAATGTTTGTTTGGAGAAAAAAACATATAGTTTAGGAACTACTAACACTTGTATTTGTCGAGATTGCATATGTTATCTTGTTCAACACATAATAATAACTCACGAGGATTCGAAATGATAAAGTTAAAGTAATATTATTCAAATATAAGAGGTATATAAATAATGACTAAGTTCTAAGAAATATACAATCATTAACTTTGCCGCAATAAGCTACAGTTGTAGTTACCTAATCTTGGGAAACACACTACTTACGTTCCATCTTATATTTTCACGGATAGAAGCAAAGCCTTCTGTTGAAGGGCTAGAACTCAATAACAAGTACTTAATCAATCCTTAAAATAGAAGGATGCTGAGCAAAACTAAAAACTACTACTTCCTCTTCCTCTTTCTCACTCTTCGCGTCTTACTTACGAGTAATATTATGCATATGGTTCATCATGTGCTTATCTTCAGAACTTGTATTCAGACTAATTTAGCCATTTGTTTATTGAAAAGCACTAAGAATTATTCAACCATCATAAACAATATCCATAATAATAATATGACAACGAATATTTCATTAATGTTCCACTGCAAGTAGCTTTAACTTTAATTGCAAAAGAACAAACAAGATCTTACTATCAATACAATTAGCTTTCATTAAAAAAAAATTATTACAATTAGCAACTTCATATAACATCAACATTCAATTACATAAAACAGAAGATTAAAAAGAACAGAAAAGGACCAGCGCTTCTTGATCACCATATCAAGTCTGCAAACTGCTTGATCACCATGTCAAGTCTGCACACTGCAATTCTTCACTTTGCCAAAAACAAAAAACTATTTCTGCAGTAAGACAATAAAATAAATTAGAAAAAAATTTATCAGGCCAACCAACCAAAAATCGCGAGAGAAGTATTTATGATCAAAATATACAATCAAGTATTCTAAAACACCATAATCAGTTTCCAAAAAAACCCGAGCATAAAGAAGATCAACGAAAAGACACTTTATAAATGTATAACCATTTCTATGTTCCTCGAAAAGCCAAATAAGAAGAATATATAGACCCCTTCCCAGTATACTACATCTAATTTCTAGACTGCATATTTTAATTTAATACTCTGTTCAAATCACTGTATGATTTCACCAAAAGACGAACAAATGAAGACATTGGCAGTGGAAACAATGAAGAAATTAAGTTCCCGAATTACAAAATAATGAATTCAGATATGGGGAACTGAAGTACTAAAATCAATAAATAAATCAGAGATATAAACGGCAAATGAGAACAACAAATTCAAACAACATATTTTCTTCAACAGTTTATGCAAGCACTATCTATCGCAGATAATACGGGTTTAATCATTAATCAATCGACGATGAATTCGACGCTTAAAAAATAGATCACAGACATAAAACCTTTGCAGTCATTAATCAAGCTCCAAAGCATTACCTAACCACACACAAATCCCTCAAAAAATTCCAATCCATGTCAATTCATCAGCAACATTTATTTCACATAATTACAATCATATACCCTGGAAATCAACTATAATATCAAACAATGAGTTGAAATAACCACCTTAGGAGAGAAAAAGTAACCAAGCATTTAAATGACAAGACTCCAAATAAAACCTAACATTAAAAATTGAAACCAAGCATTTAAATGACCAATTACCTCAAGCTGAAACTGAGCATCTAGCCTGAGCAGATTGAGGACGGGGTTAAAACCGAGCATTGCCTCAGAGCTATATCAGGGGTACACTCAATGAGAACAGGGGTGGGCGCAAGTAGTTTAAATAAAAAAATAGGCTCCACAAAAAACGGACAAATAAATAAAAAGGCAACCATGTAAAGGGCAACGTTCATTTTCAGTTTGACTTAAAAGAATAGGCTCCACTAAAACAGTAAAAGAAACCTGTAACTGAGGATTTAGATGCCACAAAACTGAAACCGGGCATTTAGATGACGACCATCTGAAATCGAGACCAAACATCTGAATGACCATAGACCTAAAACCACGAGCATAAAAAAAGCAGAATGAACTCAGTATAAACCTAGATAACCATAAACCTAAAATCAGGAACAGAAATGTAAATCTAACAAAATCAGGAATAGCAGAGCATTTAGATGACACCGAACATTTCAGTTTGAACCAACCATGAAAAGGGCGACATTCATTTTAAAAAATGACCAATAAGTTTGACTTAAAATCATATGCTACACAAAAACAGGGGAAAAACTAAAACCAAGCATCTAGATGACACCGAGCATTTCAGTTTTAGACGCTATCTAAATGCTCGGGGTCATCTAAAAACTAAAACCGAGCATTTAGATGCCACGAAAACTGAAACCGAACATTTAGATGACAACCATCTGAAATCGAAACCAAATATCTAAATGACCATAAGCCTAAAACTACGAGCATAGAAATAGAAAAATGAACTCGGTATTCAACATAAATGACCATAAAAATCTAACAAAATCGGGAATAGCAGAGCATTTAGATGACACCGAGCATTTCAGTTTGAACCAACCATGTAAAGGGGGACATTCATTTTAAACTGTAACCGAGCATTTAAATGACAAATCAAGTTTGAGTTAACAGAATAGGCTCCACAAAAACAGGACAAAAACTGAAACCAAGCATTTAGATGCCACAAAAACTGAAATCGAGCATTTAGATGACGACCATTTGAAATTGAAACCAAACATCTAAATGACCATAAACCTAAAACTACCGGATTAGAAATAGCAGAATGAACTCGCTATTAAACCTAAATGACCATAAACCTAAAATCAGGAACATAAATGAAAATGACCATAAACATCTAAATAACCCATAAACCTAAATCGGAGGGAGTACTTATCAATATGATTCTAAAACAGATTGTGTTTTATTGTTTATAAAAATGTGTTTTAAATTAGTAAATACGTAAAAATGTGCTTTTAGAAGGTTTAAAAATATACAAAATGACACCGGTTACAAGTAGCTTCTACTGATTGATGTATTCAGATGTTTGTGGGAAACATGTTTGTGGGCTTTGTTCATGTCAAAAGAGGGAAAAATGTATCGAAACCATCTGTTTCAATTCTTTCTGAAATTTCCCTCAGATGTTCTGAAGTCAAACTTTTCTCAGTCCTGCAGAAACGCAGTGTAAGGTACATGACACTACGACAGAAGGGAACTGAATCATTTAGTCCAGAGAATGTACCGTGAAGCTAAGAAGCCGATAACATCATGGTAAATACCAAAGGTACACTCACGCAAGATTAAGCTCGTAGTATATCAGTTGATAGTTCACTCTTCCAGGTTTTACATATACGGGACAGAAGGCCATAATTCTTACAAGTCCATATTCCAATCATTCTATGACAATATGATACGCTGGAAAATGTTACCACAATGTACAATCGAAGCATATGAGACCAAACAGGGAAAAATACCACACGTATGCATGTAAGACAAGCCATCCTATTTTGATATCTATCCTTATTAAGTCAAAAACTAAGTAAATTGTCTTATGTATTTGATATCTATCCTATTAAGTCAGAAACTAAGTAAATTGTCTTATGTATTTGATATCTATCCTTATTAAGACAGAAACTAAGTAAATTGTCTTATATATTTGATATCTATCCTTATTAAGTAAGAAACTAAGCAAATTGTCTTATGTATGTATATCCATGTAGAAATGCAAAGTAAAACTTGCCAGGTATTGTATGTGCCCCAAGAGCAACGATATTTGCATATGTCAGCCACAATCAATGGTCGCATTTCAGATGACCCAACTCGTGGGCCATGACAGCTTGTTGACATTTTCAGACGAAGATGTCAGGAAAGATACCTGTAAATTTAAACTGAAGGATGTCTCTTACTCATTAGCCATACCACAATAAGTCAATAACAACACCCAAACACTTCTATTGAGCTAACTGAGGGGAAATGAGGCAAGAGAAGAAAGGATAATATGGTATTGATACCGGTCTGCAACTTTCGAGACAAAAGCTCAATAAGACTTGTGTGGAAAACAACAAATGGTCTTTTACCGTTGATGGCTAAACTATATGCATTTGGTGTTGGGCTCTGGCGAATGTACAAATTAGGAGCCTCAACATTCAATATTTCAGCAGCCTAAATCATCAACTGGTGCAGTTCAGGAAGCTGATGCACAAACATAACATTGTCAGGGTCAAAAGTTAAAATAAAACATATTATTTGAGGCAACACAAGCTTTGGAAATCACAAAATAATTCATTAAGCTCTTTGAAGAGACAATAGCCTTCTCACTGTGATAAAGCGAAAGTTTTAAGCAAATAAATCAACTATATTCTTCTGAATGAAGACTACAAAGTTACTCAAATTTGCAGGAATTTCTTCATCTGTCGTTAGTTGGTGGAGGGAAGGGATATTAAAGTAAAGTATTGACTCAATGGTAATTGAAGTCAGGTACTGAAGAACATAGATTTCACGGTTGTGTGAGAAGGAACATGCATTGCCATCTCCTGTAGCATTTTCTGTTGCTTAAGATATGCTTCAATCAATTTCTGCATATTTCAACAACATAATTCTTCAATTTTCTTCAATGGATAATTGTCTAATTCTGTCAATTAGAGTGCTTACATCGCCAATTACACACATGTACATTATTAAATTCGAAAATGTTTTTCTATGCCAACTCAAATACCCAATCAAACAAAACCCTAGCTTCAAAATTGATATCATAAACCCTAAAAAAGGTAATCTGCAAATTAAAGAAGAAAGGGAGAGAGTCAAGGAGAGAAACCTTGGCTTGGGGGAGCGAGGGTTTATTCGCGTAATTTATCCTACTGAACTTCAAGCAACTTGAAGCTCCGTTTCTTTCACTGCCGTATCAACCAATCAAAAGATCTAGAAATAGAAACCCTATAAAATGCAATCGAGATCAAATTCAAGCTCAACAGATCCACAATCAGATTGCAAACACAACATTACCTTGAAACATCAAGAAATTTCCGGAAATGAGAAAAACAACTACAATTACGAAGAACAAAAAGAGGAGAGAGAAAGAGAGACCTCGAGAGGAAGAAAAACCATAATTCAGATTAACACTTTAATCAAAACCAAATTAAACAAATATATCGAAGAAAAAACTGGTAAATCTTCTAAAACATTTGAAAATGATAACAATTTCAGATCTGAAGAGCATACCATTCAAAGGCAGAGAATCATCAGTAGGAGATGGGGGATGAGATTATACCAAGAAGAGAAGCAGGAGGAAATAGAACGGGAAGCTCGAGAAAGCAAAAGGAAGAGGAAGAAAGACCTAGGTCAGGGCTGAACGTAAAGAGAGGGTCTAAGGCTGAAGCAACGTGGAGGAGCAAGATGCAAAGACGTGCCCACATCTGAGAAAGAGGGCAAAAACAATAAATTGGAAGAAATTGAAGGGAATTTCAGATACTTCACTATTGGATGAATAGTGAAACACAATTAGGTTCATCCCCCCACTTTATTTGTTAGAAAGAACAGGCTTTTATTACTTCTATGTGTAGTGCATCATTTTAAATTAATTCCACAACCCATTTTTATCTCTCTTCCCTATTCACACCCTAACTTATAACACCATAATGTTGTTCTAGTCTAAGCCCTATTGTATCTCCATCAATCAATTGATCTCCACCATGTTGTACGTTAGAACATCTTACCACCTATTCTCTGTAAGTGGAGTAGCCCCACTACAGCAGGGTGGCTACTCCACATCTCCACCATTACTTAGTTGTTCTAACTCTTCATAGATTATCCTGAAAATTGGAACCGGTAAAATGAGTGGAAATGGTGGAGATAATGGAAGAGAAGGGCATGGGCAATGTAGGAAAACTGGGGACAGGGTTGACAATCACTGTGACATTAATTTGGTTTCTGCAGTCAGTCCAATGGTCAAATACAAGGGATTTTGCTCTGGTTGTGACTGCTTGCTCATGGATGTGACTGTTTTCTCTGGTTGTCACATACATAACTCTTAAATGAAAGTTTGTTCATGCTTGGGACCAGCAAGGAGTGGCGGAGGCCGGAGGAACTCTCACGCGGTCACAGGCAGATTTATTTTGTTGCTCTTTTTTAGATCAGGGTGGATGTGCTGGTTAGAACTTTGTGGGTAGAGATGACACGAGGACTGTCTTTTGTATATAACCTAATGACTGTAGCTTTGAAAGCAAAGTTGCAGCAGGTGTATCCATCTCGGCACCAATTGGGTTTGGTTTTGAGATGTGAAAACTGAAAAGTGATAGTTGGCAGGAAGCCCATTGGAGTCTGTTCCTGCAGAACATTACTGAATATGGGACTCTTGATCTCTTACATTTCTTCCTAGGATGCTCGGACTCGTATACAGGTGTTCGATTTGGGTATGGGTTGAAGTGTCGGACTCAAATTTTTTGTTAGAAAGGAGAACAAGCTTTTATTACTAATGACACCAAAGAAATTGATGTAGCTAAAAAGATACTCAATTAGGTTCTAAAAATACAGAAATTGGAGAGAAACTTAATACGAAGAGAAAAATTGATCTAAAAAGTGAAGAAAATGAATATCGCATGAACTATGCCCCATTTCCTACATGATAAATTGTACTAATCTATGCCAAATGGTTAGTGTAATGGTCTCCAAAGTCCCAGTAAATATAATTCCAACCCACTTGATTGATTATAGTCTAGCGCACTTGAACCTTAATATACTTAAAACAAATACAACGACTCTATATTAATATTAAAAAAACCTGCTTAAATCTTAACGCATGTTAATCTACTTAAACCAAATACAGTCCCAATCCCTCTCAAATCCCAATTTGTAGTTTCTTCTGGTTTGACCATCCACGCTAAAAAGAGATTCAATTCGTTAATTATCCATCCCCTAAGATTCTACGGTGAATTTCAAGCAAAGTGAAGCCTGATGTTAAAGAAGATTCTAACCTTGACAAGACAATTGACTATCAAATCCAGGTTTATGGAGAAGGCCTTTTTGTAACTGAAATTTTTGGAAACCATTGTGGATCAAAGCTTTCCGAGTTACCAAACACTGAAGTGAAAACTGAAGTTTCGTGTGTGTAATTAGGACGTTTGAGGGATTTCAAGATCTGGGAGTTATATTTTTTTGGACAGGAAGACAACTGAGGAGTTGGAGGGAGCCAAAAAGTGGGGGAGTAGTTATTACCACGGTTCCATTTAAGGGTGTTGTTAAAACCTGTGTTGGTTTATACAACTTTTGTAGTAGTGGTTATGCCTGTAATTTCTTTCTTTCCTACTTTGTTTTGGGAAAAGAGCATTAATAAGCGGCATAGAGCTCTAAGTTAGATATTTAACCAAGAAGCCAACTTTTAATCCAAGTTTAGCCGATTCTGCTGCCTAAGCTAGACCAGCTGGACCACAACAATAACCACCATATGAAGCAATACATTGGCATCAGATATTTGACGCAGTTGCAAATAAATGAACCAAATAAATTATTAAAGCGCGAATGCATATATGGTGTAGAATCTCAAAACTACATCCAACTGCAGATAATAGAGACACCACATCTATGTCAAAAAAGCTCAACATTCAAACAATGCTAATCCAATTAAATTTTATCGAAGTTATTCTCACACAGTAAGAATAACCCCTCACCTATCAATTAATATAGAATAAGTACAGGGGATGTGTCACATTTCCAAATGCTAAGAAGCTAGATACTATATGTATACCATGTAGGAAAATAGTCCGATTAAAATAGATAAGCCCTTTATTTTGTACAGCAATATCAGACTCAAAAGGAATAGTTTCAGACTTAAAAGGAATACTTTTAAAATAAATGGCTTACCGAGTGTGGTCATTGATGCCATGATGAACTGAGCAATATATATTTCCACGGTGAACAAGCCTGTTCTCAGTTTCTTGCTCAACAAGGTTTAAAAGTACAAACTCGAACTGATTTTCAGAAAGATGTATTATTATACAGATGTTGGTTGATGGGATTCTGTCGGACTTGCATGATCTTGCGAACTCATATCATACACAGGTACCTCAAGGTCTGGTCTGGTGTCAACAACTTCCAAGGATTCATTTGGAAACGCATCAGGATAAGTGGCGAAAATCTTGGACTTGATGTTTCTCAACTTGAGAAATATGTAGTCAAGGTCACTCTTCATTGATTTCAAAAGACGTGTATTTTTTGAAAACTCAGTCATGACATCTGCTTAGCAATTGTCTAAGTATTCATTGATCAAAATGTGAAAGCACTGCATTGCTATCTTGCAACCTTCCTAATAGCAGGTGTTGTGTTTGCTTGAATGAATCTATAGCCTCTGTATCCATCAGAGTTTTCACTTCATGAGAAACCTCCTTAGATGCAGCCCTTATCGATGTCCTCTCCGATACTTTCATATGTAAATAGAGGCACAAGATATAGTCAGTATACGTCATTTCAAAAGGAAACAACAAGCAAGCTGTAATAAATTCTTACAGCATAACACTAATATGTGATTAAACATAAAATCAGAGACAAAATCGTAAAAGTCAAGCATCGTTGTTTCTGGCCTCCTAGGAGCACAATATTTGATAAGAGTATGGAGCTTCTATGTTGAATTGCCATTATTTCAGTGTTTCCAAACTGGTGCCTAGTAGATAATCTGACGCTAGCAAATAATATCAATCTAACAGTAAGAAATTTGGTTCAAATAAGAAAACAACACAGTGGTCAGCTTCATTTTTGCTTGATTGCTTTATACTTTTCGTTTCTACCTTGATTATGAAAAACACTGTAACACATATTACAACCCCTTGGAAAAGGTTTAAATGATGCAATGCAAATCAATAAGATAGAGAAAAGGATTACACAATGCAACCCCCTGGGGAACTTAGATGATGCAATAGTAATCAACTGATGGAGCAAAGAATTATTCCCAACACTCGATCAATCTTCTCTATCGTCAAACAAAAATACAGTACCATAATCAAATGACAGTAAACGATCCTTTAACAACAGAACAGTGAGCCATTAACCATCTTCTGATGTATAGGCTGAAGTCTGAACTCTGAACTACTTGCTCAAATAGCTCAATCCCAGATCAACTTTTATATTACCCCAAGACCTCTAAAACCAACACCAATAAAAATGTTTGGATAGGAAGGTTAAAGCACACTACTTTACCCTTGCAAAAACAGAGATACTTTTTCCAGATTACACTAAACTAAAGACGGATATAGATACTATTCCAAACAGAGTATACCCGTATGTACCTAATCAAACAAACCAACAAAATCACTCCAAATTAAATTAACCTAACCTACACAATTCAAACTAATTACCAACAAAACCCTAATTACCAACCATTTCTTACACAAAAAATAAATTAAAAGAGAGAAAAATTACCTTGCGAACCAAGTCAAGAAGCTTAGCACCATCTTTTGAATCACAATCATCTTGTTGTTGCAGAGAAGAGAGATCGAAGAAAATGGTGAAAACCGTACGAGGAGAAATAGGACGAATTGATAGTGAGTAGAGAGACCTTGTCAACCTGATGAGCGCGAGTTATGAGCTGGAGAAGGAGAGGTAAGAAACGAAATCCATAGTCCCGGATCATCCTTACTTTGAAACCCTAATTTGCAAAAATCTTCAGAAGTTCATCCACTTTGTAAATTTCGATTAGAAATTGATAGTTAGGAGTGAGAATGGTGTGGTAGTTCATGGAGTGAATTATGAAAAAGGAAGAAGAATGAGGAGAGAGAGAAAAGATCTGAATATCAGGGACTCATGGAGAGAGGCAAGGAAAGAGAGGCAAGGGACTGAGGGAGAGTGAAACGCGAGATTAGGGTTCAACATTGAGGAGGGCAGAAACGAAATTGTGAAGGAAGTAGAGGGCAGTTCTGTCACTACACTATTGAATGAATAGTATAAATCAACTCCTCACTTTTAAAGGTTGTAAGATGAGCATGGGATCATGCCTAATTACTCATGGTAGTATTGTAGATTTGTAGTTTGTAACATTACTACATACCACAGTAAGTATGAAGATCAAAACAATGGGCGCGCCCTAATATAAAAATCAAGGGAAGTGAGTTCCTAACCACCATCATGGAACGTCCAAAGTATCATGTACCCAAAGACTGACAAGTGCACCATAAAACGAATTAACATAACGCATGTGTGTCATGTGTCGACCTCGTACATGTTGACAAGAGCACCATTCTCGATGCTCTTGAATTTTGCAAAAACATATTATTTGTCATGTTAGTTTGTGAGTCAAACTTTAATATATTTCCATATAAAAATATACGATTTCTAAACATGATCGTAAATCCATCTTATAACACATCGTTCCCTAAGTGACTACACTACCTTAAAATAATACCAATAGGGCTCCAATTACTCCATGACTTTAAATTTTATAATTGCAATAATAATCATCATTTATCCTTCTCCAAATCTAGCTTCCTAATGTAACACACCTTCTTATGATGGTATAATACACGCACCTAATTTTATCTTATTTCCAATTTAATAAGTTAAAATATAATATAAAATTCAAATAAAATCGTTAGTTTAATTCTTAATGTTGTATCTAAAATTATTTAGATAGGTCAATTAAAACCAGGTCACTTTCGCCTTGTTTACCAAAAGAAGACCGAAAGTGTACGGACACTCTCTAGTCGATACTCATAGTAGAGACGTCCTAATTCTACACCCCAACAACCATCCCAATATAAAATACCCCCAAAATTCCACACAAGTCCAAAATTTCAGTTAGGATACCCTTATCCACCGTTGGATCAAACCATTTGCCCTCCTTCCACTCCTTTAAATAAATCCGAATATTCCTAAATCCCTCCTCAATATTCACCCTCGTTCAAACACTCTCATTAACACTCCCCCACGGCCCACCCTCTCTCTCTCTCTCTCTCTCTCTCTCTCTCTCTCTCTCTCTCTCTTCCAACTGCACTCACTTTCTCTCTCCTCCTCCATTAACAATGTTCACAAGAGACTACGACGTCATCGAGGAGATCGGAAGAGGACGATTCGGCGTCGTTTTCAAGTGTAAATCCCGATCAACTGGAGAAATCTTCGCCGTGAAATCAGTCGACAAATCGTTAGTTTCCGGCGATGCAACCGATAAACAATCCCTCATCGACGAACCCAAAGCTCTCCTTCTTCTTTCTCTCTCCTCCACCTCATCATCATACGTTACACGCCTTCACTCTACCTATGATACCCCCTCTCACCTCCATCTCGTTCTCGATTACTCCCCTTTTCCTTCTTTATACGACGTCGTTTCTCTCCGCCACCGTATCCCCGAGCCTGAATCTAAGTCCATTGGATTCTCTCTCCTTCAGGCTGTCCTACATTGCCATCAAAACGGCGTCGTTCACCGCGATATCAAGCCGGATAATATCATGTTCGATCCGGTTAATAAACGGGTCAAATTGTGCGATTTCGGGTCGGCTGGGTTTGTTAACGAAGGTGGAGCGACAATGAGTGAGGTTGTGGGGACGCCGTATTACGTGGCGCCGGAGATTCTAGAAGGGAAGGAGTACTGTGAGAAGGTGGATGTTTGGAGTGCGGGTGTCGTTTTATATATTACTCTTGCAGGGTTTCCGCCGTTTTGTGGAGAGAGAGTGGAAGAGATTTTTGATAAAGTATTGAAGGGTAATTTGAGGTTTCCTTTCAGGGTTTTTGGGAATTTCTCACCTTCTGTTAAAGATCTTTTGAGAAAGATGATCTGTAAAGACGTTTCCAGAAGACTCTCCGCTCAAGAAGCTCTCCGTAAGTACATTATTGCATGGCCTTTTCTTCACCTAATTTTGTTGAATTTCGGTTAATTTGTTCTTGCCTCTGTTTCTGTAAAAATAATTATGGGTTTATTCATTAGTTTTTTTAGATTCTTTTTGACGGTATTACATTCAATTTATTTCGAATAAAAAAAATCTAAAATATCGAAACAAATGCATCTTCAAAATATTTGACGGGATTGCATGCATTGAATTATTTTTGTACTAAATTTGATTAAATGCTTTATTTCTTTTCTAATGGATTAATTTCTATTTCCTGTTTCACGGGGTGGGCTTGATTGATTTAATCTGAATTCTTTTTGTAGATTTAAATTTAATTTAAAACTCATACAATTTCCTCTGTTTTTTTTCCTTCCCCTGTTTTTTCTATTTTTTTAGTTAACAAAAAAATGGTTTGAGAAAGAACAAAAAAGTACGAATAGTACATGAATATTCTTCTCTTTGACTGTACTGCATCATAAACTTGTATGGATTTGTGGAGATATTGTTGTTTAAATTTATACCTGGAGCCCATTAATATAATTACATAAATAACTCTATTAGTACACTAAATTAAGATGTTCGTATTAGAGCGGTTTCTCGAACTCTTGATTTTTTAACTTCTTATGTGCGGATTCTTTCCTTTACATTTTGGAACAAAAACATGTAAAATTCTCTTTAAAATAGCCGAGTTTGTAGTACTTGTTGTGCTTAATTAAAGATGTAAAACTCGTACAGTTATCGTATTAAATATTCCTGAATGCATAATTTACTAATGTGGGTCATTTGAATATGCGTTGTAGGACACCCTTGGTTCACGGAAAGTCCGCAAGTGGAGGGGGCAACCTACGACAGTGACCTGAATCTTTATAATTAGAAGATCGAAGAAACATTTGAGTTGTAAATACAGTACGGAATGAATATGATAGTAACAAACTAACAAAGCCAAGTAATAAGAGTATTATTTTCTGTTTTTGGCTTTGTGTGGAAGTAATGTAAATGAAGTAAGGTGTGGTGATGGTGGAGTATTAGTTAGTATATAATATAGTAAGGAGTAGTATGAATGAAGGTTCGAGGATCGTAAGCCCCGTTTTCCTTTAACTAATTGTGTGGCTTTTTCTCGGGTTTGTTCTTTAGTGTGTGTTCTGTGAAAGGCTTAAAAGCATGAGCAATTCAGCAGTTCACATCGGAATATATTGTACATATTACTAATGTCAAATACTTTGCTTTCTTATACTTGTATATCTTGTTGATTGTCTCGCTCTTGATTTTGATAAATTGAGTTTTCTAACCTGATTTAAGAGTACGATAAGAGCAAAGTTTGTACTTGGTATTAGACAATTTGTAAACCTCAAAATTACAATGTTAATGATCATCTCATCACACCAATATAATCGCCATTTTGAAATTAATGGGTTGGTAGAGGCTAATTCCACAAACAAAGTTTGATTCTCACGGTTTATTCCAATGCAAATAAGCTACAAGAACCCTACAAATTATAAATAGGAATGAGGAATTTAAAATCTGTGATTTACTGTAGACAAAACTTAATATTAATCATTAAGCCCAGCTATCCGCTTGAAAGCTGGGCCTGTTGGTAGTTTAGAATCCCTTCTTTGCCTCTTGGGCTGCGGGCCTCATTCGATCATAAAGGAGGCAAATGGGTCCAAAGTAGAGAAACCGATTTGGGCCCAACACTATGTTGTTTCACATGACTTTGTGAATGCGAAAAGGATTAAAAAAATAATAATAATAATGGATTATTATAAATTTATAAGAATCGTAGATAGGATTATGATAGGAACTGGAGAGAATTAGAGATGATTTCTGTGAGAGCCACAAGAGGGATTACAATCTGTATTTGGGAAGGATTTGAGGAGTCTTGATTATGTCTCGCGGTAAACATTGAACTCAAGGCTTTAAAACCCAAAGGTGGATGATTAAATGGATATCCACGAGAGGCTTTAGTTAGGATCACCTCAATTCAGGTTATTCGAATAATAAGTGATTTGATTTTTGTCGGATCAATAACAAGTTTGTGTGAATGCCAACTTATTTAGTTGGTAAAGCCTTGACTCCTTGAGTTGTGGTATCTAAATATAGCTGTGGGCCGGGTCGACCCGAAGCTCGACCCGATCCGGCACGAAAAAAGCCCAACCCGACCAGAGCACAAAAATAATAAGGCCCGTCACAGGCACGAAGTTGTGGGGCGTGGAACGGGCCCGCGCCTTGATTTTTTGGAAAAAGCATAACAAAGCACATTTAATTTAGTAAAATTGCCTTAGACACGAACGGGTCGACCCGGCACGAAGCCCGGTGTCTTGGGCCATGGTTTTGATCTTTTCGGCCCGACCCGATGTAACATGGGACTGTTGTGGGGCCGACCCGGTTAGGCACACGACCCGAAGCCCAACTCGCCCCGCCCATGGCCATCTTTAGTGGAATGTAAGATATGAAACCGAATTTCGTTTACATCATTTGTTGTCATGCCTTTTGTTACTCTCTCTACATAGACAATAGTTTATTATAAAAAAGTGACCGATTTTGAGCATATGACTTGACTCATAACACGACTTCTCCTCTCTTCCTTTTTCAAACCCCTAAAAAAGCTTTGTTGATTTAAGAGTTATTCTGCTTCCATCACCCATGCCTTGGAAAAATGTTTTAGGAAATTTTTATGGAATAAGGTAGAAAGAAGTAGGTATATGTCTAGGCTTTCTTGGGACAAGATTACAAGACCAATCAATGAGGGTGGGTTGGGAATTAGGAGATTGAAGGAATGGAACCTTGCTTTTATGGCCAAATTGGGTTGGGCGGTTTTAACTAACCCAGATAAATTGTGGGTGAAAGTTTTAAAAGAAAAATATCTCAAACATGCAAACCTGTTCAATTGTGTTCCAAATAACAATCAATCTCCGTTATGGAGAGACATTCTCAAAGGTCGTCCTATTCTTGAAAAAGGTATCATTATTGGTATTGGGAATGGTGACACTACCTCTCTTTGGTATCATCATTGGATTGGCACTCAACCATTGTATAAAACTGAAGGATTACAATTCCTGATTCTAAGGCTCACTGGTTGGTTAGCCATATTATTCGAAATAAAACTTGGCATCTTAATGATATTGAGCATCTCATCCCATCCCACATCAAATCCTTAATCCTTTCCTATCCTCTTTCTAATAACTGTAAGGAGTTAGATTTTATAAGATGGATTTATTCTAAAAATGGTTGCTTTAACATCAAGTCAGCTTATCATTGCCAATTCAGTACCATTCATTGCCCTACTTTAAATAATGTTTCTTGGCGCAAAATTTGGAAAATTCCAGGACCTTATAAATACAAAATGCTTCTTTGGAACTGTGCCCATCAGATTTTACCTGTAGCAGAGAGCTTACATCAGTTTTTACCTCAAATCTCTCCTACTTGCTCCAGATGCCGTTTAAATTCTGAAAATCATTTGCATCTGTTTAGGGATTGCCCCCAATCCAGTATTTTATGGACTTATATTTTTCAACGTGTTTGGTCTAACTCTAAGTTTGATTTTTATACTTTTTACAATTCTAATTGGAGTGCATGGATCACTTTTAACCTAAACAATTCTATTAAATGGAAAAGTTTGTTTATAACAGCTATATGGAAGATTTGGTTATCCAGGAATAGGGTGGTTTTTGACCTCAAAATGAAATCTGCATTTTCGCTTTATAATGATTTCTATGTAGATTGGACTTCTGCTAACAATTGTTCACAGGGTAAGGAGTTAGGTGCAAATCAGGTTCCAGGATTGACTAAGAAAACTTGGTTTCCTCCAAAAGATGGAGTGATGAAGTTAAATGTGGATGGTGCTTGGAAGTCAAATGCAGTGGCAGGAGGTGGAGGAGTCTTCAGAAGGTCAACAGGCTCCTGGTTTGTTGGATTCTCCAGTAAATTCACAGTTAGCTCTCCTCTTGCTGCAGAGCTTTATGCCTTAAGGGAGGGACTAATTATTGCTAGAGATTTCAAGTTTGAGAAGTTGGAGATAGAAACGGATGCTTTAAACCTCAAAGTGCTTTTGGGAAAGATTAAGGGACAAGATCATCATGAGCTGGGTCCTGTTTTGAGGGAGGTTGCCAACCTACTCAATCAGTCTTGGGTGGGAAACCTCACTCACATTCCGAAATTTTGCAACAAAGTGGCTCATTCTCTAGCTGCTCATTCTCTCATCATGGCAGTAGGAAGCAAACTGCATTACATTATCCCTTCCTGTGCAAAAAGTGATTATGAAGCTGATTTTGAAAACGCAAATCCAGAATATGTTGAAATAATTAGAAGAAAGGCAAGGGATGAAGCAAACTCAATTGTGGGTGCTAATCCTTCAATTGATAATGCAGTCACTTTGAATCAGGGGGGGACATCAGGGGGAGCGGCGCAGCTGGTGTTTGGTTCAATTGTTACTGACATCAAGGAAGCTAGAGACAAGTTGAAAAATGCTGATAACAGGAATCAAGATAAGGGTAAAGGGACAGCTTTCACTCCTTTTGTTGTTGGTGGTTCAACAATGGATACTGCTATTGAAAATGTTGAAGTAGAGGAAGGGGAGATTACCAACAACTGAAGTGTGTATTTTTCAGCAGGATGATCAAGCTTTTTGGTGGAAGATTTTGCAGATCATATGGAGATTCATGCTTCCTTTGCTTGATGCTTCTTTACTACAACTATGTTTTATTAATTTTCGTAAGACTACCAAGGCTATGGTTTGTTAAGTTTTTATGCCCCTTTTTGGCAAGTTTTTGGTTCTTTGGGGTTGCTCCAATCATGGAGGTGAAGCCTTTTTTTTTTATTTGCAACTTTGATAGTTTTACCCTTGCTATGCAGGGGTAAACCCTATGTACATTTTAGTATGTGATTAATATAATGTCGTCGGCTTGAGTAAAAAAGATTTAAGAGCTATTACTAACCTTCTGGTTGATGGTAAATCCTATTTCTTGTTTCTAATCTACCTAATTTAGCGGTTAAACCCATTTGTTAAATGCAGTGAGGGCCTGGGGGCGAGCTTTTCGCCTTTCGCGATACATTTGTTAACTTTTTGGGTTTAAATTTGAATAAACAAAGTCCATAACAAGCAAGTTAGGGCTTTAGGACATCAGGACATGTATTAAGTACTTGGATTGGATATCGACCCATCTCTATGAAGTATTTTTATTGAGCATATTTGCAAGAATTTATTATTCTGGGCCTGCTGGCCCAAATTTATTTATTTCCTTTTTGGCCCAGTAGACATGGACCAGGATTATCTACTTCACCATAATGAAATTGCCCACTTATTATGGCTCATATACGAAGTATGAAGTTTAACATGAATTACAACTTTACAACCACAAATATAAGATGTTGGGCCGAACATTAGATCGGCGATAAAATAAGGAGGAGGAGAGTTATGTCCATCAATAAGTCTAAACTTTAAAGGAAGTCGCGCACTAAAATCGATTGATAATAATAATAGGAGTAAGTCGAGTAACTCCTGTAGTTGATAAGGCTTGTCATCTTCATCTGGTATGATCTAATTTTTTTAATTTTGATCTGATATGATTCTTCCTGGTCTGGTCTGGTATTGTCTGGATGTTTTCTGTGAGTATTTTTTGACTTTTCCGATCTAATCTAATTTGAACCAAATTAAGTACTCCGTAAAAAACAATAAGAAGAAAGTGAAGAGAACATATAAGTTGGTGTTTTTTGTCCTTCTTTCTCCAATCTATACTAATATAATAAAAGACGTTGCGAAAAAAGTATATGTGCCACGTAGAAACTCTCATGTTTATTCTACGTCATCCCCTTACCAATGTTATATGATGTTATTAACAACCAAAAAACAATACAATAAGGTTCGAACACAAGACCTCAAGTTTGGAGAATACTCTCATTACCCTCTTAACCAACCCCTAATTGGTGTTTATTGATGCACATTAATTTATAAATACATGTTAGCATAATGTTTAAAACAACTAAATCTTTATGTTACCTTTTTATTTCGTATACACTATATTGGAATGAAAATAACAATTAAAATATTAGGAAAACCATGAATTAAACATGGTATCATAAGTCTCATAACCCTCAACTCTAGAAATGTCCTGCATATATCTAATTTCGTGTTTATTACTTTGAAGCACTTAGTTCCATTAGCAATAAATTAAACGAATTATACGATGATCTTTAAAAATTACTTAGCATGATGAATGACGTAATATACATGTTTAGTTGATGAAATAAATGAATCTTGCCAGTTTTATTGACTACATGTATTTTAATCAAAGATTAAGGTGGAGAAGAATCTCGAACTTTAATTATTCAATGTAACAAGAGGGGTATCGCCCGGGCTACAAGATTAGAAGACGACTCGCTTGTGGATACATGTAGGTATCAACAAACTAAATCAAGCTCCGTTTAAACGAAAACATACTATGGGGAAAAAATGTTGGTGTGTATCCAATTATTGGTCCTACATTAGAATTCACATTATGTAGTATTATTTAAAAGTTCAATTTCCAGCTCGTATTCTATTATACTGTCTGACATTTATTTAACTGTTAGATCATATTTTTATCGTTTATCAAATGCTAGGTGGAAGATTAGAAGGTGAAGGTCGTGATATGTGGTCTAACAGTTTACTAATTGTGTGAGATAATTTTCTACAAAGAACTCATATTATATAGTAACCCACCCGATTTTCAAATGTATTGATGAACAAAACGTAACTATTTAAAGTTGATGACTAGTAGAATAAATTAGAGGGCATAGAAATAACAAGAGTCGAGTGAGAGTGAGTGATGTGGAGAGGAGGGTGTGTACAAGCTAGTCAAGTTGGTGATGTAGCCGAAAGGAGACAAGATGTGTTTATTTTGTTTAGGGAGTTCAGATTGGTCCAATGTCAATGCTATTTTGCAAGTTGATCAATTATAAAAGTGTAACTTATACTTCATCTTGTATTCACATTTTGATTTCTTCTTATTTAATCATCATATTATGAATTTTATTTAATTAGATAGTTTAGATCAACATTTTGAGTACTTCCTAACAAGTTATTTTTCATATTAGTTCAAGTTTCACTCCTTTAAACTACGACCTTCTTTATTTGTTGATATATATGTAAAAGCAAAGAATATTGCTCCGCGCAAGAAAATGTGTTTAATTCAATCATCCTCCTGATTTAGTTACCTCTATTTAAACTTCCATCACCATCACCATCACCATCACCATCACTATCACCATCACCATCACCTTGAATTCGATTGGATGAACACTAGGAAGTTGAGTTGCTCATAAATCATAACCCTTAAGTTTCAATTTTAGGTGGATCCTCTTTATCTGAACCTATCTGAATTTTCTAACTTTAGGTGCGTTTTTTTATATGAATTTACTTGAAATTATTGAACCTAATTGAAACTTAATGGACATGATCCTACATGATTACAAGAGAATAAACTTATTGAATTTGATTGAAACATACTGGACCCGATTTGAACTTATATGAACTTATTAGACATAAAACTTTTTTTTTTTCATTTAGGGTTCATGAGCAAATGAGATTCCAAAGGTGGGAACGGGGTCTTGATTCTATGTTCAACAAGTTTGCTAAATATTTGATTTACGTAAATTCAAATGATATTGCCTTTCGCATCATAGATTATTTTCAACATAATCTGCGGAATATTTGTTGTTTTTCAATGAAATGATTTTTTTTTTTAAAAAGACAAGAGCTCCAATGATTTAGAATTCGACCAAACATCTTATTTAGATATATCATGTAGACTAGCTTTCAAGCAACGGAATTGAATTAATTTAGACTTTTTTTGTGGTATTTATTATTTTGTTCACAATTTTTTTTAAGTAAACGTTAGGCGGATATTTTATTAAATCATGTTCACAATAATTAATTAGTACTCCGTAGTTGATTATCCTTTTAATTTGGACGAACTCATAAATCTATATTATTAAGGCGGAGTGGTGGTAAATGTGAGTCAAAAACCCCTATACTCCTCTCTCTCATTTTGAAAACAATTGAAAAAGGCAGGGAAAATGATTGACTAAACAACTAGAGGTGTTTCAGGTTCCATATGTATAATGTGTTTCTTTTTACTATATACGGAGTATAATTCTACCCACAATATGAGTCATGCGAAAAAATCGAGCAAAGAGAACATCCAACTGGTTTGTACTTCGGAGTATATAAGAGTGATGATATAGCCAGCTTTCGGATGGAAAAACATACGGAGTATAGATTAGAACAAGGGCAATATTGGAAAAATAATATTTAAATAATATTAAGTGATTATGCATTTAGGTAAAATACTACCTGTATTTAGTACCTCCCATAATTAATTCACACCTCCAATTCATCACCCACCTTATTTTATAATTTTTTAATCAAATATCTCTACTTACTTTCCTGTTTTATTCATTTCTCTCTCTTTCATTTATTCATAAAGTAGAATCTTCTTACTTTAATAATTTCACTTACACCCAATCATTACAAGATACCAATTTTCTTAATTAATCACTAAGAAAAAATCAATCAAAATCACTATCTAAATAGGAAATTCTTAGCAATTCGATGAGGAATCCCTCCCCAATTCTAAATGAGAAGAACAAAAGGAAACGGGAGAGTAAAAAATAAAAGTGTACTCGTAAGTCGTAATCATTATTTCAAACGGATAGAGTATTTCTTGCTCCGTATCAAATTGATGCATAAAGAAGAAGCTTCCCAACAAGTCCAATTGTAACCCATGTTGGACTTTGGACATAAAGACATGAAAATAAAAACACAGTGGATGTCATAATCTCAAGGTCCCAAAATGGTTGATCCTTTGATAATTCAGTTCTGCAAGTCAAGGTCGTCGCTAAATGGTACAGAGTTGCAATCAATTCAATAGGGTACGTATGGCCTTACCCTGCAAAATATCATTACCCCCTTCAATTCCATTATATTTTCTCTTCCCTTTTCTTAATTGTCTAGAAATGTACGTAGAGACAACATGGGGACGTCTTCTAGATGACTTCAAGTCTTTGACGCGCAAACCAACCCCGTTCCTTACCATTTATTGGCTATAGCCTATAGGCAAAATAAGAGATCGGGCATTCGGGCCTCTTCGGGCCTCTTATAACGAAGTAATTTATATAATTTACTATTATATAATCTATTCAATCTTGTAAAATCTCAAATATATACGGAGTGTTTTGTATGTTTTCTAAGATAAAAGAGAAGAAATCATCTTTTTTTTTATAAAAAAAAAGGTAAAAACGAAGAAGAACAGAAATGTTAGTATGAACTACTTCCTAAGTTCCTATACTACTTCATAGCACTAAAGGTTTTCAATTTTTACCTCTTAAGTTCATATACCCACTATCACTATGTGTAATGTGACTAAATGTAGTTAGTTACCTTCATGGTTACAAAGTGCACATAAAATAAACAATTTTTTTTTTACAATAGCTAAACCCTAAAATAGCTTATGTGCAGGGCCGGTCCTGACATTTTAAGGGTCCAGGGGGAATCACGCTAAGGGGGTCTCAAGGGGGCCCTTATATATGGTGCGAGGTCTTAAAATATCCACCGTATGTACATATTACATATGGCATTTCGAGTATATTTATTTCTCCTTTAAATATTTGAACCATATTTAACAACATATATGAATATACAATGCCATAAAACAATTAGTTATGCAAAATAAAGTATACAAATAATACTTACTACGTACTACGTATTTCTTAGTGACACAATGTTTAAAAATTTGCACGTACTACGTATTTCTTAATGACACAATGTTTTAAAAAAATTGCACATAAATATTTTGTTTAGATAACCCATAAAAATAAGTCCATTTAAAGAAGAAGAGGATTAATATCAAAATAAACAGAGAAAATCAAAACGTCCAAAAAATGTTAACAAAATTTCAGCTATTGGGTTTCGAACCCCTGTTGTTTGGGAGACATTTAATAGGATTCAACCAACTAGCCACTAGCATTCTATGGTTAATATTTGTGTTTATAATTTATTTAACGTATAAGACAGTTGTATATTTTGGGGCCCTTTGTCGTCGGGGGCCCTGGGCGGCCGCCCCTCAATTCAACCCCCAGGGCCGGGCCTGCTTATGTGCTAAAAGAAAAACATAATAAACGACACTTATTTGCAATATCATGTGCCCTATTCACCTGCTCTCGATCTACCTTGATGATCACACAACATTTGAATTTAGAAGCCAAAGTCTTAATGTCCTGAACTGTCCACCAGATAGGAGTATCCTTAGCTCTCGAGTCCGATAGATTGTTGATCAGTGTTGTTGAGTCCGTAAGCACTGTGATTTCGTCCCTTCCTTTGCTAATGCACCATTGAAGAGCATGTAGGCATTGGCTTCCGCCAACCCATGCAAACCTCCACCATCCAAGTTACCATTGTTGTTACTATGGTTAATAGCCCATCCTGTGCCATCTTGTTTTGAGTTCTTCTCCCATGATCCATCAACCTGCAAAAACAATGCTAGGAAAATAGAGCTGGATCTGTCCCAATTGTACATGGTGTAAAATAAACATTTTTATGAATATGAGAAATAAATACAATATAAAATAATTACAAAAGTGAAAGAAAATTCCACCAATATGTGAGTTGAAAAGAGATAGAGAGGCATAAAGATGTCAAAAACAAATATACGTAGTAGGAAATACATTTAAAAAAAAATTGAATGATAAATGAAAAAGAGTAAAGACAAAACATGTATGTTAGTATGTTACAAGGGGTCAAGGAATTAATTGAGGGTGACATAAGTGATTAAGGGTCTTTTGCTCCTTAATCAAGGTCTCGGATTCGAGAATTGAGAATGAATTTTCATTCTCAATTGATAAGGATGCTGCCAATTGAGATACCCATGCAAACTTCGACGGGAGATTAGTCCACTATCCAAAAATAGTAGAACTCCTCATACTAAAACCAAAAAAAACAAGGGGTTAAGGAGGATCGAATCACACACTACCCTCAAATTGAGGAGCTCATAATGCACAATTTTACCGGTGGGTTGTATTGCATTTTTTTGACGGCGGTTGTATTGCATTTGATGACTTCTTATGTTCGTTCATCAATTTGCAGGCAGTATAAATATCGGCGCCCTTCCCGCGCGCCCGGCCGCCACACTCTCCGTTTAGGGCCAGGGCCGAAGCTGGCGCAAACTTAATTAAGTTGCATTAAGATGATTAAGAACCGTGATAATTTTGAAGACGAGTTGAGGTGACATGATTGACATATGAAGTACTTCCTATACTACTTCATAGCACTAAAAGTTTTCACTTTTTACCTCTTAAGTTCATATATCTACGAGGAACTATATTCCAATCTTAGATATATTTTGACAAAAATATATCAGGCCAAAATATATTAAAAAATGGTACTCATAAGTTCAAAAATGTTACTCAAAAGTTCAAAATGGTCCTAGAAGTTAAAAAATGGTACTTATAAGTTCAAAAATTGTACGAAAAAGTTCAAAAATGGTGTTCATTTCTCAAATATGGTACTCAAAAGTTTTCAAAATAATGGTACAATTACCACTTGTCCTCAGATATGTGTTTGGAGGCACATATCTGATATGGGCCTCTCCGCCCTCATATACCCACCATCACTATGAGACTTAGTTTAGTTAATTACCTTCATGGTAACGAAGTGCAAATAAAATAAACATTTTTATGAATATGAGAAATGAATAAAATATAAAATAATTACAAAAGTGAAAGAAAATTCCACCAATATGCGAGTGTAAAAGAGATAAAGAGGTATAAAGATGTCAAAAACAAATATACGTAATAGGAAATATGTTCTCTGCCTTTAATACTTGTACCGGTTTGACCATTGCGGAGTTTAAGACATTTGAGTTGACTTATTAATTTAATGGGTGTTAGTTTATAGTGGAGTATTTTTTCAATATAGTTAGTGGGAAATGTGTAAGGGTTGGGGAGTGGTGAATGGGGAAGGGTTGAATTTTTAAATGATTTTTTTGTAGGAATAGGGGTGTAAGTGGGTTAGTATGTAAGTGTGAAAAATAATATAATATTGGTAAAATTTACATTTATAGAAGCGGTGCAAGTATTAAGGGACGACCCGAAAAGGAAAGCGGTGCGAGTATTAACGGACGGAAGGAGTACATTTTAAAATAAAATGAATGATACTTGAAAAAAAGTAAAGACAAAAACATGTCTGTTAGGCCCTGTTCTTTTTGGCTTAATTTCAGCTTCAAGACTTATTTGGCAGTTCAGTTCAGTTCAGTTCAGTTCAGTTCAGGAGCATTCAGTTCAGTTCAGTTCAGTTCAGTTCAGTTCAGGAGCATTAAATTCAGTTCAGTTTAATTCAATTCAATTCATTTTAATTTAATTTAATTTAATTTATTTTAATAATAAATTATTATTATGATATATTATTATTATTATTAATTATATTATTATTAATATTAATATTAATTATATTATTATTTACATTATTGTATTACTTATTATTTATATTTATATTATTATATTACGTAGTATTATATTACTTATTATTTATACTTATATTATTATATTACTTATTATTATTATTATTATTATTATTATTATTATTTATAACTAAATATTTATTAATAATTAATATAATTTATTATTATTTTTATTAATTAGTATTATTTATTATTTATTATTTATTATTTATTATTTATTATTTATTATTTATTATTTATTATTTATTATTTATTATTTATTATTTATTATTTATTATTTATTATTTATTATTTATTATTTATTATTTATTATTTATTATTTATTATTTATTATTTATTATTTATTATTTATTATTTATTATTTATTATTTATTATTTATTATTTATTATTTATTATTTATTATTTATTATTATTATTTATTATTATTATTTATTATTTATTATTTATTATTTATTATTTATTATTTATTATTTATTATTTATTATTTATTATTTATTATTTATTATTTATTATTTATTATTTATTATTTATTATTTATTATTTATTATTTATTATTTATTATTTATTATTTATTATTTATTATTTATTATTTATTATTTATTATTTATTATTTATTATTTATTATTTATTATTTATTATTTATTATTTATTATTTATTATTTATTTATTATTTATTATTTATTATTTATTATTTATTATTTATTATTTATTATTTATTATTTATTATTTATTATTTATTATTTATTATTTATTATTTATTATTTATTATTTATTATTTATTATTATTTATTATTTATTATTTATTATTTATTATTTATTATTTATTATTTATTATTATTTATTATTTATTATTTATTATTTATTATTTATTATTTATTATTTATTATTTATTATTTATTATTTATTATTTATTATTTTTATTTATTATTTTTATTTTTATTATTTTTTATTTATTATTTATTATTCATTATTCATTATTCATTATTCATTATTTATTATTTATTATTTATTATTTATTATTTATTTCGGTAATATATTCTGTTAAGTAAAGTTCAGTTCAATTCAGTTAAGTTAAGTTCAGTTCAGTTCAGTTCAGTTCAGTTCAGGAGCATTCAGTTCAGTTCAGTTCAGTTCAGTTCAGTTCAGTTCAGCTTTAAAGAACAGGGCCTTAGTCTATTACAAGGGGTCAAGGAGGATCGAATGACGCACTACCCTCAAATTGAGGAGCTCATAATGCACAATTTACCGTTGGGTTGTATTGCATTTTTTTTTGATGCATTTGATGACTTCTTATGTTCATTAATTTGCGGGCAATATAAATTCTGGGCCCCCTTGCCTAGGCCCAGGGTCGAAGCTGACGCAAACTTAATTAAGTTGCATTAAGATGATTAAGAACCGTGATAATTATGAAAAGATAGACGAGTTGAAGTGACATAATTGACATATGAACTTGAAACTCATGTTTCCTCCGGCTATTATGCACCCAAGTGGACTTAGAAGTTAGAACTAGGTCTCCAGGTGCACTTATTTGATATGTTTCGCACAAAAATACTTTTACTCTTTTAGGTGCACCTATATGCATATAAGAATTTGCGGATCTCCCTATCATTTCTCGGTGTTTTATGTTCTCGTTCATTTTCACACAAAACTTAAGATTGTTGCCTAACTACAAGGAAGTGAAGAAACCAAGGTAAACAACCAATTTGTTTACGACAAACGCAAACTTAATTAGGTTGCATTAAGATGATTACAAATATGGGATATATGAATGCAGTAGATATTAAGACAATCAAGAACCATGATAATTACGAACAGATAAAGACTTTATGACATATATGAACTTGAAACTCACATTTCCATTTTTGCTCTATTTGACTTCCATGTCTTATTTGTTTTCCTTTTCTACCACATTCCTATAAAATTTAACACCATTTTTTTCCTATAATTTTGGTCAGCGCAAGTTTAAGACTTGTAGTACCATACCAGGATGATATCAGCAAGGTTTAGCACTTAAGTACTTAACACATGACACTTCAGAAAACTGAACTGCACAATATATAATTAGCGTTACATTGGTAAAATTACTCCAAGAGTAGCCTAACATCTCCTCAACTGAATGCAGTATACGAAAATTTAAAACTTGTGATTTTCGCGGTAGCCAATAGCAGCAACATCACCTAAAAATGCTTATTTATAATGCAAACACACTTCAGAGTGCAACCTCTTTTTCCTAGCATTAGAATCTCAAAACGGGGGAGAAAAATACACTATTTATACCAAGTTTCTATAACCAAAAAAAATAATAAAAATAAAAATGCAACAAAATCATTCTTAAACTGGAACAGTTCTGTTATCAACTCCAGCAGTCTGATACTCGTCTTCAGACTGATCCTCATTCTCGCCAGACATTTCTTCTAATGAAATTCCATTAGCTTCAGGCACAAGGAAGGTAGCAAAGAATCCAAGTGCACAAATTCCACCCAATATCATCAGAGAATTCTTAACTCCAATACCAGGAGGGTACCCTGCATCAGTCTTTGTTGCATCAGGTGACTGGGCCAAGTACAAGAACCCGAATGCCCCGATAATAGCACCGGCTTTCCCTGCTGCAGCTGATATTCCATGGCAAGTGGACCTCAACCGGGCTGGGAAGATCTCAGCAGGTACCACGAAAGTTGTAGCATTGGGCCCGAAGTTGGCGAAAAAGAAAGTGAAAGCATACATGACAACAAACCCAATATGGTTTCCTGGTTTGGTCCAGTGGTTGTAAGGGATGGCAAGGCCAAACATGAACCCAGTCATAAAGAGGAATCCCATCAATTGAATGAAGAAACGACCTAAGATGTCGATGAATGCGACAGTGAACCAGTAACCTGGGACAGTTCCACAAAGGGAGACTAATGTTTGGGCTCTAGCCACCATGTAGACTTCCTGAACTGCGCTCATTGTCTGAGCTTTTGGTAGCCATCCTACTGCGGTGAAGATGTCTTTTTGGAAGAGATTGTTGCTGTAGAATGCGATGTCTAGTAAGAACCAGCAGAGGGCTGTTCCTAACAAGTGAAGTCCATGTCTCTTCATGAATTGCTTTGAGAATAAACCAAATTGGTTCTTTTTCTTTTCCACTACTGCTTTTTCTTGGTCTTCCTGGATTTCTACTTGTAATACCTTTCAAACAAAAACAAAACCAAGAAAATTAGTGTTAGACTTGCTCATATAGTCACATGTAATGTAGAGCTGAAATCAACATTAGCCGGCCCGCCCCAACCCAAAATTTAGCGGGG
This sequence comes from Spinacia oleracea, assembly GCF_020520425.1. Taxonomy (NCBI): domain Eukaryota; kingdom Viridiplantae; phylum Streptophyta; class Magnoliopsida; order Caryophyllales; family Amaranthaceae; genus Spinacia; species Spinacia oleracea. The sequence goes on along the minus strand of NC_079489.1, from coordinate 10,224,954 downwards.
TTTGGGCAAAATATTTAGCACCCGGCCCGAATTTTAAAAAATTGGCGGATTTTGGGCAACATAAAACTATACTTTTAATTATAAATTTGGCCCGACCCTAAATGACCCCAAAAAAACAGGTTTTGGGCACACAAAATCGGCCCAAACCAGCCCGATATAATGATATTTAAGGCCGGTCCCAGCCCTAATCAACGGGGTTTTGGCAGAATGTTTAGGCCCGGTCCAAAATTTTTTAAAACACGCAAAACTAACTTTTAGTAATAAATTTGGACCGCGTAAAATAGCCTGAAAAACCCACTATTTTGACCCGAAATAGCGGGTTTTGGCACACGAAATTGGCCCAAAGCTGGCCCATACCGACATAATGGGCATATTTTAAGGTCCTGGCCTGGCCCGCCCCGAACCCGGCACACCTTTAATGGGGTCTAGTCATGTGTAAATCTATTATACTTAAATAACTTATAGTGAAAGAATGAATGAGCCATGTATTTATTACCTTGGACATGTCTGCGGCGGCCTGTTTAGCATTATTGGCAACAAGAGCAGTGTAACGAGCAGTTTCAGGCATCTTCATACGCCAATAGTAAGTCATAACAGCAGGAATGGCACCAAACATGAGGATAATCCTCCACACATAGTCAGCTTGTGGAACCAATGAAGCAGCTGCATTAACCTCATAGGAGGGAGCAGGGAATGCAGCCTTAAAGGCACTCGCAACAATAAGAGCAAAAATACCACCAGTCAAGTTTCCAAACCCTTGCATAGCAAAAACTGCAGCAATAAACGCTCCACGGGTCTTCTTATTCGAATACTCAGACATAATCGTTGCAGAAAGTGGGTAATCTCCACCAATACCAAACCCGAGCCAAAACCGAAAGAAGCAAAGGGTTGCCATTACACTTTTAGGCTCATTCCCAAAGGAAAGACCTGAAGCTAATGAACATACAACCATCATCATTAGGGTCATACCATATACCTTTTTCCGACCCATTTTGTCACCGAGCCACCCGAAGAAGAGCTGTCCTGAGAGAGTCCCGCAGAAGGCGACACCATTGACAGCAGCTGAGACATTAGGAGGTAATGTCCCTGGTTTAAGTGAACCAGGATGAGTGTAGTAAATTCGACCGAGGAGTTTCGTGACTAAGGAAATGCTGAATAGATCATAGGCATCTGTGAAGAAACCCATTCCAGCAATGACGATTGCAGTGAAGTGATACCATTGTGTTTTTGCTACATCAAGTGCATTCAGCACTTTTAGCTGTTCTTGTGGCATTTTTAAGTCAAGCCTGAAACAGAGGACAAAAACAGGGGAGGGAGACCCTTATTAAATTAGTAACATTTATTTAATAAGAACTATATATGTTTAAGTAATAGTAATTAATCTGAACAAGCCAACTAAGTAGTATGATGCAACATGTTAGTTGGATTATTCAATTATTTATTCGTAGATTGACAAAATTAAGGACAAATTATTCAAACAGGTCCACTTCAAAATGAAAGATATTCAAAACAGGTTGAATACTGGAGTCATGAAGCTGAATATTCAAAGATGGTGACTTTTTGTTATTGTTGTTGTGATGAGTAATTCCAAAGTCATGTGAACTGATTTTTTTTTTTAAGTGCAGCTACTTAAATCATGTGTTTGGGACGATACAAATGGTCAAACAATTTATAAAGCCTTGCAAAAAATAGCCAATAAGATGGCAACTTATTTTAGTCAAAGAGACTATATAGTGTAACCAAATCAAATTAAAATTGTTACTACATTTGGTTAGCAAAGACTAATGCTGCGTTCTATTTACCTGATTTTCACCTATTTTTCCTGAACTTATCTGAACTTAACCGAACTTATTTTAGTTATAAATTTTGAACAGAACAGGGCCTAAAGAGTAGAACTATAAAAGGGTGCTATATGATATGGCAAAATTAAATAAGCTATTTTAGAAACATAGAGTATTAATTTTCCTAATTAAGAAGCAAGTGCATCATAATTAAAGGCCAAAACAAAAGGAAATAATCCGTCTAAATAAAACTGCAAACATAATGGTGCAGATGAGATTCGATCACAAAAATACACCCCATGAGAAAATCTTTAGGAATTACAGCAAGTGATGAACTGAATTTTACAAATTGAAATTGAAATTGAAATTACGAAGATTAATAAATTAATAAAAATGAAGTATAATAAATTAAAAAGAGAATCTGTAAAAAGAAACACAAAAAGTAAAAAGGGGAAATTTTGTGATCCAACCCCACCAACGAGTTCCACAAATAATGGAATGGAAGTCCGAGGAAACCTCGCAAACAACTTTTTGACACTTTCCAATCCCATGCAAAAGATCATTCACTCTAAAACATCCAGATTTTGTTTTTTTTCCATTTTTTTTAAATTTCTAAATTAAATAATACGGAGTAACTCAGAAATCTGCTAAACCACTAAAAACACAAAACTCAGAAAACAACAAAAAGATAATTACAGGGTTTTTTCTTGTCATTATCCATCTGGGTTTTCCCGTAATCTTCCAATAATTCTTCCATTAATTAATTAGGTTAACTATAAAATCTCACACAATTTTCCCCTTTCAAAAAAAATAAAAATAAAATCAAGATTATATTATGAAAGAATATTCAACGCAGCATGTGACGAGTGATGCAATCCCTAAATTCAACCAGGAAAAAAGAATGCAAACTAATTTGAAGATTTAACATCAATTACGACTCCATAAATCATAATAAAATCATAATCTTGACTCCCAAATTACTAATAATAGCGTAAAATGATGAACAAATTGCATTAATAAATTCGTAATCATATAAATATAAATAAATCTTAAATGCTATTTCTATCTTTAGTGACGAATATCGAAAATATGTAGTCGACCCCGTAAATGATAACATAACATACCTCGAGTTTATTGATTTAATTTCACTGGTAACTCTAATCGATATTGTTCTTCAGATGAATGTTTGGAGAGAGAAAGAATGGAGAGTAGGAGAGAGAAAGAATGAGAGTGAGGAAGAGAGGTGAATGAAGGTGCCGTATTTAACTGCAATCGAAGAAGGGGGATGCTATGCTAGTAGTGTGGGTCCCACTTTTTCATAATTTAATCTTTGACTTTCACACGCTCACACTAATCAATCCTGATTCTAAATTATTTACCGTTTGGTTAAACAAATTAGAGAGTAGTTTCAGTTAATCAGGGAAGGTATCTTTGGGTAGAAAAAAGAGTATATTCTAAATTATGTTCTTTTTGTTGTGTTTCTTTCTTGTTTCGTTAATTTAATTCAGTTAATCTAAAATTCTAAATTCTACTTTTTCAGCTCCTTTTTATTGAATTTTATTTGTTTCTTTATCTTTTTGATTTACAGAGTCAGCGCATGCCGCAATAGTATGGAGTAATTATCTCTTTCTACTTACCCACCTCTTTACTTCTCAATGCAATCGGCCGATTTTAGGTCTTGTGATTATCAAGTCATGTTGTATTAATGTATTGTTGTGTACTTGGAACACCTTAGAAGAAAAAAAAAAAAATGTTCAGATAAGTTTTTTTTCTTTTTTTTTTTTGGTGAAGTTAGATAAGTTAAAAAAAAGTAAATTCGTGAAAGATAAGGGTTATCCTGTTTTACATCTAAAATAAATTTTGATAAATTTAAATAAATTCAATTAACTTTGGGAACAATAAATGAAAATTAAGTGAATAAAATGCACCATAAGAATTGTGTATGAGCCAATCTAGGATGTCGGTCGTCCAAGCCCATTATGAAATTGGCCTAAGATGACATGAGCCCAATGTAAGCCCGATGCAAGCTTTATGAGAGACATGTTGATGGGCCATAGGTCCTCTATGAACATTGTTTTAGTACATTAGCGTAACATCGGCATGAGCACGATGGGCCAGCATGCGCGCATATTGGATACCAAGAAATAAAAAAGTAATAATTATTAACGGGTCAGTTGGCACGCCATGACCCAACGAGTGGGTCGTGCACAAACCTCGTTTATGAAAGACGGGAACGAGCCCGACAAGTCACAACTTCTCCTCGGCCGGATTTTGACACGACCGGTTGTAACACGAGACACCCTGGCCCAACACACTACTACAAAAATGGGCAAAGAGACCCTTAGCAAAAGACCCGTTGGTCAATATAACGGCTCTCTTTGATTTAGGAGATCTAATATGATAGATAACGGGTCTCTTATGAGTCAAAAGACCCATTTCAAGTTAGAGGGAAAAAGACAAGAGACCCGTTATCTTAATTAAAGGGTCTCTAGTGTATAAAAAAGGCCACTTTTTTTCCGTTAAAATAAAATAAAAAATACGAGAGACCCTTCATTTAACTAAAGGGGTCTCTTATATATCACAGGACCCACCTTCCGGCTCCCTCTCATACAAAATAAAGAAAAAAAGATACCGAAAGATCCGTCGTTTTACACAACGGGTCTCTACTTTCATTTGTCATTTGTCCCCCAAAACGGCCAAACCTTCTTCTCTCGATTCAATCTAGGTTTCAGGGCAATGAAACCATTGGCGAACTCATGGACAAACTCACCACCACCGGCGAATTGTACTACCATCGGACAACCACGCTACCATTGGCGACCTCACCATTGTTCCTAACGAACTACAGATTTAGGGTTTTTTTTTCTCAGCACTCTCTTCTTCTCTTTAATTTTTGTTTTGAATTTCTGAATATCTTGTGGGTTTATTCGATTTTTGATTTCAATTTTTGATTTCTGCTACAAGTTAGGGCTTTTTTCTTCTGAAATTTTCTACTTCATTTTCAACTACGAATTTAGGTTTCCCCCTCTGAATTTCTGAAATTTCAGTTGCTGCAATTTTGTGTTAATGTTCATGTAATTGCAGTTTTTGGTTACGTTTTCCAGTTTCACGGGAAAGTATGAATTTGACCTTGTCATGTTTGCACACTTGTTCTATACGGGGACATTTTTTCCCCCAAGGTTGTTGTAAATGGTAATCGGTTAAAATGGAAGTAGATTAGCAATATGTTTCTGGGGAATATGTTATTTGTTGTACAGACTGCAGAAGGCTTGATCTGTTCCTCTTCTCCTTTCCCCACCCTCCCCAATAAGATGAAAAAAAGAGTCGAATGAGAAAGAGTATTGGCTTTGGATAGACTGAATAAGTTGCTGGTGTGCTTGTCCTCCTTCTTTTATTTTCTCTTTTTTTTACAATATTGAGCTTTGACTTTCATTTGTCTTCTTTGAGATGATGTGATAGTCTTTTGTTGTGGCAATGGCCAAAAATATGTGCTCATTGTTGAGATGCAATTCCTTGTCCATTTTTATCTAATTGGTTAAAATGTGTTGTATGATTTTTGTTTAGTTGTTTGGTACCGTGTTTTTCTGTTGGAATGTGTCGGGAAGACATTTTGGCATTGCTAAGTTCAAACACTGTCAGATATGGGTGGTGATGTTACTTCATTTTTATCTGCAGGTGAATCAGCAGCTGAGCGTGATTTATTTTGCTCGTCAGTCAAATCCTTTGGCTCCTCAACTCTCTCAGAGATATTGTTCTCTTTCTATTTTTTTCCGTCATCTTGGGACCTAATACCAGACACAACGTCGGCTTCAGAATTAGTGCCACCAGAACAACGGCTAGATGAGTTCAATTCGGAAGCGGTCTCAGAACCGTCCCCACCATATTCAGAAAGTTGTCCAACATTATCAAGTTTTTCATCAGTATTCTGAAAATTATTTGAACTTTTTGTCAATCCTTTATCATCGTGAATTTTATGATATTTAACTGTCTTATCATCTTATGTGCTTCGTGTTTCTTTTTGACATATAAGCAGTTTGGGACTTCTGCAGTTTGGGACATTCGTGGTCTACAACATCACACTCTATTTATCTTCTATTGCTGTATTTTGGGTCATGAAACAGTTTAATTCTGTAAAAAAGAAGTTAGTTTAATTCATTCACTATTGATGATATCCTTGTGTCTAATTGCAGAATGGAGGATGGGGATTTCCCTAGCACTAGCTTACTAGTCCAAGTATTTGCGCTTGCAAGGGGTGACAAATTCTTGCCCTTGGAAGTTTTGCCCTCCACCAGGATACCAAAGGAAGACGAAGGCGGACAACACTGCCTTGCTAAAAAAGGTTAATACCAATGCTCTTTCAATTGGCTGTGATCCATTATGTATGTTCATGTGACGCAAATCATAATGATAGACTATGTGCTGCTATGGAACTTGTTGCTTGGTACTTATTCCACATTGGTTTCTGTTTGTGGGGTTGGGGGAGAGAATAGTGTAGCACAAATGCCACTTGAAGGATTCATACTCTGTTCATTTTCGCAGGATAGGGAACATAGATTTATTATACTATTACAAAGGTCTCCTAAAATGAAATGATTCTTGATTTATTACTCATTTAGGACTTAGTTAAGAAATTGGAATCACCGTACACCTCTCAATTCTGCATCTTCCGTGATCATGACCATGATTAGATATAGATGCTAATTCTCTAAGTTTTCTTATGACTTTGCTATAAAACCCTTGGCCGTGACACATATAACATTTTACCGATTTTCTCTTGCATAGTACCTATTGTTATGACATCTTCTGTTTCCCATTTGGGATCTTGATAGATTCTGACCTTGACACCTGAGTTGTTATAGAGAATGCCGGTTTTTGTCCCTGTTTCTCATTGTTTTTCCCTCCGTGGATTATTGTCTTAAAAGTAGAGGATAATGCTTGAATGCAGTACGTTGTGGTTTAATTAAATAGTGGCAGTGGAGTTATGAGTCCTGGTCACTTATTTGTTTATATGTTACCAGGTTATCTTATTTTTGCAATGTAGAGGTTGAACTTTGACTAATTAGTTGTATGAAAGTGTACTCCAATCACGAATTGTAAAAGAGTAAATATCTCAATAGAATCATCTTTAGGAATCTAAGTTGCAAATGATGACTGGTTGAAAATGGCAATCCATATACAATTTGTGATTTCTCTATAAACAATCCGCCTTTCATTGCAAAGGTTCCATATTAGTTGAATATTTACTGGGATCATATGGTAGAGTAATAAAAGCGTGTCCTTATAGTTTGTATTTACATAAGGTTCCCAACTTCTTTTGAACTTGGAGATCGAATTTTTGGTACTTTTATTTTGGATCTTCGACATGTAAGCCAAAATTAGGTTTTGAACTCGTGTCAAGAAATATTTTTGATATATATTCTAAATTTCATGCCAAGTATTTCCAGACTTGATATGCTATTCATTAGGGAACTTAAACTGGACTAAATATTCAATGTGCTTGAGCATAAAAACTCTTCACTTGTCAATTTGTCTTGCATCAGGTACAAAACCTTTTTTCCCTATTTGATCCACTTAAACCACCATTTTAGTATTAATAAATTTACCTCCCTTTACAAGTTGCTAGTGTGTGCATAGTTTTTGAAAGGGTCCTCATGAATTGATTGTATTACCTAATGTAGTGCTTAGATCTCAAATTTGCACGATGAGCAAAGGTTTAACGAGCCAACTCGTGTGTAAGTTCTTAAATGTGTTTTAAACAGTAAACTTCCCTACAATGCAATCCTTATCCTATGTTTTAGTTTAGGTTTAGTCCATATTGGTTTATATTACAAAAGCTGTGAAACATGTGCTGGCTGACTTATCATTTGTCATAAGACGTCCTAGAAGAAGAAATAGACAGTCTTGCCCCGAGGAGTCAACTCTAAATTTTTATTGCAATCCTTATCCTATGAAAACAAGAAAAAGACTCAAAATCATCCCTCAACCGATTATTATCATCATGGACTAACATAAGTGGTGATAGTCCCTCAGACCTGCTCTTCAAACTCCTGACTACATTTGATGCATCACATTCCACCATGATGTTGTTCAAGCTCAACCCTTTAGCAATCATCAGGCCGTACCGTACAGCAGCAGCAGCTTCTGCTAGCTCAACCTCCCATCTTGCACTTATCTTACGGACAACAGCAGCTACCACTCGTCTAAAGCCACAACCTTTTTTGTCATAGCAGCAGCAGATTCATATTAGCTGGAGGTTATTCTTGTTGTTGGTTGATTGTGTTGCTTGCCTTATGTCATAGGATCTTATTAATAGGTTGATTCTGGATTATTGTTTTTCTTTCGTAGATGCTCCTGTTTTTCTGTTTAGAGTAAGATGTTGGACATGAGTTGTCCTTGATGGTGTAGATGCTCTTGTTTTCTTTTTTTTAGGATAATATAAGATTCTTTATGTGGTCTTAGGAGCATAAACAGATTCAGGTTTATGGTTTGATAATTTGATGATTTGATGATTTGAAAGGACAATAAGGAATCAAAGTAAGGCCCTTTATAATCTGGTGTGGGACGATAAGCAGATCAGTGTTAGTTGGTCGGGTGCTTGGAAATTGTGAAATGCAACTGTGGTAGACTTGAAGATGTTGAAATTGTGCTATCCCCCAGGCCTATCACAGTTGCACATAGTATGCTTCGTTCTGAGCTGCATGACTGCATGTGTACAGTGACTGCATGACTTCTTGTATCTATCTTTGTAGCTTCACAGTTTCATACAATATTCTAGGCATCGACTCCGAAACTTGATTTGATTGGCTGCAAGTATAGATGATATTGCAAATGTCATTTCTGATAGAAGGCAAATCTCATAAGTGCAAAATGCTTTCCTATAATGAACTATGCATTTGCTAGAACTATGCGTTTACTAAAATACTAATTATGTTACTTATTTACAGTTTCTCACGAAACCTATTTACAGAAAATGTTTGATGAGGTTAGAGACATGTGGTTCGAGTATTTTCTCAAGCAAGAATCAAATGAAGAAAACAAAGATGACGGTATGGAAATAACTCCATGAGTTTTGATTGGCAAATCGGTGTGAATATATGATTAGATTTTAGAACGTACTTTTTATTTTACGTTTTTGGAAATTACAATTAATGTAAAGTTGCGTTTTGTACATTATTTTTGGTAAATATATTTTTTGGTAATATGGACTATTATGGAATGTTTATTGAGTTATTATAAAATATTACAGCAGCAGGTGGTTTGATACAATCGGTGAATGAAAAAAGTACAGGTTATTAGCATGTAAAGATTACAGCAGGTTTAGCATGTAAAAATTACAATTGTTAAATTATAAAAAAAATATTACAGCAGCAGGTTTACTGAATTAATGTTTAAAAAAAAAAAAAACATACATGAAAAGAGACCCGTTATTCGTAAAAAGGGCTCTCTAGGCATAATACTAAAAAGTTCAAAGAGACCCCATATCTTACATATGGGGTCTGAGCTTATTAGAAACGAAATTAATAAAAAAAATCAAAGAGACCCCATATCTTATATATGGGGTCTGAGCTTATTAATAAATAAATTAATAAAAGAATCAAAGAGACCCCATATCTTACATATGGGGTCTGAATATTTTTAATAATCAGGCTACGTAAGAGACCCCTTTTCTTACATGAAGGGTCTCCAACTTTTAACAAACAGACCCCATTTCTAAGAGGGGGTCTCTTTTAAAAAGAGACCCCCCTATCTAGAGACCCCCTCAGAGGAGGTCTCTTATGCCTTTTTGGACGGGTCTCTTTGCCCATTTTTGTAGTAGTGACATGTGCCCAATTCTACTAATCAAAATGAGTTAACCCGGAAAATGGAACTCCATCTCCCTATTCTTGAATGTCAGTCTTCTTTCCGTATTGAGTTATTTTTTGTAGTCTCCTTTGGAATCATTTCTTATTCTGTGCTAAATTTATTTTCATTATTCTCTTATAATATCAAAACGATTCACTTATTTAATTCCAAATAAATGTTTATCCCATATTAAACTCCTCAACTATTTATCTTTTTTACGCATATGAGCTAGATTCCTTTGAACTTCGTGTGAAAAAGGTCTTTATAGTAAATTATACTACGCATTAAATTTCAAGAGAGACTAACATTTTAGAGCAGAAAGAGTATTAGTTTGGCGGATTTGTTTTTGCGATAAACCGTGTTTAGGGCTCTAAACACATTTTTTAGGCTCGAATTTCGATCAACGGGCTTGGCCGTGAAATTTCAGGGCAGAGTTTAACAATACGTGGTCAACTTTGGTTCTTTTTGGAGTTAGTTTGATTTATTATAATATAAAAATACAGTGGCTAATAATTGTTTAACTGGGATGTTGCGAGAGATCCCAACATTGATAACAACCCTTACATTTGATTATTAAATATTTAATTGTTTAATTAGTTCATCTCGTCCTTTATCACGAGGTCAAACCACACAAACTTAAATATGTTTATAATTATTTACGAGTATTATTGTTTCAGAACTCAGAAGGATAACAAGTAATAACGCTATTATGTACGCATTATGACAGATCAGTCAGTATTATTGATACCTCATTACCTCTTACGCTAGATTAAATGATAAATCCCTCTATTTCACTTTTCGACTTGCACAAAGTATTATATTTTCCTAGTTAAAGTTAATTTAACATAAGTGCCAAATTAGCTCTTTTCATTGCGTCTCTTTAGCTCTAATTTTTGGTTGGGTTGTGTATTGAATAATTAAAAAACAAAACCTTAAAATATGATAAAATCAAGAGTCAACCGGCAACCGCTACCTCGACTTCGAACCGCTACCCAAACTGTCATATAACACTTATAAATTTTACAAGTAGTGTTTTGAATAGGTCAAACGTTATCTGATACCTTAAACGCTACCGCCGAACATGTCAATTGACATCTAGGGGTCATGGTTGTTCCCTTGATTCCACTCTCGATATCCAAAAAGGCTCGTGTAGAGTAGTGTAATTCTCTCTGATTTGGGTATTCTCATTAATCAATATTTATAGGTGTATAATCTTACAATCCTAATTTTATGTGAATACTAATTACACAAAGGGTTTTTTTTGTTAGAAATGACCTTTTATAAGCAAATTTTTTTTGCTAGAAATGACCTTTTATAACGAAAGTGGTGACTTGGGACCTAAAACATAAAAAAATTTGTTGATCGGGACCTTTGGCCGGATTTTAGCAGTTGACCAGAATTTGACCGGATTTTAACAGTTGACCCAATATTTTACATTAATACCCTTATCCTAACTTTCCATTTCTCTCTCCCCCAACTTTCACCTCTCCCATTATTGGAGAAAAGACCTTCATCGGCGCTTCACCAACCAACCACCACCAATTGTCACGCGCGCATTTGTCCGGAGAAACGACCTCCACCGGTTTTTTTTAATCCAGAAAAAATTCACAGTCTTATTTATTTTAAGCTTGTACCATGTTACAAACTTATGAATTTTAAGCTTGTACCATGGTACAGACTTATGAATTTTGATCTTCAACCATGGTATAAACCCATGAGCTTTAAGCTCGTACCATAGCAGAAGCTTAAAATGCATAAAGTCTACACCACGGTACATGTGAGCTTAATATGCATAAGTCTATGTTATTTAATGGTTTAATTTGAATTAATTTACCAAGATTTTTTATTTTAGAGACTTATGAACTTTGAGCTTCGACCATGGTAAAGACTTAATGCAGAAGTTTGTTAATTTTTTCCGGGACAAAAAAAAACCTCTTGTGAAATCGTCGAGGTTCCGCCGGTAGACCCGGACATGTAACAATACGCGGTGGCCGGATTGACACGCAGAGGTGGCGGTGACTGGAGGTGGCAACCGAAGGTGGTGGTGGTCAGAAATGTGATGGAAAGGTTAGAGGTGAAAGAAGGTAAATGAGGGAAGTACATATGGGAGAGTGTATGGGTAAATAAATAGAGCGGTTATGAGTAATATGTGGCAGTAATTAGTAAGCCCAAAATAAACTTAAAATATAGGTCAAAAGTGTTAAACATTAAAGTTAATAATTATATACAATAGTCTAATTATTGATATGACAATTGTTTGATCAGGAAAATATTGATTTTAATAAGGGCCTTTCTGTTTGTACGTACGTGGCTAACAATTGATTGAGGCTCTGTTCTCTTCACCTTATTTTCACTTATTTCAGGTCTGATAAGATAAGATAAGATAAGATAAGTTCAGGGTCAATAAGATAAGATAAGTTTAGGGTCAATAAGATAAGATAAGATAAGATAAGATAAGTTCAGGGCCAATAAGATAAGATAAGATAAGGTAAATATTACATAAGGTTATACTATAAGTTTCAATAAGATAAGGGTCAATAAGATAAGATAAGGGTCAATAAGATAAGATAAGGGTCAATAAGATAAGATAAGATAAGGGTCAATATATAAGTTCAGATAAGATAAGATAAGATAAGATAAGGATCAATAAGATAAGATAAGATAAGATAAGATAAGATAAGTTCAGAGCCAATAAGATAAGATAAGATAAGATAAGTGAAATTCAGGTGAAGAGAACACTACCTGAATCTGCATATTGTGAATGATTAAGCAATGATCATCACTAGTAGAAAAAACCTTTATTGCAGCCCCCTTGTTGAAGGGGGCATAGAAAAATACGCTTCAATAACCAATCGGTCAACGCGGGTCAAACATCATAAAGGGTTGTTGAAGCGAACATTTTTTTTGTTCGCTTCAAAAGCAATTGTTGAAGGGGGCATTAAATGTTCGCTTCAACAGATAATAATCGCATATACTCCAACTTTTAATTCTCTCTCCTCCTCATTTCTTCTGTTAGCGTGAAAGAGTCATTTCTCTCTCTCCTCTCCTCTCCTCTCTCCCGGTTCAAAACTCCTCAAACCATCCGCCCCTTTCCATGGGAGGTATATCTTCTCTCCCTCTCCCTCTCCCTCATTCTCTACAATTTCAAAGAAGGTGTCTTCATAAACACCCTCGATTTCGTTCTCTTTTTCTCTCCTCTTTCAACATTTTATCTTCGTGTTAGATCTAAAAATTTCAAGCGAAAATGAAGGAATTTCAATCCACACCGGTCAAGCTGATATCCAGGTCGAAAATTCTTGCTGGTAGCTTTACTGTCTCGAGCATGGTATTCAGGTATAACCTCTTTTCTTCTCTCTAGATCTATCGTTTCTGCTTTCTTTTTTCTTAATTTTATGTTGTTATTGCAAAAAATTGATGTTATGAGTGTTGAATTTGTTCAATTTGAACTTTTGATGCCGCATTTCGGTATATAGTGTAGATATATGATGTTATGTTGTTTTTAATTGGTTAAATATAATTTTTGATGCCTCGATGCATAATGTGAAGATCTGTATTTGAAATTTATTAAGTTAGGGGTTTCGATATTTGCAATAATCGCAATTAAGGTTTATTTCAATAATTTTCCTCTTTTACGCTTCTAATTTGCATACTGAATTTCTTCGTTATTCATATTAATATAATAAGTCGACATCATAGTATCTGGAATTGAATTGGGTACTTTCAGGCTTAGGACTGTAAGGAGAAGTAGGGACTCAGTAACTCACACTTGCTATTAAGCTTTTAGAGTAATCTTCAGTTCTTTGCGTGTTATTTTGCATTCCTTGACTATCTTTAACAGAAGCAAGCACCCAGAAGTTGTAAACATCTGCTATCTCTGTTAGCTATCTGTGTCATAAAGACCTAAAATAAGGTGAACTAACATGCCATGACAAGGGATAATATGGTGGACAAGGCTTCTTAAGGAAGCTAAAACTACTTTGGTGACATCTGTTTTCTTGCATAGGTAAAATGAACCATCCTTAGTTCATGTACTGCAGCAAACACCTCACACGTACATACCCACGTGAGTAGACTATGACAGCCTCTGTGCCCCTTACCGCGTTCAATACTTATCAAGACGTGTTCTTTGTGTCCACAATGAAGAATGATGTTAAATTCCAAATGAGAAGTTGAAGCGCTATAGATGTGGGTCATATAGGAACAGTGATAGAGAAATAACAGTAATCGCCCAATCGGGAATTTTGTCCTGACGGAAGTGGGGCCTACCTCATTTTTCCCAACAATTTGGCCCCAATGTGATAATTAGTTAATTACCAGTACTATAGTAAAATAAGTAATTAAGGGGGGTGGCCGGGGACTGGGCCCCAATATATTTGGAAAAAACGTATATGATTGCTTGTGGCTGTAAGTTGTCAGTCATGTATAACAGATGTGTGTTTAAATTATTGCATTGAAATTTTTGCCGTTATCATATAGATGTTCCTGCAACTAGTGTACCCTATAAGATAAATCCTGCTATTCAGCTGTATTGAGAAATTATATAGTAGCGTAGCTTATATATTGTAATCTTGTTGTAGTTAATTATCATTCAAATGCCAACTTGGTATTATGTTTTCTGAGGCTGTCAGGGTTGGTTTTAAACTTATTAGTACTTTGATTATTCTCTCCTTACGCTTTGTCTGGTGTGTGTTAAAAAGCTAGCAATACATGGAGATCATGACAATGTTTAGTGGCAATATAACAACACATTACGAGTTCTGTGCTAGTCATTTTATGGTGGATTAGAAAATCCAAGTTGATTGCTGTACTTAGAGTTAATCATTTTAAGAATCTTCACTCAATCTCAACAAGAACATTTCAAGTCAGAGTGTACTGGATATATTGATGTGGTGAAACAAAATTTGTAACTACTTCTGGTTTGGTCCTGTTTGTCTGTGTTTTGGTCTTTAGTTGCTAGCATTTCTAACTTAGAAAACTTAACTCTGGATTGTGTCATGGTGAAACTGTTCTGGGAACCGGTCACCATATAAGTGCTGGTGCTGTATCATGCATGTTTATGCTCTTATTAATAGGCTAGAGCCTAAGTCTAATGTATCACACATTCGCTTACTTTATCATGGGAAAAACTTCTTAATGTTTAAAGACTTTGGGTTTGGATAATGCAAATTTTGTTATTTACAGTCTTTCCAATTTTGATTACATTCTTAAAGTCCCGCAACTAGGAATTAGAGCTCCTAGCCTCCAACATTTTACAGTATATAATGTTCTCAACACCAAACCACGAAATAGTGTGGCCTTGCTGATGTAGGATTTTGAATGGGCAAGATATGTTTTTTCCACTAGTGTTTCGTGAATTGTTGGATGTTAGACCTTAAAAACACTTGAACAAATGTTGGTTTGATATTGTGAACTTGTATTAGAACTTGTTTGTGATTGACATGGTTATATTTTGATATTGTGACAGTTGCTCTGATGTTCCTAAGTTGATCCTTTTTGGCTGAATTTAAACATGCAATATTAAACATGAATCTTATGGTGTTCTTCTTTTTGGTATTGCTGCATAGAAAACGTCATTTGAACAACAGATGATAATTGCTAGAAATATCCAGAAAGGTCCAGCCAACCAAGTGATAAGATTGTGAGTTATACATTCCCCCGTTTATATATCTCGGCATATATGGAAATTCAGCACACGGTAATAACAGGGATTTCATCTCCTTATACAAATTCAGTTAAGATGGGTTTTTTCCGGATAAGGTTTGAGACTTGAACTTTTTCCCCCTTGATTATCTTCCCTTCGAAGTTAGGTTCTTGGTATTTGGTTGAGCTGTAAAATCAGAATGCAGGATATACTCATAACGTTCTTTCGAGATAGTTTTTATCAGTGCACTAAAAATGAGAGAGCGAGTGATAGTATATCAGATATAGATCAGTGTTTGTCTTCGTTTTTTTTTTGTTTTTTTACCCTTTTAACATGTAACGACCAAATCTAGTCGAATTTCATGTACTCATTACGTAAATTTACTTTGGTTATTTATCGTGTACTCATTACGTAAATTTACTTTGGTTATTTTGTCCTCAGATTTTGCCCGCCCCAATTTTATGCTCTCTGAACAAGCTTCATTTTCTTGTTTTATGAATTTGACTTGTTCTGTTGTCAAACTTTTAGTTCAGTTTTGTACCTCAGTTTTTCCTTTTGATTACCGAAGTCTGAACTGCAGCTTTATCTTAGTCTTGAATGGTCTTGTGCTTTTTGCTTATGTAATTGTGTTCTTAGCTTAATGTGTATAAATTGTAGGCACTATAGGTTATCCGTGAGCTTAAGCAGAAATTAAAAGTTCATTTCAAAACTCTCTTTTTCCCGTAATAAACTAATTTCAACTGATATATAGTCCTGCATATGTAACTAAATTGATACACAGGAATGGCTCAACTGTCACTATACTCTTTTTCTTATCTATGTTCTTCGTTGCAAGTACTTGACCAACCAGTTGCTTGAGGCTCCTTCATTTCTTATAGAATTGTGTGGCTGTGTCACAACTGTAAATCACAGTATTCTTATATATAACAGATGTATTCTTATAGAATTGTGTGGTTGACAGCTGCGTAAATGACTAAAATTTATTTTTCAATTGTTCAAATTTAGGAACATATTTACATAATATCTGCAATCAAATGTACATAATGCATAGATCTTCTCTGGGAGTTTGGGGTTTATTTATTTTACTCTATGCATTATCTATAGTATGTTTTTGACTGGTCCATCTAGCTATTCTTGTTTCTTGAGGTTTTATGTTTTTTATTCCACTATTTGCATTTTTCAAGAGATTAGTATGAAGATATTGAGTTGCTTAACTTGCTTTGTACGTTTCACCAGGAGTTAAATCAAAGAGAGCAAGAAGACTCTTTAGATGAAGGTCTCCTTTCAGAAGTCAATGCACAACTACGGCAAGTGAGTTGTCTTTTCGTTTTTGTGAAATTTTTCGATCTTCTTCTATTTGATGGCTGAGAACTGTACCTTGTTACTGTAATATGGCCACGTAAATGTAAACCAACCGTTTTTAATAGAATTCATAGAAAAGACTTGTAAGTATGTCTTATGTGCTGTGTCCCATTGAGGCCAACTTGTCACGTGACGTGGTTTAACCTTCGATACACGTTAAGGTGTATCATAAAGTGACAAGTTTAAAATCTTCATATGTTGATTCGGTGCATGATTTACTTTCTTCATGTTGGAGTCTCAATCTAAAATGTTTATAAATTGTCAATGTCATGGGAAAGTTGTGGGTATTGTAGTCATTCATCTTTCCTTGCAGGCGAAAGAAGATGTGGACAATCCAGGAAGAGAGGATGACCCTTTTTTTCACGAGTTTGTAAAAATAGAATTGTAGATTCAAAGATTATTTTTGTGTGAATTTATATTGTAAAATTACATTAAACAGTATTATTTCAATATTAATGTGAATGAAGTATTTATTGTTTACAATTGTCTATTTTATGAGTATTATGGTTCTTCTATTACCTAACAAAGAAAATTAAAGCAGAATATTAGTGGTGGTATTGGCGCAAAAATACAGGTATTGACGCAAAAATACAGGTCTGTTGAGGGGGGCATTTAAGAAGTGAGCCTCAACAGAGGTGTCTGTTGAGGCGGGCTTTTGTAAAGCCCCCCACAACAGGTCCTTATTTTTCGCTTTGGTTTTGGGCTGTTGAGGCGGGCTTTTGAAAGCCCCCCACAACAGACTACCTGTTGAGGCGAACAAAGCCCGCCTCAACAGCTATGTGAGCTGTTGAAGCCACGTCTGTCGAAGCGGACCTTGTTCGCCTCAATAAGCCCAAAATGCCCCCCTCAACAGGTATTTTTTCCACTAGTGATATCCTAGTCAATTCCACAAAGATTAGGTCTTAAAATTTATTTAAAAATATGTCCTATGATATTATTCTCATGAGTATTAATTTCTTCTATTTTGGATTAAGGTAGGAAGATAGGTTATCTAAGGAGAAAAAACAAATGCAATCAACTAACCTTTTGAAGCCTACAAGGTAAGGCCTTCACATTTTTTATTTTTTATTTGGCTTATGTCTAGACCGAGAAAACATGTACACGATGTTTACAGTACAAACATATTTAATTAATACGTAGTAAAAGAATATGCTATTTTTATTTTAGTTACTTTTAATTTCTGAATCGTTACCACAAAATTGAGTTTTATATTTACCACCTTTTAAGTATCATGTTTTTGTATTTACCACTTTAATTTTATGAAAAGTTTTGTATTTACCACTTTTTAACGAATTTCATCTTATTTTTCATTCATATGAGCCTCACTTAACCAACTTCTTTAATTTCCCTCCTCTTTTGTTAGGTTTCCAATTAAAAAAGTTAGTTAAAGAGGGTTCACAAGGACCGAAAGTTGGATGAAAACCATTAAAAAGTGGTGAATTTAAACCTTTTATAAAATTAAGATGGTAAATATAAAATTACATTTTATAAGATGGTAAATACAAAAAACTGAAACTTGAAAAGTGGTACATTCACAAATTACAAACACATACGAGAAATGTATTTTTAGTTACAATATAACTATATTACTTATGATATCCTATGAGCTAGATGTTAAATTCAATGATGCTCACATATGAGTTGTCTCACATTGGAGAAAAAATAGAGAAAATATCAATTTATAATTAAGCTTGAGGAGTTACTCCAACTAATTAATTTTAGTTAACTTCCGTGAACTTAATTATAAATATGCCGAAGTTTTCTCCACTTATTAGTGAGTTGTCATATCAACAATCGAGAATCCAACATAGAAGGGATTGTTGCCCTTTCAGATTTGTACTCTTGTTTTTGTAGTTGTAAACGTTTATTAAGCCTAGGTAAAAAAAAGAAATATTAGTGAGTTGTCCAAACCTATTTCAATTCTCTGAAACTTATCCTGGAATAACTTCGACCTAAAAGTCTATAACAACACACAACACAGTTTTCTTGGAGTTATCAACAGAAATAAGAAACTCGATCTGTACTAAATTGACCAAAGTTTTAAAAATAAAAGAAGCAATATAATATACTTATATACATAATGCAGCTAATTTTGAAGTTCTGGCATTTATGTTCCGACTTTTGTCGTCAGTGACGGGCAAATGGGCAATGTAACAATAATTTTGCTAATACGGCGACATGGCGTGTATATTGAAGCTGGCAGTGCTGCAATGCATTACTCATAATTAAGTCAATTACTCATATTGTTAACGTAGGATATACCTTGAATATGCTTTCAATTACTATATTATATTGGACTACGGAGTATAATTTTCTGTTAGCCGCATTTTTTATTGGCCTACCCATATATATTTAGAGATCGAGTAAAACATAAACTCCTTGATTAATTAACACATAACTTATGTAATAAGTATTCTTTAATATCGTTTAAATATTATTATAACTCAATGGTAAGCTATGTTACTATGTTCTGTGACTCCCGAGTCATTCGATGTACAACAATATAGTAATTTTAATGATGTCTTCATTTATTTTTATTTTAAAAAAAAATGTTTATTCCAAGTTTTGTACCCAGATTCATGTGCACGGATTTGCTATAAATCGAAGGTTTATTTTCATGTACTATAGTTAAGGTTTGAATCCAGACTCACGTGGTTGTTGGGCGCTAACTAGAGAGGATGTTAGCTAATTAGAGAGACGGAAATGCTAAGTAAAATAACTTGTTAGAGATTAGGAAGACTGTGGTTGATATTATGAATTTTAAATTAACCATCTAATAATAAATCCCTTATTAAAAATTCTGGTTCCGCCACTTAGGGCCCTGTTCGGTAAAAGTAGCGGTAGCGGGTAACGGTTGGAGTAGCGGGTAGTGGTCAATAGTAGCGGGTAACGGTTAAATGTCAAAGTAGCGGGTAACTGATATTAGTGTTCGGTAAAAGTAGCGGTTGATATTATAAAATAAAATAAAAGTTGAAATATTATTTAAAACTTTAATATAAATTTGTCAAACGCTACCCGCTACCTTAAACACTACTAATTTTAACGTTTGATAAAAGCTACTCAACCGCTACCTCTACCGCTAACCGCTACCTAAACCGCTACCTCGCCAGACACTTACAAATTTTACAAGTAGCGTCTTGACTCGGTCAAAACGCTACCCGCTACCTCAAAAGCTACCGCCGAACACGCCCTAGCCCTTAGGTAGTGTTCTCTTCACCTGAATTTCACTTATTTTATCTTATCTTATCTTATTATTCCTGAATTTATCTTATCTTATCTGAACTTATTGACCCTTATCTTATCTTATCTTATCTTATCTTATTGATCCTTATCTTATCTTATTGAAACTTATAGTATTACCTTATGTAATACTTATCTTATCTTATCGGCTCCGAACTTATCTTATATTATATTATCTTATCTTATCTTATTGACCATGAACTTCTCTTATCTAAACTTATTTTATCTTATTTTATCATATCTTATTCGACCTAAAATAAGTAAAAATAAGGTAAAAAGAAGAGAGTCTCAATTGGGGATTGTTTAACTTGTGTGTTCCAAAAGTTTTAGCCAAAGATAAGAAATAATTGGGCAAAAGATCAAGCAACTGACGACTGATGGGACCCTTCTCTTCCTCTTTTCCACAACCTTTAGTGAAAATAATTGCTCAAGTCAACAAAATTGTTCGTCGGTCTATAAATCCAGCTATGCCTTTGCTTTCAGCTTCCATAATTTAGTTTCTAAGTCAAGGTCAACTTTTACTTCTGAATTTATCCTTCCTCCTTTCCGGAATTATTGCATCTTATTGACTTTTACACTATTCACGTTGTGTCTTTGACCATCTTTTGTAAAATATACGTAAAACAAATGTAATCGTGTAAGATCTTATTAGATTAGTATTGATATATACTTTCTAAATATAAATTTTTTATAATTTTTACTTATACATAATCCGAGAGATAACAAGTCAAAGTCATGCATTGGGAAGTGTGAAGTCAACATGGTGCAATAATTCCGGAACGGAAGAAGTATATATTTAGGGAAGGGCTTTTCGTAGAGTACATAAATTCTCAATATGACGTCGTGCCTGTCCATGCATACGTTTGAAATAAAATTACTACTCTATTTGTTATTAATACGAATACTACGTAAATAAATAAGTCTCATTTGATTTTAAGTTTTTAACGGTCAAAGTGCAATTGTAATTATAATCTGGAAAGATATATTCGGGTGTATATAATGGTAATCATCTTCAATGTACAATAAACCATAAAGTTGTTACTACGGAGTACTCTGTAAGATTGTGAAAATAATGTGACTATAAATCACTAAGTTTTTTTTTCCCCGTAAGAAAAAAAAACTCACAAGATCCTCTTATTTTCCATCTTCGTACATTCAATAACGTTGATGTAAAAATTGGGCCATCCATTTCATTCTCTTAGGAAATGGAGAGGATCCCTAAACAACAGATAGAGCTTTACTGATGCAGGAGGCTAAGCTCACTGCTTGTTGAACAACCAATAATGGTGTTCAGATAGTTTGAACAGAATTGAGAGAGAGAGAATAAGACAGAAGAAGAATTAGAATGCTTTAGAGAGAGAATAGAGAATAAGATGAAGATGTTTGTATTAATTCTTGAATGAAGATTACAATTTACAATGCAACTTATTTATACAAAAGTAAAGCTAAACAGACAAAACAATTAACTAACTTTAACATTCCTCCCCTAACATTTACCAAGAACCAATAAAGGCCTAGGTAACTAATTCAAATTGAACCTTACCTCATAATAAAGCCAATCCATGTTACAACTAAAATAAGCTCAAATAGATACATACGAGTTCTATTAAATTTAGATATGTCCAGTAAAATCCAGATAAGTTTAGAAACATCAATTATGTTCAGTTTGAAACTTCAGGTATACCTACCTAGTATAAGTGAAAATAACGTGACTATTCGAATGTGAATATGTGATGGTAAATGGGATAAATTAATGGTGCGGAAAAATTTTATAAGACAAAAATGTTAAGAATAAACAAATAACACTAGACCCATTTTTGACCCGAGACCCATTAGACCCATTGGATCTGGGTATGGGTCTAAATTTTTCAGACCCAAAGGATCTGCGACGGGTCTGGGCCCACCTAAAAAATATGGGTCTGGGTCTGGGTCTCACCAAACCCGATCCAGATCTGGCCCATGCCCATCCCTACGCGTGACCGTTACAATGGTTGAAGGACATATCACTTCTAGATAACAAATTAAAAAATCATTATTAATTTTTTAATAATCTTAATCAGTTTCATGTAATTCAATAGTGCTATCAACAAAAGTCATGATAGCAAAACTCTGGTGAATAAAACATGACCTATATTATTGTAACAAAATTCTCACCGGCCTTTTGAAGAACATTGAGTGTAAAAATGAAAACGTACATGTCATTTAAATTAAAAAGAAAAAGCATATACTAACTAGATAAGTGGAAAACTTCAAGGGAATAATGATAAGGTCCCTTTAGGTGAATGAGCATATGTTCCAATAAAAAGAATGGGCTTTAAAAGCTCACAAATTAAAATGATGTTCAATTCTAGCTTCCAAGGTATCTTATCGATCACTTGGTATAATTATTAGCCTCTTATTAGAAACCCAAGTACATGCACGTACCCGATCTTATTGTACGTGAAGAATATCATATATAGGCATTTCATATTCTCATCCAACTCGAAAACTCATAGACCTTAAAATTCTAAAAATGATGATTATGACGATGTAAGGAGCAGTTAACAACAAATAAAATAGGGAGGAAAAGCACCACGGAATACCTTTTTCTAGAACTTGATTTCCAACGTTATCGAATTTAATAATTGCTTTTTGTTTGAGTTTGACGTATCAATTAAACTTAATTTATCTAAAACGTAAACGCACATAATGAAATGGCGTTTTTTCTTTGTCCATGTTTTTGTACATTGTGAGCACATGACAGAAAATAGTCTTAATTGTTGTATCTTGTAAGATATATACACGAAGAAGATACATTGCAACTCTAGTTTCCTCGCTATATGTTATGATTAAGTAAATATTATGTAGGAGTAGTAAATAACAAACACTATGATATTCTACCTTGCTACTTTTTTCTAAAAACTTGTACGTGCGAAGATAAGACGCTCATAATATTATATATACTTTGTATTTTATAAGGCCAGGGAATATATGCAGTTGACTTTTTGGAGTCCTTCTGTGTAATATCTATAATACCCCGGCCCGTTAATTCATACTTCATATTTAACATTTCAATATACTCTATACTTAATAATGTAAAATTACAATGTTAATATATCACGCACGCATCATGTTCATAAAATACTACTCCGTATTTTTTATGTATTTTTTCTCCATTTCCACTGTATTAATTACGTTTTCCTCTCAACAACTTGGCTAATCAGGGTTCACCACATGAATACAATATTGATTTCCACCACATGCAAGCTTGAATTATTTGTTAACCTATAGTCTATTGGTAGAAATTAGGACAAATACAAAATTAAGATGTCTTGTTGCGTGGCCTATTAATGTAATTACAAGCTCGTTATTGTATTCTTTAACTTAAACGAATTTGCTATAAAATTGACACTACTACTATGAACTTATGAAGTTCCCCACCAGGAGAAGTTTCGTTACTCCGTACCAAAAGTATTATAAACTTATAATGTATGAGCAATTGAACATGTTGAATGTAAAAACAATGATACGTACTGTAGTAGTTTCTTAGATAATAATCTCACCTTTTTCCAATATGTGGAAAATAATGCAAATAAGAAAAATATTTATAGAACTCGATCCTTAAGTATCTTTAATTGTTTAAGTGGGGGGCAATAGAAGAATTAAGCAATATAGTATAATACTACATCCGTTTCAAAATCATCTTTACCCTTTTCGTTTTAGTCCATTTCATAATGTTTTTGCACTTTGCTTTATTCTATATTGGACATAAAAATTTACTACCTTACCCTTCTTACTTTACAATATTTACCAGTTTTCACTCACTTTCTCGTACTTTATTCATTTTTTTTCTTACACCCACCCATCTTTTTATACATTTATCTTACTTTATCCATATTTTACTATATTAATCAACTTTTCTACCTTTATCTTAATATTTGTGCAAACAGTAACCGTAAAAATCTTTATCAAACGGAAGTAGTATGTTCACAATTATACTCGAAATTTTGGGAGGGCCGTAATTAACACACTATTAAGTTTTCCGTCCGGGGAGGCCTGTCCCTCCCAGGCCATCACTAAAATACGCCACTGGATATTTATTAAAATCAATAACAAAAAAAATCAATATTTTCGAAGTAAAATCTTACTACCAAATTAAAAATAATCCCTAACAAAATTAACATTTTAAAACTACCAAATTGTGGAAATATAGATAGCTTCTATTCCCACTTCTCAGCATGTAATTGAGGTATATTGAATCCATCCTTACTAATGAAATTTAATTTTATGTTTATATAATGGTAATGAAGTTAGCCAGTTTCTAAATTCCGTGGGCTCATACACTATAATTTTTATGTTATATGAATGGGCCCAGGCCTAATTTCCAATGATTTGAGGCAGTCCATTCATTATTGGCCTTAAATTCATAATGTTAATCCTTCCAAAATGTCCCAAGAATCCAAGAGAAGTTAATTCACAATTCTATATCAAGATTCACAATATTTATAGTTACTCCATGCATGGATGTACATACATTATACATACATTGTGATGTGCATATATATACAAATTATATACTTATGTTACATTGAATTAAATACGCGACGGGTATTGTAAGCGGCAGAGTGGCCTTGCTGTCACGATCCACTAAGATCCATCCCTATGTCGCTTCGATTCGTCCCTAAAAAAAAACAAAAGTCAACTACAAACAAGAACGAACCAAAAGAAGAAGAGTAGCAAGAAAGCCATTCTAGTTCAACCCACCTTCAAACCTTTTTGGGATATCAAATTCATTATCATGATCGTCGGATTCGGCTGTAGCCTCGCCGGACGCCTCTTCAAGCGACATACCCTTAGGCTCAGGGACCAACAAGGTGAAAACCATACCTAAAAAATTTATCACACCAAGGACAATTAGTGAATTTTTCTGCCCAATTCCCGGTGGGTAACCTTGACTCCTCCTAGCCGGGTTCTTATCCTGGGATGCATACAAAAAACCAAATGCACCTACAATTGCCCCAGCCTTGCCTGCCGCAGCTGATATACCATGACAAGTAGACCTCAACCTAGCCGGGAATATTTCAGCCGGTACCACGAATGTGGTTGAATTAGGCCCAAAGTTGGCAAAAAAGAAAGTGAGACCATACATGACTAGAAATCCAACCCTATTTGCCCTTTGTTGCCAATGTTCGTAGGGGATAGCGATGGCAAACATGAACACTGTCATAAAGAAGAAACCCATCATTTGGATAGCAAATCTTCCCATGATGTCAATTAATCCAACGGTGAACCAGTAACCTGGGACTGTTCCACATAGCGCGATTAAGGTCTGTGCTCTAGCAACCTTGTACACTTCTCGGATGGCACTCATCTTAGACGCGTCAGGAAGCCATCCAATAGAGCTAAATATGTTGCTTTGGAAAAGGTTTTGACTGTAAAACGCGATGTCAAGTAAGAACCATGTACTAGTAGTACCAAGAAGACGTAAGCCGTACTGTCGAGCGAATTGTGCAGAGAAGAGTCCAAAGGTGTTCCTTTCATCTTGGACTATTCTCTGAAGCTTGTCATCCTCACCTTCGATTTCAACGTTTAACACCTTGGACATATCCTCAGCAGCTTTATTAGCGTTTTTGGCTACCAGTGCAGTGTACCTAGCAGTCTCAGGCATTTGCATACGCCAATAGTAAGTCATGGCAGCAGGAATTGCTCCAAACATCAACACAACTCGCCAAATGTAGTCAGCTTCAGGTGTAAGTGATCGAGCTGGATCTTCTTCAAATGAAGGTGGGTGGTATTTGCTCTCGAACCCTGCTGACACAATAAGTGCCACAATACCTCCGGTTAAGATCCCTACCCCTTGCATAGCAAAAACCGCTGCGATGAATGCTCCGCGTGTCTTTTTGTTAGCATACTCAGACATGATTGTGGCAGATAGTGGATAGTCCCCACCAATGCCGAACCCAAGCCAGAATCTAAAGAAACAAAGAGTTGTCATGACACCTTTTGGTGTGCTACCGAAGGATAGGCCAGAGGCGATGGAACAAAAGGTCATTAAAAGTAAGGTGATGCCATAAACCGACTTCCTACCCATCTTGTCACCAAGCCACCCAAAGAATAGTTGCCCTGCAAGGGTGCCACAAAAGGCTACACCATTGACAGCAGCACTGACATTGATGGGTAAAGATCCGGGCCTTGTTGGGTTCGGAGTAGTGTAGTATATACGTCCGAGGAGTTTTGTGACTATGGAAATGCTGAAAAGATCATAGGCGTCTGTGAAAAATCCCATACCGGCAATGATAATCGCAGTGAAGTGATACCATTGTGTTTTAGCTACATCAAGTGCCTTAAGAACGTGCAACTGTTGTTCTTTTGCCATTATATGTTTGATTAATTAGTTATTTTTCTTTGTAAAGCTTCCTTGTGGGTGTAACTTCCTGCCAAATATTTGCAAACGTGGTTAATATACTGGAATCCAAGGATCTTTTACCAAATTAGCTATTTTCCATATTTTATTTATCAAAATGACTATTTTTAAATTGTATTTTTCAAACTAGCTACTATTTTGACTTTGAAGTAAAAAAAATGAACCGCTCTAATTTCTTTTTTTAATAGTGAACCAATTTGCTTACCCTCATAATCTCCTAGCAACAATTAAAAATATAAGGCAATTAGCTGAACCGTTGTTGCCGATATTGATAATTTACTCAGATAAGTGAATTAATTGTTAAGTGAATTTGATTGGCAAAATCAACCATGAATTTAACACACTCTAAAATTATGTGCGTGAAAAATCAATTCGGAGTATAAAATAGATTAAAATATAAGATAAAAAAATCCGAAAAAATTGCATTCAAGACGGGGGTGTTAATCGCTCGATTTTTAACGAGTTTGCTTAGCTCAAACTCGAATCATTACAATTGCATTCAAACTTGAGCCGAGGTTTGAATTTTTTTGAGCAATTTATATTTTAAGTTCAACTTATCATAAAACTCAATTCAAGTTCAAAATAATAACGGAGTACGTAGTATAAATCTACTTTGATTTATAAACAAAAATAAAAAAAAAACTACGCATTGTTTAAAGTTTTACTAGAGAGTATTAATTTGAGTTGGATGTGTTATATAGAATAACTAGTTTTTGCAAAAATTTATATATCGTGCATATTACAGGCCAATTGGCCTGTGATATGCACGATATATAAATTTTATATCAAATTAAATAATGTTGTTGATACAAAAGTTGAAGAGGCAATGAACTAAGTAATCAAGCATTGATTAACTGAGAGTTATAAGAATGTTAAAAGTTTTTCAAATTAAATATTTAGGGATAGTGGTACAAAATAAGTTAAAATATATAATAATAATAAAAGAGATTTTAAGGTTGTGACAAGTGATATGCAAATCCTCTTATTTTAGATACTAAGATGGATATGCAGAATAAAATAGTTAAATAAATTTGTCCTAATAAGGTGGTGACAAGTGATATGCAAATCCTCTTGAGTTGAACTTTGTTGTGCTCAGCTCATGAAAAGCTAGCTAATGAAAATTTCGAGACGAGCCCAAATAGTTCAAGAACCCTTTAGACTCATTAATTAACATCCCTCAACCGTTAGTTATCGTAGGGAGGTAATCAGTAAGCCCCTATTTTAATTATATTTTTACATGAAGTTAGGATTAAATTACCAAAAAAAAGCTATTGAATTAGATGGTAATAGGGAGTACTCCGTATATCTTACTGAACAAAATAGTCGTATGCCTAAGGGTAGGAAAATGATATATAGTCCTTAGGTACGTATAAGAAGGTAAAATGAACATATTAACTGAGACTAAACAATAGTTACACTGATAGATTTGTGATTTTGGAGTGTACTCCTAAGTTAATTTGAATTTTGGAAATAAATAATTAAATGCTTACTTACGGGAAGGACTACATGTAACTTTATCCTTAGATCTTGATCGAGGATATATTGCCTATATCTAGGTATTTTTTATTTGATTTACGTACTTAGCGTGTACCAAAAGAACATAAGTGCATATTAAAAGAACATGTTATTATATTAAATGAACAAGAACATGTTGTTATATTATTAAATGAACTTGAGATATATTCTTTTTATAGGAATGATAGAAATATAAGTAACATATCTTATAATTTTATACATGCACTAATGTTACTTTGATGCACTATAAACATCGTGTACATATGTGACATGTCCATAGTACGGGCTTAAAACAAAATAAGTTTAAAATTAAGAATTTTAGTCATCGAAAGAAAGAAACGAACCTGATTAGAGGAGTTGCAATGCAATGGAAGATAATTTGAAAGCAATATCTGAGTTGAATGAAATGGAGTAAAATTACAAGAATATTTATATGCAATTAGCCGAGGAATCTTAAGGCATATGCTCTCCGGCCTCAAACGAGTCACCCATTTCTTATGTTTTAATACATTTATTTTAGTCAACATTCAAAATTTAATTTCTAGATTATTGGATAATTGGCCTAATTACGCTACTTCTCAGTCTATAGTTATATAACTTAATTTTATTGCCGTTAATCTTGTACAAGGTAAATTAATTAGAAAATGCAATTATTGTAAGGAAATATAACTTGGAGAAGTTATCTTCAATATACCATCCATCTATTCTTTCCCATCATCACATAGATCATGCATGTGCTTTAATGTAAGAAAAGACTTAATTAAATAACAAGTCATTTAACGCATTAAGACTGATATTTAGCTATAGCTTAGTTGTTGATTAAGGTACTTTCGATCATATAACCCATGTATCAAACTTAATTTATATGGCAGTTTTATACATATTTATACTTTACTAATCAAATAGTTACTGTGATCAAGTAGCTATGTTCAGTAAATTATAAACAATAAAATAGTTATACCAAGTATTTTATTATTGTATAGGTACGTATATTTTTAATGATAACATCAACGGTGTTATGCGTACGACAGTCTCAAAAGAGACATTGAATGATACGAACAATACAAAAAAATAATGCGCTCCTATACATCGAGTTATTTTATTTGGTTTATACGCTAATGTTATCATGAAAGAAAAGATAAATGTTACTCCTTTTGTTTCTTGATGTTTTTTCTGTTGGAACCTAGCTTGCACTTATTTAGAATTTCATGGAATCACTTATTCATTTTCAGGACATAAGAAAAAATATAGCAATGTAGAGTTTTATTTGATTCGTTTCAATGAGGTGAGTACTCTAAAAATGTCAAATCTTAATAAGTTTTTAATTTTTGCTACAGAGTAATATGAAATTAAAATATTACGCTAAAAATATGCATTTGCAAATTTGCACAACAAAAACAACCAGATGAATAAGAAACGAGTACACAACTTCATTAGAAAATAATAAAATCAACCTCTGTTGAGTTTCTTTGGTTCATCACCAGCATAATTAAAAAGAATCAAAGAGTACAGCAAATGTCATGTCATTAAATGACCAAGCAGAATTTTGAAAAACCACACCGTATTAAATGAAAGAATAAAAAACATAACCAATCTTAATAAAAGTACTTAGTAAGTTAGTAATATATGAGTAAACACACATTTACTCACTGGCCACTTTTGTAGCTAGTGATCAAGCAGATCCCTTGTGTTCATCCTCAACGTCTTCTACGTCGACCTCACCGGCTAATTCTTCAAGAGACTTACCCATTGATTCGGGCACCATCAATGTGCAGAGCATACCAATGAAGTTGATAACACCGAGCACGATAAGAGACTTACTCTTTCCGATACCCGCCGGATATCCGTGATCTCTCTTTGCCGGATCAGGATCTTGTGAGGCGTACACAAACCCGAAGGCTCCTACTATAGCCCCAGCTTTTCCAGTTGCCGCAGATATACCATGGCAAGTAGACCTCAACCTAGCTGGGAAAACCTCAGCTGGCACCACGAAAGTGGTGGCATTTGGACCAAAGTTGGCAAAGAAGAATGTGAGCCCGTACATTATGATAAATCCAATACGATTCTCCTTCTTACTCCAGTAATTATAGGGGAATGCAATGGCAAACATGAAAACAGTCATGAAAAAGAATCCCATCATTTGAATCCACCATCTTCCAATTACGTCTATGAAAGCAACAGTGAACCAGTATCCCGGGACTGTTCCACAAAGAGCGATCAAGGTTTGAGCCCTTGCAACCATATACACCTCCCTGATAGCATTCATTTCTGCTGCTGGTGGAATCCAACCAACAGAGGTAAAAAGATCCTTTTGGAAAAGATTTTGACTGTAAAATGCAATGTCGAGTAAGAACCAAGTACTGGTGGTTCCCAAGAGGCGAACACCATATTGGCGAGCAAATTCTTTTGTGAATAGCCCAAATTGGTTCTGTTGAGTTTTACCTATTTTTTCAACCATCTCCTCCTCAGCTTCTATTTCAGTTTTGAGGACTTTGGACATGTCTGCGGCAGCCTGCTTGGCATTCTTGGCTACAAGGGCGGTGTACCGAGCAGTCTCAGGCATCTGCATACGCCAATAGTATGTTGTAGCAGCAGGAAAGGCTCCGAACATCAGGACAATACGCCAGATAAAGTCAGATTCCGGTGGGAGGGAGGCAACCGCATTGACTTTGAATGGGGGAGGCTTGAATTTGGCCTCAAATGCGGATGCAACTATCAAGGAAACAATCCCACCAGCCAAGATACCCATGCCTTGCATGGCAAAGACAGCGGCGATGAAACTTCCACGAGTCTTCTTGTTAGCATACTCAGACATGATGGTGGCGGATAGAGGGTAATCTCCTCCAACACCAAACCCAAGCCAAAAACGGAAGAAGCAAAGGGTTGTCATGACAGCCTTTGCACTTTTTCCAAAGGAAAGACCAGAAGCGATGGACATGCAAACCATCATAACCAAGGTGATACCGTACACCTTCTTCCTCCCCATCTTGTCTCCGAGCCAACCAAAGAAGAGTTGGCCTGCTAGAGTACCGCAAAGTGCTACTCCACTTACAGCAGCAGCGACATTAATAGGTAATGCACCGGGCTTACTCGATCCAGGAACATTATAGTAAATGCGACCAAGAAGCTTGGTCAACAAGGAGATGCAAAACAGATCGTATGCATCTGTGAAGAAACCCATACCAGCAATCACAATTGCCGTGAAATGGTACCATTGGGTTTTCGCGACATCAAGTGCTTTTAGCACTTCTAACTGTTGTCCCTGCACCATGATCAACAATTGTGTATTTTTATTTTTATTTTTTTAGTCCTCTAACTCACCTTTGATTTTCCTTTTTCATAAACGCCCTGCAAATTAAAGCACGTTGTTAGTATTATTAGATTAACTAATTTGATTCTTGAATTACATTATTACAACTGTCAGAAAGCTCATCGACTAAACTAGCATGCTGATAAATTGTATCTATGAAGTATTTCAAATAGGAGATAACAACTTACCTACCAATTTAACATGCTTATAAATATTTTTGGAAATTCTATATTTATTGAATTAATAATTTTTTTTACTAACCACCACTAGCTACCAAATCAGCAGGACCAAGTTTTTTTTGCTGAATACATTGAGTTTTAGATCCTTAGGCGTTCAAATGGTCATTGCTACACTACTACAAGTCTACAACTACAAATTTGATGTTTACTGTTAGATATACCATAACTCTAATATGTGAGAGTGATGGATAGCTCAGTTGGTTAGAGCTTCCATCCCGGTTCCAGGTGATCCTGGGATCGATTCCCATCCCCGCCCTTGTGGCTCATTTACACCAAAAAAAAAATAACTCTAATATGTACCCATTATGTATCTCTAAGTGAACCAAGAACATATTCCGTATCTAACATGATACTAACAATACATAAAGTATAGTTTTATAAGGTACATTGCGTCTACAAAGTGTACAATGAAAGTAAACAAAACAGATTGCGCGTAATTTATTTAATATTTATATTTCATCATTACCTTTATCCGATCGGAAAGAAAAGAGGAGAGAGAGAGACTAACCTGTCTAAGGCAGGACTTGCACCCGAAATAAAAAGAAAGAAAGGGGAGTAGAGATGTGGTGAAGGTAACGGAGGGAAGAAGTACAACTATTTAAATTGAAATCATGTTTAACATTCTTCCGGAATAATCTCCGGCATAGTAGGGATATACTTTCACTTAATAAGTCAATTATATTTTTTTTTGTGTTTAATTACATGTTTGCATGAATTTGTCCTGCAATTATACATGTCCTTTTCTCTCTTACCTGACATTTGTAATCAACATTACTGTTCTTCATGTTCTGAACAAATCAAGATTGGTATCTTACGTTAAACTAACTAATTAATTATATACCCCGTACACAACGGCGGATCTTAGGTATGGCTGGGGTGGGCCTGGCCCCCCGCCGAAAAATTTTGTAGTGTATTTTAGTTACGGCCCCCCTAAAATTTGTGCATAATTGTATAATTAAATAGCATATTGCTTAATTTTTTTTCTACCGGCCCCCCTCATAAAATCGTTCAAGGTCCGCCACTGCCCGTACAAGTCAACTACATATCATAACATACTACGGATATATACCCAACAATTCTTTGGGTTTGAGGATTTTTTTTATTATTTCATTCGATGTAAAACAACTTAACGAGGTGAATTTTCACAAAATATTGTTTAGGTTTGAGGATTTTTTTCGTTCATTTGATTGAAGTTTAACTCTTTAAAGTCAACATCAGTTATTGTTGCCTTTTTTTTTCTATCGTGGGTTTACAAATTTCAAAGGTTTTTAGGCCGGAAATAGTCAAATTTCTTCGGAAATTTGGCTATTTCCGTCCCTTTTGGTTTAATTATTCAAGTGTTTGTCTTCAGATTCAATAAAACTACATCGTTTGCGTGTAGTAAGTTCCCCTATTGTGGGATTAGTGAGTTTAGTAAGTTCCCTGTATGGTGGGATTAGTTGAGTATTTGGGTTTTAGTATTAGTATAGTTTTGGTGGAGTATCGTCGTGAATTCGGTTCGTTGATAAAGAATTATACGAGATTGAACCAGTTATCAAAATTTCAAATTGACTTAGATGAATCGGATGGAAACCGTCCCCGAGGCTACAACAAATCGTTAGACCGTCTCTCTGAAAAGGTTGTATGTTCTAGCAATATGTGCGACAGATGTCCCACAGTGCAAGATCTTCCCAATGATGGTAGTTTTGATGAAGGAATACCTCTTTTTGATTCAATTTGTTATGTATTTGTTAAATTCGATTTCTTTTGTAGAAGTCGTAGGACTTTTTATTAATGAATTGATTTTACATTAAAAAAAAAAGAAGTTATTGTTTCCTTATGTCCAAAATATAAC
Organism: Spinacia oleracea; assembly: GCF_020520425.1. NCBI lineage: Eukaryota > Viridiplantae > Streptophyta > Magnoliopsida > Caryophyllales > Amaranthaceae > Spinacia > Spinacia oleracea. The sequence continues at coordinate 10,191,787 of NC_079489.1, read as the reverse complement.
TAAATATTTATTTTTCACATCATTGATAATTTCAAAGATCGACTCGCAATGATATTAAAAAATATACCAATTGTTTGTTGGTTCAGTGGTGATTAAGGTTGGAATTGGTAGGGAGGACCCGTATTCGATCCCCCGTAACAACTATTAGGAGAGGATTGAAACCTATCGACTTAGAACTCGCCCATAATCTGAATTAGCCCTAAAGATAAAACAAGTGCTAACGCCAAATTTTTTTTTTGAAAAAACATGGAAGCAAATAGTGATATTGTTAAATGATGCAAGCTAAGCCTGCAATTGGTTCAATGAACGTGTACTACTATGTGGAGTAATGGAGTATAACATAAGTTTTATACTTCATACTTTCCGCTTTTGTATTGTCAACGCAACACAAAATGATAAACGAAGTATTTCCTTTAATTAGGAGCGATTTTCTTCAATATTGTTGAACGTCAAATTTTCAAAATGTGCCAATTTTTAACTTAATTCCCACTATACCGTCCACGGATAGCGAGTGGCCTGGGTTCACAATTTATAATGAGTGTTTTCAAGTATTCAAAGTGAGTTTTTGAGAGAAAAATTCAGTCACATACCTTGCCTAAAAGTGCCGAAATTATTAGTACCTTAAAGGCGATTCTAGTTGGTCAATCTTAAGGCGGATCCGGACGTGCTGTGGACTATCTACGGAGGGACGACACTTGGAGTCCTAAAGACTTGTTCTTGTTCGGTTCGGGCGCAGCTAGGGAAGGCACGCAACAAAGAGTATGCATCTAAACTATGCTATATGATTATGTGTAAATAATATGTATTCCTGGCTAAATGGTTTTTCCGCATGATTTATGAATTGTCATATGAATCATAACCTAACAGTGGTATGAATCATTAAATCGGTCTTTTTTTTTTAACGAAGCGAGCGGTTTATAATCACTATTTATAAATGGTAAAAAAGAAATAAGCGCGTCAGGTAGGGGTCAAACCTACGACCTTCTGCTTAGGAAACAGACGCTCTATCCACTGAGCTACAGACGCTGATGTTAATAAGTTAAATTTGGTAATGTTTATAATTAATATTAAGAAATGGTAAAAAAGAAATAAGCGCGTCAGGTAGGGGTCGAACCCACGACCTTCTACTTAGAAGCACGCTCTATCCACCACTGAGCTACAAACACAATTGATGTCACAAGAGGTTACTTCTAAGGCCTTGTTCTTCTGAACTTTATTTCGCTGAACTGAATTGAACTTAATGGAGCTGAACTGAACTGAACCGAACTGAACTAAACTTAATGGAGCTGAACTGAACTGAACTGAATTGAACTTAATGGAACTTAAATAATAAATAATAAACAATAAACAATAAACAATAAGCAATAAGCAATAAGCAATAAACAATAAACAATAAACAATAAATAATAAATAATAAATAATAAATAATAAATAATAAATAATAAATAATAAATAATAAATAATAAATAATAAATAATAAATAATAATAATAAATAATAAATAATAAATAATAAATAATAAATAATAAATAATAAATAATAAATAATAAATAATAAATAATAAATAATAAATAATAAATAATAAATAATAATAATAAATAATAAATAATAAATAATAAATAATAATAATAATAAATAATAAATAATAAATAATAAATAATAAATAATAAATAATAAATAATAAATAATAAATAATAAATAATAAATAATAAATAATAAATAATAAAATAATTAATAATTAATAATTAATATAATGTTAATATGTATAACAATACTCATAATAATAAATAATAACTACAATAATCATAATTATTTATTAACAACAATAATTACATATAATATTAATATAATAATAGTAATAATTAAGTAATAATAACGATAATAATAATTATTATATATAAGTAATAAATGTCAATTTTAATTGCAATATCAAGAATAAAAATAATTACAAAGAAAGATGAATCCGTTCTTTTGAACTGAACTGAATTGAACTAAATGAAGCTGAACTGAACTGAACTGAAATGAACTTAATGGAGCTGAACTGAACTGAACTGAACTTAATGGAGCTGAACTGAACTGAACTTAATGGAGCTGAACTGAACTGAACTGAACTTAATGGAACTGCAAAAAAGTCCAAAAGAACAAGGCCTAAGTTATATTTCTATTTAAACTGTAATTCATGTTGAAAATAATTTACAACTAAGCAAACCGCCATTTGAGATAGCGGTTTTGTTTTAAAGCAAACCGCTATCTCAGATAGCGGTTTGTAACATTGAACCGCCATCTGAGATGGCGGCTTGCTTTAAAACGAAACTGCTATCTCATATGGCGGTTCAATGCTGAACCGGAAAAAAAAAATTAATTCTCTTTCTCCCTTGCTTACGTGGACGGTATGGTGGAAAATAACTTAGAAAGTAACGTATTTAGGGAATTATTGGATCTTTATGCAATATTGAAGGAAATCGCACTTTAATTAGGGTTTGATTTTGCACCAATTATACCAATCATTTACATATACTAAGTAATCGAAAATGTTGTACTATGTTGTAACACTGCACAAATTTTCATCAATAAATCTACTTTTTATGCGAAATTAAAATCATAATCTCATACTTTCATAAGGAGATAGATAGAACTCAATAAATGAGTAACGAAACTCTCCAATAGAGAATGGAGTTCTTATTCCAAACATAAAATCAAAAGGTAGAAATAAAACAAGAAAAAAAGGACTTACCGTCAACCTAATGATTGGTGGTAGAGTTGTCAAAGCAGGTCACCGGGTCGGGTCGGGTCTGGGTCTGGGTCCGGTCTGGGTCATGATAAGTTCTGGTCGTGGTGGGTCACTTTATCACTAGGGTGCAGGTCAGGTTCGATCGGGTAATGTCGGGTTTTTTTTTTCTCATTTCGAGTACAAGTCGGGTTCGGGTCAAGTCATGTTCGGGTCGGGGTCAATTTTGGGTTTGGGTCTTATATAGTCGGGTTTGAATCAGTTAATCTCGGGTTTGGGATCAAGTTCGGATCGGATATTTTGGGTAGGTTAAAATTCAGGCCGGATTCACTCTCGGATACAAGTTAAGATCGATCAATATCTGATTTAGTCATCTTAAAATATTCAAGCGTAAAATATTTATTTCACAGGTCAAATCATAACATGTTATGTGGTAAAAATCGGGTTAAGGTCATTGTCGCGAATCGAATCGGGTTCGGATCATTATTCATCCGGGTCAGTTCGGTTTCGGTTATCTTTCGGTCGGTGTCGGGTTCGGGTTCGGCTCATACAACATTGGGTTAAAGTTGGTTATCGGTTTTTCGGGTCGGGTTTTGGGTAACTTGTTATACCAAAATTTCGACTCATGGTAGGTTACAGGTTCGGTCGGGTCTTCAGGTCGGGTCAATTTTTGACAGCTCTAGTTGGTGGTAGCCCCTAGGCAATTTCTACATCACTTACATGTTCATTAATTCTTAAATGGACTTGGTACACACTAAATTTATTGTGTACCATGCCTAAAAAGAAAAGTTTACATTCTGATTCTAATTTATTTTAACGTATTTATTAAAAATATTATACACAATATCAAATTGCTGTCTTTAGTACATGTCGTGCTTGAAAAATGTGATTTAAAGTCACAATTCTCTTTTATAAATATAGGGTTACTTTGATTCAGAAAATGGTCACCATATCTAGAAAATTGGTGTTTAATTTATTAGAGTCACTATGTGAACGATAAATGTCACTATGTATATATGTAAAATGATGCCAGAATAAACTGTTGGCTTTGGTCCACAATAATATTATTGTAGAGCAGGTCCACAAAAGATTAATCCTTACAGGTTAGGGGTGTAAGATAATTGAGATAAGTCCAAAGTTCAATCCAGCTCAGTGTAAAATTGTCGGACTGGATCGGACTTGAAAACATTTGGATCGGACCCGAACTACTACCAAGTCTAGTTATTTTTGGACTGGACTTGGACTCAACCTTTTGGAGTCCAAAAATCCAATTAAGTCCAAAGTTTTAAGATTTTATTTATAGATAAACATATGTAATTTAAAAACTATTGTGAAATATGTGATTTTGGGCCTTTATTTACTATGTGCAACAGAAAACAACCAAACATTACACTCCATATAAAATCCATAATCAAAAAAATTCTACCAACCTTTTTCTCTTTCGCTATCGGTTGTAATGTTTGATTATTGAGCTCTAATATATTTTAAAATTTTGTTTTTTTAAGAACTAGAACTTTTTTTGGCTAAGTATTTAGATGTGCAAGACATATTGTTATTTGCAATTATATCTATTGATTACTGGCTATTTATTTTCCCTTAATGGAAGAGAGACATGTAACTATAGGTGTTAAAATATTTCATACCCAATATTTAATAGTTATATATTTTATTTTATGTGCCCGAAAGTTAGCCGATAACAATATTATATACATTTGTAACTTTTAAAAAAATAAGTTTATTTTTCTAAAAAAGATTAGGATCAGACTAGATTCGGACTTTTATGTTTTTTTTTTTTTTTTTAATGTATTGGACTAGATCGAACTCAAAAAAAAATTGGATCATACTCGGACTCAAATATCCAAGTCCAAAAATATTTGGATTGGATTTTGGCTTAGCATAAGCCCATCACATTATTGGGCCGAAAACCCACAAGATGATGTCCAGTATCAGAGGACGGAAATCAAGAAATAAGCTTAGGCTAAAAGCCTTAAAGTTAATGGGCTTATGTAATTTTACAAGTGAGTACGTAGTGGCCCAGCCTCAAAAAAAGAAATTGCAATTATAGTCAGAAAAAAGCTAGTCAAAAATAAATTAATATTCCCCATCACAAATGGATAAATCTACTTATATTGTACATAAATTGCAATTATAGTTAGAAAAAAGCTAGTCAAAAATAGAGTTAAATACGTGAAATCGTAGAAAAATAAGACATATTAGAAGTATTATTGTTATTGTGATCCCCTACATAACATTTTCATCTAATTTTCCATTTTTAGGTGGTAAAAACAACTTTTAAATTTTTTTTAGGTGGTAAAATACAAGTTTTAGTTTTATAGGTGATAAAAAATAAATTTTCGATTTTTTTAGGTGGTAAAAAATAATTTATCCTAATTTATATTGTACAAGTTAAATATTATTTTCAGACGAACAAAAAAACACATTTGAATATGCGTTATACAATCAAAAAGACAAAAGACAAAATACAAAATACAAATATACAGTTAATATTATTGGCAATACAAAGACACGGTTTCACCTCACGACCTTAAGGTAATGGGTTCATTCTCAAACGGTTATGGTTCTTGGGGATCAGGGTTATCCTTATCTCATTTTCTTAAGAGTCTAACCTCCATAGTAGGGTCGTTTCTTCTTCTTTTTCTAAAAAAAAAAAAAGAGCAAGTTTTTTTTATGCTCAACAAAATCATACTGAAGAAATATTCTCCTCGACATTAGTTTCTTCTTGATCTTCGGTTGTCTCATTAGCTGCCTCTTCTAATGACAAACCCTTAGCTTCCGGAACCAAAAATGTAAAAAGCATACCGATGAAGTTGATCACACCAAGCACAATTAGAGAGTTCTTCTTTCCAATACCAGCTGGGTAGCCAGGGTCCCTCTTCGCCGGGTCCTTCTCTTGGGAAGCGTACACAAAACCGAAGGCTCCAACAATAGCCCCAGCCTTCCCTGCCGCGGCTGATATACCATGACAAGTCGACCTCAACCTAGCCGGGAAGACCTCGGCAGGAACAACAAAAGTAGTAGCATTAGGTCCAAAGTTTGCGAAAAAGAATGTAAGTCCGTACATAATGATGAACCCTATACGATGCTCCCTCTGACTCCAATAATCGTAAGGGAAAGCGATGGCAAACATGAAGATAGTCATCATAAGGAACCCTACAACTTGAATAATCCATCGACCTATAATATCAATGAAGGCGACAGTGAACCAGTATCCAGGAACGGTTCCACAAAGGGCTATTAATGTTTGTGCTCGAGCCACCTTGTAGACCTCCCTTATGGCGCTCATCTTGCTTGCGCTAGGGATCCAGCCAATGGAGGTGAAGATGTCTTTTTGGAAGAGATTTTGGCTATAGAAAGCAATGTCGAGTAAGAACCAAGTAGTTGTGGTTCCTATCAAGCGTACACCGTATATTCTTGCAAACTCCTTGGAGAATAACCCGAATTGTTTCTTCTTGTCGTTCATCATGATTGCTAACTTAGCCTCCTCAGCATTAATGTCTGTCTGTAGGACTCTAGACATGTCCGCGGCTGCTTGCTTAGCATTCTGTGCAACCAAGGCAGTGTACCTTTTGGAAGAAAATTTAGTTGATTAGCATATAGTGTTAGGAAACTCTCGTAAAAGATGGTCTAACTGATTCTAATTTGTCAGACCAAGTATAAGTAGTTTAAAAAGAAAGTTGATAATAAAGGTCGCAAGTTGCTAAAACATTTAGTTGTCACAATCTTACGTGTTGGAGTTTAATTGGTACACATAGGCGCCACGTAGGTTATGTGTCATCAGAATATTTTTAAAAATATGTAAATAAGGTAGTCGATATAAAGAAGAAAACAAAATAGAATATTAAGCTTTTTCTAACTTTTTTTTTTTAAAACATGTATAATAGGTTATATAAGTTAAATATTTTAGTTTCCAATTTAAATCCTGACTCATAAGCATGTCATGTCATCATTGTGACACGGCTTAAAGGTCGCATGTTAAGGCCTTTATTATTTTTGAACAAAAAAAATAGAAATGGTGAAGTTAATTAGAAATCAAGCAGTTTTGGTCAGACCATCTGACAACAGACATACATAAAAGTTCGATAAAATATCAAATTTATAAGGGTTATGAGAGATGTACCTAGCCGTCTCAGGCATCTGCATACGGTAATAGTAGGTCATACCGGCAGGGAAGGCACCAAACATCAAGATAACTCGCCAGATGTAATCAGCTTCCGGGGTAAGTGATCTAATAGCATCTTCCTCAAAGGAAGGCGGCTTGAACTTATTCTCAAAGGCAGCTGACACGATGAGGGAAACAACACCACTTACTAAAATCCCGACACCTTGCATAGCAAAGACAGCCGCGATGAAAGCTCCACGAGTCTTTTTATTAGCATACTCGGACATGATAGTGGCGGAGAGTGGGTAGTCCCCTCCAATACCAAAACCAAGCCAGAACCGAAAGAAGCAAAGGGTAGTCATGACACTTTTAGCACTGCTGCCAAAGGAGAGGCCACATGCTAGGGAAGCGCCAACCATCATGACTAAGGTAAGACCATATACTTTTTTCCTTCCTAGTTTGTCACCTAACCACCCAAAGAAGAGTTGGCCGGCAAGAGTACCGCACAAGGCCACACCATTAACCGCGGCAGAGACGTTGATGGGGAGGGATCCCGGGTGTGTAGGGTTTGGTTGGGTGTAATAGAGTCGACCCAAGAGTTTTGTTACCAAAGAAATGGAGAAAAGATCATAGGCGTCGGTGAAGAAGCCCATACCGGCGATGATAATTGCCGTGAAATGATACCATTGTGTCTTTGCCACGTCGAGTGCATTAAGCACTTCCAATTGTTGGTTTTTCGCCATTGGTACGTTACCTTTATCGTTGTTTTCTACAGGGAAGAAAATAAAATAAAATAATGTCAGCTATAATTTTATTGTATGGTTGCTAATGTAACGCTTATATAATACTACAAGGCCGTCCTCAACAACTACAATACATGCTATTTCAATTCTTTTAACCATTATACTAGAAGCTAGGTTAAAATGCAGGCTGTCTCGAGTTAGAACTAATATAGCTAGCACATAACCAAGAACTATGAATATATATATGTAATATACTTATATACATCTTCAATTAGTAGTAGACAAAATGTAATGTCTCATTTCCAAACAATGAAGGAAAAAATAAAAAGTTAATATACTACTTCCTCCGTTTCTTAATTATCGTTATGTTTGAATTCTGCAACTATATAGAATTCGAAATAATTTATATTAATTTATTCTCATATAATTAAAAAAAGACATAGTCAAGTGAGGTATTACTTGATTCACCTCAATATGGGTGTTTTAAAAATACCATTTAATAATTTATTCAAACACCAAATTAAAAAATTTGATGGTAAAAAACGTGCATAGACAAATGTGCACAATCAAAGCAGGAAGATCAATAAGAAATATAAAGAGTAATTAATTGAAAGTGAGCGAGTAGAAAAAAAAAAAACAGAGGTATAGTGTTTAACGACAAAATGTACTAATTATTAAGACAAACCTGATGAATTGATCGAATGAGAAGAATGGGGAAAGGAGCTTGTGAAGCTCCTTAAACTTAGAGAAGAAGAATGTTTGAGATGAAGCTAAGTAATGTGGGAAATAACGGGGGAAGATGCAAAGTATTTATATGCATGAATATGATGCCAGCTTAATTTTCGTGGCATTAATTAAATAATTAAATTATTTTGTATTATTATAAAAATTATATTTGTAGTTGTATTTGCTTGCTAAGCTGTCGTTTCTGAAATCTGTAAAGTCCTTACATGGCCTTTTCTTATACTGTGGGCAAGCTTAATTAGGGCCGATCCACATTTTTTTTTAATGTGCAAGTCAACATTCTTTTTTTCTTGTCTATTGTGCTATTATTGATCTAATGATCATTATAATTTACTCCTCATTTTTCTAGTCTCTGCGATATGTCAAATAGTTTTGGAAAAATCAAATTAAAATTTCACTGATCGATGATACCCAAAACATGAAATTGAACGATGTATGTATCATTATTCGTTAAACATTTTTTGTGGGGTTGTACACCAAAAATCCGATATTTCTCTATAAGTCCACAAATAGTCTGACTCCATTCGGATTTGTAAATGCACACGAATTCGGAGATGTGCTAATCAAGGAACGTGCCCGCTTCCGTTTTATACTGGGAGGTAGCGCATGATCGTCTTTTAGGACAGTGGTATTCCACGACGCATCAATTTATTCATACGATTCATCTATAAACGAGATAAATTTGTTAAACAAGAAATGCTAAGTAGTGATTCAACAATTAAGCTGTTTTTGAGAAAAAGTCATTAAATTCACAAATTCTTATTTACAAGTGGTGTAATAAATATTGTACACCAAAGTAAATTAACTCAAAATGCTTAAAAGTCACCCTTATATATATTATCTTCTTTTAGTGATAATTTTTTTCAATTTAATAAAAATTATTTATTCAAAATCACTAATAATGTACTACGTATAAAATTAATTATTTAAACCTTTACAATATTTATCTAGCAACTTTTATTTTTATAATATAAAAGTTAATCAAAACATATTAAAAGTTATAAGAAAATTAGGTAAAAGTTATAAAAATCTGGTTAAAAATTATGTTAGGGTGCATTCTATTCACCTGATTTTCCCTTATTTTTTCTAAACTTATCTTATCTGAACTTATCTGAACTTAACTGAACTTATCTGAACTTATTCAAACTTATCAAAACTTATTTTAGTTATAAATTATATTTGGCCAACCCTTATTTTCCTGAACTTTTCTTATCTGGATTTATTTGAACTTATTTGAACTTATTTTTTCTGAAATAAGTGGAAATTAGGTGAACAGAACATGACCTTAGTGTACAATAAATTTAATGTACGTACACCTTGTATGGGCAAGACCTTTTATATAAAATTAAAGCCTTAGTAAAAGGGTGTTTGTCATCGGTTACTTATCATCAATTTAATAAGTATTGCACTTAATTATATCAACTAATGTTAAGATATGTTAAGATATTAGATATTATTCTGTGAATATCTTGTAGAGTCCTAACTATGGTAAGTTACCTAATGTGTACCTAGGGTTTAGGTAACTGAGTTGTACTATATATACGTGTGTTATTAATGAGAATGATACGAGATTACACAATATTTGACATGGTATCAAGAGCCTAGGTTAAAAACCCTAGATTTTTTTCCGCACGAGTTTGAGAGAGTTTGAGAACAGCGAATTCCTTCGCTTGTTGAGTACTGCGTTCTGAGGAGTTACAAATTCCTAGGGCATAACAATGGGTAATGACGAGGAGCCACCACAAAAGACAATCGCCGCCGCCGTCGATCTGGACTACTATCTTGGGTCAGGTGACGGCCCCGGTATTGTCATCACCCCTGTAAAACTTCGAGGAGCGTCGAACTACGATGAGTGGGCCAAAGCGGTTCGTCGCTCGATGATTTCAAAATTCAAATTTGGTTTTCTTGATGGGTCTGTGAAGGAGCCCATTACGGACGAGACGAAGATGAAACATTGGATTGCGGTCAATTCGATGGTGGTGTCTTGGATCACAAACACCATTGACGAGAGTTTGCGTTCGAATCTGGAGGACTTTGATATTGCTCACGAGTTGTGGAGTCATTTGAGGACGCGGTACTGCGTCGTGTCGGGCACCAGGGTCTGCCATATTAAGATGGCTCTGAGTGGTTGCAAGCAGGGCACGTTTGAGGGCGTCATGGAGTACTATGGCCGCTTGTCGAAGGTATGGAAGGAGTACGTACAGTATGCACGAGTTCCCAGGTGTGTATGTGCGGGTTGTACGTGTAATATAGCGAAGCAGGTGGGGGACATTCACGATGAAGATCGTCTGCACTATTTCCTAATTGGCCTGGATGATCACTATGAAGCCATTCGTGCACAACTGTTAGCACGATCGCCGTTGCCAGGACTCGACGAGGCGTACCAGACGGTTATGAATACCGAGACCATGCGCGCCAAGGCTGCGAGAGGTCCGGAGAGTGTCATGGCGTTCAAGGTCGAGACTAAGGCTCGGTCGAGGTCGGGAGATGTCAGTGGCAGATTTTGTGGTCATTGCAATCGTGAGGGTCATGAGGAAGAAACTTGTTATCAGCTGATTGGATTTCCTGAATGGTGGGATGAGAAGAAACGAGGTGGACGAGGGCCTGGTCGAGGAGGCAGGACGTCGATTAGAGGAGGCAGAGTAGCTCGTGGGGCAGCGTCGTCGACCAGTGGTGTCGCTCGTGCCAATGCCGTGAGCAATGCCACAGGAGGGGCGACAACCACTGTGACGAGTGGAGACGGATCGCAGGGTGCAGTGACGACAACCAATCATGAGCTTGTTGGGGTGACGAAGGAGCAAGTCCAGCAAATAGTTGACATCTTGTCACGACCTTCAAACAAGTTGCAAGGTAATCTTGATTTACGATGGATTGTAGACAGTGGGGCATCACGTCATGTGACGGGTGATATTTCAATCCTGAGAAATATCAAGACATCAAGAAATCAACAGGTTGTGTTGCCGGACGGTCAACCTGCAAATTCAAACCAATATGGTTCGGTGGTCTTGGAGGATGGTTTTGTGCTCGATAATGTTCTATTTGTGCCTAAATTGAACTGCAATTTAATTTCTGTAACTCAATTAAGTGACGAATTACATTGTGCTGCTCAATTTACTAACAAAATGTGTGTTCTTCAGGACCGCTCGACGAGGATGGTGATTGGCGTAGGTGATCGACAGGAAGGACTATATTTTTTCCGTGGGGCTCCAAAGGTTCGTGTGCTAGCAGTGGAGTGTGTGGTCGACTTGTGGCATCAACGGATGGGGCATCCGTCGGAAAAAGTGTTGCAGTTACTTCCTCATGTGAGTCATAAGATTAGGAAGAATAAAACAATTTGTGATGTATGTCCGCGGGCGAGACAATGTAAGGAGAGTTTTCCAGTTAGTGTTAGTCGTGCTAGTCGCACATTTGAATTGGTTCATCTTGATTTATGGGGACCCTACAAGACTCCCTCGTCTTGTGGGGCAAAGTATTTTTTTACCATTGTTGACGATTATTCTAGAGGTGTGTGGATTTATTTACTGAGTAATAAAATGGAAGTTGCATCGACATTTCTTAATTTTGTTGCCATGATTAAGTGTCAGTTTAATAGATCCCTTCGAGTAGTACGCAGTGATAATGGTACTGAATTCAATTGCTTACAAAATTATTTTCGTCAACATGGGATTCTGTTTGAGTCGTCGTGTGTTGGGACGCCTCAACAAAATGGGAGAGTCGAGAGAAAACACCAACATATTTTGAATGTTGGGAGGGCGTTACGTTTTCAAGGAAATCTTCCAATAACATTTTGGGGGGAATGTATTTTGGCCGCCTGTTACTTGATAAACCGTACACCTACCCCGATCCTTGACAATAAAACACCTTATGAGATGTTGTTTGGTAAACCACCATCGTATGTGCCTATCCGCGTGTTTGGGTGTCTGTGTTATGCATATAATCTCCGGTGTAAAGGGGATAAGTTTGAGTCTCGGAGTCGCCGATGTGTGTTTTTGGGTTATCCGTTTGGCAGGAAGGGATGGCAACTTTATGATCTAGAGACACATGAGTTCTTCGTCTCACGGGATGTCAAGTTTCATGAAGGGACGTTTCCTTTTGTAGATGAATCGGATGTGTTGCCACTGGTGCATGATGGTCATGGGGGGATTGACCATTGGAGTTTGGATGAGAGTGGGACTACGGGTCCTGAGACCGTGTCGTCGCCTGCAGGTGATACTGCTGGGGTGTCGCCGCCTACAGGTGATACTGAGGGAGTGTTGTCGCATCCGGGAGCTGATGAGGGGGTGTCATTGACCAGTGGCGACGACAGGGGAGTGTCGTCGCCTGTGAGGGAGGAACAACAACATGAAACACCTAGTCGAGTGGATTCAGACGTCGTCTCCTCACAGACAGGTGTAGAGGAGACGACGGGTAGTGACGAGAGTGAGACAAGGCAGTGTGTGGAGGATACGGAGTTAGGAAGGGGGAAGCGTGCGAAGTTTCCGTCGACAAAGCTGAAAGACTGTGTGATACATACAATACGGGAAAAATATAGTACTTCCGACAAAACACCTACGGCGTCATCACTCTCAGGTACTCCTTATCCTATCACATATTTTGTTAATTATGAGCGTTTTTCGTCAAAGCACAGGCATTATATAGCAGCATTGCAAGAAGGGCAAGTTCCTAAGAGTTTTAAACAAGCGATGCAGCATGAGGGGTGGCGTCAGGCAATGGCTGCTGAAATCGACGCGTTGGAGGAACAGGGGACATGGACGTTGGAAAATTTACCGGAAGGGAAGAAAGCACTGGGGAGTAAATGGGTGTATACTGAGAAGCGTGATGAGGATGGGAATTTGTTGAGACTGAAGGCTCGATTGGTATGTTTAGGGAATCATCAGGAGGAAGGGTTAGATTATAATGAGACATTTGCTCCCGTCGCGAAGATGGAGACAGTTCGAACTTTCCTAGCTGTCGCAGCTGTCAAACAGTGGGACGTGCATCAGATGGACGTCCACAATGCGTTCTTGCACGGTGACTTGGAGGAAGAGATCTATATGAAGATTCCTCCTGGATTCCAGAAGAATCACTTTGACAAAGTGTGTCGAATGAGAAAGTCGTTGTATGGGTTGAAACAAGCACCTAGATGTTGGTTACAGAAGTTGTCGACGTTATTGACGCACTATGGATTTCGACAGTCGCTGTCCGATTATTCGCTCTTTACTCTGTCTAAAGGTACGTTGCAGCTGAGTGTGCTCATTTATGTGGACGACATGATTATCGCAGGCAATAACAAGTTTGCGCTTGAGAGTTTTAAGGCATACTTGAAGGAGTGTTTTAAAATGAAAGACCTCGGGGCTCTGAAGTACTTCCTTGGGTTAGAGGTGGCACGAAGTAGTCAAGGGTTCTATGTATGTCAGAGAAAATATGCCCTCGACATCATCTCAGAGGCCGGATTGTTGGGAGCAAAGCCTGTGGACTTTCCCATGGAACAGAATCATAAGTTGGCATTGGCAGACGGGCCAGACCTGTCGGACGGTGAGCAGTATAGGCGTCTGATCGGACGTCTGGTTTATTTGGCTGTCACGCGACCAGACGTTGCCTACTCTGTACATGTCCTATCTCAATTTATGCAAGCACCAAAGGAGGCACATTGGGAAGCAGCTTTGCGAGTAGTGAGATATTTGAAGAAGTGTCCGGGTCAAGGTATACTACTTCGGTCGGACAGTGCGTTGCAGTTGGAGGGGTGGTGCGACTCGGATTGGGCAGGGTGTCCAATGACGCGTCGGTCGGTGACTGGATGGTTTGTGTCACTTGGTATGTCGCCAGTTTCTTGGAAGACCAAGAAACAGCATACTGTTTCTCGGTCGTCTGCTGAGGCAGAATATCGATCGATGGCAGCTCTGACGTGTGAGTTGAAGTGGTTGAAACAACTACTACGCGACTTGGGGGTGACACACGACCAAGGCATGAGGATGTATTGCGACAGTCAGTCTGCGTTGCATATTGCACAGAATCCGGTGTTCCATGAAAGGACAAAACACATCGAGTCAGATTGTCATTTCATTCGAGATGCAATCAAGGAAGGGATCATCAGTCCGTCGTACGTGTCGACGAAGGTTCAGTTAGCAGATATCTTCACCAAAGCGTTGGGGAAGGCGCAATTTGAGTTTTTTTTGAACAAGATGGGCATTCGAGATCTACATGCTCCACCTTGAGGGGGATGTTAAGATATGTTAAGATATTAGATATTATTCTGTGAATATTCTGTAGAGTCCTAACTATGGTAAGTTACCTAATGTGTACCTAGGGTTTAGGTAACTGAGTTGTACTATATATACGTGTGTTATTAATGAGAATGATACGAGATTACACAATATTTGACAACTAATCATCCCCTCCCAAACTTTGTCGGCCATATTAGGGGATTCGCTTAATTAGTTGACTTTTAATAGTTTTGTTGCCAATTGTTGGGGTTGGGTATGATATAAAGTCAATGCAAAAGGTGCACGTTACTATAATTAATTAGTTCCAAATAATCCAAAAGGGATGGTATGTTCTAACCAAAAATAGCGATAAATGGATTATCATATTAGCCACAATAATTAAACGAAACTAATTAAATGGACTAATTAAGGATGACACTAACCTTTGTTAATAACATTTAGTAGTAGTTTAATAGTGTTACTAGTATGTATCGAATTAAATATCAATAATTAGCTCTTGATTATGTCATCAATCGTCTCAACGAAATCTTTGTCAATGAAACCATGCATGGTTGTAGGCTTGTAGATATAGATAGCATCCATCTTGTTACCATTATTAATTAATCCAAATATATTAAACTTAAAATACGAGCGAAAATACAACAAATATATACATATAAATATTTGATCTTATTGAGAGAAAACTATACAATTACAACTAGCTAGTGCAAACAACAACAACAAAGCCTTAGTCCCAAAATGATTTGGGGTCGGCTAACATGAATCGTCGTAGAATATCGTCATTGTCACCAATCAAACAAAAAAGGAGCAAGAAGTAATAAGAAAAACAAGGAAGAGAAAGTGGAATTAATGAAAGTAAGAAAGGGAAAAATGTATGTATATTATAGAAGAAATATTGTAAGAGATAATAAAAAATAAGTAAAGTTTAAAATAAATGAATAAGTAAAATAAGTATATTTCAAAATAGCATGTAAATTAAAAAAATTAAAAGAATTCTAAAAATAAATAAATAAAAAAAAGAAACAAACAGAAAAATGAAAGCTGTATAAATCAACTGAAGTCATCAATGTATATTCTCTCCCTCCACACTGTCCTATCCAACGCCATATTTTCCTCAATCCCAAGAAAGCTCATATCGTACTCAATCACCTTCCTCCAAGTTTTCTTAGGTCTTCCCCTACCCCTTGTAGTTCTATCACTTTGCCACCCTTCTATCCTCCTAACCGGGGCATCACTTGATCTTCTGCTTACATGTCCAAACCATCTTAAACGATTTTCCATCATCTTAAACTCAATCGGTGCAACCCCTACTTTCTTCCTAATAATTTCATTCCTCAAACGATCCTTTCTTGTATGCCCACACATCCAACGTAACATGCGCATCTCCGCCACATTCATCTTGTGCACGTGACAATGTTTCACTGCCCAGCATTCTGTGCCGTATAACAAAGCCGGTCGAATTGCCGTGCGGTAAAATTTTCCCTTCAATCTTTGGGGCATGCCTGAATCACATAGGAACCCCGTGGCATCTTTCCACTTCAACCAACCTGCTTTAATTCTATGGGCCACATCGCCATCCAATTCTCCATCCTTTTGGATAATAGATCCTAAATAACGGAACGTTTCAGAGCCTTGGACAATTTTCCCATCCAAGGTAATCTCCCCTGTCCCTCTACCTTGAACTCCACTAAACTTACACTCCATATATTCCGTCTTGTTTCTATTCAGCCTAAAACCCCGAGATTCCAAAGTTTGTCTCCATAACTCCAACTTACTTTCCACTCCTTCTTTTGTTTCATCAATCAACACAATATCATCTGCAAACATCATGCACCAGGGAATACCATCTTGGATTGACCTCGTCAATTCGTCCATGACTATAGCAAAAAGAAACGGGCTAAGTGCGGAACCTTGATGTACTCCAATCGTAATGGGGAATTCTTCGGTCTTACCGACACTAGTTCTCACACTCGTGCTAACTCCCTCATACATGTCCTTGATGATATCAATATACTTCCTCGGAATTCCTTTCTTACTTAATGCCCACCAAAGGATTTCCCTTGGTACCTTATCATACGCCTTCTCCAAATCTATGAAAACCAGATGTAAGTCCTTCTTCTTATCTCGATAATTCTCCATTAGTTGCCTTATAAGATGAATGGCCTCCATAGTCGATCTCCCAGGCATAAATCCAAACTGGTTCTCCGAAATTTTCACAGTTTTCCTCAGTCTTTGCTCAATAATCCGCTCCCAAAGTTTCATAGTATGACTCATTAGTTTGATTCCTCGATAGTTGGCACAATCCTGGACATCACCCTTATTCTTGTACAAGGGGATGATGGTACTCTTCCTCCACTCTAATGGCATCTTATTACTTCCCCAAATCTTGTTGAAAAGAGTTGTTAACCATACAACCCCTCTCTCTCCCAAGCATCTCCAGACTTCGATAGGTATACCATCGGGCCCCACTGCCCTCTTGCGTCCCATCTTTTTCAGTGCCATTTCGACTTCTCCCTTTTGAATTCTTCTCATAAAGTCTAGGTTAACCATATCCCTAGGGATATTTGTATCCCCAATATCGCGCCCTTGATCCCCGTTGAACAAGCTATCAAAGTAGAACCTCCATCTATCCTTGATTTCCTTATCTCCCACCAAAACTTTTTGATCAACATCTTTCACACATTTAATCCTCCCGATGTCTCGCGTCTTTCTATCTCTCATTCGAGCAAGTCTATAGATGTCTTTTTCACCTTCCTTTGTATCCAATCTTACGTAAAGATCCTGATTCACCTTTGCTCTAGCCTCTCTTACGGCCTTCTTTGCTTCCCTTTTAGCCTCCTTGTACTTCTCGTAGTTCTCATCACTTCTACATTTTCCCAACTCTTTATAGAATTCTCGTTTAGTCTTTATAGCTTGTTGCACAACTTCGTTCCACCAAGATGTGTCCTTACTTGGTGGCATGATTCCTTTAGATTCCCCTAGGACCTCTTTCGCCACTCCCTTTATGGTGTGCTCCATTCTTGTCCATAATGAGTCTATATCCAAATTCATATCCCCGGCCCAAATACCTTCACTTGCCACCTTTTCCACGAATTTTAGTTGTTGCTCCCCTTGAACTTTCACCACTTGATCCTAGGCTCCACTAGTGGTCTTCTCCTTCTTATATAACTTCTACCTCGAAAATCAAGTACCACAAGTCTATGTTGGGTTGCTGTACTCTCACCCGGAATCACCTTACAATTGGTGTAGCACTGTCTCAAAGCATTCCTTACTAAAAACAAGCCAATCTGACTCGCATTATCTCCACTCCTATAGGTTACTAGGTGAGATTCTCTTTTCTCAAACCAAGTGTTCATTATACCCAAGTCATATGCCAATGCAAAATCCAAAATAGCATTTCCCGCTTCATTCCGCTCCCCATACCAAAAACCACCATGAATGCTTTCAAATCCATCGCGACTTGAGCCTACATGTCCGTTGAGATCCCCACCAATGATCAGTTTCTCACTTCTAGGGACACGTTGCACCACTTCTTCTAAATCCTCCCAAAATTCTTGTCTAGTTGATGCATCTAGTCCTGCTTGTGGTGCATAGGCACTCACAATATTTACAACTTCATCCCCTAACACAAGCTTAATACTCATAATTCGATCACTCTTTCGGGACACGTCCACTACATCATCAATATAATATCTGTCAATAAGGATACCTACGAATACCAAAGCTTATAACCCCATGGAGCTATTTCTCTTGCCTTGTTTCCAACCCACTTAGTCTCTTGCAAATTAACATAATATGTTAATTCTCCTCCTTCTCATAACCTCTACTACTTCGACTAATCTCCCCGTCAAAGAGCCAACGTTCCAAGTCCCAAAACGCATCCTACTACCCTTACCCCTGCCCTTACCATGAAACCTTGGATAGTTAACACCACCCTCGGGTGGCGCACCGCTTCCGGGCGACGGCCTAGCAACCCTTGCATATTTTCCACTACACCCGGGCCTAGGAAGTGTAGCGCACCCTTGCATATTTGACACCACCCCCAGGTGTAGGGGTGGCGCGCCGCTTCTGGGCGACGACCTAGCAACCCTCAAATATTTTTCACTACACCCGGGCTTAAGAGGTGTAGCGCGTCGCTGAGAAGGGGACGCCCCCACGATATTCCATTGTCGATTCATGTCATGATATGTGGCTTAGTTTTAATGCTGGCCGCCACCAACCTACCGCACCCTCCTCCTTTCTCCGGACTTGGGACCGGCAGTGAATGCCGCATACGCGACACTCACAAGTGAATGTCGCATACGCGACACTCACAGGCGGAGTTTACAACTAGCTAGTGCATGGAATGGAAAACTACATGAAACTTACGAAGTAGATCTAGCCACATTACAAACTAAGTCAACCTAACGAACACAAGTCGCAACGTCCAAGTTGTGGGATGAAGTTGGCATGCAAGTAAGAATGTAAATGAGTCAAGTCAAGTCGAGTAATAGTGTTATCGAGTTAAGCTTGTTAAGAATGTAAATGAGTCAACGTGTTTGAGCATGTTCGAGCATGCTCGAGCTTGAACGAGCTATTTTTTTTAGAAAAAAAAAAAAATTGTTTGAGCTGGGCTTGTTTAATAAAATATTTGTCCGAATCGGCCTGAGCTTTCTCGTTTGTGTTCCAAGTTAGCTCGAATCCAACGAGATTTGCAACTCAACCTTTTAATGAAGATAAAGACCTATTTAATAGGTAAAATTTATATATTTTACCACACAAAACTTGGATTTTACCATTATACTAATACATAATGTACGTATATTCTATAATTAAATTACAATTTTTTTTATAGTATTCTATTAAAATATTTATAAGCTATTAACGAATTATAAATGAGTTGTTTGTGAACACTAACGAGTTGAACGTGATGTTTTCCAATCAGTAAAGCTCACTTAGTAAACGAGCCTTAAATATTTTCTCGAGCTCGTTCAATTGCTTAATGAAGGAACTTTGACAGAGCTTGTCCGCGAGCTATTAGCGAACATCTTGGCTCATTTGTGTTCCTTCGTGTAGAAAAGAGCAACGACCATAATCAATGCATCACTAATTAAATACCAATCAAAAGAAAAATGAATCAAAAAGAAAAATAACAAAATGGAAGAAGTACGTATAAATTACTCATGTCTCCATAATCATCTGTATTGCATATATGCATGGCTGTAATATTAATTACTCCATGAACTTGACGGGATCTCCCTCGAAAGTCAAATTTACCATTTTTCATTAATAATAATAATAATAATAATATAATAATAATAATAATAATAATAATAATAATAATAATAATAATAATAATAATAATTACGTCGATTATTTTATTCCTGTCATCCTCAGGTGTATGACGTGAGGTCACGTAGTTGATGAAATTTTAAATGGTAGACATGTTATCAGATAAACTAAATTCGTTCCCTCTAGAAAAAAAATCTATATTTATTCTAGATAAGTACAGCTGTACAGAGAACAAAATAAATATATGGATACTGATTATGACCCCTTTTAAAATCATTACTCTTTATAAATTTCCATAATTTGAGTACGTATCTTAAATATGGCATAGGATTGTGCTTCTGTGTTTTAGGTCGAGTCTATATGTCTAGGTTTGCTAGTCTCGGCCTAAGAAATATGCAATGTCATGCCACGAATTTCATATGGCCGACTCATGCACAACTCAGACCCAAGGCCGGCCCTGGGGCAGGGCATAAGGGGCCGTCGCCCTGGGCCCCAGGAAAAAAGCCCAATATCAGTTAATCTAATCTAAGTGTGTATGTATAATATTTCATGCCCATTTGTTTACATTAGGAGACGCAGCCCAGTTGTTTGTGTACAAATGATTTCGGTATGTCCACCCAAGTTCGATCCCTACTAGGCTTTATTTTTTTTTCCCATTTTTTGTTATTTCTCATTTGCTAACACCACAAAGTAGAGCCATATACAATCCTTATAATCATAATATTTTCTTCTTCTTTTGTTAATCTAATCACACTCTTTGTTTTACTTTGGAGTTTAGAAAAAAATAATTGATTTTTAGTTTATTGTACTTCAAAAATTATTACCGACTTGCTGAATGGTCTGTTAATTACTAAATCATTGTAGTTTTCAATTTTAAGTTTCATTATCCTTTAGTTATTCAAAATATTTATTTCATCCAATTTTGAAATTTGAAGAGGTCAAGTTGTTGTAGACTTTGTCTTATGTTACCTTAAATGTTTGAAATATTAGAATATAATTCATGTTTAAGGCACAAGTTCGAAAATATTCAAGCCTTTATATTTCGTAATTAGAGTAAATTTTTCTTGGCGAGTTTAATTAGAATAGAGTAGTATTAAGTCTTAAAAAGTGAAATGTCAATTATTTACATACATTTTTTCAATCATAAAGTACAACACGTTTATGAGATTTTTTTTTCACGTATCATTAAAAGGGCCTCAATTTTTTTTTCGCCCATAGGCCACAAAAAAGTCAGGACCGGCCCTGTCAGACCACACGTTAACTTGCACAATATATAGGGCCAAAGTAGATTTTACGGCCGAAAACCAGTATCATTTATATGCCACATTTCTTCCAAAACTTTGTAACGTTAAATTGGCATGACTTGCATTGTATTCTCAATTACTACGTAATAATTATCCTTGACTCCTTGTGTACGTGATTTATATATTGTGTTGTTTTTATAGAAAAAACCCTTAATTGATGTTTTTATGAGGCTATGTTGGTGTGAAGCTTCTTATATTTGCAACCGAAATACGATGCACCTTTCACATCATCACATGTGCATCGATCAGTGCATGCATTAAAAAAAACCCATGTGTTCATATGTACATGCAGTGTGTGAGTAGGAAAATGTGAGAGAGTACATCTTATACAACTAGGCCGGTGCATGACAGATGTTGTGATGTTGGTCATGTTACATGCATGCATTATATCCATGATTCTTCGCTTCTAGACCACGTACCGTAAGTACATGGCATGTCTTCTTCCTCATGACATTTCAACATAAGCGTGCAACAAGTAGCAGAGCCTCGGAGACATACTAGTCGGATCGGAGTTGTCCGCCGCAACTTTGAGGCTTTGCAGTTTGCACTACGGACGTTGCCACGCATTCTCTACCATTTACTACCTCCGTTTCAAAAAAATCTTTACAGTTACTATTTGCACGAACTCCAATGCAATATTTAACTATTTAATATGTCCAATTTCGTATGTGAAAAAATTATAAAAATTGATATTCTGAAAATACATCCTAATACCAATCTAACTAGATCTTACATGTAACGTTTTGATGTATATAATGGTGCGAATTTAAGGTCAAAGTTTTTATACTTTGGACACATTTTCCAAAGCGTAAAGAACTTTCTGAAACGGAGGTAGTATATATTTCTGAACACTACATAAAAAAACATTCTTCAACAGAAAATGTAACGCCACTTTCGAAACATTCAAATGGATTCACTGCGTAAGTACGTAACATGAAAGCGATGCAATTACAAGGATGAAAAAAAATCCATGAGGAACAGACCTAGCCACCCAGGTTAACGGATCCTTCTTAAAACATTGCTATTTTTAAATAAAAGGAAGTAGAAAGTTTATATAGGCATGTTGGTCTCTATATGTATATACGTACTTGTACTTTGTATATTCCATCTGTCTCTTAATACTCGACCTGTTTTGACCGGATACGCTTGTCGATGCACAACTTTGACCATCTATTTCTTTAACTACATATTATAAAAACTTATAAAAATATTAATATTTTGAAAATATATATTAAGATGAGCCAACAATATATTATATAATTTGTTTTCATATACTAGAAATAAAATAGGGTCAAAGAGAATTATATGAATAGTGCAAAAAGTCAAAACAGGTCGAGTATTAAGGGACGAGGGAGTAGTTTAATTTCTAATTAAATAATAAAAATACTCGTTTCAAAAAAAAAATTGATACGCAAAATTAAAAATTAAAATTTTGACTTATATTTTTTAAAGTATGTATATCAAGACAAATCTAATAAGATCGCGATTATAATTTTTTTATTAGGTAAAGAAAAAGAACCTTACTGAATCAACACCTATCAAATGTTAATAAGTTCAGTCACGCAGGTTTTCGCTTGAGTCAGGGCTCGATCTTGTTACCTCCAAGTTACAAAATGAGTTCCCACCAGCTCTACTAACCTGTATCAGATCTAGATCACATGCTATACATAAATGTATTATGGGACTAAGGAAACACTCCGTTACTTTGTAAGAAAAACAGGGGACACAAATGCCAAATGGAGAGAGAGGTGGGAGAAAATCTAACCCGTCTAAAACGAGCAAGAGTTGCATCTCAAGGTGGTCCAAAAAAATGGGAGGGAGTTGGAAACTAGTGAAGGTAATGGAGTGAAGCAACATAAATATTTACAAGAATTTCATCATTACACATTCCGCCGGAAATTTCGCCGGCATCTAATAAGCATATACTATAATTTGTGCCGGAATCTTTTCCGGCATCTATTTAAGCATATACTGTCACTAAACCAGTCAACGGCAATTGTTTTTAGAGTTGACTTTATATACTTGGTAGACTAATAATAATACGGAGTATAATGTTTCCACGACAAGGAACTAATTAACTTAACTACATGAGTGCAACTAACTTAATTTATGGTTATTGATAAATTATTTGATCATTGTTTGAATGATTCAAGTGTGAGATAATTATTCATTGTTAACAATGTGTACCCGAGAGTGTATACTTATTAGTTGACTTTATAGGATAGGATTCTAACAACAGTTATCTAGCTGTTTATAATTTAAGATATACTCCGTATATATGAACATGGCAGGCCAGTTGCCCGCTACATGGCCCCTGATACGTACTACGTTTGTTACCCTGGCCCTGAACGAGGAGGGGAGGAACATATGTTATCTCAAAGAATTCCATCTTGTACGAGAGTAAAAATAACCTACCAGACCATTCAACTCCTAGCAGAGAAAGTGAACCGCTTGGCAAACCTCCTAGCGGAGCAGCCGCAAAGGTAGTTGGTGAAAGCAATACAAACACTTAAAGGACCGCGCGGACCCATAGGTATGCGGGACAACGATCTGCTAGACGACAACAGAGGCATGTCGTTAAGCAAAAGGACAAATAACAAGAACATCGCCAACGTACACGCGGCAACATCTGAATAGGCAAAAGTACTAAATAGTACGCCTATAAATACTATCGTCCCCATTCATTTGCGGACACGTTTAATACAAGTACAATTCTTAACCCTCTCTACTTTCTCTCTCTAAGAATATTAGTTTACTTGCTGACTTAGGCATCGGAGGGGGTTTCCTCGGTTAAACCCCCGAGGTTAGCCTACGTTTGTTCTGTCTGACAGGACAGCGTCTCCACCAAGAGTATCTCCGCGGTTCCACACTCGGAACAAGTGGCGCTAGAAGGAGGGGACCTCCAGGCCTCGTTCTTTGAAAACACCCAACCCCTCACACAATGACAGAGTCAAGTGAGCTGGTAATCCAGCAAATAGAACCACCTACTTCCAAAAACAACCAAAGACCCACCACAATACCTCAATTCGGCATGCCCCAAAGTGTCGGACTGCAAAAAGAAACGCCTCAACCCAGAGCCATGGCAACCCCTAGCCAGGTCATCCAAATCTCAGCTGCTGTCTGCCTGTCTCGTTAGCACGCCTGGGAGCACCCAAAAATCTAAACGGTAGAGCCCCTTTACTCATATGTAACATAGAGCAATATGGATCTTGCAATGAAGATTCAATCTCACTAAAGTATGCACAACTCTTTTCCAAATTTGCTTCCAACCCAAAAACAATACAGAATTTCAAAAAGGCTTGATAAATAAGAGCAATAGACACTTCATCAGATCTAGAAAATAATACTCATTCCGTCTCGGAATACTTGAAACGGTTTGACCGGCATAGAGTTTAATGCATTGTAATTGACTTATTATTTAATTAGATATTAGTTGGTAGTGGGGTATTTTTTTAATATAGGTAATGAGATGTGTATTAAAGGGGTAGGGGTGGGGTTGGGGTAGAGGAACTTTTAATGTTTTTTTAGGGAGTAAGGATGTATGTGGGTCCTTGAAAAAGTGAGAAATTGATATAATATTAATAAAAAAATTCATTTTTAGAAACGTTGCAAATAATCCGAGATGACCATATAAAGAAAGCGTTTCGATTATTTCGGGACGGAAGGAGTACTACAATTTGTTAATTCAAAAATGTTTCATGTAAAAATATATTTTATCACTTTGTATCTCGTAAATAATTTAATATAATTTGTTTTGTTTTTAAATTTCACTCTGTAAACGAAATCATTTAATGTTAAAAAGTGATAATGTAAAGAATCTATTAAATGAATTTGTTAATGAAAAAAGATTTCGAATCCATCTTCAGTTTTCTTCTGTAGATATAAAAAACTATATACAAGATAATAAAATTACTTGAAATAACATACATCATTTGTGTTGCATCTTCTAAAAAAGAAGTTTGAAAAACTTTCACTACATAGAGAATTTCATCACGAGTCACTTCGAATGTACCAAATTTCTCAAAAATTTTGTTCCCTAATTTCAAAAGCAAATTAGTAGTTCGTAAGTCAAATAGTCTAAAAAGAATCTATATTCGGTCAATATTGTTAGTTTACCCATCTTTTTTTGATTAAACAAAAGTCGTATCCTAACATCTTTGTCGGGAAAAAAATTGTTTCTTTAAACATCCAGGTTTTGTGACAATCTCTCGTGTCATTTGTGTAGAAATTCATATAATTTTTTTACCGCGTGTCTGCACGTTAAAATTAACATGACAACGCCATTGTCGTATATAATCGTCCCGGTGCTTTTGAACTCATCAATTCATATCTAATTACGAATTACATTATTTTCCAACATACTAAAATGCATTTATCCTACGATAACAAACAATAATAAATTATTTGATTATAAAAAACACTTATGTTTGTATTTTAAAAAAATATAATTCTAGACACTTTGGCTTTCTGTAGTATATTATTTTTAATCCGTGAATGATTTCTTATAATCGGTATTTTAATAATGGTTTTCTCTTATTATAGTTTCGTAAATAGTTTCAAGTCATCATTTAATTTTCAATTTCATAAATGTTTTCACGTAATTTTTTAATTTGAAAAATGTTTCATATAAATATATAATTATCAATATTATGAATTTGTATCACGTAAATAATTTAATGTAATTTGTTATTTCTAAATTTTCAATATGTAAACGAATTAATTTAATAATAGAAAGTTTTCTAATATATATAAAATCAAGACTATAAATTTATAGGTAGAAATATGTAATCCATATTCAATGCAAAAAATTTCGAATCCATCTTCAGTTTGTGTTGTGTCATTTGTACATCAATTACAAATACAAAAAAAAAACTATATACAAGATAATAAAAGTACCTGAAATAGCACACATCATTTATGTTGGATCTTCTGAAAAAGAAGGCTGAAAAACTTTCACTACGTAGAGAGTTTCATCGCAGGTCATTTGAGTTGAAATTCTTATAATTTTTTACCGCGATTCTGTACGTTAAAATTAACATGAGAACGCCATCGTCGTATACAATCGTCCCGGTGCTTCTGAACTCATCAATTCCTATCTAATTACGAACTACGTTATTTTCCAACTTACTAAAATCCATTTATCCTGCAATAACAAACAATAATAAATTCTTTGATTATAAAATAAAAAACACTTATGGTTGTATTTTAAAGAAAATAATCTAGGACACGTATTATTTTTATTCCGTGAATGATTTCTTATAATCGGTATTTTATTAATGATTTTTTTTTCTTATTATAATTTCGTAAATAGTTTCAAGTCATCCTGTTATTTTCAATTTCATAAATATATAATTATCTATATCAATTTGTATCTCGTAAATAATTTAGTGTAATTTGTTGTTTTTAAATTTTCACTCTTTAACGAATTCATTTAATGTTAGAAAGTTTTTGATAGCTATAAAATCAAGATTATAAATTTATAGGTAAAATTATAGTAATCTATATAAGAATTACGTAGTGTAAATATACTATCATATTTCATTCATGATAATTGACACTAGCAAAAATCTTCAAATCGGGGAAAAAAAGTCAATTTTTTTGAAAAAAGTAGAATAGTTGAATTTTAACTTTAATTTATGATACATTTTGGGTTTGAGTTTCAAAAGAGAATTTAAAAGAGGGGTGACGTTGTGTTTTTTCTTGAAGCTGAATTGCAGTACTATTTGTTTGTAGAATATAGATGAATTTTAGTAAGTTGGAAAAGAATGTAATTCATATTTTAACAAGAAAATTTTAAAAAAGATAGAAACTGATCAGATTGGTAGTGTCGGGACAATTGTATACAACAATGACATTCTCATATTATTTTTAACGTGCGGACATGGGGTAAAAGTTTATTGTTTAAACTACGCCTTTTTGTTAAAATTTTCATTTAAATGAATTCGTTTGCAGGATGAAAATTAAAAAAAACAAATTATATTAAATTATTTACAAGATACAAAGTGATGAAATATATTGTTACATGAATCATTTTTAATTCAACAAATTGTAGTATTATTTTAAAAGGGATTGGAAAAAATTTATCATTACCACAATTAAAAAAAAAAAATTAAAAACATCACACCAACAATTTTTTACTAAGTTTATAAGTCAAATTGTAAAATGTTAACAATGATTTGAGATGTAGATATACATATTCATTGGGATTGCATGTAGAAATAAAACACCATGATTGTTTTATGGAAGTATAACTAAAATTTTTCTGAAACGCTTTAATCGTGTGACGATTAAGGTTGTTCGTATGCAAGAGTGGTGGATGAATACGAAGAATAAACTACTGTACTTGCAATATCTTTCATAGCATCACTAATATTCAACGAATTGAGATTTCTCAGCTCCTCCTAATTTTTTTTCCATATAAATTTAAGAGTATCTCAAATATTATCTCGATAGGAATAACGAGTCGTACACCATGAGTTGATTAAAAAAATTTCAAGTCCATCTTAAGTTATGTGTTCTTGAAGGGAACGTTTTTCGAACCGGAAAAAAACAACTATTTTACATTCTTGGTCAACAAGGATGACCTCGAAGCAACCTGCTCAAGGCCGCATCGAGATCACATTCCACTGAGACGTTACATTGTTAAGTTTTTGATCTTTACCATGTAGCTCGTAAGAATGTAATATTCATTGGACATATGTTTTCGATCATATCTGCCAATATGAGATATCATATATAAGTCTTAATGTAAGACATAATTTACATCTCCAAATATCAGACTTTATCTAATCCTACCAGGAATGGATTTGCAGCACAAGAAACTAAGATAATTTCTTTCTCCAGATCATCTCTGTTTATAATCACTCTTGTTATTTCCATCTTCCAGCCTACATATTCCTCAAACTCAACTGCTAAGTTTTTCAATAAATAATTCTTTTACCGCGTACCCCCACGTTAAAAGTAACACGAAAACGCCGTCGTAGTATACAATCGTCCCGATATTATTAAACTGATTAGTTGTTATCTCATTAAAATTTATTTTTGTTAAAATATGAACTACATTAATTTTCCAACTTATTAAAATCCAACTATCTTGCACAAACAAACAATACTGCAATTCAGTATCAAGAAAACTCAACTTCTTTCAAGTTCTTTCTTGTGGTAATGACAAATAGTACAAACAATACTAAAATCCGTCTTTTTCAAGTTCTTTCTTGAATTCCAAAACCAAAATGTTTCATGAATTAAAGTTCAACCCTAAATTAAAGTAATTATACTTTAAGTTGTAAATTATCTGGTCCATTGAGTTTAGAGCAAACAAATGAAATCAAAGTAGTTAATGAGTAATTAGGTCGTCATAAAATGTTATGGACTTTGCCTCAATGTACATTTTCAAAATAGTTTCACCATCTTCTTGAAGAATTTAGATAAACAGAGAAGTATAGTTGAAGTTTGGGGGTTTGAGAATGTAAATTAATTAGCAACATTACTCAATAATAGTCTCAAATCTCAATACGTTGTTTCTTACCTAAAAAAGTTGATGTTTAACAATGATTTAACCGGTGTTAAACTTTTATTCACATATCTAAAAGTGCACTTAATATTAACCAATGAAAAAAAGTGACACACAAATAGTACACAAATTGTGGGTATGTGTGGTTTGCTTGTATAATAATTAGTACATGTATAATCAATCAACTACCTTTGGTAGAAAAACAAATAAGAACTGTAATAGGCAAATACGTAACACACAACCTCCAATTAACTAAAATTTATCCATATCACACAAAATTTTGAGTTTGTATATTTACAATGAAGTACAAGGGAATACAAGGTATTTTGATTTTCCCAAATACCTTATTAATTATATCAATGTGATCCAAAGCTCGGTTGAGTCTCAATACAAACAACAAAACCAAGCTAAGATTTACAACAAATTAAATCAATTTAAGAGAGAATAAATCCCAAAAAATATATAAAAACCAATTAATTTTGAGTTATATGTTAAGATGTAATTAAACAAGCCAACAAAGCCTAGTGGATCATCACTTATACTACCTCTGTTTCATAATGTTTTTAACGTTTTGAAATTGAACAAACCGGAAAACGTTAAGAAAATTATGAAACGGAGATATAGTAAGTGGTAATTATATTAATTAATCAAGCAAAAACTTTTCGGTCATATTCAGCATCATCAATATCAACTTCTCCAGCCAATTCTTCAAGAGATTTCCCCATTGGTTCCGGAATCAAGAATGTGCAAAGCATTCCAAGAAAGTTTATGACACCAAGAACTATCAGGGACTTCTTCTTCCCAATACCTACTGGATAATTATGACCTCTATTAGCCGGGTCTTTCTCTTGGGAGGCGTAGAGAAACCCGAACGCCCCAATTATAGCCCCGGCCTTCCCTGACGCGGCTGATATACCATGGCAAGTAGACCTGAGCCTAGCCGGGAAGATCTCAGCCGGAACGACGAAGGTGGTAGCATTAGGGCCAAAGTTGGCAAAGAAGAAGGTAAGACCGTACAATATAAGGAAACCAATACGATGATCCTTTGTTTTCCAATGCTCATAGGGTAAGGCAATGGCAAACATGAATATCGTCATGAAAAAGAATCCCATCATTTGGATCCACCAACGTCCAATTACGTCTATGAAGGCGACAGTAAACCAGTATCCAGGGACAGTCCCACAAAGAGCGATCAGGGTTGAGAATCTAGCTATCATATATACCTCCCTGATAGCACTCATCTCACCCGAGGGTGGGATCCACCCTACGGAGAAGTATAGATCCTTTTGGAAAAGGTTTTGACTGTAGAAAGCAATGTCGAGTAAGAACCACGTACTGGTGGTTCCTAGGAGGTGGATACCATACCGGCGAGCAAATTCACGCGAGAATAGCCCAAACTGGTGCCTTTCACTTAACACATATCTCGTAACCCTATCTTCCTCCGCGTCTAGAGTAACGTTGAGGACTTTTGACATGTCTTGAGCCGCCTGTCTAGGGTTTTTAGCCACTAGAGCGGTGTACCTAGCAGTCTCAGGCATCTGCATGCGCCAGTAGTACGTCAGAGCAGCAGGGAAAGCCCCGAACATGAAGACAATACGCCAGATGTAGTCAGCTTCCCGGGGTATAGAGGCTATTGGGTCCACATTAAAGGGAGGAGGTTTGAATTTATTTTCAAAAGTGGCCGAAACCAATAAGGCCACTATACCACCCGCCAAGATACCCATCCCTTGCATAGCAAAGACCGCGGCAATGAATGTCCCGCGAGTCTTCTTGTTAGCATACTCACACATGATGGTGGCTGAAAGAGGGTATTCTCCTCCAACACCAAACCCAAGCCAGAACCGAAAGAAGCAAAGTGAAGTCATCACCCCCTTTGCTGTTTTACCAAAGGTGAGTCCCGAGGCGAAAGATGAGAAGATCATTATAATCAAGGTGATACCGTACACTTTCTTTCGCCCCATACGATCTCCGAGCCAACCAAAGAAAAGCTGGCCAAGTAAGGTTCCACAAAGTGCGGCACCATTGACAGCAGCTGCAACATTGATAGGCAAAGTCCCGGGCTTCTCCGCGCCAGGAAGGGTGTAGTACAGACGCCCGAGCAGCCTCGCTACCATGGAGATGCAGAATAAGTCGTAGGCATCTGTGAAGAATCCCATTCCAGCAATCGCAATGGCTTTGAAATGGTACCATTGTGTTTTGGCCACATCAAGCGCATTAAGAACTTCCAGTTGTGTTCTTAACATCTTGTACGTGTTAATTTTCACTAATTAATCTCCTAATTTAATTTTTTGACCGTACATAATATCTTCCCTGCAATAATGAAATCTAATTAACAGTCTGGTTGGTGATGAACTTAATTCAAACACGCAATTTCTATAATGACGTGGCGAAATCGACGAGAGAAAGAGGTAAGAAATAACCTGTGTTAAAGTATCAAGATCGATTGTAGTTCATCAATTAAAGAAGAACAGAAGAAGAAAGAAGTTGATCAGGGATTGAAGAAATTGGGATGGCAATGCTTGTTCTGCTATATTTTAGGTCAATGCTTTAGACCTTAATTAATTAGCTAGGAATTATTTAGTTAAATGAAAAGGACAAAAAAAACTGAAAGAACCTAGCTAACTGTTGGATATATCAAAGGGTTAACAGTTTAAAATTTAAGAAATTAAATAGGACTAACATAATAACAATTTTTTTAATCAGATTTTTGTCCGTTTTAGTTTTTGGTTTTATGATTTTTAAAGTCATATGATCAATATATGCAGGTTGAATTATGAACACGAAATTTGTAATTCATATAATAATAGTCATCTTAATCTTGAAAACTGACAACACAAAACTAAAAATTATGGGCTCATTCGGTATCACTACCCAATTTTCAGTGACTATTTTTGTGATTTTCATATTTTCGTTTATTTTTCTAAAAAACAAGAAACTGAAAACATAAAACGATATGAATATAGTTTTTTTTTTTTTTTTAATTTTTTTATAGTGAATTAATTAAAGGGTGATGATAAAGGTCGCAAGTTGCGACAACATTTAGTTGTCGCAATCGTACGTGTCGTAGTTTAATTGGTACATATATGCGCCATGTAGGTTATGCGTCAGAGAAATATTTTTACTATCAATTCAATATTTTTACTATGAAAATTTGTAAATAAGGTAGTCGATATAAAGAAGGAAACAAATTAGAATATTAAGATTTTCCTACAGTTTTTTATAACATATATAATATGTTATATAAGTAAATTATTTTAATTTCCTATTTAAACCATGACACATAAGCATGCCATGTCATCATTGTGACACGACTTAAAGGTCGCATGTTGCGACCTTTATCATTTTCGTTAATTAAATATCAAAGATGTAATTTGAATTCTATCTCAATAGTAATTTGTTTTGGGTATAGACCATATATCAATAGATGGAAATGTCATAAATTTAAGGTTATTGTTACGAATAGATTTGATCGGAGATTTTGAATACCTTATGAATAAATTCATTTGCGATAAAGAAGGAAATATGCTACAATGAAGAAATAAAAGTACTTCATACTTCAATTCGTATGACGCAAGACTGCAAAAGAGAAAAAATACTGCAAAAGTTTTGGTCATTAAGCCAGTTGGTAAGCATATTGATTAAATAATAATTAGGCTTAATTAGTCCTAACTCTAATTAAAAATCATGTTATCACGTTAAATCCACTTTATAATACTCTAATCACAAAACAAGTCAACCATTTGTTGTTGGAGTAGTTTACTTGGCTACTTGCCGATAACACGTCTGTAGCATACAACTGGCCTTCAGTATCTAGGAAAAGCACTTGAATCTCTTGCAACCACGTCTGCACCAAATAACTGTCTTTCGAACCGAACTTGCAATTGCTATGGGGAGACGGTGGATAACTTACCGCAATTTAGAAGGTGGACCATGATGCACACAGAGCATGGTCCACCTATTATTTAGGTTTTTAATAAATAGTAAAATAATATATTATTTTTGTTCGGGCCCCTTATGGGACCCACTTTTACATAAATTACCAAAATACCCCTCCTAAGGAAAATTACTCAAATTCCGTCAAACACAAACCTCTTGATGGGCTCAGATCAGAACTTAGGGGCCCATATCTCAGCCTCATACAGACCCAAGATTTCACACCCCTACACTTGCCCATATTTACTAATAATGACATCCTGCATTACTATAAATATGTCTCACCTAATCATTATTCAGGTATGCAATTATTCTCACACTGACTCTCTCACTGTTTTCTCTCTCTACAAGGACTGACTTGAGCGTCGGAGAGGGTTTTCTCGGGAACCCCCCCGAGCCAGTTTACGTTTGCGTTTTTGTAGGACAAACCGCGACCGATTGGAGGGAAACAACAGCCTGGTTGACGAGGCTTCCCCTATTTTCATACTTAAGCATTTTCTTCGCAGAAACAGTTGGCGCCGTCTGTGGGGAAGTCAACTACAAGCCATGGTTAACACTCGACGAACCAGGCAACACTCCTCCTCCCATCGATCAGAGTCCCATCCCAATTACGTGTTGATGCCTACTTCGAGGAACGGAGATGATCACGATGGTGATCAGGACCATGAGAATCAACAACCTCATGTTGAAGGTCACCCTGAGAACTTGGTCACCCGAAAGGATCTAGAGCATTTGGCTGCTCAAGTCAATGAGGCTATCCACAACCTCCAAGGAATGGGAGAAGGACCTTCAAGGAAACATCCAACCACCCTACCAGCTCAAAGGTGAGCACAACATCTCATACCATCAACAGGGCACAGCCTCGAAGTGTGATGGACAGGCTAGGTGACAGGGATGGGGCACAACCTCGCCCTCGCCAATCAAGGGCCAGTCAAGATGCACGCCGGGTAATTGAAGATCGACAGCTGCACAGAGGAGACCTTGATGTTCGAGACCTCTTGCACAGGAGGCGCCTCAAACAAGCCAGAGAAGCCATAAGGAATGATAGGATCATCCGAGGTCTACCCCCCTCTAATGTCAAGACTACAGCCTCCGCACGAGACCACCCCACTCCTTCAAAGCCAATCGGACCGATCGAGGTCAGCTCCCGAAGGACATCTCTCAGGAGGCACTCACCTTCTCCCACAAGGAGACGTCACTCACCCCCTAGCCGGGATAGAGGCCATTCCCCCAAGACAAGGGTTTTACTCCCCGATCAACAGCCAGGGGCTCATTCATCCTCTCATCGCCCTAGGTATCGTTCACTCTTAAGAATAGGAAGGAGCCCTCCACGCCGTGAGCGAACATACTCGCCTCTCCTAGAGAGTAGAGGTAGGCATACCTCCCCAAGGGGAAGATGGGACTCCCCTCCACCAAGAACTGATAGGCACAGGCATACCTGCTCATTGCAAGAGGCTCTCACTCCCTTCTCCCAAGAAATAATGAACACCCCTCGCCGAGACAAAGTGAAGGTCCCTACCATCGAGCCTTTCGATGGAACTACGGATGCAGAAGAACACATGGCCGCCTATGCGGCTCAAATGAACGTTCAGACTGGACGCGGAGCTACTTGGTGCAGGTACTTTCCAACCACCTTGAAGGGTCTTGCCCTTATATGGTTCAACAAGCACGTACCAAAGGGAAGCATCAAGAGCTACAGTGAGCTTGAAAAGGTTTTCATCAGCCAATTCGCGGCGGGTCGGAGGCACCAAAAGACAAGTGTCAACTTAATGGCAGTCAGACAGGGAGAAACGGAGACCCTTCGCGATTATATTAAGAGATTCAATGAAGAAGTCCTAAAGATACACAATCTCAAGGACGAAACCAAGTTCGCAGCCCTCTTGGCAGGTCTTCAGCCAGATGACTTCAAGTTTGAATTGATCAAGTCCGGGGTGTCCAACCTCGAGGAAGCAATGGAGAAGGCCCAAATGCACATTCAAGCCACAGATATTTGTAAGATCAATTGGGGTGGTGAGAGTGGAACAAGGCAAAAACAAAAGCCAAGACCAAACGGCAGCCACGACCAAACTCAGCCCTCCCTCAAAAAGTCAGTTATGGTTGATGACCATGGTGAGGATCCGAGGTACAACCGCAATAGGCGGGAGATTTACCTTGATCTCAAAGGAAAAGACATCATCCCTAAGCCACCTGCAATCCGTACGCCCGAAGCAAAGCGAGACAAGTCACTTTGGTGTGAGTTTCACCACGAGTGCGGGCACACCACAAAGAACTGTAGGGAGATGAAAAAGGCACTGGATCACTTGGCTGACAAGGGCAAGCTGAATAATTACTTAAGGAAGAATCCTCCCCCAAAAGCAAAAGCCAAATAAAAGGAGTCCCTTAGTGATGATACGGGAGACTACATTGGAGTGATAGCCGGAGGCTTGGCAACAGGCGGGTTTGTGAGCAAGGCGAAGGATAGCTTATGGGCACTGGAACATCAAGTCCTAAAAGTGGCATCGGCTTCTCAAACAGCCCCGGTGATGACATTTGGTGGGAACACTAGCCATCCAATTCAAGAGTCCCATGACAATCCGCTGGTCATCGAGATGAAAGTCGCTAACTCAACGGTAGGGCGAGTGTTAGTGGATAGTGGATCATCCGCCGACATCATTGAAGGAAATAATGCCCTTGGTCCAAGTATGCATTCTATGTTAAGTCTAATAAATGCGGTTCAGTATTAATTAACAAGTTAATAATTCAGTGAGATCAAGTGAGCTGAATGCCTAGCTAGAGGCCGCTTCAGTTCAAGTGGAATTAATGATATTAATCCACAGCTTACTCTTGACTGAACCCGTAGGGTCACACAAATAGTACGTAAACGGATCAAGTATTTAATGGCATTAAATACTCCATCTATGAATATTCGGAACCGACGGATCTTGGTTTCAGTGGGAGCTAAGATCGTCACAGGCAAGAAATGAATACTCCGGAAACGATGATATTGCCGGAAACGGAAATATGGATCGTATCGGAAATATGAATATTATCCAAGTCGTAGATGTTGCCGGAAACGGAAACATGGTACGTATCGGAAAATATTATTGGAAATGGAAATATTACCAGAATCGGAAATATTGCCGGAAACGGAAATATTGTCAGAATCGGAAATATTACCGGAATCGGAAAATAATTCCGGAAACGGAAATATTAAATATTTGTTCGAAACGGAAATTAATTCCGGAATCGGAAATATTAAATATTGTTCGTATCGGAAATAAATTCCGGAACTGGAAATTTAATCGGAAGCGTATCGTACGAATTAGCATCGGACGAGGCCTGCCGGACGAAGGCCCAGCACGAAGCCGGGCCATCGCCCAGCAAGCACGTGCGCCACAAGCCCAGCCAAGGCAGCGCCCAGGCCTACCGCAAGGCAGGCCCAGCGCGCGCCAAGGCCACGGATGCGTGGGCCGCGCTGCGTGGGCTGCTGCTCGCACGCGCATGGGCAGCCCTTGTGGCTGCCGTGTGTGTGTGAGTTTGTGCTCATGCGTGATTCCTAAATCTACAAGAGTCAGTGTATGATTAAATTTCTATTCCTAATTGGATAAATTAATTAAATAGAATTCATGTAGGATTCTAATTTCAATTAATTCGTATCCTACTAGGATTACGATTCCTTTTCCATAACTCTATAAATAAAGGCCTAGGGGTCATTATTTATATAACAAGTTTTAAGTATTCAAAACTAAGATTTTTAAGCAGAAAAATCAGCCAATATTCTTGCCTACCTAACCGAAAATATTAGAACCTTAAGGGCGATTCTAGTTGGTCAATCTTAAGGCGGATCCGGACGTGCTGTGGACTATCTACGGAGGGACGACACTTGGAGTCCTAAAGACTTGTTCTTGTTCGGTTCGGGCGCAGCTAGGGAAGGCACGCAACAAAGAGTATGCATCTAAACTATGCTAAATGATTATGTGTAAATAATATGTTTCCTGGCTTTATGGTTTTTCCGCATGATTTATGAACTGTCATATGAATCATAACCTAACAGTGGTATCACGAGCCCCTTATTATTTTCATAATCTAAATTGCATGAACATGGTTAAAAATTACAAATTTGCAAGAATTAAAAGGGGTGATTAATTTTCGTAATTGTTAATTAATTGCAAATTGCGTTTATTTAATTATACGTACGCAGTTTTTCGGCAGTTTCTTCGTTACTCATCCGAATTGAGTGATTTTTGTGTCAATTCCGCATGTAAAAGGCATTCTAAAATTTTGACAAAACTAGTATTTTTCTGCCGAACCCAGAATTCTCAAATTCGAAGCCTAACTATGACTTTTCGAAGGTTTTAGTTTTTCGAATGCAAAATTTCGTAAATTTAAGATGTTAAATTAAATATTTGCGATTCTTGTTGATAAATCTTGAATTTTTGATTGACCTACTGCATATGTTTAACAAGTTTGAATGCCTAGTCTTGTTAATTATGCAATCTAATTTGTAATTATGATTAATTTGTTGAAAATTAGAATAATTTAGAATTAATTTGATTTTCATAATTAATTGTAATTTAATTAGAAACCTATGAT
Organism: Spinacia oleracea; assembly: GCF_020520425.1. Lineage (NCBI taxonomy): Eukaryota > Viridiplantae > Streptophyta > Magnoliopsida > Caryophyllales > Amaranthaceae > Spinacia > Spinacia oleracea. Next base: position 10,154,657 of record NC_079489.1, on the reverse strand, counting down.
TAAAAACCACCATAAAAATTGTAAATTTACGATAAATTTTAAATTTTTATGACCTAGACTTGAATCCATAACAATCGGAAATCAATTGGATAATAAATTTTCGATTTTTCGCCCTAAAATTATGAAATTAATATTATTTATTAATTTGTCATTAATTTTAAATATAAATTTTAAAATTTTATGCGATTCGTTCATAAAACTTGCACGCACGAAGCAATGGACGCTTCGTGTTACCCTTAAGGGGTGTTGTATAATGCGGGCATGCGACGACGAGCAAGGGAGCTCGTCGCCCGTGCGGCACGAATGCAATGAGCAAGGGCGTAGTGCACGAGCACAAGGCAGCAGCCCTGCCTTGTGTCGTGTGCCACAAGCAATGAACGAATGGGCATGGGCGAAGGGCGAGCCAAGGCAGTCGCGTGTGGGCAGCAAGCGAGCTGCGCCACAACGCGCGCTGCCTCGCACAAGGGCGCGCAGCCTCGCGCGCAGCGAGCGCAAGCTCGCGTGCCACGAGCGCTGCGCCCAGCATTACTCGCGCGCACAGCGCGCGATGTCGCCCGCCCAGCGAGCGATGTCGCGCCCCAGCGAGCGATGGCTCGCGCGCGCAGCGAGCGATGTCGCGCCCCAGCGAGCGATGGCTCGCGCGCGCAGCGAGCGATGTCGCGCGCGCAGCGAGCGATGGCTCGCGCGCCCAGCGAGCGATGTCGCGCGCCCAGCGAGCGATGTCGCGCGCCCAGCGAGCGATGTCGCGCGAACGCACTGCGAGCGATAGCTCGCGTGCGATGAGCGCTGGCGCGCGCAGCGAGCATCAGTGCGTGCGGAGGCTTGCGATAGGGAAGCAGCAGCTATGCGACGAGCGCATGGGCTGCGCGCACATGGCCAGCAATGGCTGTGTGCGTACGGCCCATGGGCGTGCAACGCGTAGGGTGTTTGCGTTACGATTAGATCGTTTTGAATGTTTAATTTGAAAATTTCAGTTCACGTAATTTTAATTAATTTTAAAATTAATAATTTGAATTATTTTCTTGGATTTTAATTTTGAATATTATAATTATAATAAATGTTATTTATTCTAATTATTTTACTAAAATTAAAATCATGAATTAATTTAAATACGACTGAAATTGAATTAAATTTTTGGATTCAATTATAAATTGATATGAGCTTTAAATTTTAATTAAATTTGTATGTTTCCGGTTAGACTAGAAATACATTTTTATGTTTAAAATTGGTAAAGCATATGAATTTATTGGTTTAAGTGGGAGCGCTTTTTAGTCATAAACTCTTGATTAGGTCTACAAATCCTTAAGGTTAAAACAACTTGATTAGAATTAATAAGGACTGAATAATTGGTAGATTATTGGTGCCCTTGATTAATTGCTGCAAATGTTTACGTGATGCATAATGTGTTTTACTAACCAGCTATGTGGGCCATTCATGATAATGAATGGGTGAATGGTATATATTGTATATGTACTGTTTTGCAGGTTATGAAGTGACTAGTATGGCCCAAATAGGATAGAAAATATGGTCTGCGTACCATTAATTTGAATGTAATTGGTCTAAAGTACCAAAGTTATTTTTCAATTCAAATATGGTCTGCGAACCATCAAATAGTTGTAATTAGTTATAACTTATCCTATTTGAAGAAAATGGTGCCTCCCACGGAGATTTTCAAGACGGACTTTGAAGTCAAAGCTTCAAGATGAAGTCGGGCCATACTAGATCACATTTATCTTATGCATGTTTTAAGTTATTTATTGTTTTAAATATGTCTTAAAATGCATGAGATCAAAAGCTTGATTATGTTGCATGATTACGGATTTTAGTTCACTTAAAATCTAACCAACATAGTAAGAGCCTTAAGTTCCAAACTTAAAAATTGAGTTAAAAGGTGCCATGCCAAAATATACACTTGCTTGGATATCCTTTACATCAATCTAGTAATAGTTTTCGCTCAGCGAGGTGTTACTTATTGGTCCTAAAGGGGCAAGGTACACAAATAATTGTGACTTCATGTTAGTTTTGGTGAAACTCAACGATATAAGTAAGGAGTCCTTTTATGTCGTGGCAAATTCGATAGGTTTACCTAATAAGTTCTTAGACGTACCTATCAACCAAGAATAGTTTCTAGACTATTAGCAAAAGGCTTTTGCTTACCTAAAATGTTCTAGGATTAAGTCGACAAACTGTGCTTAGTTCTTCAATGATTTTAGGATCTTGGAATCATTTTATTCACACCTGCCGGAACAATAAAATCGAATAAAATGCTAATAACTTGTTTGAATTGCATGGTTGCTTTAATTTCAAGTTATTATTCATGATAAATGTTTAGACTTTGCATGCTTCAATGTATGTTTTAATTATTGTTTATAATTAAATATCTTGCACTGCAATAAATCCTTTTAGAAAGGTAACAGTAAATTTCCTCGATTGGTAGTGAATCCAAGAACGATTCACGGAAATGAGAGAAAGTGAGCAATTTAAAATGTACGTTTCTTATAGCGACTTTTATGGTTGTTTTCGAATATCAAAATCGAATGGCAAACCAATTGGTGCTTGTGAATTCAAAATACACTGTAGTTTTGAGATCATGAAGCATTGAGTTTAACACGCTCAGCTTTACCAATGGTTAACAACCTAATATCTTTTTCCATTTAATTCTCGAATGAGTCTAGTCCCTAGACATTCGAATAGATCGATGCTTAGAGAACTTTAGAAGCTTCTGGTAAGATCATCTAGTTGAAACAAAATATTCAACATAAATGGTAAAGAACCTTGTTGGGGTGACATTGGACATGTCTAACAAAGTATAAAAGTCAACACTAAAGAATTCAATTCTTAAGACTATAAGAAAGGGTACAAGAAATAGGAAAACAAAGGACAATGAAAGGAATTTACGATTCCGGTTCTACCTATAAGTTTAAAGAGAAGTGACCTAGCAATCAAACTTCCTTGGTATCATATACCGCTTGAGGTTCTTACTTCGGTAATAACTCAAACAATGGAAGCTAGGATACACTAATGACCTACAAGTGGGAAATGAAGCATGGCAATGCTACATTAATTGTAGGGTCATCTAAGTTTGTTTTAAGTCCTTTCAAAGGCTGGAACTTAATGGCTATTTTGTTCCATAATCAACATACCTAAATTTCTGTTTTCAAACACAGAAAGACTCACATTCAAGAAAAACAAAAACAATGTTTGTTTGTTTATTTGAATGAAATGGTCAATTACAGGTTGAGTCAATATGCTTGATTAAAACAAACAACTCTTTAAAGAACTTCACTAGGTTCAAATCAACCCCTTGATTTGAGTTCCACTAATCTTTGGCATTGTTGCTTAGACCATATCAACAAGTTAACATTCAAAAGCTCTATTTTGATGGACTTTTGAAAGTTGATTGATTTCTAGATCATTTTAAGACAACTAGTCTTACTTGTTGAAAGTAACAAAAGATATGAACTATTGTTAGAACGCCTAGACAATAGAGTTCAAAGCTAAAGAAAGATTTTATGACTTTATTATTTCACATGGATATGAGTGAATATAGGTTTATTTACTCAAAAGTGATATAAGTTGAATCTGTTTGGCTAGTTCAAAGATTCAGAAGTATAAAATCCACTTGGCAAGAAATCATAAAGATCTAGGTTAGATCATGTTGATGATTACTTGAGACCAAATATGATCATCAATGATTGTGTGTTGTAATTTCACAATCTAGGTCCATAAGATATGGCATATCTTAGTTGGAATAATCGAAGTCAATTAGTACTTGATTCGATCAATGATGGATCATAAAGACTTTTCCTATAATTTCTAAAACAAAATGCTCAACTACCACCAAACTAAACCAAATTCGTCAAAGCTATTGAAAAGTAATTTCAGAATAACTTTTCATATCTAGAAAGTTGCTAAACTCAGTGGGAGCTTAGTGTTTGTTATTCAACAAACTAAGGCCCAAGTCTAGATATATGTTTCATTATGATTTATTCAAATGAGACACAAGGGTATTGTTTCTACCACGAATTTTTGAGAACATAATGTTTGTTTGCTCGAAATAATGTCCTTTTGGAGATTCGTTTCCAAAATGACAAGTGGGAGAAAATAGACCTCGAAAGTTTTCGAGGCGAACAACAAACATAAACGGACATTCCGGAGGCTTTTCAAAGTGCTTCAGAAAATCCGAACTTATTCTGAAAGGACTTTAGAAGTAGCTTTTAAAGAATAGACATCTCTTAGAAGACTTTACAAGTGCTTCAAGGAGAATAGAATATTCAAAGGACTCTCAAAGTGCCTGTTGATATTCTATTGTTTGATGTTCTATACCCAAGTAGGCATAGAGTTCAAGTCACTGGAACTATGAGATTCTTCTATTAGATAGTAAGGAAACATAGAGTTCTGGTCAATGAAACTATGAGATTCTTCTATTCGATAGTGAAGAAACCTACAACTTGCAGTCAAACTATTATCATGTAGATTAATGAGTTTATGACTTGTAAAGAAAGCTATGACGAAACCTAGATTCCCTAAAATGGTTAGAGGCCATATATAGACTCAAATGTTTTAAATGGTTAGAGGCCATAAAACATACTCAATGTTTTGATGACAAAATTGAAATTTTGTTGATTTGCAAGAATAGTTTCACACCTATTGGTTGCAAGTTTGTTTTAAGGATAAAAACCATCAAACATGGAATTGTGTTCACACACAAAGCTAGATTAGTTGCTAAAGGTTGCAAGCAAATTCATGGCATGGATTGTGTTGAAACCTCATGCAAAATCGTAATGCTTAAGTCTATAATTCAAGCAATGATTGCATATTGGTACATATGGCAATTGGATGACAAAACGTATTCCTCAATCAAATGTTGGAATAAACTATGTACATGGTATGTCATAGGATTTGTGGATCCAAATAAATGCTTGAAAAGGAAAGCTAGCTTATGAAATCTAAGTCCAGATTTAAGCAAGCAATTGGGAATTAGAACTGTATTTTAGTGAAGCTAATAAGTATTTTAGTTTCATAAAATATACATGATTCTTATAGATATATAAGAAGTTTAGTGGGAGTACTTAAAACTTAATTGGTCCTATGTGTATTACACACATATCTCTCTATTGTGAAATAACATTCAAATGCTAATGACTTAGATTTGAAATTATTCATCAATGATGGACCATGGCGAAACTTAGTACATACTGGGTATTAAGATCTATTTACAAAAATCTTATGATATTGTTTTGGATTAAGTAATGGCATTTACTAAATCAAACACGAAAGTCTCCATTGGAGATATTCGACCCATGTGAATAAATCTAAGTAAAGGATGTTTGAACTATGTATAAGCATTTACTAAGTTAAACATCAAAGAGTCTAAATGAGATTCTTAACCTATATTATATGTCAAAGAATTTAGCTGGATTCAGTATCTGCTGAAATTGAATAAGCTAAAGTTACATGAATAGAATTCAATTGGGAATTATTCTGCAAAAGAATTTATCATGTATGATATAATATGAGGATCGCCAAAAATGTATCGTATGACTTTAGCCATGACGAACATATACCAATCTCTATTGATCTAAGTGAAGATCAACTAGATTGAGATCAAGAATACTTATGGTACTTGAAAAGGTACATAGGAATAGTTCTTGATTCAAGGAAATAAAGATATGCTAAATATTGATGCTACACGCAGAAACACTGGCAAAGGATCAAGCAAGACCCCTTTGGAGTTAACCATTGACAAGGACGAGCTATAGAGCATCGTGTTTTGAAATGGCAACATGGGTTGGAGACCATGAGTTGTTGCGTGGGAAATTAAAATATTAATTTATATGTTCTAAGATATAGTTGGAGAGTCTTCCACATATCTATGAACGGCTTGGATAGGTAAATCCAAACAAAGCATCACTAGCAACCTATACAGTTGAAGTAAAAGTAATTATTGCCTAAGAAGCAATAAAACAGGGTTGTTTAAAGTTCTTCACTGAACTTGGGTAGATCACCTATCTGCTGGCTTGATGATTCTTCATTGAAAAATGCGTAGAACCACTCTTGAAGCAAGAAAAACGTCTGCTAACTTGATGGTTCTTCATTGCAAAATGAGTAAAACCACCATCGAAGTAAGAAAGACTAGATCACATAATAAACAAACTCGAAAAGATCTTATTATCATATCTCGAAGAACATTCGATGAAAAGGATATTAAAGATTGGCAAAGCATGATAACTAAACCTATGCAACAAGTGAGAAGCAACACTCACATTGTAGCACTGGAAATCAAGCATAGCTTTGAATTCCATGAACTGTTTTAGAAGATGGGTTTGAGGCCCATGCTTGTAAAACATTGGGGTTGAACATTTATCATATATGAAATGTATTTTCATATTCCATTTAATCTTGGTTTAGTATTAAATGATGAGTCCCTTCAAATTTGACGATATATTCAAGATAGACTGTCAGGACCAGTCCTGTGACTAAGAAATGTCTATCAAGTGAACTTGAATGTCAAAGGTTGAAAATGGTCCCTAATCGGAGTTTTCTATAAAATTGGACGCATAGAAAACATTAGACGATTAGAATGCAAGATGACTAGTAGTTCTGTTTCTTGAACTATGTGGACATGGCAATGTTATAATCATTTGCATAGATACTTACTTTGGGAAGACTAGTATCGGACAAGACCTATGAAACTTTACTGTAAGAGATGAAAATCTGTCATGAGTAAATTTCATTAAATTATTAGACACTAAATCCTCAATACCTGAGTGATTTGAGATTACTTGTTTGAAAACTGGTTGCTTTGACGTTGACCAACCGTCGCACCGTAAAAGGAGGCTATAAAGGCAACGCTCAGGTAATCACCTATCAAACGAAGTCTAATCTCAAGATCGCAAGATTGGGATTGTCCTCCCATAAATCGGGATGAGATGCTTAAAAGTTGTACAAGGCCACTCGGAGAGCTAGAAACTGTGAAACGCATGGCCGTGCTCGGATGAATCATAGGCTATGATTATCTGTTTATTTGATCAGTTGAACTCTGAAACCGAGGAACGCCTCTGGACATAATAAGGATGACAACTCTTACCTTATGTTCAAGAGCAAGCATCGAGCGACAAAGGAATTAGGAAATGCACACTTGTCCCTAAGGACAAGTGGGAGACTGAAGGAAATAATGCCCTTGGTCCAAGTATGCATTCTATGTTAAGTCTAATAAATGCGGTTCAGTATTAATTAACAAGTTAATAATTCAGTGAGATCAAGTGAGCTGAATGCCTAGCTAGAGGCCGCTTCAGTTCAAGTGGAATTAATGATATTAATCCACAGCTTACTCTTGACTGAACCCGTAGGGTCACACAAATAGTACGTAAACGGATCAAGTATTTAATGGCATTAAATACTCCATCTATGAATATTCGGAACCGACGGATCTTGGTTTCAGTGGGAGCTAAGATCGTCACAGGCAAGAAATGAATACTCCGGAAACGATGATATTGCCGGAAACGGAAATATGGATCGTATCGGAAATATGAATATTATCCAAGTCGTAGATGTTGCCGGAAACGGAAACATGGTACGTATCGGAAAATATTATTGGAAATGGAAATATTACCAGAATCGGAAATATTGCCGGAAACGGAAATATTGTCAGAATCGGAAATATTACCGGAATCGGAAAATAATTCCGGAAACGGAAATATTAAATATTTGTTCGAAACGGAAATTAATTCCGGAATCGGAAATATTAAATATTGTTCGTATCGGAAATAAATTCCGGAACTGGAAATTTAATCGGAAGCGTATCGTACGAATTAGCATCGGACGAGGCCTGCCGGACGAAGGCCCAGCACGAAGCCGGGCCATCGCCCAGCAAGCACGTGCGCCACAAGCCCAGCCAAGGCAGCGCCCAGGCCTACCGCAAGGCAGGCCCAGCGCGCGCCAAGGCCACGGATGCGTGGGCCGCGCTGCGTGGGCTGCTGCTCGCACGCGCATGGGCAGCCCTTGTGGCTGCCGTGTGTGTGTGAGTTTGTGCTCATGCGTGATTCCTAAATCTACAAGAGTCAGTGTATGATTAAATTTCTATTCCTAATTGGATAAATTAATTAAATAGAATTCATGTAGGATTCTAATTTCAATTAATTCGTATCCTACTAGGATTACGATTCCTTTTCCATAACTCTATAAATAAAGGCCTAGGGGTCATTATTTATATAACAAGTTTTAAGTATTCAAAACTAAGATTTTTAAGCAGAAAAATCAGCCAATATTCTTGCCTACCTAACCGAAAATATTAGAACCTTAAGGGCGATTCTAGTTGGTCAATCTTAAGGCGGATCCGGACGTGCTGTGGACTATCTACGGAGGGACGACACTTGGAGTCCTAAAGACTTGTTCTTGTTCGGTTCGGGCGCAGCTAGGGAAGGCACGCAACAAAGAGTATGCATCTAAACTATGCTAAATGATTATGTGTAAATAATATGTTTCCTGGCTTTATGGTTTTTCCGCATGATTTATGAACTGTCATATGAATCATAACCTAACAATCATTACTCTAAAGTGTCTAGAAGGGCTCAAGTATTCCAAAGATGATCTGAAAACCATCTCCCAGCCACTCATTGGATTTGGAGGTTGGGTCCTAAAAACAAGGGAAGACGGTTGTTGGTAGACTTTCTTGTCGTGGACATCTCTCTACCATACAACATCATCTTAGGCCGACCTCTACTAAGAAAAATAAAAGCCGCAATCTCTGTGTACCAACTTCTCATGCAGTTTGAGTTGGAAGATGGCTTCGTGGAAAAAATCTTTGGGGATCAACAAGTGGGCAGGCGATGCTATGTTAACAGCCTCAAGAGAGGGACAAGTACCCCTCAACCACTGGCCAAGAAAGCCAAGCCAGAAGGGACTCGAAACTCCTAAAGGCAAGCCCCTCCCTCTCCCATGGAACGCCGACAACCTTAAAAGGTTTTATGTTCAATCTCCTAAGAATTTCTCCCTTTCTCCAAAGTACTTAGCTTTATAGCTCACAGCCATAATTTTCAATGATGAAAGTGGGGGTAAGATATATGTAAGCCCGCCATAGGCTAAATAACATTCCATCATTGTAAACGAATTTTCAATGTTTCAAGGCAATAGTAAAGAGCTCGACGGATATTACTTAAGAATTTTTTTGTCTTTTTAGAATGTTGTAAAGTAGAAGCCAAACATTGGCCAAGCAAGTTCAGCATACATCAAAAGGAAAAGACAAGCCAAGTTCAAACACATGAACTCACTCTTATACTTAGCAAAATAATCCAAGTCATTTTCCAGAATGGTGCTTCATTGTTCGCTCAAGCATGGGGCTCATTAGTCCCTTTGGAGAACAACAGCCCATTCCCATACTTAACAAAATCATCTAAGTCACTTTCAAGAATGGTGCATCATCGTTCGCCCAAACATGGGGCTCATTAGTCCCTTTGGAGAACAACAACCCATTCCCATACTTAGCAAAATAATCTAAGTCATTTTCAAGAATGGTGCATCATCGTTCGCCCAAGCATGGGGCTCATTAGCTCCTTTGGAGAACATCAGCCCATTCCCATACTTAGCAAAATAATCTAAGTCATTTTCAAGAATGGCGCATCATCGTTCGCCCAAACATGGGGCTCGTTAGTCCCTTTGGAGAACAGAAGCCCATTCCCATACTTAACAAAATTATCTAAGTCATTTTTAAGAATGGTGCATCATCGTTCGCCCAAGCATGGGGCTCATTAGTCCCTTTGGAGAACAACAGCCCATTCCCATACTTAGCAAAAATACCTAAGTCATTTCAAGAATGGTGCATCATCGTTCGCCCAAACATGGGGCTCGTTAGTCCCTTTGGAGAACAGAAGCCCATTCCCATACTTAGCAAAATTATCTAAGTCTATCCAAGCATGACGCCTCTTCGTTCTCCCAAGCATGTGGCTCATTAGTCCCTTTGGAGAACAGCAGCCCTTTCCTATACTTAGCAAAAATATCTAAGTCATTTTTAAGAATGGTGCATCCTCGTTCGCCCAAGAATGGGGCTCATTAGTCCCTTTGGAGAATAACAGCCCATTCCCATACTTAGCAAAAATATCTAAGTCATTTTCAAGAAAGGCGCATCGTCGTTCGCCCAAGCATGGGGCTCATTAATCCCTTTGGAGAACAGAAGCCCATTCACATACTTAGCAAAATAATCTAAGTCATTTTCAAGAATGGTGCATCATCGTTCGCCCAAACATGGGGCTCATTAGCTCCTTTGGAGAACAACAACCAATTCCCATACTTAGCCAAATATCTAAGTCATTTTCAAGAATGGTGCATCATCGTTCGCACAAACATGGGGCTCATTAGTCCCTTTGTAAAACAGAAGCCCATTCCCATACTTAGCAAAATTATCTAAGTCATGTGCGGCAAGTAGAAGCCCTTGCACCATCATGTGCGGCAAGTAGAAGCCATGGCACCATCATATGCGGCGAGTAGAAGCCATGGCACCATCATGTGCGGCGAGTAGAAGCCATGGCACCATCATGTACAACAAGTAGAAACCATTGCACCATCATGTGCTGCAAGTAGAAGCCATGGCACCATCATGTGCGAAAAGTAGAAGCCATGGCACCATCATGTGCAGCAAGTAGAAGCCATCGCACCATCATGTGCGGCAAGTAGAAGCCATGGAACCATGCATCATGTGCGGCAAGTAGAAACCATGGCACAATCATGTGCGGAAAGTAGAAGCCATGGCACCATCATATGCAGCAAGTAGAAGCCATGACACCATCCTGTGCAACAAGTAGAAGCCACCTAGCCTTGGCCTTGGCCTGCTCTTACCTCGCACGCAAACCAACCTCATAAGCTAGGGTTCAGCACGCCTTCCTGCGCGATAAACACCAACCATCACCGTAAGATTGACCACAACCAAACGCCCAACAAGGCACTCATGATGTACATGAATCACTAGCGCGCATCAACAGATTGATCAACGCATAACGTGCGTGCGCCCTTCGCCAAGCACCAATGCCCAGCCATAGCTATGCGGGTATTAGCAGCCCCGCCCACGCGGACTGCAATGATGCACATCAGCCGCCCACGAGTTTACTACCTTCAAGTGCATGCCAACCATGCGAGCCTCGCGTAAGCAATTGGGCCTAGCTTGTCCAACAATCCGCAAGCGACAAGCGCACTATGTGCGCAAACTAACAGCCCATGTACGCTAATCAATAGCCACGTGCGCGAGCTCCGAATGACAGCCCAACCGCATATCAATCGCCCAACTTTGGGCCTGATCCGTCCTTGCATTAGTCGTTTTCAAGCGCGCCCCTAAAGGTGATAAACAACAGCCAACGCCCCCTATGTGCGATAGACAATCGCCAGCGCACCCCGTGTACAACAAGTTGCAGCCCAAGCGTGCCGACGTCCTGCACATTATGTGCGATGAACAACAGCCCTGGCGCGCCATGTCCCACACGACCTGTGCGAGGAATAGCAGCCCAACGCCAATAATACCCGACCAAAAATGCAAATGTTGGTTTTAATCGCCCAACATCACGCGCTTACGATTTCGACAGCCCAGCCAAATGATTGGCCAAGAATTACTGGCCAACCAAGATTTCCACTCAAGCAAAAAGGTGCACATCCAAGAAATGGCAGCCACGTGGGAATGGTGGGATTTCCTTGAATGTGGGCACTGGGCGTTTATTTACGGTGGGTATGCCGTATGCATTGATGACTTAACGTTCAGACCCATACATCACTTGCCATATGTTGCTTGTGAATAACAACCGCCTAAATGCGCTGAAGTAACCGCCAAGACTACAAGGTAACTACTCGCCAATAAAAACAAACTACTCGCCACTTATATACTTAGCAATTTCACGCCATCAAATTAAACAATATTCCTTGTCCACTTTGTCAAGCTATAGTATGACATCACCAAACACATGGTATAACAAAGCACTATATTTATATCAGCCACGTTTTACAAAATCAGATACTATATTTAACTCCGCCAAACACACAAGCCTCGAACGACCTGTCTCGTATATTTAGCGTGGGGCTAATGTTCGGGCCCCCTATGGGACCCACTTTTACATAAATTACCAAAATACCCCTCCTAAGGAAAATTACTCAAATTCCCTCAAACACAAACCTCTTGATGGGCTCAGATCAGAACTTAAGGGCCCATATCTCAGCCTCCTACAGGTCCAAGATTTCACACCCCTACACTTGCCCATATTTACTAATAATGACATCCTGCATTACTATAAATATGTCTCACCTAATCATTATTCAGGTATGCAATTATTCTCACACTGACTCTCTCACTGTTTTCTCTCTCTACAAGGACTGACTTGAGCGTCGGAGAGGGTTTTCTCGGGAACCCCCCCGAGCCAGTTTACGTTTTCGTTTTTGTAGGACAAACCGCGACCGATTGGAGGGAAACAACAGCCTGGTTGACGAGGCTTCCCCTATTTTCATACTTAAGCATTTTCTTCGCAGAAACAATTTTTGTAACAAAAAAGTGAAATATTATATCGCATGTTCTTTTGTCATAGTGTCATGTTCTTTTGCTTATGCACATATGTTCTTTTGGTGCACCATGCTCTATGTGCACCACGGTACATAGTCCACAGATTGCTAAATTTATCTGAAATTATTTTATCTAAAAAAATTATTTTATCTGAAATAATCTTATTTGTGTGTCAAAATGTCTGGAAGAAATTTATTTTATCTAAACTTATATTATCTGAAGTTATCTTATTTTGTGTGGAATTTGTCAAATTAAGTGAAACAGAATAGAATCTCACTTCGTGACTTTAAGAATAGGTTTTAACCTCAACATCTGCTTATGCTTGGGAATCGAATTCCCATAACATATGTTCCTGCTCTCAAACGTTAACTTTTATAGTTGGGATGACTGGCCTATAAAAGATGATGATTCGGTAGTGTTATTATGTTGACCAACAACAAAACATAACCACACTTCAGCGGTTATACCAGTACGTAATTTTTATTAGCTTATACTTAATTATAGCAGTACATGTCACGTGAAACTACCCTCATTTACTAAAAGCATGTCATACCATTTTAAAAATTACTCCCTCCGTCTCTTTTGTTCTTTTCGTTTTTTCTTTTTGGATGTCCAAAAATATTCTTTACATTTCATTTTATATTATCACATAAATGTTTTAATATTCTATCAAAATTTATGTCCAATGATTATTTAACCAATTAAATTCATTGGGTCATTTAATCTCTCACACTTTTTCATTTGACATTAAATTTTTCTCATTTTTTCAATATCAGATTTTTTTATAAAAGTGAAAGCATATTATAAATAAACGTAATTTGCCTTGTTTAAATAAAAAAAATAGAGGAATCCCAATGCACATTAATTAATCGTTAAAACGCGTGCAAAATACCAAACGTAAAGAACAAAAAGAGAAGGAGAAAGTACTTCGTATTAGGTGCACTTGGGTGCATGATGCACCCCAAGAGTATTTTTATGCACATTGGTGATCCTACTCACATATTCTCGTAAAAAAAAAATACTGATCACATTTTCTCCTCACATGTTATCTACATATAAGGAAAAAAATATGAGAGTATGCATAACGCATCCGGTCCATCCGGCCCCATCTTTTTTTTAAGAGTAAAGTATATTAGCAAGCGCAATAAATAGACACCCCATAGGATAGCTCTTACAAAACGAACCCTCTAGGAGGAACCTAAAGAAGAGTTTGGGGGGAAAAAAAACCATACAAAAACTCTATAAGGAGTCAGTCCACTGCCTATCTACACGACTAATCTTCTTTCCTATGGTATGAATGCATCTACTTTTTACAAGGAACTGAATATGCTTTACAGTTTTGTCAATTCTACAAATCGTGTGATCCATTAACCTTTGTTCCTAACTTGCCAAATCATATATACAGTGGCAGCAACAGTAGCAAGTTGAACATGCCTTCTCCATTGTGAAGCTTTGTATCCATTTCTAAAACTCCATAAGGAGTCCGGCCCCATCTTAAATGTTGATCATTTACTTAGCAAACAACACATACTACATTTATAAATATAATGTACAACAAAAAGTTCAAACATGAAAACAAGCTAAATCGGAATCTTTCAAGGTCCTTAGATTTTGATAACCTATTGCTACTTTGCTAGTTATGCCACCAGCAAGATGTTACTTCTGGTTCAAGAGTAAAGGAAATTAGTTGGTCCCCCCCTCCGTTTGGATCTTTTAAATTGAACTTTGATATCCAAATATTTTTTTGGTGTAATGATTGATCCAACTGGTGAGAACCACCCCTTAACATGAGAACTGAGAACTAATCTCAGTCGTCGATCAAATCAATCTAACAACTCATATTTCATCCGCTCAAATCATTCATTAAGGGTGTTTTGGTGAATATACTGCGATGAATGACCTCCTTCCCACACATTAGCGGTTCCCATAATTCTTTCTCTCTCTTCATTCAGTTTTCTCTCTCCTCCTGCAAATGCTCTCTCCTATCGGGCTTCATCTTCTTCAACTTCGTTGATTCTCGTTGTTCTTGCAAATATCTTCACCTTTTTTTGCGACTCTCTTCCAATTAATTTGCCAGATACATATTTTAACTTTTGGATTTTGTTTCAGTTTTTGCTATTTTAATTTCTCTCTTCATTCAATTAGTATGTAGTTATTCTTCGATTATGCTGATTATTTGGCTGTTCTTCGATTTTATGTATTTGATTTGTGTTCTTAGGTTTTTGAATAATGTTTTATTTCCTTATTCATGTTCCTTATCTTATCTAGCTAGTTGATAATTTCAAGTGACTTTACAAATAAGGGTTTTGAATTAGTGTTTGTTTGTTTAATTCCGTTAAATCTATTGATTAAGTTTTGTATTATTCAAATCTAATGTACAGTTAAAAGAGAAATAATTGAGTCATCTTAGCACCACTCTAGAGCCAATGAAGATCTGATATTAAAAAAGGGATTCTTGTATGTTTAAAACCATAAGGAATTGTATGTTTTACTTTGAGTTGGTTTGTTGGGATCTTGTACATGTTATGTCTGCAGTATGGTTCAGGTAAGGTATGCAGATTGTGTGCATTTCATGTTCTGTTGAGAGGCAGCTGCTGGTGGCACGAGATGTTTTGAAATCGAGGAAGACTTTGGAAGGGATCGAGCCTACAAGCAATGTGGCATGTCTGATCTTGTTCAACAAGAAATAGAGAGTTGGTATGACCACTTTTACAATGGATCTGGTGTATTGATTAAAATGATGTTCTAGTTACTAAAAATATAGTATTTGCTTGTTATATGCATTAGAGATTGAGTCTCGGTTTTCTTTCAATTGATTGGATATCTGATTTACAGCCCAGTTGATTGTATCCATTGGACTTCTGCTGCACAACAATCTTTGAAGATAAGATGCGGAGAGTGGAACGAGTTAATGTAAGTAGAAAGTGTCTATTTCAAGGACTCTGATTTATTGCTATCATTGGCCTGTAGCGATCAAGTTTTTTTGATAATTGCCTTTTGATTTTATGCTTCTAGATTATGAAACTGTGCTTGTGAATTGTGCCTATGCTATTCTAACATCGAGAACTCGTCTTGGATCTTCGGCTAAAACATGGAATTGTATTACTGAATAAAATAGCCTAGTCTCTTGGACATGTACCAATCTTAGACACCTACTACTCAGTTTTAGTAACATCGGTCTCTACAAAATAGGGATCAAGTTGTTCTTTTGCTGATTTCTATCTGGACTGTATATGGGTGTCTCTGTTAGTCGAACCCATTCCAACTCAAACACATCAATTTAAGTAGAAAGTAATTGATACCTTTACTTTTGAATTATTTTGATTTACTTTTTTGATTTTTGCTTTACTTTTATTTATTCTATTTAAAAATACTATCCTACTAGCGCAATTGGTAGAGCATTGTACAAAAGCACAAAAGATGTGGGTTCGAATCCCACGTAGGTTCGTTTACTTTTGAGTTTCCTTTATTTACTTTTGAGTATATCGTGTTTACTTTTGAGTTTCCTTTATTTACTTTTGAGTCTATAGCACTGGAGCGCTTGCAACACTATACATACCACGAGGTTTGCCTCCACAGAGAATGACAGACAATGTTTGCCACACAATTCCATTTAAGGACACCACCAGAACACAAAAACCTGATCTACTATGGGCTGTTTTATTTACTTTTAAATCAGTTTTATTTACTTTTACGAGTTTTTATTTACTTTTGAATTGAACAAAAGGAAAATTGTGTCAACCTATTTTAGAGAAAATAATATTTATCTTTGAATAAAATAAATGAGAATGAAGGTGAAAACAGTTTCAGTTTACTTTTGGAACATTTGTTAGAGAAAGGTCATGTTGTATCTCTGTCTCTAAGACACATCCTTTGGGTAGAACTGTTGTCCTCCATTTCAAATACTTTAAGAACATGGTACTCTCCTTCTCCACATTTAGATCACGAGCTCTTAAGAATCTTCTC
The DNA here is from genome assembly GCF_020520425.1 of Spinacia oleracea. Taxonomy (NCBI): domain Eukaryota; kingdom Viridiplantae; phylum Streptophyta; class Magnoliopsida; order Caryophyllales; family Amaranthaceae; genus Spinacia; species Spinacia oleracea. Next base: position 10,138,159 of record NC_079489.1, on the reverse strand, counting down.
AATGCCAAGTCATCTACCTCCTATCGCGTACATCAAAAACTCCCTTCGATCAGCTCTTTAGAACAATTTCTTTTTGTGATCTTGATGAGTTATTTAGTTTGACTGAATAGATGCTTTTGTAAATTAGGAATGGCAATTAGCTAAAGCAGCAGGTGCTTTAATGAAATGCTTATTAAAGTTCACGAACTCTTCATAAGTTAATTAAATTTGTGAAATCATGAACCGTCATTGATGTTGAGAAAAGATTAGAGTATGGAAGACAAAACCTTAGAAGAGGGATCACAGCTTTCGACAAATGCTCGCATCAGGGCGAGTTTATGATGTTCTACTGTGTTATCCTCGGTTTTCGTGCCATTGCTGGCATGATTGTCTGTGCCATCTTCAGTATCTGTACCTTTCTCTCCTGTAGGGTGTTCAATTCTCTCTGCTAGTCTGTTGCTGAATATCAAAGACAACTGCAGACCATAACACCAAAAGAAGCAGTCAAAGCACATGGTAGAAACGAGGCAACAGTTTAGTAAGCAAATTTGGTTGCAACTTCAGATGATTGACTGTAGTACGAAGTCAATATGAGTCAATTCGTGCAATTGCAAGCTGCCAGAATAGTGCAGGCCCCAAATAGTCAGCAGGCTGCCACAAAATATTTGAGATGCTTTGGTTTACTTTTTTTTGTATTTTACTGTACTTTTATTTTATTTTATTTACAAAACTTTACATAGAAATTAAAAATGGTTATCCACCATTCTAGATTTCAATACAATGACCTATGTAGGATTTGAATCTACATCCATGTGCAATTGCTCTACCATTTGAGCTAATAGGTTTTCACAAAATATTTAAAAGAAAAGTATATTTGAAAGTTTCATTATTATTTAGTTCACTTTTAGAGATATTTTGTTTACTTTTGAAGAGATTTAGTTTACTTACACACAATTTAGTTACTTTATTTGTTTATGTCAACTCACGATCTTCATTATAAAAAATGAAAGGCAAAAACTCAGATCGCAACTACTAAAAACTAAGACAAATCTCTGAGTCAATGACAAAAATGCATAATACAAACAATTTATAGCAAGAACTATTTAAAAGTTTAATCATATAGTGATTTAGTTTTCTTTTAAAGAGAACTAGTTTACTTTAAGAAAGATTAAGGTTACTTTTGTTCAATTTTCATTTACTTAAAGTCTATAATGTAGCATCCCTGGACTGATTTAGTTTTCTTTTAAAGAGAATTAGTTTACTTTAAGAAATATTACGTTTACTTTTGTACAATTTTCATTTACTTCAAGTCTATAATCTAGCAACCCCTGACTGACTTAGTTTTCTTTTAAAGAGAGTTAGTTTACTTTAAGAGATATTAAGTTTACTTTTGTACAATTTTCTTTTACTTCAAGTATATAATATAGCAACCCCTAACTGACTAACAACCTGCGACAACAACCCAATCGCAACACCCTATGACATACTGCAAGCTTAGAAAGTCCACAGTACGTTCGGATCCGCCTTAGATCATACTAACTAGGATATAAAATAAGGTATATGATTTCAGGATCTCACTTTTAGGTGATAGGCAAAGTGTATTGAAATGTGTGTTGAAATTCATGACCATAGGCCATGTATTTATAGGAAAATAGGAAAACCCTAGAAGCCAAAACCCTAGAGTAATTTAGGAAAGTTTAGCAAAATATTCCAAAAACCAAAACCCTAAACACCCTAGGGTTGGCCGGCTGTTTTGCTTTTATAGCAAGCAAACCGACCAACCTTGGCCTGCACGCAAAAGCCCAGCCGCAATGGCCAAGCAACAGGCACAGCAGCGCGGGCCTGTGTGCAAGGCCAGCAACGCTAGCCTTGCTTGCTTGGCGCGCTGGCCCATCGAGCTAGGCGTTGCGCTGCGGCCCATCGAGCGATGGGCCATTGTACCGTCGCTTGTTTCGTGCTTCCGGTTCGTTTTCCAATTCCGTAAAATATTTCCGCTTCGAACAATATTTACGTTTCCGATAATATTTCCGATTTTGACAATATTTCCGATTCCGATAATATTTCCGATTCCGGCAATATTTCTATTTCCGATTCCGACAATATTTCTATTTCCGATAATATTTCCGATACGAACCATATTTCTGATTTTCCGTTTCCAGTATTTCTATTACCAGCAATATCTTCGATTTCGGTAATATTTATATTTCCGTTATGAACCATATTTTCATTTCTGGTAATATCTTCATTTCGGAAAACATACTTTCTCTGCCTTTTAACAATTCGTTTAGCTCCCACTAAGAATAGTAATTTCCGACTATCCATAATTAGAGTATTTTATTTAATATAATATTCACCTAAATATTTGATCTGTTCACGTACTATTTGTGTGACCCTACGGGTTTAGTCAAGAGTAAGTTGTGATATTAATAACATTCATTCCATTTGAACTGAAGCGACCTCTAGCTAGACATTCAAATCACTTGATCTCACTGAACAATTAACTTGCTTAATTAATACAGAACCACATTTATTAGACTTAGCATTAACGCAAACTTGGACAAATGGCATTATTTCATTCATAAGGTGAAGGAGAATGAAGAGGAGAAAGATGAATATACGGACACTCAATTGATTGGCAACTAAAGTAAAGGAAAACACGAGATAATAGGCAAGGGTTTTATCCATATTGATTGGCGGCGTTAATATCATAAAACGCCGCTAACTAATAATTAACATGGATTAGAGGTGTTATACCACCGCCAGTGAATGCTTCCCGTCTGCTATTCATTATACCATTTTACCATTTAATTAAAGGCGTTCTAAAACAAACGCCGCTAATGGGTAGCAGAAAATTAATGTTTTTCTACTAGTAACTAAATTTAACTTATAAAACTATGATATCTTCAACATTTTGTGTGATGTTAAGTTTCTCAAGTCTTGTGTTCAACTTATACAAAATCATGTTCAACTATTTTTTTTTATTTTTCTACCGGAAAGAAAAAGTTAGTTCGTCAACAATAGTAACAGTAATAAGAAAGCAGTACAACACCAAACAGAAGCACCAAACATCGAGCCAAGGCAAGTATTGTTCACCAAACAGCGAGCTCACACGCGCAACTAAAGAAAAAAATCTTTTAGAAATGGAAGAAATGGGATTCATACAGGCTGCAAGACTTGAAGCAAAATTGAAGGCAGAAGCAACGAGAAAATAATCTGCACAAAAGGAAGCAGATAGAAAGATAAAAGAGCCACCTAAAGCGAAAAAATATGAAGCAAAACTCACATTCATTCATCAACGCAGATAGTATTGAAGCATTATGGGCATTAATTTCAGCAAGTATAGCATCAATTAAAACTTTGCTTGTAAAATCAGTAACAAAGCATAATGTAGAAACAGAGGAAGCCATGACTAAGATATCAATCAAAAAAATTGAAGGTGAAAGCTATGCATGACGGAAAAAAACGAAGAGGAAAAAGAATTTTTTTTTTTGATTTGAAAACAAGCGTGATAAAAAGCAAAGACAAAAGAGAAAACAATTTTAAAAAAGAAAAAGAGGAAATAGAATGAGGCGCTAAAGAAGGGTGAAAATTATTAGGTGCACCAGGGTGCACCGTGCATCCAAGGTTATTTTTATTCACACTAAAACTGCTAAAATGACGTAGTTTTAGCTCATATGCATGCAAAGATGTGTACGTGCATACTTGTCTGGCCAAAAATTTGGGCCTGGTAATCTAACTGTGATGTGGGTTTTATGGCCAACAAAGGCCATTCATCTCCGACTCTTTCATATTGGTTCTCCTTTTTTTTAAGGCGTTTTTTCTCTCATCGTTCATACAGAGATGTTTTAGGTTGGTCTACTATTCGGACATAATTAACCTAGTTTCCTAATACTCTTTTCAAACAAAACAAGATATGATGGAACGTCGAAAGTTGAAAGTTTTACCATATCAATTAACCAACTACTACTCTTATTGTGAATAGCTTATACGGTCAACATTTACACACATGTCAATTCAATTGTTTAACTATTAATAAATGTAAATAAATATTACAGAGTAGTAAAATTGTAAAAAACAAATTGATATATGTTATGAAAGCATACATCAAAATATAGTTCACAGGATTGCTTTTGTTTTTAATATGTTATTAAAAATTATGGTCAAAGTTAGTACTTCAATAACGCATCTGTTATTCTGAATGGAGGGGGGTTATTTGATACTTTGTATACTAATCTTATTCATTCACATCAATAACGCAACTTGGATGAACACATGCAACCCATCTCCTATTTTTCTCTCTCCCTCTCATCTTATAGGTAAATTTGTTGGTTGTTTCAGTAAGAAAATAGACTAATTTCTTCAGAAATTACACTGTTTTAGCTTTTTCTCTTAATTTAACTCATTTATTGTTTCATAAATTCTACAAATATGTACAGTATGTTGGGTTTCTCGTGATCATTGATAATTTTTTTATGCGGGATCGCAACCGTCATTCATTTTTCTTGTACACTCGAATGAATCAAGGGAAATTATTCTCGAGCCTACAATCGTTAGGACCTCTGTCTGGAAAGGATGTATTTTTCAACAACATATATGCAAGACGTTCTATAGTGCAATATCAATTTATCGACCGTAGTTTTAATTTGATGAAGAAAGCATTTATTTAATTCAATATCTATGCATTTGTTAGATCTATATTTCTCTTGTAGATGTCGTACATATGATTCTTTATTAATGGATTAACTTTACGTTAAAAAAAACAATACATAATTTTTTAATTCGCTATAATTGATTTTAGTATAAATTCAATAAAAATTTGTGGTAACAACAAAGTATAAATGATGAAATTTGTATCGATTAAATATTTATACTTTATTGATACTCATACTGTTCTTAAATAATTTTTGTACAAGGATGTTCTTGTTTTTATCTTCCTACATTTATTTATTCCCTTAATGGTAATGAAATTTCTCTGTTTTACCTTTTTTTACCCCACACTCATATTGTCATATGGAATATTATTATTAAATAATACTAATGTCACAGTAAACAACTTTCTCTTGCTTAATTACCTAAAAAGTTAAAAATAAAAAATAAAAAATTAAAAAAATTAAAAAAATTAAAAAAACCACATCCTCCTCTAACTCTCCAAATTTCTTTGGTTTGTATTGTTACAATAAGTAGGAATTTCGTTTAAGAATGGAGGGAGTAACATGATCACCATGAATTTACATAAGTTGCTCTTATGTACTTATTGTTAAATTTAGTCACTGATATTTGATTACTCCGTACTAATTTTGGAAAAAAAAACCAACCAATGTACAAAGTTAGAGTATCAAAGTTTTCGTTGCATTCATAATTCATCAGCTACTTTTAGTAGCAAATCAAATAGTTCAATACAAAAGTGAAAAGCAAAAAGAATTTGAACCCAACTAATCATTGGCGCTCAATACAAACAAAAAAACCAAGTTAATACAAACAAATTAAAAAAATTGGAACAAAAACCAAAGAATGAACATGATCATGCAGATCCCTTGTGTTCATCCTCAACTTCGTCCACCTCGACCTCACCAGCTAACTCTTCAAGAGACTTACCCATCGATTCGGGTACCATAAGAGTGCAGAGCATACCAATGAAGTTGATGACACCAAGCACGATAAGGGACTTACTCTTTCCAATACCCGCTGGATAACCGTGATCTCTCTTTGCTGGATTAGGATCTTGTGAGGCGTACACAAACCCAAAGGCTCCTACTATGGCCCCGGCTTTTCCAGTTGCTGCGGATATACCATGACAGGTAGACCTCAACCTAGCTGGGAATACCTCAGCCGGTACCACGAAAGTGGTTGCATTAGGACCAAAGTTGGCAAAGAAGAAGGTGAGCCCATACATTATAATGAACCCAATACGGTTCTCCTTCTTACTCCAGTAATTGTAGGGGAATGCAATAGCAAACATGAAAACAGTCATGAAAAAGAATCCCATCATTTGGATCCACCATCTTCCAATTACGTCTATGAAAGCAACAGTGAACCAGTATCCAGGGACGGTACCACAAAGAGCGATCAGTGTTTGAGCTCTTGCAACCATATACACCTCCCTGATAGCATTCATTTCTGCTGCTGGTGGAATCCAACCAACAGAGGTAAAAAGATCCTTTTGGAAAAGATTTTGACTGTAAAATGCAATGTCGAGTAAGAACCATGTACTGGTGGTTCCTAGGAGGCGAACACCATATTGGCGAGCAAATTCTTTTGTGAATAGCCCAAATTGGTTTTGTTCAGTTTTACCTATTTTGTCAACCATCTCCTCCTCGGCTTCTATTTCAGTCTTGAGGACTTTAGACATGTCTGAAGCAGCCTGCTTAGCATTTTTGGCCACAAGGGCAGTGTACCTAGCAGTCTCGGGCATTTGCATACGCCAGTAGTATGTTGTAGCAGCAGGAAAGGCTCCAAACATCAAGACAATACGCCAAATGTAGTCACATTCTGGTGGAAGGGAGGCAACCGCATTAACTTTGAAAGGGGGAGGCTTGAATTTGGCCTCAAATGCGGATGCAACTATGAGGGAAACAACCCCACCAGCCAAGATACCCATGCCTTGCATAGCAAAGACAGCGGCGATGAAGCTACCACGAGTCTTCTTGTTAGCATACTCGGACATGATGGTGGCAGATAGAGGGTAATCTCCTCCAACACCAAATCCAAGCCAGAAACGGAAGAAGCAAAGGGTAGTCATAACACTCTTGGCAGTGCTCCCAAAGGAAAGACCAGAGGCGATGGACATGCAAACCATCATAACCAAGGTGATACCGTACACCTTCTTCCTCCCCATCTTGTCTCCGAGCCAACCGAAGAAGAGTTGGCCTGCTAGAGTACCGCAAAGTGCTACTCCACTTACAGCAGCAGCGACGTTAATAGGCAATGCACCGGGCTTACTCGATCCAGGAACATTATAGTAAATGCGACCAAGAAGCTTGGTCAACAAGGAGATGCAAAACAAATCATATGCATCTGTGAAGAAACCCATACCAGCAATAATGATTGCTGTGAAATGGTACCATTGTGTTTTTGCCACATCAAGTGCTTTTAGCACTTCTAATTGTTGTCCTTTCACCATGATTAACAAGTTTGAGTTTGATTTGTGTAGAAAATGGAGGGAAGAAAGACAAGTATTTATATGAAGAATATGTGTACAAATTCTCCCGGAATCCCCTCCGTAATCTAATGAGCATATACTTTTTCGCAACAAGTCAACCAATACTTTATAAGTAGAAACCTTTATATACATGTTTGATGAATTCAAGTATAGCATCTTTGGTTAAACTAATGATAAACTTCTTAATCAACCAGTAAGCTGCCGGAGCATTAGATAATATACTCCGTAGTTCTCTTTCTTTTTTTTCATTTTCTATTTGTGTAAGGCTTTTGGATAAAGTCACAACAAATGCAAGGTTCAACACTCTCTCATACATTTCATCAAACACCTTATGTGCATCCCCATTTAAGTTACATTTCTCATAAAAGAGTCATACAAACTCAAACAGTCAAACCCATAATCATATGTCCTCAATCACATATTTAACAAACAAACCATGCAGCAAACAATTGACATTATATCTTTATTGCTATAAACTCAAATACTCACCAAAAGAAAAGGAAGCGAAAGAAATACGGAGTATTAAAATCCCATTAATGTAATGCCTGAAACTCGGCTAAAATGAGTGAGTTAACAATGGAAGTTTCATTTGCAACTGAATTCTTTCAATTTGGGTTGAAATTTGAAAGCCAAGAGGATTTGATTAATTAATTTGAGAAGTGGAACATAAATCAGAGGAGAATCGAGAAACGAATGTAAAATAAGAAAAGGAGGGAAATTGAACGAGAAAGGGAGGGAAAGGCTTCATTTGAGGTCACATGAGGGGCACGTGGGTGTGTCAACTCTGGGCAACGGCCAGATTCGGCTAAAGTGATCATTTACGACTGGGAATGACAATGGGTAGGGTCTGGGTAGGGCCCGAACCCGAATCTTAATTTTTTGACCTATACCCTACCCTTACCCTTACCCTATAGGGTCTAGAATTACAAGACTCTTATCCGGACCTTATGGGTCCAGTAGGGTATGGGTAGGGTCTAGGGTCCGGAGCGGGTCCGTATGGCCTATTTTTTTTATAACTTTTTTCAATTTTTTTTTATATCCAACCATATGTAATGCACAAAAAAAAAATACAAGAAAAACGATTAATTTGATATTTTAAAACAAATAAATCCTAGTGCCCCAAATCATCCTTGTATTTCCTTAAACATATTACAATTTAATGTACTAAGGTCACGAATTAAAAAAAATCTCAGGTTCTCAAGTACACAATGTCAATGTTAGAGGTTTTTTTGACTAGTGAGTGGTAGTGTTGGATGGTTGTTAGAGGAGTAAATGTGATTTTGTGGATTGCCTTAAGGTTTTGTGTTATTTTTATATTTCTTTAATGAAATTTGAGCGGGTTTAGTTTATGGTATGGGTAGGGTATGGATCTTAAGGGTCTATGGGTAGGGTCTGGGTAGGGTAAGGGTCTGAAAAAGTTGGACCCTTACCCTACCCTATTCGATACATCATATACCCATACCCTACCCTTACCCTATAGGGTCTAGAAAATTAAGACCCATACCCTAATTTTAGGATAGGGTCTGACAGGATCAGGGTAGGATCCTGGACCCATTGCCATCTCTATTTACAACAATTACAACATAAAATGTTACACGGAGTACTTGTATAGATAGTTAAAGTAGTTTATTACTCCACTATACTCCATACAACATTATTCGGTATGAGGAACGAACAATACTTTGACTTAATGAAAAGGATTACCCCTTTTAACGAAAGGTGTTGTTTTGAGATTTCAATTCCAAGTAGGGGCACACTGTGGAGAGAGAGTTTTTCCATTCTCTCACTGTCTTAAAGTGTCTAGCCTGCTAATTCAGATTTGTCAGACCGGAGAGGGGTTATGGCCCGGTTAGATACTTTATCTTATTCCTTTTGTCACAATTTAATAGGCATAATAGATTTTCACATAGTTTTATGCAATACATTATTTTATCTTTATCTTAGCTTAAAGGTTCGATAATCGTTCATATATGATAAATTTATATTTATATTTGTTATAGAGTCCTTTCCTACTACACAAAATTCCCCCGCAAGAAAAACTATTAAAAAATTCTACGGTAAAATCTTAGATTATGCAAGAAAAGATTAATCTATGCTATAACACGTTCATAAAAAACAAGTCCATATGCCTTGTTGAACTCTCCTCTCATCGTGAGTCTCATTTTGTTAGACCCATTGAATCTGGGCGGAACTGGGTCTATTTGTTAATAAATGGGTTTGGATCCAATTTTTTAGACTCAGACCCGGTCCATATCCGACCTAAGGACGCATTCAATTAATTAAAAACAAACAAAATACATTAATTTAACTTAGTTTTAGGCATCTACTTCGTATATTTTTGACATGAGAATATGAGATTGTATGACAAGGACAAGTATACAATATTTCATCCGTTTTTTAATACTCGCAACGTTTGTATATTTAATTTTACACTATTTACATATTCTACTTTGACTATTGTTGGTGAATTATATGTAAGATAATACATAGTCATGTAAAATCTAGTTAGATTCGTCTCAATTTGTATTTTCAAAATATCAACTTTTTTTTTAATTTTTGCTTAAAGATAATTAAATATATTAATGCGTGAAAGTGACAAACATTGCGAGTTTTAAAATATGGAGGAAGTATATAATAACTAATGATATATATTTTATACATGAATGTGATGTTAAATGATGGCCAGAAGGCCTAGAAAAAAATTTAGTGACAAAAAGGTTAAAATTAACAAAATATCAAGATACATTCCGGACCCATTTTAGACCTAAGACCCGCCAGACCAATTGGCGGGTGAAGGTCTGAATTTTTTGAACCCAATAGTTCTGGGAAAGGTCTGGATCCACGTAAAAAATATGAGTATGGATCTGAGTCTCACTTGACCCTCCCTAGACCCGCCCCATTTCCATTTCTAGTCTCATACTCTCAAACTTGTCATTCTACGACATTTTTTTAAAATAGAAATATTATTTATACAGAAGTACACCGTACAAGATTTGAATTTGAAACCATGATCTCTAACTTCAACACTAAAGATTAAACAATTGAACCATGTTGTATTACATGTAACTTGTAAGAATTGGAGTAATAGTACGGAGTACCTTACAAACAAATTTTAGTTAAAGACAACATGGTAGAAAAAATATTAAAGTAAAATCCAATTATAAAATTTAGGAAAATTTTCATTAGTACACTCTTATTATTGACTTTGACCATTGGTACACTCGCTTTTAATTATATTGCCAATGATACACTTAAACTGTTAAATTTCTTATTATCTTGACTTTCTCCATTAAATAATTTAACCATAGTTAATTATTAGAATTACAAATAAAAATTATACCGTGAAGCAACGAAGTATATTTTTTACACTTTGAACACCAAAATCATATTACCTAATTACATACAATAATAGTGTATACTCATCTCAGAAGACAATCTTAATTAAATGTACCAAAGCAATAACTTAAATCTTCAAGTTAAAAAGCTCGAGTATGAACAGTGAGATACCAAAGCAATAATAACATCACACTTCAAGCACGACCTGTCATCTCCTTCACCCTTCCAGCAAACTGAAATGCAGTGCTCCGATTCAGACTTTGTGCATGTCTAATAGAAACCCTAGCGCCGCCGCTAGCTCGCTGGTCGCCGTAGCCTTAACGGCCGCCGGCGAGCTCGTGTGCCGTGTCTTTTTCAATAGTAAATTAATAATTAGTTGTTCCCTCAAGCGCCTCTGACGAAGGTTTAGTCTAAGCCATCGGTGGTACTTTGTCGGCGTCGACAAAGAAGAGGTAACCAAGTCTCCTTCATTGGAACTTCAAATTCCTCTTAGTTCGCTCTTTTCTCGCCGGTAGTCAAATTCAATTTAGCCAAGGAAGTTTCGGGATGTTTGTCGCCTAGATCTACAACTTGAAGCGCCTATTTTGATCCTTCCCCAAACGCCGCCACTAAGAGTGTGGTAAAGGTAAAGTTTAGGGGTTAGGTTTCTTTGGAATAGGAAACGTTTTCTTAGGGTTGTGATTGGGTCTTGTGTGTTGGTCCTTTCAATTCCAAATCTCTTCAAAACGCCGCCGCCGTCTCGTAGTGTCGTACCACCCCGATCTTGATGGTAAAGGTAAAGTTTAAATTGAAGATTTCAAATTGGGATTGATTAATTAGGCCAATTAATTTTGTGTTGTGGTTTTGTGATTTTCCCGTACCTTCTCCTTGGCTGTGTTGTGGTTTGGTTGGGTTTTAGTGAATGTTGTGTGTTTATATGCTGATGTGGGTAGTTTTGTTTAGTTTCTCTTTGTTATGGTTGGATGTTTTCCTAAATAAGGTTGTTGTAAGTTTTGGTAAAGAATGTGTTAAGTTTATGTGGGTGTTATTAGGGAATCCTATGAGGGATGGCCTAATTTGGGAGATTGGAGGAATAATGTTGGTATTAGTTAAAAGGTTAATGGAGGTAATGCGATTTAAGGGCATGGCCTATGCTGAAGGATGTTCAGTTTCTGGAGGCATGTCCTTGTGTGGTGTTAATAGTTTTGGAGGCTATGTTCTGGGTTTTATGTCAGGGAAGGAAGACCAGTGTGGAAGGGGGTTTTGGTTAACATGGGTGTTGGTTGTCAGTTGGTCTTTGAGATTAACTAAAGTTAATTCTCATTTTAGGTTAGCGACAACTTTGTTTGTCACTTTCAAAACCTTTTATTTGAACGTTGCTCCCCATTTTATGGGGGTTCATAGCATGCTTTTCGAGTCACTTTTAGTGACTCTGGTTGCTTGTGACCATTTCACAAGCCTTTCGCAACCAGCTTGTGTCGTTACCACTCTTTCGCTTCTTTCCTTGGTTTTAAAGTGTCACAGGTTTATAAGGGAGCCTTCAATTGCTTACTTCCCCAACAACTCAATCTTCTCAAAGGAACCCACTAAAAATGTCTTTGGCACGCTATTGGAAAATTGGCGGTGTAAACAAAGTCATATCAACAACCGAGGATCCAACAACGAAGGGATTGCTGCCTTTTCAGTTTATTGTTGTTTTTTCATAGTTTGTTTTGTAATCTTGTTTTTGTAGTTGTAAACGTTTATTATGCAATATTAAGCCTATGTCAAAAAAAAAAAAAAAAAAAATAGCAACTGGTATCAACAATTGAGGTGAAATTGAATAATTTCTCGATGATTTTGTTGTTAAAGTTTTAGAATTCCAAATATTGTAGACTGTGTAGTTTTAATTAGGTTTTTGGATGGCAGGGGGAGAAGAGAGGAAGATGAGGTTTTTACTTTTTAGGTTTATGCGTTAATCTCATCAATGTTATGTTTTATTTTTTTTATTTTTTTCTGTTTAATCCCAGTAATTAACTATGGTTAAATTATTTAGTGGAAAAAGGGTCCAGACAATAACAAATTTAATAGTTTAAGTGTATCATTGGCAATATAATTAAAAGCAAGTGTACTATTGGTAAAAGCCAATAATAAAAGTGTACTAATGAGAATTTCCCTAAAATTTATGTAGTATAGGACATCACCCACACCTAAAAATTAGTTTTACATTTTATAACCCACTATATTTAGTTGATTGGCTTGGAGGTGCTAATGGTGCCATTGGTGGTTGTTGGGTGTTGTTGGTGGCGGTGTGGAAATGGTGTTTGGTAACGCTTGGTTGGGAAGCAATTGGTCAGGGTTCCAAGCCTTCAAAGAACAAAATCAAGCTTCAATTTTATTAATTCACGTGTGTTGACTTATTAAACTATCTCAAATTTTCGACCTCGTGCTCGGGCCTTGAACCTCAATCAATCACCTACACTCATCAAATAATAAAAGTCCTAGGGGAGAAATGGGACGCGTAATAAAAAAAAAAATATAATATATATAAATAATAAAAAGTAACTAAAATGATTTATGATAGAAATTTAATTACGAATATTTACTAAACTAATACAACTATAAAATTATTAACACAAAGAAAGTGAATAAATTATAAAATTAAAAATTAAAAATTAATGAAAATCACTAGTTACCCTAATTAAGCTAAAAAATATAAATAAAAATGTTAAAATAGAAGAAAATAAGGAGAATAGCCTAGAAAATAATCAAAAAATTAGTCTTGACATAAATGTCACTCATCCTTCTTCAAGTTGTTTAAGTTTAATTGAAGTTACTTTGCAATTTCAATTTATGTCGATCGTAACCCTAGTGAGTCATGACTTGACTTAAATTATACTAGTATTTTATGTACGCGATGCGTGCATGGATTTTAAAAATGCATGTAGGCCGACATTGAGAAATTAATATTTACTATCGTAAAATGGTTACCGGCCTCTTTTTTTTTCTTCTTTTGAAAGCATCTTAACCAATTTCTTAATACCAATTTCAAGACTTCGTAACTAATCAAATAGTTAAGAAAATGGTATGAAAGATCTATAGCAACAAAAGGCGTAAGTTGAAAACTTAAAAACCGAAACGATAGATTGAGATCCACCAAATTTGTTGAGACAATTATGCACGATTATAGTTTGAAAACTAACGCAAATGATGCATAGATTGAAAACTTAAAAAAAACGAAAAGATAATAATTCGGTAATTAACTAATATTCTCACCAATATTTTGTTAATAATTTAACGTAATTATAAGAGATTGATTATCAACTTAAAATCTTAAACACTCTCTTTTGCCTTTTATAATTAATGGAGTAGTAATTTAAACTTTGTAATTAGTAGGGGCATTAATTAATTAAATTGTGAATTAACTGAGGGTATTATTGTCTTTCCATAGGGGACACCAAAAGTGTGATTACGAAATTACCCTCACATCTTCCCTTATATAATTGAGATTCACTCTTATCGTTCATGGTGTGATGATCATGAATATTACTTTGTTCTATTAAACTCCAGCTTTTATTACCTTGTATTATTGTTGGTTGAATATTACTTTTTGTAGTTGTTCTTGGTGTACTTCCCCAATTACATATTCTAGGTTGAAGTTCTTACTCGAAATCGTAAAATCATGTTTTCATGTGTAGTTTACTTAGATCTATATGGTTTGAGTGTAGCTATGTGTGAGTAGTTAGTTTTGGCCAAGGGGTTGGGTGACCCCTAGTAGAATTATGGCATGAATGGTTTCTCTCTATTTGTGTGTGTTAGTTTGGTGTTGAGTTTGGCTTTGTTAGTTGTTGTGGGATTATGTCCTTGCTTGAGATGGGTGTGTGAGCATGTTAGGTAGCTTAAGTGAACTATTGCTTGCTAGATACCTTAGATTGATCGTAGATTGCATTGTATGTGGCCTAGGATTATGCCCTGCTTGTTTGTTGCCTTGTTCCAAACCCAAGGCAAAGTGCAATTCACGTGCTATAGTTGTTCTCCTAAATAGGCATTGAGCGCGGAGCCGCGCGTTGACACCGGAAACTCTCCCTATTGACACGGGAAAGCGCCCGCTCTTCTTGTTGACCCTAAGAGTGTAGCTATAGTGTGTGCTGAGCCTCATTTATATATACGTAGTTGTCACCATGACCCTGAGAACCTAGGTAGGAAATTAAAAACATAACGCTAGATTCTTGAACCAATCACCGTGACCATCGGGTGGGAATGGATTGTAGCAGTGTACAATGCTCCCTATACTTACTTTTAATCCACCAAATGACCATACTTGAGTAGAGTAGAGAGACCTTGACTTTCCATAGCTATACTAGGTGGAATCTCTCTTCGTCCTTAGTCTTATTCCTTTATATTGGTTTTACCCCTCGTTTGTACAATTAGTGACAAGTTGTGCAAACAAGTCAAGATTGATTGTTGTGACCAAGTAAAGTGTCTAGTGAGTGCATGTCCCTTGCTAGTGTAGAAAATGTTTGATCCCCAAGAGTTTAACCCCTCACTTAATTACCCCCGTGCTACTATACTTAGTGTAGTGCCAAAGGATTGAGTCAAGTGGAGAAAAATATTATCACTTGTGTGTGCCCCATTATTAAAGATAATGGGAGCGCATCATGTATCATGTAGGGTATTAACTTATAAGGAGTACACAGTATATTTTAAGAATAATCAAGGTATGAGCTCTAATAGTTTGTTTATCACGTCTTAAGTAATAAATTATGTGTAGGTATTACTCTTCATATAATCAAGGTTTCATTCCGTAAAACATTGGATTTACTACGTGTAACCTTTCAAGAATTTCGTAGATTAACAAAACCAATATATTTGCAAAATTTGATTTTAGTTTTAGGTTTTTTTTCCTTTCAGAAACGAAGACAGAAGCCCATTAATTAAATATCGACCATTTATTTTGGTATACGCGACAGAGTTGATCATGAACAATTGTGGAGTAAAAAAATCTAGAAGAGTATCTACATTTAGCATGTAGCCTAAATGAATAAAGAATTGTTTGTTTGTGACATTGTCACTATTGCAATAAATTATATGGTGTGGATTTTGTATTTTCTTAAATGTATAAATTCGTCTATTAATTACCTAACTCATGATCAATAATATTTTTTTCTCTTGGATGTAGTACTATGTACTACTAAAGTTTTTATAAAGTTTATAATAATTATCTCTATCAATTTTTGCAAAAACATTATGGGATGAATCTCATGAAGAGTACTCACATACAAAAGGCGAGTAACAATTTTATTTAAGCATAACGATTTATTAGAATCTCAAAAACATGATAGAACCGTCGATGTTATAAATCGAATATCGACAATCATCTGAATTATAAATCACCCATCATACATTCTTGTGATGGAATAAAGAAAACAATCATCCACAAAAAAAATTATAATAATTCCAAATACAACACGAAATAACTTCCACTAAAAAAATAAAAATAATATATAGTACAAAAAAGTATTAAAATTATCCGTGTATCGCACGAACGTCAAAACTATTATGCATATAAATAAGAAATTAAAATTACGAAAAATTTATATTTCATTATTACAAGTATTTTATTCACTATTTTAAAAAGTGAATATAGAAGGAAAGAGTACAAGATGTTCCAAAAATAGTAAATACATTTTAATAGACAGTACATGTTAGGCAATTTTTTATGTACAACCCATTGTGTCTTTAGTATGATACAACCAATACTATTTTTTTATCCAAGTGTTGTAATATTGTGAACATATGGACAAAAAAAGTTTTGGTTGTACCTTGCAAGATATATAACCGGTTGTACGGTAAACATTCTCGTACAAGTTACTTTAGTACGTAATTCATGAATCAAGCTGATTCCTTGCGCTCCTCCTCAACATCGTCCACCTCCACCTCACCAGCTAATTCTTCAAGAGACTTACCCATCGATTCGGGCACCATAAGAGTACAGAGCATACCAATGAAATTGATGACACCAAGCACAATAAGGGACTTACTCTTTCCAATACCCGCTGGATATCCGTGATCTCTCTTTGCTGGATTAGGATCCTGTGAGGCGTACACAAAGCCGAAAGCTCCTACGATAGCCCCCGCTTTTCCAGTTGCTGCGGATATACCATGGCAGGTAGACCTCAACCTAGCGGGGAAAACCTCAGCGGGCACCACGAAGGTTGTTGCATTAGGACCAAAGTTGGCAAAGAAGAAGGTGAGCCCGTACATTATAATGAACCCAATACGATTCTCCTTCTTACTCCAGTAATTGTAAGGGAAAGCAATGGCAAACATGAAAACGGTCATGAAAAAGAATCCCATCATTTGGATCCACCACCGTCCAATAACGTCTATGAACGCAACAGTGAACCAGTATCCTGGGACTGTTCCACAAAGAGCGATTAGGGTTTGAGCCCTTGCAACCATATACACCTCCCTGATAGCATTCATTTCTGCTGCTGGTGGGATCCAACCAACAGAGGTAAAAAGATCCTTTTGGAAAAGGTTTTGACTGTAAAATGCAATGTCGAGTAAGAACCACGTACTGGTGGTTCCAAGGAGGCGAACACCATATTGGCGAGCAAATTCTTTTGTGAATAGCCCAAACTGATTTTGTTCAGTTTTACCTATTTTGTCAACCATCTCCTCCTCGGCTTCTATTTCAGTTTTGAGGACCTTAGACATGTCTGCTGCAGCTTGCTTAGCATTTTTCGCCACAAGAGCGGTGTACCTAGCAGTCTCAGGCATTTGCATACGCCAGTAGTATGTTGTAGCAGCAGGGAAGGCTCCGAACATCAAGACAATACGCCAGATGTAGTCACATTCTGGTGGGAGTGAGGCAACCGCATTGACTTTGAAAGGTGGAGGCTTGAATTTCGCCTCAAATGCAGATGAAACTATAAGGGAAACAACCCCACCAGCCAAGATACCCATGCCTTGCATAGCAAATACAGCGGCGATGAAACTTCCACGAGTCTTCTTGTTAGCATACTCGGACATGATGGTGGCGGATAGAGGGTAATCTCCTCCAACACCAAATCCAAGCCAGAAACGGAAGAAGCAAAGGGTGGTCATGACACTCTTGGCGGTGTTCCCAAAGGATAGACCAGAGGCGATGGACATGGCAACCATCATAACCAAGGTGATACCATACACCTTCTTTCTTCCCATCTTGTCTCCAAGCCAACCGAAGAAGAGTTGGCCAGCTAAAGTACCACAAAGAGCAACTCCGCTTACAGCAGCAGCGACATTAATAGGCAATGCCCCAGGTTTACTCGATCCGGGTACATCATAGTAAATGCGACCAAGAAGTTTGGTCAACAAGGAGATGCAAAACAAATCGTATGCATCAGTGAAGAAACCCATACCAGCAATGATAATTGCTGTGAAATGGTACCATTGCGTTTTGGCCACATCAAGTGCTTTTAGCACTTCTAGTTGTTGTCCTTTCACCATAATTGGTGTCTCTTTTTTTTATTTTTCTTTTTCTTTTTTGTTCTTTTTCTTTTTTCCCTCTTGTTACTCACATGTATTCTTCCACTAACCAGTACCGAGAGGAGGAAGAAGTTGAAGTAAAAGAGATATTTTGATTTGTGAATAAAAGGGAGGGAAGAAAGACGTATTTAAATGGAAATCATGTTTAGTTGTTTACAATTTGTTCTGGAATCTTCTCCGTAATCTAATGGGCATATACTTTTTCACAATAAGTCAAATAATATTTTATGGGGTTTACGTGCATGTTTGTATGAATGAATATTTCCACAACTGGAAAGTCTCGTGGTTTTACAGTACATAACATACAACTTGCATGTCCAGCCTTACGTACAGCGGTACCTGTTTGATGGTTTCAATTATGGCATCTTTTGTTAAACTATTAGTAATTAAACATCTTAATCAATAAGTAAACTACCAGGGCATCAGATAAAATGGACCTACGTCATACTCACTGGAAGGGCTACGTCATACTCCAACTTAAAGTTAATTATATTGTATGGCCATAAAATGAGTAGTCCAACTCCCCTTAACCTTATAGAGTAAAATGAATTCATCTCTCTTTCCTTGTCAATAAGTGAAACTCACATCTCATGTTTCATAACGATTAGTGCCACTACGCTATAATTTTAATACTTAGGCTAACTCACATGTAGGTAATTAAGGGTCCCTTTGTAAATTTATCAAGTGGAATGTTCACGACTGATATTTCATGATGGAAATAGAGCTTCAATCACTCTTGTTTGTTCTTTATTCTCTTCCAATAATTAGTTTGGATCCACATTTCTTGAAATATCTTTAGATATGTATATATTTGGTTTCAAAGAAGCTTTTCGATAAGTTGTTTCGAATACATGTTAAGGGCGCAAACGTACAACTTTCTTTGTGTTCGGTAAATTAAGTACTCCCTCCGACTCGATCCTTATCGACTTATTTACCGTAAACTCTTGTATCTAGTTAAATGTGGAAAAGGAGTAGTGTAATTGGTGTAAGAAAAATGAATAATGTAATGGAGATGTAGTAAAAAGATGGGTATATTTACGGAAAAAAATAAATAAAGTAAGAAATAGTGAATGGAAATGTGTAAATATTGGTGAAAAAATAGTAAAGTAGTAAATTTGTAGGCAAAAATAGAACAAATTGAAAGTGAGTAGAACAATAAAAGTTGAGGTAATATATCATTCACACTAATACTTTTCAGTTTTCACAATTAATGCAACTACATACATCTCTAAAAGATTGTCACATATTACCATTAATGGATGTCCCTATTTGTTTGTGTCAATCTTATTTGGTTTGTGGACTCCATATATCTCTCCTCTCACACTATTATTTCATTTAACTACTCCGTAAAAGATAAATGTACCTACCCATTTGGCATTTGCTTTTGAGTGTATCCAATTCTTAATAAAGTGGTTCATTACAATCCAAAATGTAAATATTTATACAAAAGCTAAGGCGGAGGGGAAACACCCTAGTTAGTAGTTCATTCAACTAGTATCTCAATGCGAGAGGAAATGAGATCCATGATCTCTATATCTACTAGATCTAAATGCACGTGATTCTCGATTAAAGTTTCTAAATGATGTACAATAATTCATAATATATCTACTACTACCTCCTAAAGATCTTTATGGTTATTATTTGCATAAATATTAAGACAAAAATGGAAAAGTTGGTTTAATATAATAAAACATGGACAAAGAAAGATAAATGTGTAGATGGTGGGTGAGTAGAAGAAAAAAAAATGAATAAAATAAGAGAAAGTGGGTGCACAACAAGAAATTGATTAATTTCCGACCGCCAAAAGTAGTTGGTAAAACGCGAAAAACGGTTGGTAAAAGTTTTACCAACCGCCAACGGTCTCAAAATGGCGGTCAGTATTCACCTGGACGGTAATTAAGAAAACTCCGACTGGAAGGCGGTCGCTAAAATTTACTGACAAAACTAGCGACCACCTTGGCAGTCATTAATTTAGCGACCGCAAAGGCAGTCACTAATTTAGCGACTGCTAAGGGCGTCACTAAATTAGCGACTGCCATGGCGGTCACTAAATTAGTGACTACACTTGTGACCTGTATTTAAGCGTTTAATTAGGCTATAATTTGTCTGTATTTATACGAAATTATATAAATCATGTAATATCGTATGAAGCCTGTCAATGTTATAATATTAAACCTGTTCAAAGTCATACAACAAGATTCATAATACACCTGATTTTGTTTAAACATGTTACTACATTCATAATATATAGGACTCAAAAGAAAAGTTGCAACTAGGTATACAAGAATACTAACTACCTAACACAAAGTGTAAAAAGGGTAAGAAGGATAAAGTAGTAAATTTTAAGTCCAAAAATGAAATAAAACAAAGTGTAAAAAAATTATTAAACAAATTAAAACGAAAAATGTAAAGATCAATTTGAAACGGAGGTAGTAATTCAGAAAATGACTTGAACAATCACTAGCTAAAAAAAACGCCATTGGCATGCAACTTATCTAATGAGTATTTTAGACGCTACAAAAATCTATCTAATGAGTAGCTTAAACGCTACAAAAAATCTTTGGTCAACATGGGTCAAGAGTTTAATGACTTAGTAGTAACATTTTCGGACTACTAATGCTGTTAAAAAGCTAGAAAATGTTCAAGAACTTAATCACAGTGTGCACTGTGTTTGCGCGTTGTGATTAATTTTCTTTTATTTCATATTTTGTTCGACTATATCAATATGATCCAATCTGATTTGATTTCGGACTGATGAACAAACCTTGAAGCTAGGGCCTGTAAGAGGGTACTAATTTATGAAAAGATGAGCTAACGAACCTCAACGTTCATAATGGTCATAAATAATAATTTCATTGCTTCATCAGCTACATTTAGTAGCAAATCCAATAAATAATTCAATTCGAAACACAACAAAAATTAAATGCGAAAACTATTTGAACCCAAATCAACATTGGCGATCAATACAAACAACATAACCCATTGATAATGCAAATTAAATAAATATATGGTGACAAAAACCAAATAATCAATAGAAGTGTTGAATAACGCAATAGGCAAGAGCACCAAGTTAGTCAATGTAGTACTAATCAAGCAGATTCCTTGCGCTCCTCCTCAACATCGTCCACCTCGACCTCACCAGCTAATTCTTCAAGAGACTTACCCATTGATTCTGGCACCATCAATGTGCAGAGCATACCAATAAAGTTGATGACACCAAGAACGATAAGGGACTTACTCTTTCCAATACCTGCTGGATAACCATGATCTCTCTTTGCCGGATTAGGATCTTGTGAGGCGTACACAAATCCAAAGGCTCCAATTATAGCCCCAGCTTTTCCAGTTGCTGCAGATATACCATGGCAAGTAGACCTCAACCTAGCCGGGAAGACCTCAGCCGGCACCACGAAGGTGGTGGCATTTGGACCAAAGTTGGCAAAGAAGAAGGTGAGCCCGTACATTATAATAAACCCAATACGATTCTCCTTCTTACTCCAGTAATTGTAGGGGAAAGCAATGGCAAACATGAAAACGGTCATGAAAAAGAATCCCATCATTTGGATCCACCACCTTCCAATAACATCTATGAAAGCAACAGTGAACCAATATCCCGGGACTGTTCCACAAAGAGCAATCAGGGTTTGAGCTCTTGCAACCATATACACCTCCCTGATAGCATTCATTTCTGCTGCTGGTGGAATCCAACCAACAGAGGTAAACAGATCCTTTTGGAAAAGGTTTTGACTGTAAAATGCAATGTCGAGTAAGAACCAAGTACTGGTGGTTCCTAGGAGGCGAACACCATATTGGCGAGCAAATTGTTTTGTGAATAGCCCAAATTGGTTTTGTTGAGTTTTACCTATTTTGTCAACCATCTCCTCCTCAGCTTCTATTTCAGTCTTAAGGACTTTAGACATGTCTGCAGCAGCCTGCTTCGCATTTTTGGCCACGAGGGCGGTGTACCTAGCAGTCTCAGGCATCTGCATACGCCAGTAGTATGTTGTAGCAGCAGGGAATGCTCCAAACATAAGGACAATACGCCAGATATAGTCACTTTCTGGTGGGAGGGAGGCAACAGCATTGACTTTGTAAGGGGGAGGCTTGAATTTAGCCTCAAACGCGGATGCAACTATTAGGGAAACAACCCCACCAGCCAAGATACCCATGCCTTGCATAGCAAAGACAGCGGCAATGAAGCTTCCACGAGTCTTCTTGTTAGCATACTCGGACATGATGGTGGCGGATAGAGGGTAATCTCCTCCAACACCAAAACCAAGCCAGAAGCGGAAGAAGCAAAGGGTGGTCATGACACTCTTGGCAGTACTCCCAAAGGAGAGTCCAGAGGCAATAGACATGCAAACCATCATAACCAAGGTGATACCGTACACCTTTTTCCTCCCCATCTTGTCTCCGAGCCAACCGAAGAAGAGTTGGCCTGCTAGAGTACCGCAAAGGGCTACTCCACTCACAGCAGCAGCGACATTAATAGGTAATGCCCCTGGCTTAGCCGATCCAGGAACATTGTAGTAAATGCGACCAAGAAGCTTGGTCAACAAGGAGATGCAAAACAAATCGTATGCATCAGTGAAGAAACCCATACCAGCAATAATAATTGCTGTGAAATGGTACCATTGCGTTTTCGCCACATCAAGTGCTTTTAGCACTTCAAGTTGTTGTCCTTGAACCATAATCGGTGTCTCCTTTTTTTTTCTTTTTTTTTTTGTTCCTTTCGGTTTTTTTTTCTCTTCTAACTCACATGTATTCTTCCACTGAGAAGAGGAAGAAGCTGAAGTTAGAAGAGAGAGTTTGATTTATGAAGGATATGGAGGGAAGAAACACAAGTATTTAAATGGAAATAATGTTTACACATTCTCCCCTGATTTCCTCCGTAATCTAATGAGTATATACTCTCTCACAATATGTCAAATATTTTTAAATGGAGATTCCATATAATGCCATGTTTTTATGAAAGAATGTTTCCTATATTACTGGAAGTTTACAGGACATTTGAACGATACACAATTGTACTTCAATGTTTGAAGAAATCAAGTACGGTATCTTTCATCAAAGAAAGTACGTGCTATAAGTATAACCAGTTTGTAGGCTTATGTGAAATATAAACATGTTGCACCCAAAAACACACAAATGCATAGGTAAAAGAATATGCGATATACTAATGTATTCTTTAGTTACTAAAACTATAAATAGTACTCATATTCTTATAACATAATGTCATAATGTATTTAAATTCTCTTGGTGCACCATGCACATAAACTGTGTACTCTTGTAGTCTTGTCGAGCGATTTCCTTCAATATTGCATAAATATCCAATAATTCCCTAAATACGTTACTTTCTAAGTTACTTCTCACCATACCGTCCACGTAAGCAAGGGAGAGAAGTAAATTTTTTTTTTTCCGGTTCAGCATTGAATCGCCATATGAGATAGCGGTTTCGTTTTAAAGCAAACCGCCATCTCAGATGGCGGTTCAATGTTATAAACCGCTATATGAGATAGCGGTTTGCTTCAAAACAAAACCGCTATCTCAGATGGCGGTTTGCTTTGTAAATTATTTTTAACATGAATTACAGTTTAAATAGAAATATAAATTAGAAGTAACCTCTTGTGACATCAATTGTGTCTGTAGCTCAGTGGTGGATAGAGTGAGTTTCTAAGTAAAAGGTCGTGGGTTCGATCCCTACCTAGCACGCTTATTTCTTTTTTACCATTTCTTAATATTAATTATAAACATTACCAAATTTAACTTATCAACATCAGTGTCTGTAGCTCAATGGATAGAGCGTCTATTGCCTAAGCAAAAGGTCCTAGGTTTGACCCCTACTTGACGCGCTTAATTTTTTTTTTACCATTTATAAATAGTGATTATAAACCGTTATCTCAGATAGCGGTTTACTTAAGTCAACCGCTACCTGAGATAGCGGTTTAGTGCCGCTTCGTTAAAAAAAAAAGACCGGTTTTAATGCCGACGTGGACGGTATGGTGAGAATTAAGTTAAAAAGTGGCGCATTTTGGGAATTTGATCGACGTTCTTTAAACAATATTGAAGGACATCGCTCAGTCTTATCTACCATCTCAATTATGACAATCTCAATATAAATTTCTCATCCATTTGATACCAAAAATCACAGTTCGATATACCTATAACAAAAGGAGGACAGTACTCGAGTAAAAAGATTTTCAACTATTGATGTTTTAAAGGACAATATTGTATGGATATTTTGGAATCGGCATGAATGTCCTTTTTGGCTGCTCTATGCATGCGCTGATGGCTTACTGGCTTAGCTTAGTCTAGTTGGGGACTTGGGGGGCTAATTACTACTCCCTTCGTCCCTTAATACTCGATCTGTTTTGAGCGGACACGCTTGCCAATGTATATCTTTGACCACCAATTTCTTTAACTACATATTGTAAAAACTTATAAAAATATTATATTTTGAAAATATATATTAAGATGAAGCCAACAATATATTGTATACTAACATTTATTTTCATATACTAGAAATGAAATAGGATCAAAGTGAATTATGTGAATAGTGCAAAAAATCAAAACAGGTCGAGTACTAAGGTACGGAGGGAGTATACTACAGTACAATAGTTCTACTCTTGGTTTCTTTTTCCGTTTTTCTAAGTTCTACTGAATTTGTTTTAAGTAATTTTTCATAATCTCATACGTAGTACGAAGTATCTCATTTTGTGGAACTCTATCATACTCTAGGCGATCTCTATCTCTCTCTTCCTAATAGTAATTGATAATGCATATAATCTCCTTGTTTTTTGTTGGAAATGTTCACTACAAGAAAACGTTCATTTTACGACTGATTTTTCCGACCACAGGAAAAGTACTCGGTAAAATTTGGTTTTACCAACTAAATAAAAGATGCTCGTTAAATTTAATAATTACCAACTAATACTTTGTGGTCGGTAAGTTACGACTACTTTACAGGTAAACTACGACTATCTAATAGTCGTGAAATAAGTAGACCAAAACAAAATTTTGAAAAAATTTACCGATCACTTTTACCGACCAAATTATTTTAGCGACCACCTATTTAGTCGGTAAATTCTGACTACATTGTTGGTGGTTGTTGATATCAAATTTTACGACTACATTTTAGTTGGTAAAAAAAAATTGTAATTGTGGTCGTTAATGTTTAGTCGCAGAATCACGTTTCCGACCAAAATTTTGGTCGTTAATTGTTTTAAAATGAAACAACTTCCTCTTCAATATGGTCGGTTTATTTGAATCACGTTAATGTCAATAGATTTTAGAAAAATCGAGGAAGTAGAACACAGAAAAATGGAGGTTAGTACAACTCATAACTACGTAGTACGTAGTTAAGGACCTTCAACGTTAAAACTATTGTTCATTAAAAAATCTACCGTAGTCGACGGTTACTGTCGACTATACTAAATATAAAAAATCTTAGTTGTCCATTTTTAACTTGGTTAATCCAAGTCACTTAAGTTAATCAATCAATCAATCAATCAATCAATACCTAGTATTTAAAAACTCAAACCACTCATGACATGGTGACATTTGGCATCTCCTCCCTTTATTCCTCTTTTTATTTTTAAAATCCACTTATGGCCAAGGCATCTCCTTATGACACGTGGCATCTCCTTTCCTTTTTTATATAAAAAAAATAAAATTTTCTGAGGCTATAAAGATTTATGGAAAATGTTTCACCTTCATTATCTCTCTAACTTCCTTCAAGCTTCAAAATCAATGACATAGTTAATTCATAAGGTTTCATTCATATTCATTCATTCCTTCATTGAAAAGTTTTTAAGTGATTTTAAAATCATTAATTAATTAACTAATCAATTTATAAATGGATGAATTTGAAAAGGTTAATTCATAAGGTTTCATTCTATTCATTCATTCCTTCATTGAAAGCTTTTTAGTGATTTTAAAATTATTAATTAATTAACTAATCAATTTATAAATGCATGAATTTTAAAAGGTAAGAGTTTATGGATGTAATTAGTTTTTATACCCACAACCAATTTTCTTCTTCTTCCCATTGTAGTTAACCAAGTGATTTTAAAAGGTAAGAGTTTATGGATGGAATGGAAAGGTCTATCATAAATTTATTGTTTAAAATGCATCTTGAAAAGTTACGTAATTAATTGTGATTTATTAGGATGAAATTTCAGCGTAAAGAAGGAAAAATGTTGGAAAACTTCTTGTTGTTTACGGAGTAATTTCTACGATTGGAAGAGTGAGGGTTGAAGAATATGCCTAATGGTAAATCCGTCAAAATAAGAAATAGGAATTTTTTGAAGAAGGATTGTAGGGGCATGAGGATCATTACATTGTTCTAAAGAAGCATATCTTGCTTTTAAAAGGTTTATGATATAGAACAAATAGTCTCAACTCGATCACATGCAGGTAGAGGTGTGCAAAGATCGGCTGTTGAAAACCTCGGCCAGACAGGACCGACCTCAGACCATGGATAACCGGTTAGATATCCGAGTACAAGGATATTATTTTTAGATATCCGGTCTGATCCGGTCCAAACCCTTTGAAAATCGGTTTACACTTGACCGATTTTTTCTTAAAAAATATGAATATAAGCCACCTAAAAAGTTAATTTTCTACTTTAATATGTTGGAAAGATTACTATATTATAGAACTTTAATTTTATCTTTAAAAAAAGTTGTTGAATAATAATTTTCTATATTTATTTTATCTTTCTTTATCATATATTGTTGAGAAAATTCAAAGTAAGTATTGAATTTTTTATACAACCAGGTCCTAATCGACCTGGTATGGGTTTAGGATTAGTTTTTCAGATTGCTTGGGGTTCGGTCCGATCTCTTGGTCTTGAATTTTTAAATTTTTAATCTTTGGTCAATTCCGGTCCATGTTTTAGACCGGCTTTTCCGACTCGATCTCTGGTCATGAATTTTCAAAATTCAATCTTCTATATGATCTTAATTATCTGGTTCGGTCCGAGTTTGGGCCAGTGGACACTTCTGCGTGTGGGTTTTCATAGCATGCACAAATCACAATCCACAAAAGACGAATTCATTCAATATTGTGATAGTAAATTGCAAGGACAAAACTGGTCGTTTATAGAATTAATGTAAATTAATTTTATGGTAATTAGTTTGTAATTACTATATTAGACTTAGCTAAACGCTAATATGGTTTTTTACATATTCTCATAAAATCAATGAGAAAGCACGACAATCTCACATGGAATCACGAGTTTAGGTTTTTTTCCAACCTTAGCAGTCGCCATCATCTCCTTTCCTCTCTTCCCTCTATCTTCTCTTCCATGGGATGATGTCACCAAGCTTCATCCCGCAACCATTGTTGCAACTATGAAGACCTGCATCCCAATTATTCTTGATTATGAGGGTACATAGAACTTGGTCGACGTTGTTCCAACTCCATTGCCAAGCCAATCAGGTTATTGAACATATCATTCCTCCTTCCACTTTGTCTCCTACTAAGACAACTTCTAACGAATAGAAAGCTGCGCCAAACCTCTTTGGCAGCGGCTCGACGACATCTTTCGACAATGGATATATGGTACCATCTTTAATGACCTTCTCAACACTATTATTCATCCGTTTGTTTCAGAGTAACAAGTATACTAGGGCTTTACACCTAGACACCTAATTCACCAATATCAATTATAGCAGTTTTTGGGTGTGAAGGTATATTATACCCGCATTAAGATGCTTGTTGAAAACCTTCACAACGTCGATGCTACGGTGTCGGCAAACAGAATGGTGCTTCGCCTCCTCTAGTGACTCACGAATGAATATAAATCCTTCTGTTTGACGGTGCAACGTTGTGTTCTATTTCCCCTCCTTGAAGAAATATGCACTATGCTTGAGTTCGAAGAACACTCCCTCTACAATAGATCTCTCACCACAGTTCTGACTATGCTCGTTTTCATTCTACGTACTACTGACAATTCTGCTAGTCATGGACAACCCAATGCTGCACACTAATTCCACAGGAACAATTCAAATAATTCGAATAATAAGGGAAAGAAAAATAACTTTGGCCACAACGGGCACAACCACCGCAACAACCCTGTAGTGGAAATGAAGGCGGTGGCAATGGAGGTCGTAACCAACAGCTTCAACAGACTGACCAACAAGAGTACATTGGTGCGCCATCATAGTGTCAGTTTCCTCTATGGGAAACGCAATGGAGTCCACAACCTTGGGCTACTCCTCCTTGCCCGTACATTCTTCCGGCTGGAAATATTGCCCTCCTCCCCCACGACATCTGCACCATCATGCTGGTGTTTTAGGTGCACGTCCTCAACACTCTTACTTCACAAGTGCTTCTCCGTCTACTGGTTATGCATCAACGGATACCCATCAAGCCGTGCATACTATGTCATTTCACCAACCAGTTGAGAATCGGTACATATATAGACACCGTTGAAACATCTCATATGACATCCTCTTGGGCTACTTTCTCGTACTATTTTCAATTGAGCAAAAATAATAATGCGATTATTGTTGGAAATGTTAGCATGATTCCAGTTAATGGTTATGGTAGTACTTTCCTTACCCAAACAAACCCTGCATTAACCCTAACTAATGTACTCCATGCACTCAAACTCGAACATCAAAAACCTTATTTATGTCCGTAAGTTTTCTACTGACAATATGGTTTCTGTTGAATTTGATCCTTTTAGGTTTTCCGTGAAGGACTTGCGAACGGGGAACAACCTCATGAGATGTGAGAGAACGGGGGATCTTTATCCTTTCAACACCATTTTCCGGCCACAATCATTATCTACACTTTATTCCGCCTTTACTGCAGTTTCTCCAGATGTTTGGCATTTTCGGTTGGGTCACTGGGACATGTAATTCTTAGAAATATTGTAC
This sequence comes from Spinacia oleracea, assembly GCF_020520425.1. Taxonomy (NCBI): domain Eukaryota; kingdom Viridiplantae; phylum Streptophyta; class Magnoliopsida; order Caryophyllales; family Amaranthaceae; genus Spinacia; species Spinacia oleracea. The sequence continues at coordinate 10,109,314 of NC_079489.1, read as the reverse complement.
TAATAATTTTATCAAATGTAATAAGGCTATGAAAAATTCTTGTCATTCTTGTCCTTTGGGTAAATTAGTTAAAATGCCTTTTTACGACTCTCTATCATTTACTACGTACAATGCCATTTGATATTGTCCACGGTGATTTGTGGACATATATCTCCCGTTATTAGTACATCCATCCATCGAAATTATGTTCTTTCCCTAGATAACTATAGCAATTTCTTGTGGACTTTTTAATTGCTAGAAAATCTCAGGTTTTCAAACTTTTCCCATCCATTTGCATTCAACATATATCAAAACTCAATTTGAAAAAGAAGAATTTTTCAATGGCCATGAATGTGATAATGGTCCGTTCCATATTTTTGATGAACAACATGGCATGATTTTCCGCTTTTCTTGTCCTTATACATCTCCTCAAAATGAAAAAATCGAACAAAAAATTAAATCGATTAATATTATTGTTCGTACTTTACTTTGCCATGCCTCTCCTCCCCCCCCCCCCCCCCCCCCCCCCCACATTTTGGCATCATGCTTTAGAAATGGTACATACCTTCTCCCAGTATCCTCCCCTCTAATGTCCTTGATTACAAATCTCCGACTCAAATCCTTTATCAAAAGGACACTACTTACTCACATCTTCGAGTTTTTGGTTGCTTATAAAATACGAAGTACCCTAAATGAATGGGGGATATCTTATAGAAAATGCAGGTCGACTAGATATTTTGTTAGAAACATCTCATATTCTTAGATGATGTCCTTTTTCAATTCAGCTCGTTTAATAAATACGGAGTAAGATTCTATCCATTTATTATCAACCCAAATACAAACCTGGCCCAACTTGACAACTAACTAGCCCTACTATTTATACACCAAAAATTGCATAATTCCATCATCAGACAAATAAGAAAGTAAAAGAAACAGGAATGTTAATGGGTTGAACATATTCTATTGGCTGCATGTATCTAATGTAACTAAATCAGCAATAAATAAATAAATACTCTTTCTAATTTTTTTTCTTTACGTTTTCCTTTTTTGGTGTTTTAAAATATTCTTTACATTTTCTTTTATATTACTCCCTCCGTTTCTTTTTGTTTGTTACGTATTCCTTTTAGGGTGTTTCACAATGTTTGTTACGTAGGAGAATCTTTCCTTTTATAAACTTATTATACTATCATTTTTTGTGCCAACTTTTAATTTTAATTGGTCCAATTTTTTCAACTCATTAAATTTCTTTACAATTTCCCAAGTATGTTAAGTTAGCAATCTTTTGTGTTTTTCCTTTATTGGTTCATTTTGATAAATAAAACAATCTTATTGGTTGTTGTAGTGATTAGTGGATTGACGTTTTACTTGGGTTTATTTTTTTAATAAAAAAGAGAAAGAATCTTTATTATACGTTAATAAACGTGCAAAAGTCCAAACGTAACAAACAAAAAGAAACGGATAGAGTATCACATAAATGCTTTAGTATTCTATCAAAATTTGTGTCAAATGATTTTTTTTTTTTTTTTTTGCTAAGCAAGTGAGTGATAATATTAATGAGCAACAAGATTACAACTTAGGCTAACTCCAAGTAATAAGAACCAACTAGGTTGGACCCTATCTACAAGAAGTCAACAGAAAACAAGCTATACAAGGCTGCCACAACTACAACTATACTCACAAAGACGTAAACCAAGTACTATCCTTTCTACTGATACTCTTAGGCAGAAAATTTTGAATTCTACCTCTCACTACTTGCTTCAACTTAGTCACTGTATGATTCACAGTAGGAACACAGTTCTCCTAAAAGCTAGTATTCCTACAGTGCCAAATCAGATACACTGCTGCTACTATGACTGCATAACAGACCTGTTTCCTGAACTTAGACATTCTGCTATGCCCAACTTGTCTAACCAGCTGAAACAAGGTGTTGCTAACAAAAGAAACACCTAGCCAATCTTTGACTGCTCTGAGACATTCAGTACTGTAAAATACATTGAAAAAACAAATGCTGATGGGTTTCATCACCCTGACTACAAATCAAACAATTAGCAGATTGGCTAATTCCAATTCTGGTCAGCTTTGAAGTGGTCTGAAGTCTTGATTGTATGGCTAACCAGCCAATAAATATGTGCTTGGGGATGTTCAATCTGTTCCACACCATCTTGTCCCAGTGCACTCTAGGTTTAGTCCCAACTGATTTCTCATAAACCTGTTTCATAGAGTAAGCAGACATAGCCCCAAAATATGTTTGAGTGTAAAACTGTTTCAACTGCTCTTTTGTCTTACAAATTTGCTTCCAATACCAACTTGCAGAAACAGGAGCTTGATACTCCCACCAATCCCCATCTTTGAGATACACAGAAGTGATCCACTTAATCCACACATTATCTTGCTTGGTAACTATTGCCCAAACATATTTACCCATTGCTGCAGTATTCCATAGAATGACATCTCTAAACCCTAAACCACCAGCTTGCTTCCCACAGCATGTATTCTCCCAGGCAATATTGCTAGGTTTCTGACTATAAGCTTGGACACTCCACAGGAATGCCCTACAAATCTTAACAATTTCCTGCAACCCACTTTTTGGCAACACATAAATCTGAGCCCAGTATATATGAAAACTCATCAGCACAGAATTGATCAATTGCATTCTTGCTGAGTATGAGAGATTTTTGGAACTCCATATCTTGATTCTGGCTATGATTTTATCTGCTAGATGGCTACACTGAGCAACTGAAATCTTTTTAGAACATATTGGGGCACCCAGATACTTAAAAGGAAGCAGACTTCTGGTAAAACCAGAAACATCTACTACTCTCTGAGCATCTCTTTCTGGCATACCATGACAGTAGATGGAGGACTTCCTTTGATTAGCTTTAAGACCAGAAGAATTGGAGAAAAGCTTAAAAGCTTGCAATAGTAACAAGATAGAAGGATAATCACCCTTGCAACAGAGAATCAGGTCATCAGCAAAGCATAAGTGGGTGAGTTTAATCTCCTTACACCTTGGATGGAAGCTGAATGAAGGCAAATCACACATTTTATGCAAGATTCTGGACAGATATTCCATACAAATGACAAATAAGAGGGGGGAAATAGGATCACCTTGACTCAAACCTCTCTTGGACTTAAAGAAGCCATGCATAGAGCCATTAAACATCAGAGAAAACATTGGGGTAGAAACACACTGCATGACAAGATCCACAAACTGTTGAGGGAACTCCAAATATTCTAACATTTCCTGAAGAAAATGCCAGTCTACAGTATCATATGCTTTTTGCAAATCAATTTTGAGACAGCTAGGCTTCACACCCTTCCTTCCATATTGTCTCACCAAGTCCTGAACAACCATGATGTTATGCACTATGAATCTACCATGAACAAACCCACCTTGGTTTTCAAGAATAAGATCAGGCAGCACCTGTCTGAGCCTCCCACACAAAACCTTTGTGATACATTTATACAAAGTATTACAGCAAGAAATAGGCCTAAATTCACTCACATCTTTAGGACATTTGGTTTTAGGAATTAAGGTGATGACTGTATGATTCAATTCTTTCAAAATTCTACCATGCTGTAGCATATCTAAAACAGCTTCAACAAGTTCATTTCCAACAATATGCCATGAATCCTTGTAGAAGTGAGAACCAAACCCATCTGGGCCAGGGGCCTTGGCTCCTGGAATAGAGAAAAGTGCAGCTTTAACTTCCTCTGCAGTGTAAGGGGCATTAAGAATTGCTTTGTGATGAGTTTGACAGACAGGGCCTAACTGCACCACTTGTTTGATAACTGGAGTTCTAGATTCATGCTGACTTCCCAATAACATCTTATAATAGTCTAGAAAAGCACCAGAAACCTCAACAGGATTATCCTCCAATACACCACCCATATCATGGATGCTATAGATTTGATTTTTCACATTTCTACTTCTGATACTTTGGTGAAACAAAGCAGTGTTTTCATCACCATCCCTCAACCATGCCATCTTTGCTTTTTGGCTCAAAAACTCCAAATAGATTTTGTGCTTAACTCTATACTCCTGAATGGCTCTCAATTCTGCATCAGCTAATTCCAGATTAGTGGGATTTTATGCATAGCTTCCTGAGCCTCAATTAGCTCATGATAAGCTTTCAAATCAGAAGCTTGCACATCAGTAAAACCAGTTTTGTTCAGCTCCTTGAGGGCAAGCTTAACTCTCTTCAATTTACTAACTACAATGAACATTTTGCTCCCTCTAATCTGGGTGTTCCAGGCTGACTGAACAGTATCAGTAAAAACAGGAGAGGCTTTCCACATGGTAAAATACTTGAAAGGTTTCTTTCCCCCATCAACCCTAGGGTATACAGTGAGAAGACCAGGAGAATGATCAAATTGTCCTTCAGGTAAGAAGCAAACCTCAGCATCAGGATAACCATCTTGCCATGCCTGATTAGCTAACATTCTATCAATCTTTGAGAACACTCTCTTATCACCTTGTTGCTTATTGTTCCAAGTAAACAGACTACCAACACACTTTAGATCTTCCATACCACAAGTGTGCATACAACTACAAATATCCAATATTTCACACTATCTCACAGGAGCACCAATCCTTTCCTCAGTGGCCATTACACAGTTGAAATCACCACACAAAATCCAGGGGTCAGAAACATTCAGCAATCTTAGGTCTCTCCATAATTCTTGCCTCAGAACAGGATCATTATGAGTATAATCTTAGGTGTCAAATGATTATTTTAACCAATTAAATTCATTTGGTAATTTAATCTTTCAAACTTTTCTATTAGGACATTAAATTTTTCTCATTTTTCTAATATTAGAATTTTGATAAGAGTGAAAACATTACATAAACGTAATTTTTCTTGTTTAAATAAAAAATAGAGGAATCTCAATTAACATTATTTAGTTGTTAATAAACGTGCAAAAGGCCAAACATAAAGCAAAAAAAAAGAAACGGAGGAAGTAAAAAATAATAATGTCAACGGGTTGACTAATACAGAGCTTGCTTCCTCCAGTGATGCTTTGTTGCTGTTCGCTGCATGGGTTGATGATTAGCGCCCACTCTTTCTATCGGATCAACACTAAAAGACAAAAGCAATTAATTAAAGTATTTTAATTTATTTTACATTCATTAATAATTTCTTAATTCAAATTGAAAACTACAGGTTTATCAATGATTATATAATGATTATATACTGTAAGTTGAAAGTATCAGACTACTTTATTTATTTATTTAAATGTAACAACTAACAAGCATATTTAGTTATTTATCGACTAAATAAGTGCTTTTATGTACAAAATACTGCATATATCAAAAGTTCATTACCTATTAAGGCCAATGTTTTTGTGTTTTTTTAAAAAAATAAATAAATAAATTACATGAGATGAAACGAACAAAACAAATCAAAAGCAACTAAAAAACATCCGATGACGAAACCGTAAGACAAAAACCAAAGAAATCAATTAAAATATTTGTGAATATTTTACATTCACTAATCAATTTCTTAATTCAAATTGAAAACTATCTTGAAAGCCAAGTTACAGGTTTATTAATGATTATACTGTTAATTGATAGTATCAAAATAATTTATTTTATTTAAATAAAACAAGCATATGTATCAATTAATTAAAGGCTCATAAGGCACTACAACATATAAGATCAAAGAGGGCAAAATAAATCGCCCTCTTTGCTAAATAAATCGCCCTATTAGGCTACGAGGGCAATTTTTAACTCGCCCTCCCGTCGAACTTATATCATCCAAAATAACAAAAAAAACAGGGCCAAATCGTCACTTAGGTTCAAAAAATGCAATAAAACAAGGCAAATAACGATGAACTAGAAAAAAAAAATCAAAAACAATATGACACCAGTTATTTGTACATCTCCTAATTCGTGACTTAGGTTCAAAATTCAAATACCAGCTCACAAAAAAAACGCAAAGAAAGAAGAGGTGGAGCAAAAACGATACCAGCCGAACTTCAGGGGAGCTTCAGATATGAGAAAATACGTGCGATTGGACCAAATCTCAGGCGAACTCAAGCAAATTTCAACGAACTCAACTAACTTTCAGACGAACTCCACCAAATTTCAACCAAAACACGTAAAATTAGGGTTAGCAAAATTGAAGATGGAGAGAGAGAAATTAAATTGGAGATCAAGGGGAGAGAAAGGGAGAAGAGAAGTTAAATGGAAATTTAGGGAGAGAGAAAGTTAGATTGAAGATTTGGGGGTTTTTCATTTGGGAGTCTGAAAGAGAAATTGGGGAAGATGGAACCGGTTCCTAAACTATTAAGATTTGGGGGACTATACAGAGTTTGGCATTTTTTTTCTTTTTTTGTTTTAAATAAATTGATCAAATAGGGCGAAATTTAAAAGTTGCCCTTTTTATTAGTACCAAAGAAGACAAACAATAACTTTCGCCCTCTTTGTTATTTTCAAAGGAGGAAAAATACGTTTACCCTGTTTGATTTGTTCTATTAGGACGATTTTTCAGTTGCCCTTCCTTTTACAAAAATATCGCCCTCTTTGATACCTATTCTTGTAGTGAGGGGATGTTTGGGTGCCTAATTTGCTCTCAATTGGGCCTACTATCCAAAAGTCCACTGGACTAAACACAACATAAACTCCATCCCAGCAATGACTCCATGCTCTATTCAAGCAGCACAAGGTCTATTTAGTAATAAATGCCCTAGTAACATTTATTACACAAGCACTATATATATATATGCCGCCGAACCGCATATATCAAGATACGTCCATTAATTGCCTTAACACTTACAATTTTCTAGAGAACTCTCTTTAGATCCCAACATGCAAGTGCTTACTTAGGCATCAGATGGGGCTTTTCTCAGAGACATCCCCGAGCCTAGTAACTTTTGTCATTGTGCATGTATATTTGGATTCCAAACAAACACACAAGCGATAGCTTCCACATCAACGAAAGGGCCTTCAAGTCGAATCCCATTGTTTCATACCTGGAACAGGGTATGACCAGAGGAGGGAGTAATATCTATAGGCTATATAGTTAAAATGGATGTGTAATAAACTTTATGGAGTATCTTTATTCAAACGTTTTCCCTACATATTCTGCTTGAACCACAACTAATTCTTTACTTGCGCCGATTTATTATAATAATAATTATAATATAATCAGGACAAATTATTTTTTACCACCTACATAAATCGAAAATTTGTTTTTTACCACCTAAGAAACTAAAACTTGCATTTTACCACCTAAAAAAAATTAAACTTAATTACCATCTGAAAACGAAAAAGTAGATGAAAAATTTATGTGTGGCTACCTAATTTATTTTCCCTCTAATTTTTACACTCCCTGTGTCATTTTCTTTAAACCTTTCACCGTTCTCTCTTTACTTCCATTAAATTTTGTCAGTTTTATGAATTATTGGTGGTGAAAATTTATGTGGATTCATAGAAGATAAGGAAGCGGGGGAAGGAAAAAGAGTTGAATACATGAAATCGTGGAAGAAGATAACATATTATAAATATTACCATTATTGTGGCCCCCATATAACATTTTCATCTATCTTTCCACTTTTCAGGTGGTAAAAAATAAGTTTTTTTTTTAGGTGGTAAAATATAAGTTTTAATTTATTTATTTTAGGTGGTAAAAAACAATTATTCGATTTTTTAGGTGGTAAAAAAATGTTATCCTAATAATAATAATCAAAAAAAATACTAAGTAATAATAATAACACTAATAATATTAATGACAATAATAATAATAATAATAATAATAATAATAATAATAATAATGACAATATCATGAATAAAAATAATAATTGGCAAAGTCGTAACATTAGCAAAGTTGAACTAGAACATGTTCTTTTGAAATGGAATTATTAAAACTAAACTAATTAGACCTCAAATGAATTGAATTGATATTCTAAAAAGAGTGCAAAATAACAAGGTCTAATTTGACAAGTATTTTTACGATTATTAAACTCAACCGAAACTCCATTATCAATAGTAAGTTTCCGTACGGAAACTAAATTTTTAATAAGTTTAGGTACATGGAGAACATTTCGGAGAGATAAAGTGGCGGTCGTGGACGAGGCAAGAACAAACATCATCACGACGGTGGAAAGGGAGGTGGCCGCGACGAAGGTGGTCGCGGTGGTCAGGCTCAGCCACAAACGCTGCCAGGCGGGTGGCAGCCACAGCAACAGCCGTGCCATCATTGGGCACCAACTCATTTGTGTCTTGCCCTTATCCCACAAATGGATGGGCCAGGCCCAGTCACCAGAAGCATGGACCAGCAGCTACAGGCCAAGGCATTCTTGGGCCTGGACCACAACAATCTTATGATGCCTCTTATCACAACGGTGGATGTGGATGTGCTCCAACGGACATCGAAGCAGCTATGCACACCATGTCTCTCAATGTTCCGGACGACAATTGGTACATGGATACGGGTGCCACTTCACACATGACATCCAACCAAGGTACACTCTCGTCTTATTTCAATTTGAGAAAAAAATCATCATATCACTGTTGGTAATGGTCATAAAATTCCTATTAATGGTTGTGGTCATGTCTCCTTTTCCCCGCCTAACCCCCCTTTATCTCTCCGAAATGTTCTCCATGCACCTAAACTTATTAAAAATTTAGTTTCGGTACGGAAATTTACTATTGATAATGGAGTTTCGGTTGAGTTTGACCCATTTGATTTTTGTGTGAAGGACCTACGGACGGGATCACGTCTCATGAGATGTGATAGCACGGGAGACTTATACCCCCTCAAAACGGCCATTACACCTTCGACGTTTGCGGCCATATCTTCATCCACATGGCACGATCGTCTTGGCCACCCGAGGGATTCTATTTTTAACATTCTTAGAAAGAAAAATTCTATTAAATGTAATAAAACTCGTAGCCCTTTAATTTGTCATTCTTGTCAGCTTGGTAAACATGTTAAATTGCCCTTTTATCCTTCGAACTCTTTTACTATTGCACCGTTTGATATAGTGCATAGTGACTTATTTACCTCCCCGGTTTTGAGTAATAATGGACATAGTTATTATGTTTTATTTTTGGATGATTATACGAATTTCTTGTGGACTATACCTCTCCATACCAAATCTCAAGTTTTTCAAAAAAAATTAATTTTTCAAACTCTTATTCGCACACAATTTGAACGGGAAATTAAAACTTTTCCATGTGATAATGGGAGGGAATATGATAACAAGTCTTTTCTAAAGCAATGTGAACTCCATGGCATGCTTTTTCGTTTCTCTTGTCCACATACGTCCTCACAAAATGGAAAATCGGAACGTAAAATTTGCTCGATTAATAATATTGTTAGGACAATTCTAGTACACTCATCCATGCCACCCTCATATTGGCATCATGCTCTCTCTTTTTCCACATATCTCCACAATGTCCTACCAAGCAAAGGTTTGAACTACTCCTCCCCTACGAGTCGTCTTTATGGTCGTGAACCATCTCTTTCTCACTTACGGGTTTTTGGTTGTTTATGTTTTCCACATCTCCCTACCACTAGCATCCACAAACTCCATGCTCGGTCAACACCATGTTTATTTTTGGGATTCCCAGATAATCATAGAGGGTATAAGTGTTTGGATATTTCATCCAATATATAAGATCTTCATTTCCCGGCATGTCACTTTTGATAAAACCAATTTTCCTTTCCGAAAAATTCATAACCCAACTCCACACACTTATGATTTTTTACACCAAGGGCTCTCGCCTTATATTCTACACCATGTCACCCAACATGGTTCTCCTGATCAGGCCCACACTCCACCAAGCCCAACTCCCTCTATCTCTACTCCTTCCCAAAACCCAGTCATTGGGCCATACTCCTACTGCGGCCCAACCTCACTCCCCTGTCAGCAAGGCCCAGCAGCTCCTTCCCATATCCCCCACCCGGCAGCCCACTCCCACTGGTCCTCCTACCACGTTGCTACGGCAGCCCACTCCCCCACCAAGCTGCTGCTCCCCACACCAGGCCACGATCCCGCCGTGGTCGCAAGCCCAAACACAACCAACGACCCCTCCCTCCTCTCCCATTCAGCAACCCAATATTTCACCACAAATGGCCACTCGTAGTAGACATGGAATCTTTAATCCTAAGAAACTCTTCAACCTTAGTGCCACTACTACGCCTCGGATTTCTCCAATTCCGAAAAATCCTATTAAGGCTCTAAATGACCCAAATTGGGAAATGGCCATGATCGATGAATATAATGCTCTTGTTGAAAATAAGACGTGGGAGTTGGTGCCCCGTCCCTTGGATGCTAATATTATTCGTAGTATGTGGATTTTCAGGCACAAGAAGAAATCTGATGGCTCGTTTGAACGGTACAAAGCCCGACTTGTAGGTGATGGTGCAGGTCAACAGGTTGGCATTGATTGTGATGAGACTTTCAGTCCGGTAGTCAAACCTGCCACTATTCGTATCGTTCTCAGCATTGCTCTATCAAAGGGATGGTGTCTTCACCAGTTAAACGTCAAAAATGCCTTTCTTCATGGTAAGCTTGATGAAACTGTCTATATGCACCAAGTTTCAGGTTTTCGGGATCCCATCCACCCTGATTATGTGTGCCTTCTCAAGAAATCTCTCTACGGCTTGAAACAAGCTCCTCGGGCTTGGTATCAGTGTTTCGCTGATTTTGTAGCTACCAATGGTTTTATCAACAGTAGATCAGATCGATCACTATTTGTTTATCGTTGAGGGAACGATATGGATTATATTTTGCTCTATGTTGATGATATTATCCTAGCTACCTCTTCAGATTCTCTTCGACGATCAATCATGTCCTCCCTAAGTTCTGAATTTGCTATGAAGGATCTGGGTCCTTTAAGCTTCTTCTTGGGCATCGCTGTTTCTCGTCACTCGGGAGGTCTTTTCTTGTCTCAAAAGCAATATGCCACCGACATCATTGAAAGAGCATGAATGGCTTCTTGTAAACCATCTTCTACTCCGGTTGATACAAAGGCTAAGTTGAGTGCTCTTTCCGGTCCTCCCACGGATGATCCATCTCACTATCGTAGCCTTGCTGGAGCTCTCCAGTACCTCACCTTCACAAGACCGGATATCTCCTATGTTGTACAACAAGTTTGTCTATTCATGCATGATCCACGACAAGAGCACATGGACGCGCTCAAACGCGTGATCTGGTACATAAAAGGTACTTTGGACCTTGGTTTACATTTATATCCTTCTTCGGTCACTAGCCTCACCTCTTACACAGATGCCGACTGGGGTTGGTGTCCGATACACGACGCTCGACGTCCGGTTATTGTGTCTTCCTAGGAGACAATTTGATTTCTTGGTCCTCCAAACGACAAGCCACTTTATCTCGGTCCAGTGCGGAGGCCGGATATAGAGGAGTCGCTAACGTCGTATCTGAATCTTGTTGGCTACGAAACTTACTTTTGGAGCTTCTCTGTCTCGTTCAGAAAGCAACCTTGGTCTATTGCGATAATGTAAGTGCGGTTTATCTTTTGGGCAATCCAGTTCAACATCAACGCATTAAACATATCGAAATGGATATTCACTTCTTACGCGAAAAAGTTGCAAAAGGCCATGTCCGTGTCCTTCATGTCCCATCCCGATATCAAATTGCAGATATTTTCACAAAAGGACTTCCGCTAGTACTCTTTGATGATTTTCGGGACAGTCTCAGCGTACGGAAACCTCCAGCTTCAACTGCAGGGGTGTGTTAGAATATATGTAATTGATTGTAATTGATTCTCATTAAGCAATTATGTTAAGAATATATTCTTGCAATATTCTTGTAATATTATGTAATATTCTTGCAATATATTTAGGCTATAATTTAGGTAGTTTACCTAGTTTAGCACTATCAAAATCTTTGTATAAATACGCGGTTATGCAAATGAATAAACTCAAGGATCATACTTCCTTTAATTATTACTATTGTATTTTAGTTCTTAATGTTATTTTTATTACTATAATAACTCTTATAATTGCATGTTATTTATTATTATGTCGTTAACATTTTTAATATGACAGTGGAACATGACTTGTACGAGTAAATCACAATTTACTATATAAATTAATTGTCTTCTTATTACATCGTCGTCTTGTTTTTCTAATCATCTTATTCCATTTGATCTATCAACTCATCATTTTCTCTCACTTCAACTTCATCATTATCTTCATGTTATGGGCGGTCGAACAAATCATCAAATGTGTCTTTCTATAGAATTTTGAACTTCGGGCATGCCATCTTTCCGCTATCCGTTAAGCATTTGTGGATCTTCACATTCTTGACCATTCGCATTATGCATGTTGAATAATGCATGGTATTTCTAGAATGTTTATTCGTGTAAAATTATGAAGTGTGAAAGTTCAAACAATAATTGACTTTTTATATGCTTGTGTGACTTTAAGCATATTATATAGTACCTTCCACCTTTTCCTTAACTCCTCAAATGCCATGATCCTAATAGTAATTCTAAATGCATGATAAATGTTGATAATTAAAGTGTTCTAAAGTTTCTTTTATGGTGCATCCATATATCCCAGTAAATGATACCTTACTCCTACTATTCTATGACAAATATCGCATTATCTTCGGATACCCCTAACCTACTACTTAGTATTTTTAATATAAAGTATTTATTTTTAGCTACTTTTATTATTTCACACATTTTTTTGTTATTTGAATATTATTCCTGATGATTATATTTATTATTCTTATATTTTTATTGGTATTATTTACAATAATATAATTAATAAAATTTTATATTTATATATTGTTATTTAATTACTCCTCTTCTAAGTTATGTTAAGTTATGGTCAGTCCAGTTTGAATAAGTTCTATTTTATATTCTAAATCCAAAATATTGGGCCTTATTGTCCGTGTAAGATTGTTAGAGCATCTCCAATGGTTAGCTAGTTTATGATGTACCACGTCACTTTTTCAAGCTACTTCTTTTCTAGCTATGATGTACTCCAATGGTTAAACACAACTTTTTCCTAATTTTATTAATTTCAGAATTTTTCTATCGGTTTTCCTCCCTCTAGAAAAATTTCAAGCTAATTAGCTTTGTTGAGCCAATTTGCTTCAATAAGCTAGAACCCCTTTTTTACTCCAATGGTTGGCAAATAGCTTGAAAAAAATATATAATTGCAAGCAAGTCCCTATTAGTAACCATTAGAGATGCTCTTATGGCTTTTTTTTTTGTACAACTGATGTTTTAGAGATACTTTTATATTTTTTTTTTTTATATTTGGGTGAATGAGAGAGGTAGTTGTTCTATACTAAAAGTTTGAGTAAATAGGTCTGGAGGTCCCTAAACTTTGCCAAAAGGAGCAGTTAGGTCCCTCAAGTTTCAAAAGGAGCATTTAGGTCCCTCAAAATGGATGGAAACCGCTGCTTTTTGACTTCTGTTACTAACGTTTGTTAAATGAATTAAAAATAAAGGCAAATTAATATAAAAGGCGGAAAAGGACAAAATAACAGTTACTTTTACATATTAATAATAATTAAATAAAGGGAAACCCTTTTAAGTTAGCTTTTTACAAAAAACTAGCAGTTCAAAGTATTTAACAAGGCCATTTGTACCAAAATTATTCAACACTTAATAAAATAAATAATAAAAAAAAGGATCAAAGCTTCCTACTAATCAAATCCCCCAAATTAACACACCCAACAAGCATAGGTTAATCAACAACATTTCTTAGAGACAATTTATCAAACACCTTGTGTGCACACCCAAGTAACTTACATTTCCGGTAAAATTCATCCGAGCTCAAACCCATAAACTCCATGCATCATCATCATCATCATCTTCAATCTCATGTTTAATCAGCAAGTCAGCAACTCATACATGAAATCTAACGAGCCTACGACTACTAGTACTCTGCTCAACCATACTCTTTCAAATATATTCTTATCAACAGCCTAGCTAGCTAACATAACTTTGTGGATCAAACAACAATGCGGGGTCTAAGTGTAAATTTCCATTGTAATCCTCATCATGATCACCATCAATCATCTATCAACTTGAGCTTGAGATCACAATAATCGTGCACCTTCAAAGATCACAATAATCATCTATCAACTTGAGCTTGAGATCCTCATCATGATCACCATCAATCATCGTTGATCCTCATCATGATCACCATCAATCATCATCGTTCTATTTTTCTTGGTAACAATCTTTTGAAATACGGAGTAAGTTTTGAAATATCGAAGTAACTATTTTTCTCAGAATTATTGAATGGGATTATGAAGAAGAAAGTGGTTTCCCCAAATGAGATCGGAGATCAATTTTTTTCAGAAAGGGAGGAGAGAGAAAATGGGGGAGCAGGGGTGTGGGTCACGATGTGGTAACGAAACCCACCCAAAATTTCTTCAATTGAAACCAACCCAGAATAAATAAGAAAAAAAATCGAAACCAACCCAAAATAAATAAAAAAAACAGGGGAACAAAAAAAGGGGAAAATCAGTGAAAATGTGAAATTACAATGGAATTGTTGGAGATATCCAGGAATTAAGAAAGAAAAGCAGATTGAAGAGAATCCATAATAAAAGAGGAGAGAGAAAGAGAGAGAAAAAGGTAGAAGAAGAACTAGTGGTAGTAGCAGACATTTGGGAGAAGAGAATTTGAAACTTTAGAGTTGTGGAAGAACAACAATTAGCTGAAGTTTATGGCGATAATTGCTGAAAATTTAGAGTAAATTTGCTTGGGTTACTCACTAAATTCGATTTGATTAGAAGAGTTGTGGAAAAACCTAGAAAAGGGGAATATAAAGGGTGAAACGTGTAAATGGAGAAAAAGTCATATGAAAAAGCTAAGTAAGTTGAAAAAGCTAAGTCATAATTAAAATCAGCTGTTTTCATTTATTTATACACGTGTAAATTAATTTTCTTTTTCTTTAAAGCGGTTTTATTATTATTTTATTGAACTTAACAGAAAATGAAACGGTGTTAACAAAAGTAGCTGTTTCCATCCATTTTGAGGGACCTAAATGCTACTTTTGAAACTTGAGGGACCTAACTGCTCCTTTTGGCAAAGTTTAGGGACCTCCAAACCTATTTACTCATTCTTTTACAGTTTATAAAATATTTTTGAAACTTCTGGTATAAGTTATTTTAAACATTAACCTACTAACATAGTACGGATAAGTTATTTTAAACTTCAGGTATAAGTTATTATGAATCTATATACCAACATAAGTTGGTGGAGTTGGTGGGGAACTCACCTTGTGACTTGAAGGTCACAAGTTCGAGCCCCATCAACTGCCAAATGCTTGGGAGTGGCTCAAGTGATGACCTGCGGAGCTGGGCTGGTTAACCTGTGCTAGGTGCTGGTTCAGTTAGGGTCCCTAGCTTCTTCTTACCTATTAAAAAAAATATATATATTATGAATCTATATGTCATCTATTTGTTTCCTGTGATTTTAGCAAACTATGTTGGGGCAAAATAAAATTAAAAAAAATGGATGAAGATGGGGCGCATCTCTTCCTCTATCATTCAAAAGTTATAGATGGATTTAGAGAACCAAGGGCAACAATGTCAAACGTATAGTGTGGTTTGCAGGACTCACAACCATTGTCTACCAACTTTGGATGCATAGAAACATAGTTGTATGGGAGAAAAAGGTGTGTCCACCTGACATTGTTGTCAAGTATATTTAGTTTAATGTGTGTGCTAGAATTAGTCAAATCATTCCCAAGAAGACAGACACATCTAATAGGAGTTGGTTTGCTACACTCGATGTTGGAGGATAGAAATTGTTGGTTGTAGATTTGTTTCTTTTGTTTTGTACATTGGTAAAGTCATGAGCTAGTTTTTTTGAATTGGATTGAGTTTGTCTCCTTTGGGCTTGGGAAGGCCCTCCCTAGGAGGTGAATACCTCCCCTTTGGGAGTTGTAGTTCGTTTTAAGTAGTTTTGACTGCTTATTGGTGTCTGTTTTTAGGCTGGACTTTTTGGAATAATACTAATCTTACTTACCAAATAAAAAAATATAGTACGCCTAACATCGTTAGTGATTTTATAAAAGGCAAAGTCGCTAATTAAAGTTGTTAGCGGTTTTACACTGGACCATAATTTTCAATATTAAATGTAAAAACTATTTTAACCCAAATAAACATTGGATATCAATACAAACAACAAACCAATTGAAAATGCAAATTAAATAAATATCTTGTGACAAAAAACCAAATAATCAATGTAAATGTTGAATAGTTAAAGCAACAAGCAACAACGCCAAGTTAGTCATTGTAGAACTAATCAAGCAGATTCCTTGCGCTCCTCCTCAACATCGTCCACCTCGACTTCACCGGCTAATTCTTCAAGAGACTTACCCATTGATTCTGGGACCATCAACGTGCAAAGCATACCAATGAAATTGATCACACCGAGCACGATAAGGGACTTACTCTTACCAATACCCGCTGGATATCCATGATCTCTCTTTGCCGGATTAGGATCTTGTGAGGCGTATACAAATCCAAAGGCTCCTACTATAGCCCCTGCTTTCCCGGTTGCTGCAGATATACCGTGGCAAGTAGATCTCAACCTAGCGGGGAAGACCTCAGCTGGCACCACGAAGGTTGTGGCATTTGGACCAAAGTTCGCAAAGAAGAAAGTAAGCCCATACATAATAATGAACCCAATACGGTTTTCCTTCTTACTCCAGTAATTGTAGGGGAATGCAATGGCAAACATGAAAACAGTCATGAAAAAGAATCCCATCATTTGGATCCACCACCTTCCAATTACATCTATGAAAGCGACAGTGAACCAGTATCCTGGGACTGTACCACAAAGAGCAATCAGGGTTTGAGCTCTTGCAACCATATACACCTCCCTGATAGCATTCATTTCTGCTGCTGGTGGGATCCAACCAACAGAGGTAAATAGATCTTTTTGGAAAAGATTTTGACTGTAAAATGCAATGTCCAGTAAGAACCAAGTACTGGTGGTTCCTAAGAGACGAACACCATATTGGCGAGCAAATTCTTTAGTGAATAACCCAAACTGGTTCTGTTGAGTTTTACCTATTTTGTCAACCATCTCCTCCTCGGCTTCTATTTCAGTCTTGAGGACTTTAGACATATCTGCGGCAGCCTGCTGAGCATTTTTGGCCACAAGGGCGGTATACCTAGCAGTTTCAGGCATTTGCATACGCCAGTAGTATGTTGTAGCAGCAGGAAAAGCTCCAAACATCAAGACTATACGCCAAATGTAGTCACATTCTGGTGGGAGGGAGGCAACTGCATTGACTTTGAAAGGGGGAGGCTTGAATTTGGCCTCAAATGCGGATGCGACTATTAGGGAAACAACCCCACCAGCCAAGATACCCATGCCTTGCATAGCAAAGACAGCGGCGATGAAGCTTCCACGAGTCTTCTTGTTTGCATACTCAGACATAATGGTGGCAGATAGAGGGTAATCTCCTCCAACACCAAATCCAAGCCAGAAACGGAAAAAGCAAAGGGTGGTCATAACACTCTTTGCAGTGCTTCCGAAGGAAAGACCAGAGGCGATGGACATGCAAACCATCATAACCAAGGTGATACCGTACACCTTTTTCCTCCCCATCTTGTCTCCGAGCCAACCGAAGAAGAGTTGGCCTGCTAGAGTACCGCAAAGGGCTACTCCACTCACAGCAGCAGCGACATTAATAGGTAATGCCCCTGGCTTAGCCGATCCAGGAACATTGTAGTAAATGCGACCAAGAAGCTTGGTCAATAAGGAGATGCAAAACAAATCGTATGCATCAGTGAAAAAGCCCATACCAGCAATGATAATTGCTGTGAAATGATACCATTGTGTTTTTGCCACATCAAGTGCTTTTAGCACTTCTAGTTGTTGTCCTTTCACCATGACCAATGTCTTTTTTTTTGGGTTCCTTTTTTCTTCTGTTTTTTTCTCTTCTAACTCACATGTATTCTTCCTTCTACTAACTCGTGTAAAGAAGAGGAAGAAGATGAAGTAGAAGAGATTTTTTGATTTGTGAAGGAAATGGAGGGAAGAACACAAGTATTTAAATAGAAATCTTGTTTACACATTCTCCCGGGATTTCCTCCGTAATCTAATGAGTATATACTCCCTCACAATATGTCAAATATTTTTAAAGTGGAGATTGCATGTAGTGCCATGTTTGTATGAAAGAATATTTCCAATATCACTGGAAGTTTACATGACATTTGAATGAAACACAAATGTACTTCATTATTTGAAGAAATCAAGTACGTTATCGTTGATTTAACAAAGCTCGATCTGGTCCAATTCTTCTCAACCGCATACAACTTACAACTAAAATAAGGTCAAATAAATAGATGATAATCAGGTGAATAAAACGCAATCTAAAATATACTCGTAATCTGTTTAAATTAGTACGTATGTAATTCGCAAATCATAGAGGTAAAGGATAATCCTCTTTTCTCATCCAATCCGTTCCAGAAATCACAACCTTTTCTTATCCATACTAGCAATCCCTCTTTAACCACATACAAAAGAGCAGCTGAGCAGTTCACTTAAAAATATATCTTATCTCCTATCAATAAAAAAAAAACAAAAAAAATTTCAACTACTGATGTTTTAGAGGACAATATGGTACGGATATATTAAAACCGGCACCAATGTCCTTAATGGTTGTTGTGTGCAATGGCGGATCTTGGACAGTTTATTTATGGAGACCAACAGAAAAACTAAGCACTAGTATGAGATTTACACAATTATATTCAAGTGTTAGGGGGTGAACTAAAAAACGCTACAATATTTTCCGCATGTGGATCGGTCCTCTCGATCAGCTCAAGCCGTCATTAAGGTGGGGAACTCATCTTGTGATTTGGAGGTCATAAGTTCGAGCTCGGTCTTGTTTGTCAGTAGCATGCAAATGCTGCATATATAGTTTCATCCTAAAATCAACGGGTAAGTGAAGTGGCTCACCAAAGTTATATATTGATTTTCTCCTTCTTTTTGTTCAATATGGGATAACTAGTCTCAACTCATACGTGGGTTTTCATATTGGATCATCCACAACAAACAAATTTGATGATGTTTGATACGGAGTACTTAAATGATTTGATAGTGAATTGCAATGACTAAAATACCCTTGATTAATGGGGGGATAAACATTGATCTAACTATAAAAAATGTGAAACGGAGTTAGAAACATCTCTCATATCCTAAAGATGTCATTTTCCAACCCATTTACTAAATTAAATGAATTATGTTAGGATTGAAAATTATCCACCCGTTTATTATTAATCCGAATACAAACCCGATCCAACCTGATCAACCAACTAGCCCTATATATCTACTATATATGGATACACTAAAAATTGCATCATATCAAAGAGATGCATAACTACATCAGCAGGAAAATAAGAAAATAAAACAAACAAAAATGTCAACGGGTTAACTATTTTCTATTGGTTGCATGTAACTAGTGTAACTAGATCAGCACTAATTAAAAAATATAAAATATAATAATGTCAACTGGTTGACTAATACAGAGCTTGCTTCATCCAATGATGATTTGTTGCTATTGGCTGCATGGCTTGATAAGCACTCTTTCTATTAGATCAGCACACTAAAAGACAAAAGAAATTAATTAAAGTATTTAATTTTAAATTGTTTTACATTCATTTCATCAATTTCTTAATTCAAATTGAAAACTTAACTTGAAAGCTAAGTTACAGGTTTATCAATGATTATACTGTAAGTTGAAAGTATCACACTAATTTATTTATTATTTAAATGTAACAAACATATTTAGTTATCTACCGATTAAATAAGTGCTTAATTTTATGTACAAAATATTTTTCCTCTCTCTCTTTTTTTCTTTACGTTTGGTATTTTGCACGTGTTTTAACGACTAATTAATGCGTATTGAGATTTTTCTATTTTTTTCTATTTAAACAAGGGAAATTAAGTTTATTTATAATGTTTTCACTTTTATCAAAATTCTGATATTGGGAAAATGAGAAAAATTTAATGTCACAATGGAAAAGTGTTAGATTAAATGACCCAATGAACTTAATTGGTTAAAATAATTAATTGGACACAAATTTTGATAGAACTAGATTAGATCGCGTGCATGCACGGATTTTGATATTTTTTTCACAAAATATTTAACTGAATATATCTCTCAAACTACTACATAGTTATAACATTTTTAAAATACTCGTTTAAATTTATTCATCTAATATGCATATTTAAAATGCTAATATGACAATTTGACCAAAATATTGAGTGATATATTTTCCATTATTAATATAACGATTTGACTAAAATATTATTTAGAATAATTATTATTACGTCGTATCTATTATTGCCATAATTTATAAACTAAATTTGTTTCCAAACATAAATAGTTATAAAAAAAGGTAAAAAATAAAAATAAAACAGATACACTTTTTTGGGAACATTGTTTTTGGCGGGAAAAAATCGCACTAGGAATTGACACGTGTCATTCCTTGTGTCTCTTTTAGTATATAGTAATAGATATTGAGGCATTTGTGTGATAATATAAAAGGAAATGTAAGGAACATTTTAGACACCCAAAAAGAAAAACGTAAAGAACTAAAAGAGACGGAGGAGTAACATATTACATCCGGTTCAAAATGATCTTCACACTTTCTGTGTTAATCCGTTTTATAATGTTCTTTACACTTTACTTTAATTTATTTTTAGACATGAAAATTTACTACATTACTCTTCTTACCCTAAGCCATAATATTTGCGATGCGTGCAAAGGTAAATAGAAAACAGAATTGCGATACTACATGCATCTTATAACATCAAACAATATGCCAGGAAATAATATTTCGCCAAGTTCTTCTAGAGAAAATGTAAACAGTATCTATGTAGCAAACATCTAAATAGTTTAACAATGTAATACTAAATATATAAAATAAAACTAAAAAGAAATGTTTCACTTGATTTTACTATATTTCCCGCAACATGTTCGGCTAACCGCATGCACTTCTGAGTCGAATCAATTTGCAACAAATAACCAACAATATAATAATGTTCAAGATAAAGAGGTAATTAACACGCACGAGAAAAATTTGTATCCAAATTGAGAATATTTTTTCCATGACTCATTTGCTTCAAATAGGTTCCAAAAATGTAAACACTTATCTTTTATTTGAAATACAATTTGAGCTAATTAAAAATAAAAGATTATTTTCAGTAAATGGTAAGCCTTCTATGCTTTGATTAATTTTTTTTTTTTTAATATTGGTTGTGTCTTGATTTTGTGCTTTTATTATTTTACATAATCCATTAATATCGTGAGTTGATACTTAATGACATTAATTTAAATTTAAAATTTTGTGGGTGTAATTGTGAGTAAGATTGTTATAATTGACTTTCGAAAAATTTAATGTTCTCATGCATAACACTGAAGTTTATGAAAAATTATTTGAATTATTAATTGACTTAGCGTTATGGTGACATTTATGATTTGTATATATAATTGTAATTTCTTAAGTTGAGGCATTTTTCTTTGATACGATTTGCAGCTTCTTCGTCTTTTCCTCTCATAATTTCACCGTTCTTTACTCCAGTTCCCGCGTTTTGTTGTTTTGTTGATGTCATAATTTAATCGTGATAGAGATATGTGATTAGGATGATATGGAAAAATTGAGGTATTATTGTGATACTTTTACTTTTTTGTTTTCTTTCCTAATCACTTACTCCTTATTATTTGATTGGAATTTTTGGAGTATTTTGCTACTTATGGAGAATTATAGGTAAGTTTTGGGCGTGATTAGGATAAATTAATCATCATAATGGAGTGATTGGATATTTAATTAGAAAATGAAAATATAACATTTATAGCATGTTACATTTAGCATGATTGGAATAACTAATAAAATTAGTTTTATGTTTCCTTTTAATTTAAATTATCATTAAAGGTATTGTAGTTTATTTCATAGGGGGACACCAAAAGTGCAATTACTAAATTGATCGCCTCATGAGTTCCCTTATAGAATAGAGATTTTTCACACACTTTTTTTTTTGTTTTTTCTTACACTCACTCACCTTTTTACACATTTCTCTTATTTTATCCATATTTTATTATATTCAACCAACATTTCTACTTTTATCTTAATACTCCTATTTTTACAAATAGTAATTCGTAAAAATATTTATGAAAAGGAGGTAGTATATCATTAGTTACCATTATGGCCATAATTTTATTTATTTATTTTTGACATCAGATGAAACGAACAGAACAAAACAAACCAAAAGCAACTAAAAACAATCTGATGATGAAACCTCAAGACAAAGACCAAGTTGAGCTTCTTTGTGTGCATCTAAGATCACCTAGATCTCTATCAACCTTGTAAATCATACATGATTGAACATATGCACCTTGAAGCAGGAGCTAATCTCTATTGTACGAAGTATAAGTGAAGAGCTGAGGTTATTTTAGTAAAGCAGGCATATTTGCTTAATTATTAGAGCGCCACGTAGGAAATCTAATGGTTTCGGCCATTGAAAAAAAAGATTTCTAATTTATTTTGAATTTAAAAAATCGAGTGTCAAGTAGATAATTAATTAGGTGCCACATAGTTATTTTTATTAACTAATTACTAATATATACAACTCCATCTAACATGAAACTCTCTAATAATTAAAAAATAAATCTAAAATAAAATCCATCCAAAAAATCCAAAATCAAACAGTAATCTAAAATAAAATTTAATCGAAAAACACAAATCCAATATTAGAGCGCCACGTAGAAAATCTAATGGTTTCGACCAATAAAAAAATAATATTTTGAAATTATTTTTGAATTAAAAAAGTCGAGTGCCACGTAGATAAATAATTAGGTGTCACGTAGGTATTTTTATTAATTAATTACTAATATTACGCATATACAATTTCATCCAAAATTAAACACTCTAATAATTAAAAATTAATTATGAAATGAAATTTAATCCAAAATCAAAACTAATCTAATCTAATACGTAATATATAAAATATAGCAGTTATATTTTAACTTAACAATTTAATAGAATCCGTGCATCGCACAGTCTAAAATCTAATTTATATAAAATAGAACCTTTGATTCGTTTCTATGTATTACATTATTTCAAGAAATAGTGTTACCAACACAAACAGAGAATTATTTTTTGTTTAACCGTTTTGTAGGGAACTTGTTCTCTTTATTCTTTTGGGATCATAAAGAATCACAAAAAGCAATAACATAAACCAGATCAAAGCCCAAAACCAGATATCAACTCCAAAGTGTTGAACCAATTAATTAGTCTGAAGGTATCTAATAATATCTAGTTATCTAAACACTAACTACATAGTGGATGTCCATAAATATGGAGTTTAGCTATTATTAGCCGTATCAACATCATTTGACTCAGTTTGCGTTGAAGGTTGAACTTCCAGGCTATTTTTTTGCATCAACAACCATGAAAAAGACCTTCAAACAAATAGCTGGAAAAATCCTTACCAAAACCCGACATAGCAACATCCGAGCTCGAACTCAGTCTCGGATCACATTTTGGTGCTCAACACGATCACCAACAACAGAATAAGACATATACTTTATAAACATTTCCTCAAAATACAAAAATGACAGACATTAAAAAATAACAGTGATGGATTAGTTTGTATTGTATTGTACAACTATTTTATCATTACATAACTTTATCATGATTTGTATACCTTCATTCGCCGGTAACTTGGACAACCACCTATAAACAGATAGATAACTCAGTGCAGCCTTCCCAGTTCGCGCAGTTTTACTTTGACATAGTACAACGTTGAGGAGGGGCAGTTGCTGAACTTCTAACGCGTTGTTTTTTTTATGCTCTTCCCAAAAATGGAAACTTTCTACAAGTGACTTCTTCAAGATGCTTGTTCCTGTCATACTCTTCCCCCAAAGAAAGACTTGCAAACAAAATAAAATAATCCATGTTCAGATTACAATCATTTAACACATACATTTAACAAATTTGCAAAGCCGTAACAAATAGAAAAATGTAATGTGTGTACTGTGTAGTATAACATAACGCGCATAGCATTCTAGTACGCATTAATGGATGACCAAGTTCTATGACGAATAAGACTATGTAACACATTTTTAACAAGAAACATAACCATTTGAATGGCGATCAAAGGCATACCTTAACCTTAGTTGGAGCCCCAGTCTTGGAAGTGGTTGTGCTGCCAAAGCCGAACTTTGGCCTTTTATCTGCAGGCTTTAGTATTTGGAACGAACACATTAAAGTTTCATCAACACTCATCATAGCTCCAGCATTATCAAACTCGCCACAGTAATTAGGTGCTGAAAATATAGTAACAAGCTGCCTATTAGCAAAGAACTCGTATCCATCCTCAACAACCTGCAAATCAAATGTATGAATAATTATCATGATTCATGAGTAATTAAAATCGGTGTACATCAAGTTAAATGATTTGTTAAGAAGCTACGAACCTGGTGTGCACGACAGATAAGATCAAGATCCAGCTTCTGAAGGGCCTCTGTAACTTTATCAGGGCCGAAAGTATAAGAGACGCCTCTATCGTTCATTCCCCAACCTTGGATTTCATTACTAGGGTCGGACCAAAGTAGATCACACAACAAACCACTTTCTGGAACATCAGTTGGACGATGTAGATTTCGGATTTGGTCCAAATGACGCAAGTCAGGGGAAAGCCCTCCGTGCATGCACAGTATCCTTTCATCAATAAGAGCTGCCACGGGTATGCAGTTAAAAGCATCCGTAAAGACTTTCCAGAGCCTGACATTAAACCTTCGTTTACACTCGTCATAAAATCCATATATACGATTAACAGAAGCGCATTCATGGTTACCCCTTAAAAGAAAAAAGTTTTCAGGGTATTTTATTTTATATGCAAGGAGAAGACATATTGTTTCCAGACTCTGTTTCCCACGATCAACGTAGTCACCTAGGAACAAGTAATTTGATTTTGGGGGTAATCCACCATATTCAAAAAGCCTTAGGAGATCAGAATACTGTCCATGAATATCTCCTGTCCACATGAAAGATGAGAAATTAGAATATCGGTCTAGATAATATAAAAAACACTTGTTTCTTTTTTCAAATAATAGTTGGCAAAAACATAGCTTGAAAAATAGTTGCAAAATAATGGAGATGGTATTTCTACACATTTCAGCATTACAACTTCATGGAGCATGTATCATACTTTAGGAAATAACAATTGAAATAAACAGGATTTTAAATTGAAATTATGTATCTATGGCAAATGCAGATGCTTAAATGACTTCGGTGTCATGGTAAGGGTACACAACATGATTTTTACATTGACCATATACTTGTATCAGGCTTGCATTGACAAAAAGAAGATATGTGCCAGAACAATGAGAATACACCATTAAGACGCAATAAAAATCTGGAAAATTGGGAGTCCATGCTGGTAGGAATAGATGAGCATTGTTTTTCGAGTAACATATTGTGACTTTAACATGAAATATACCAAAAACAAGTAATCATAATATTGACTTAATCAAGGAACTCATCGATTCTCCACATAGTATCTGTTCCCAGTTCGATTTCAGAGTTCACCTGAAGCAAAAACCTGGAGAAGCTATAGATAGTAAACCCCTGACGATACGATTCAAGCTAAAACCCTCGATCTATAACTCCCTAGTTCCTAACTTTCTATTGGTCTAAGAGAAGGTCCAAAGTCCAAAATATCCGTCACATATTGCAGCAGTGTTATTTCACAATCAAAGTTCTCATTTCTTGGATTCATCTACTAATCTCCTCATACTCTTGCCCATATTAACTTCTTTTTTTACCTTGCCAGTGCAGTATCATACTTATCATGTACAATACTAAATCTATGGCCATCCTGTGAAAAATACGAGGGTCCATGCAGTCCTTTTTTGTCCATTATGGCATTATCTATAATTCTTCTGTCTCAGATACCAGAAATCTCAGTAACAATATGATGGGAGTATGGGAATATAAATCAAATCAAAAGCAGAAAAAAATTCAGAACTTGGGAAGTCAAAATTGCATCAATGAGTCTATGACTCAATGGCAGTCATGAGCACATAAATAGCTTTACAGATAATCACTCAACAGATTTCCACAGCTTGTTGAATTCTCCACTGATATAAATTTTTTTGGTAAAAATTGGGATTTAAAGTAAAATTATCTGTTTGGTAACTTAGGTATTAAGATTGCGAGAAGTCATACTTCAGAAACGAACATAGAATGCACTAGAACCACTTGGACCATAACTAGAAAAATTAGAAGGGGAGGCGGCCTTCCAGCTCAGAGAGGAATGTGTTTCCAGTAGAAAACAATTTTTGGACATTAAAGAACCTACCATCACAGCTGGAATAGCTGCTACTATTTGTGAAGTTGTAAATGTGTGACAGAAATCTGGATAAAGTTTTTAAAATAAGAAGTAGCTCACAGCAACACAGTATTAGCAAATTTCTCAGTTTTGTTAGCCATTTTTGGATGGTGTAGTGTTCCTCCAAAGAAGCAAAAGAAAAACTCCTCCACTCTTCTGAGGAACAGATATGTAAACAAAATATTTTGAAGTGTTGTAGTTACTACTCTCTCCGTTCCTTAATACTTGCCTCGCTTTCCTTATAAAGTCGTCCCTTAATACTCATCCTGTTTCTATAAATGGCATACATTTACTAAATATTATACTTCGTATCATTTCTCTCATTTACCATGAACCCACATATATTCCTCTTCCTAAAAATCATTAAAAAAATACAACTCACCCCTTTATTTGACACATTATCCACTAATTATATTAAAAAAAATACCCCACTATCAACTACCACCTACTACCTCCGTTTCTGAAATTTCTTTACGCTTTGGAAAATGCGCCCAAAGTATAAAAACTTTGACCGTAAATTCTCACTATTATATACATCAAAACATTACATGTAAGATCTTGTTAGGATTGGCCTCGGTATGTATTTTCAGAATATCAAATTTTTATAATTTTTAGACATACGAAATTGGATATATTAGTAGTTAAATATTGCATTGGAGTTCGTGCAAATAGTGACTGTAAAGATCTTTTTGAAACGGAGGTAGTAATAAACTAATAAGTCAATTAAATTGCCTAAAACTCTGTGCCAGTCAAACCAGGACGAGTATTAAAGGACGGAGAGAGTAGCAACTTTCATTATAATGATGAAGTGCTGCAGTTACTAGCAGTTTTCATTCTAATAATGAAGTACTTCCATTTCCTGGACATCACTATCGAAATTTCACTCGTTTGCTAGTGTGCTGTGCCTTGCGAGGCTTCCCAGTCTTCAAAGGTAAAGGAACTTCCCCAACCAGATGACTTAACTGCTACATCTGCTGACAATTGATTCTAAAAGATGCAAGGAGCAATGAGGCTGAAAGGATCCTCACATCTAAAGTTTTAGGTGGAAGGTGGAGGGACGGTGTCAGGAACTTTACACGCAAAGATTTCCTAAAGTGCTAATATGTGATTCCACAAACATATTATCAACTAAAGTACCATCATTTACTATTACATAAACAAATTAGGCTTTCCTCTACTTCACTCAACGAACTCAAACAAGAAAATGAGGGGACCTGAAGGGATGGAGTTTATTCTAGCGGCTTGCTTTGGTCAACCCAAGAGGTGCAGATGTCAGTGCTTTGACATGAAGTGTGCCAACTACTGTGGTCAATTAAATTAAACAACTGCTTTTCTGCCAGAAACAGGTAACTGAAGAAGATTAGTAAAGTGTTAGACCAACCTAAGACTGAGGCTATGAAACTAGTAGCAACAAGATTAGATGTCTATCACTCTATATACCAACCAGTCAGTCTTAGTATTCCTCTAAACCAAAGAGTCAAAATTTAGTGACAACCTTGTTTCCCAACTCTACCCCTAACATAAGTCACCAGAAGCCTTGATCAGTCTTTTTTAACACTTCACACAACTCCCATTGCCTTTATCAGTGAAAATATCTCCACAGCTCCTCCGCCCCTTATTATTTGACCCATGTACGAAAAGTGATTTATTAAGAGTTGACTGTGTGAAAATGAGAAGAAACAAAAGTGGTGGTACCAAATGTATTTTATGTGATAGTAAAGTAGTAGTCCCTATGATCATTTATGGTTATGTGGTAATCTTTTAGGGACGGAGAAACGGACAAAAATAGAAATTTGGCAAACAAAAAGGAAAAGAGGGAGTACATTACATGAACATAGGAAGGCTCTTGGAAAATCACAAGGGTCTGTAAGCACAGGAAAAAAAATATCAATCCATGCCCTATTTTTTTTTAAAACAGACACCATACATAGAGAATTTTGACAATTTTTGAAATGTCTACCTCCTTCTCTGAAGGTAAGAAATTGTGGACTGATAGAAAAAACTGCAATACACTGAATACAGAATGGTGGGAGCTCAAATCATATCAACATCAACTAGCACTACAAAAAAGAAAACGAAAGGTAGACCTAAAGCCTGAGCTGTCCGCTGTCTGCCATACATAGTCTACCATGTAGACATGAAACATCTTATAAACCCAAAGAAACGTAAAAACCACCATGAATTTTTTCTTTCAGAAAGTACCAAGTACTACTACATTATTGAGAGAGGGAAAATTGTGTTGTACCAAGATAAAAACAGGTTTCCTCCAAACCTGATAACAAGGTGTGTAGGTAGGTAGTTCAAGCACACCCTTTTTCTCTTTGTTTGGTTTAAAAAAAATCATATACCCAATTTTAAGAAAACAACTTATTCTAACATATATTAAATGGAAAAAAATGTCATTTCTCTGGAATTCAAATTGCACGGTTCATATTCAATTTATCAGAAGGAAAGGTTAGGGGGATAAAACCTGGCGGAGGTGTGTTTGAAACTTAAAAATCGGAGCTCTAATGTTATGGCCGACTAGGAGCAATGAAATGAAAAACGAAACAGATGAAACTTTCACTAATTTTCTCTCTTGACGGTCAATGTTCAAGCGCTAAGGTCTAAATGTACTAGTAATACATAGCCAACCAAAAAAATAAGTTGCTATCAAGAAAAGTCTCATAAATTATACAGTACTTAGTATGATTCTAACTATTCAAAGCACACTAATAGTAACATGGATCTCATACTTCACCTAACTATTCAAGGCAGCCTAATAATAGCATGGAGCTCATACTCATACTTCACCTATAAACAAACTATGCACTTATCTAACCCCTAAGCACAAACAAATCTTATTGTGAAATTGTTGTGTTTAGTCTATTTTTTGTTTGTGCACTCACTATCAACTAACTAAGCAAGGAAATTACTCGAAAATTTCAGGCTTCATTGTCAGTTTACAAGATTACAAGTAACACTTGACATGGTTAATTCAAAAACTAGTTTCATTCGTCAAAACTCAACCACCTCATTCAAGTGGTAGCACCCAAGTACCCCACTTTGTCTCAATTAATTATTTGAATTTGCAAACAGCCAAATAAAAAGTACCACTGTTCTAGGTCTCTGTAAGTTGACCTTTAATACAACAGTCAATTTGCAATCACAGTGTTCAAACAGAAAGCATAACCCCACCAAGTACACATACAGACATCCGCAAAACAATTATTTCTACCCTCCTGGGAAAAATGTTACCCAAGTACATGTGTCGGATCCTCAACCCTCCAACATGGACCAAAATAGCCGAGTTTGGGCAATTGGACCCGACCACACCGTACCCGTGAGTCGTTACCGACATGATTCCCACATGAGTACACCAGTAACATAGCCTAGAAATACAAACAGAATACAAGGAGGAGGGGGGCAACAGTTCCAAGATCACAATTTTACAAGTCTAACAATGAAATTCAACAAAACCCCACTTGAAATCACTGAAAACCCAGTAAAATTAACAATCAAACAGAACTAAAAGTTGAAAAAATTACCACAAATCTTGACAGGAGCTTCAATTTCCAAAAGATTAGGCTGTTTTAAGAAGATTTCCCTAGAAAAAAGGCAAAGTTGGCGGATCTCAGTCTCAGAAATCTGAACTTGTTTACCAGGTTTACCCTTAACATCAAGCAACCTAGTGATTATGCTATCAAGAACAGCAGACTCCATAAAATCAATTTGCTAAAGAGGAGAGAGGAAATAAAGATAGGGGAGAAACAAGGAATTTGATACTTTGATGTAATGATGCTTTTGTTGCGATGAAAGTGTGGTAAAGAACATAACTTTCCCAAAAAAGAGTCGGCAAAATTCAGGGGATTGTTACTTTAAAAGTTTTGAAGATTTGAAGAGGGGAAAAGGGAAGGAGGGAATGGATTCTGGGGTTTTGTTTTTGTTGAATTATTTAGGGGAATTTGTGTAGTGGGAAGAGACGCGGAAGAGAGTGATTGATTGGTGTCTGAAAGTGGGAAAGAAGGGCTGTTTTTTAAGGAGAAAGAATTTGGGGAAGGTATGAGCTTTAGCCTATTACTAGCAAAAATGCTAGCAAGTGGGGATGAGTTGACTCGGTCACTGTCTGGTTCGCGTTACTTCTTTTTCTTTAGGGAATGGCGGCGAGAACTGTAATTGTTCGGCCGCACCTTCTATGGAGGAGGTTCTCTAACCGGTAGAGATTACAAATGATATACTCCGTACTAAGGACAAAATAGTAATTTTAGGTGGTATACTAAGGGTTAAATGGTATAATACCCGTGCGATGCACGGTTTATAATCTTAATATAAATTTGTATAAAATCTAGTAGACAATTATCATTAAAATAAAGCTTATATATATTATCCTAATTAAAATAGTGACGGTAGTTTGTTATTACCCATTTCGTTGTCTTATTTATTAAAAAAATTAAAACGAATAAGGGTACATGGATAGAATTATTTGCATCTCCATTTATATTCATCACCTCTGTCAAGCAAGAAGGTACTACATCCACCCTTCACTTCGGTAGTTATACCCACTTAATATTTGCCTCATTTATCTCATTGCATGGCCAATTAACACCTACTTACACCATTTACTTTATTCATCCTATAGATGCCTTTGAGGTGGGGTGAGGCCTCCAAACCAGTTTCCGCCTAAAATTCTCATATACATCCCTGACATGCACCCATATGGGAATGGTAACCCCCTCCCAATCCTCGCTTCGAGGGGTACAAAATAAAATTAATTCACGCTCCATCACCTACCCGTATATCCACACCCGCCTCAAACCCATCCCTAGACTCGACTTTTTTTTATTAAAATAATTTTGAATTTTAAAACTCTATTCTAGAGTCTCCGACAATTCGGTTGTCTGATTAGAGTAATTGAATAAAAAAAAAAACATTATAATATGTACATTAGTAGTAAAATATGTTGATATATTTATAATCAATTAGAGCAAAGATAAGGGATGCGGGTGGGTCCAATCTAAAATTCATCCTCGCCCTATCACCTACTACAGGTAATTTTTTAACTCCATCACCGTCAAACTTAATTTCCTCCATTCCCGCCCACTTGTGAGGATGATGCGCAGGGGATCTCACAAAGAGGACAACCTGACATCTCTGTATTTGGTAAATAAGCCACTTGCTCTTCAACGTACTAACTTTTGTATACATTGACATAAGTTTATTATTAAAATTAATGGTATTAACTATAATTTTGATAAAAATATTTAAATGTGACATACATATTTAGGATTGGGTGAATGTTCTAAATTCAAGATTCAAATTTGCCTCATCGCCAAGGTGGGTACATGTTATTCTTATACCGGCACACCAACATCAAATCTTTATTTATTAGTTAAAATTAGTCAATTATCGACGTTTATTTTTGTCGTTAGACCAATCTTAAATCCAAACTCGCCCCCATCATCAAGATTTGATGTTGGTTTACATAAGAAAATGTTATTTTGCACGGTTTACATATGAAAATGTTAATTTTACACGAAATTTTATAGATACGAAGTAAGTGATATTACAATCCTTTACAATAACATATAAACAATATTTTTTGTTGTTGCAAACATAATAAAGAAACTTAGACACTTAGATACTATGACTTTAAGTAAAAAAAAAAAATCAACATGACCTTAAGACTTAATTCAATAATACTCCGTATGAGAGAATAAATTATTATTCATGCTCCGTATAAAAACATTACCATTACTCCGTATAATACTACCAAAATTTATTTTGATTTTTAAAATAAAGTATAGGATTTTGCCACTATCCTTTATATGTTATGTCTTAAGTACTTGCATATATGTCAACAATAAAAATTCGTTACATATAGTGATGATCAAGATTCATAAGTTATCTTTGTTAGACATATTTTTTTTGGGTACTATTAAAAAGTATGTTTTTAGACACGTTTTTAGGATACTATTAAAAGGTAACATCTTAATATGGTATTGAAATGAAATATATAATTCTTATAATGGATTTGTTTAATTAGGAAGGAAATAAAGAAGTGGAAAATATTTATAGGAGGTTTACTATCAACAAAATATTTAGGATTTATAATGACAATCAACAATATTTTTCCTTAATTAAAATATTAGTTATTTTTTTAATTAAAAGAGAGGCGGATCAATGAGTGACAGTTATCATCACCACATTGATTTTTTGACTTTTAGTATACTCCATATTATATAGATAAAAATATCTTTTTAGACATGTTTTTAGGGTACTATTAAAAGGTAACATCACAATATGAATTCGTATAATGAATTTGTTATTAGTGATTTTGAAAATATATTTTTTATATGACATTTTTCTATTATATCTATTATATATATATATATATATGTATATGTATATATATATATATATATATATATATATATATATATATATATATATATATACACACATTATTGGATCTTCAATATATATTTGATATCTATATATCTATATACTATACTAAATAGAGTAAATCAATGTGATAATGATAAATATCACTTTATGATTCGCCCCTCTTATATACAAATAACTAAAAAATATATTTTTATTTACTATATATGTTAAATACGAAGTATATTTTTTTGTGAACCATATAAATAAAATCATTGTGATCTCAAATATAATCATAATCATATTAAATATAATTATACCGTAAAGGTTACATATTTATGTTTGAAAATATTTAATACCAAAATTTACTATTTCGCATAAGACATTGTCTATAGTATAGTAAAGCTATAAATTTACTAAAGTATAAGTCAACTATATATAACATCATCGATTAATTTATGATATTCTACGGTAGATGGTTTATAACTATATAGTCAAATCAACTACTTTTATGAATTCACCACTTTGTAGCAATGAACGATTTCTTCATTCATTTTGTTTATTTCAATTCTTTTATACCTTGATGATTCTCATAACACTAGCTTGATCGATGATGTTATATGTTACTAAGAAACTAGGATATTTAAATCTATATATCTACATATACTATCTATATAATATACAAAAAGAGAGAAAATCAATGTGGTGATAACAAATGACAACTCATTATTTAATCTCTCTTTTAATTTTAAAAATAATAATTATTTTTCTAAATTTATTTTGTCTTATCAAGGAAGAATCAGAAAATATATTATTGATTGCCATTATGAAACTTAAAGATTATGTTGATAATAAATATCCTAAAATATTATGTACATAATAAAATTGCAAACTACCAAGAATCTCATTCTTAAATATTCATATATTATGCTAAATATATATTTTCTCCTAAACCTAAAAATATGATTATATGTTATTTTATTAAAAAAATATCAATGTGATTATATTATTTTGACTTGGCTAAAAATATTATGCAAAATATATAGACATCTATTTATGCCTGAAAATAAGGGCGTAAAAAAATTTTCATCACAAATTCATGAAAATAAGGGCATACAAATAATATTCATATTTTTTATTCCTTTCAAATTCTACTATTTTTTATGTATTTATTTCATTTTCTACAAAATTTATTTTATTTCATCTCAATATGTACTTATTAATTTGTTGAAAAAAGTTGATAAACTAATACGTATTACATTTTTTTTCCTTCTAAAACATGATAAAACTAATGTTTTAAGAGTCATAATTACAGTGTAAATAATTGAGGAAATAATTTATTATAAATTGCATTCAATAAAATTGTCATTTCAAACAAAATCATATGGTTAAGAAAGTAATTATTATTTAAGGAATAGACTTAAATTAAGCAAAGTAAATAAGTTCGATTAAAAATTTAGAAAATTATGAAATTGAGGAAATAATCAATAAAAACAACTTATGATTAAATTTTCTATAAAAACTTAAATTAAAATTAATGTTGAGATACCTCTCGAACTAAAAATTTAGTTGTGCAACTATTTAAAAACAATGGTAGCATTACAATAAAATTATTATATATTAATATGTTTGCAACAACATAAATATTTTGAATATGTTAATGTAAAGGATTGGAATATCACTTATATAAAAAAATTCGTGCAAATTTAACATTTTGATATGTAAACCGTGCATCACATGTTATGAACGGGCGAGTTTGATTTTAGGTTGGGCTGATGACGAAGATAGCCATAGATAATTGACTAATAAATTGACATTTGGTGTTGATAAGCGGGTTTAAAGATATCATGTACCCATCTTGGTGATGGAGCGAGTTTAAATTTATTGGATTTGAAAACACTCACTAAATCCTAATTATGTATGTTACTTTTTAAAATAATCTTATCAGCATAATCAATTTTAATACCGTAATAAACTTATGTTAATACATTCAAAAGTTAGCTGAAAATAAAGTAAATTATCTACCGAATATAGGGATGTTAGATTCTTAGTGGGGCGGGTTCTTTAGGAGATTCCCCCGCGGATTCGTCTCATGGCCGAGCGGGGATGGAGAAAAGTTTGGTAGGTGATGTGGTCAAAAAATGTATTACACCCGGGTGATTAGACAGTGGTGGATTTTAGATTGCACCTGCCTTTCTTGACTATCCTTCATCTAATTCATTTAAATATATCAACCTTCTTTTACTACTTTATTCCAATTTAATCGTCACACTTTTTTTTTTCGACCGATCAATTTAATTTTCATACTTCTTTTATGCCATGAACTCACTAATATATTACATCTCTCTTCTCACTATCAAAAATTAAGGTATCACTTATTCTCTCATTCAATTAAAATACTTTTGTGTTTAAATATAATAGATAAGCCAAATCTACTTATATATTGTAGCATAATATTTTGTTTATTTACTCAATTACGCTAATCAAATAACCGAATTGTTGAATACTCTAGAAAAAAAATTCAAAATACAAAACTCTCTTACCTAAAAAATAGGTGAGTCTAGGGGAGGGTTTGAGGCGGGTGTGGATATACGGGTGAGTGGTGGAGTAGGGATGAATTTTGTTTATTACCCCTCCAGAGGGACTGGGAGGGGTGACTATCGTTCCTATCACTGGTGGCGGGGATGAGGATGAAATTTTTTAGGCGGATACGATGTAAAGGTCGCGCCCCGCGTCAACTTCATCTCAACTCAATTACGCTAATGAGGCAGATGGGACGGTTATTAAATAGATATGACTACCGAAGGGATTGGTGGATGAAAATAAATTTATTTTTGACACAGGTGATGAATGAGGATGCATATAATTTATGTACCCTTTTTTGTTTTTTAATAAATAAGACAACGTACGAATAAGGAAATAACGAAATTATCCATCATTAATTTTAATCAGGAGAATATCTATAACCTCTATTTTGATGATTATTATCTAACACTATAGTCTAGATTTCATTTAAATTTATAATTAGACTATAAACCGTGCATCGCACGGGTACTATACTAGTTTTTAATTAAAAGAGAGGCGGATCAATGAGTGACAGTTATCATCACCACATTGATTTTTTGACTTTTAGTATACTCCATATTATATAGATAAAAATATCTTTTTAGACATGTTTTTAGGGTACTATTAAAAAGTAACATCACAATATGAATTCGTATAATGAATTTGTTATTAGTGATTTTGAAAATATATTTTTTATTAAAATGAAACTTTTATCATTATAAAATAGATAACTTTTATACATATAAAGCTAACTTTTAAGCATTTATAGTTAACTTTTACTCCGATATACAATATAAATTTATTATATACCATGTTCTTGTAAGACCGTACTATAACTGTCATGAATATTAATAATCCTCTTTACTTTATGACAAAACATTTGGAATACGGTACTCCAAATGTTGTTTCTAGGCAAGGGTCCTCTAGTATGGTATTGAAATGAATTATATATAATTCGTATACTCCGTAATGAATTTGTTTAATTAGGAAGGAAATAAAGAATCGGAAAATATTTATAAGAGGTTTATTATCAATAAAATATTTAGGATTTATAATGGCTATTAATAATATTTTTCCTTAATTAAAATATTTATTTAGTTTTTTTTTAATTAAAAGAGAGGCGAATCAATGAGTGACATTTGTCATCACCACATTGATTTACTCTCTTTTAGTATATTATATATATATATATAGATATAGATAGGTTGGAGCTCACATAGGTAAACAATATAGCATTGATTGTCTGGTTGTTGTTAAACATCAAAAGCCCCAAGCTGAGTAAAGTTGAGTAACAACTTCCCTTGTCGTCTTCGCCATAGAGTCCGAGAGAGCATTTGTTCATCTACCCTCGAACCGAAGCTGAGAGTCTAAGAGTTGTAGTTTCAATGTCCTACAATACAAAATAAAATTAATATACTTCCCAGACATATGATATTTCAAGTTAATCAAATGGACCGCCTCTTTGCAATATCATGGATAATATAAGAAAATTATATTTTTGTGTTACATCCACGTCCTTTCACCGGTCAATTCTGATATGCATATACTATATACTATATACTAATGGAGAATTTGTACGCAGTAGTTCTGAAATTGAGATTCAACACCCCATTCGCTGTCCAAAATGGATGTTGATCGATGATTGTATCATTCAAAATGTAAATCAAAATTATGCAATTCCAAATATTATTTGGTTTTTTCGATAATTTACGATTATGTTGTGATCTTTATTTATAGTTCACACATTGATCGTGTCATCTAATAGTTTATCGCCCTCCCCCATTACCAATACTTTTTCTAGACATAATAACATGATTTATAACTTGTCCATCCAAAAGACGTTATTTTTAACATTTCAGTGCATACAACTTTCGTTCTATGGATCGGATGAGGTTATCATTTGACTGTATAAAAGATTTTGCTTCCAACTAGTGAGTTGTGAATTTTGACTTATAACATAAATGAGGAGAGGGAGGAGCGTTTTCCAACTTGCCATGGTTTTGACATTGGCCACCCATAAGGATGTTATTATGGAGAATTGGAGGAAAAAGTTTGTAGTTTGAACTTTGAATAAGTTCTTGGCGTAAGACTAATTGAAATTAAAGGATATGACATTCATTAGCCTTTTTGTTTGACCAAATATAATCACTGAAAAATGGTTTGATTTGCGGTATCACAGTATAGATCTAACACCAAACGCCTCTAAAATTTTCTTTTTTTAATTAGGAACCACCTCCTAAATATAATACTTCGTATAATAGAGAGGAGAAACATCAAGCTTAGGCCTTTTTTTTTTAGGGAAACTTACGCCCTTTCAGTAGTGTCTTTTACGGAGTAGAAAGCTTAAAACAAAAATATAAAAACCACAAAATATAGTTTTAGCCTTTATTATCATTTATAAAAGCAATCTGATTATTATAAATTTCTACTATATTTTTTTTAGTTCATAAATCAGTCCGAGTTTGCATGGGTACCTCGATGGGCAGCATCCCTCCTAGTTGAGATTTTTTCCATTTTCAAGGCTCGAACCCGAGACCTTGATTAAGGAGCAAGAGACCTTTAACCACTCATGCCAACCTCAGCTCAATTGGTACTCCATTTGATTTTTCGTTGCCGAAGAGAACAAATAATTTTAAGTCGAACCAAATCTATTCTAATATTTTAAAACACAATGTTTGCATGAAGTGATGCCACGTGTCATCTCTGCCACGTGTCATCTATTTTATATTATTTTATTTTTTGTTAAATCATCATTTATATTTATCATTTTCAATCTCCTCCTTAATTCATTAGATATTCATTTTATTTCAAAAATAATTTTATTTGTTTCACATTCCAAATATAATTTCTTAATACTCCAAATGATTCACATTTTAATTATTACTTCAAAATTTGCGAATCCTACTTTATATTACATAAATCTAATATCTAATATACATATATAAAGAAGACATATTTACTGAACTATTAGAGCGCCACCTAGGATTACTAATGGTTTCGACCAATGAAAAATAAGATTTCTAATTTATTTTTGAATTAAAAAAATCGAGTGCCACGTAGATAATTAATTAGGTGCCACGTAGATATTTAAAATAATTAATTAATTACTAATATACTCCATACAATTCCATTCAAAATCAAACGCTCTAACAATTAAAAATAAATCTAAAACAAAATTCAATCCGAAATCAAACATTAATCCAATATTAGAGCGTCACGTAGGAAATCTAACGGTTTCAGCCAATGAAAAATAAGACTTCAAAATTAGTTTTGAATTAAAAAGTTGAATGCCACGTAGATAAATAATTAGGTACCGCGCAAATATTTTTATTAAATAATTATTAATATTTCTTATATACAATTTCATCCAAAATCAAACACTATAGTAATTAAAAAATAAATTTAAAATGAAATTCAATCCAAAATAAATAAAAAATCAATTTAATCTAATATATAAAATATAACGGTTGATATATGTAGGAGTTTTATTTTAACGTAACAATTTAATAGAAATCGTGCATCGCACGGGCTAAAATCTAGTAAATAATATACCAAAATATTTAAATTAAGAAACTCGTGCATCGCACAGGGTAAAAACTAGTTTTAAGTAAAGAGGTCAATGTATCCTTAAGCTCGACGTAAAATCAAATACGGAGTAATTCAGAGTTTCAAACTAGGGATGGCAACGGGTAGGATCTGGACCGGATCCTCTAGGATCCAGATCCAGACCCGTTTTTTAGGCAAGGATCCAGATCCTACCCGGATCCGCTGGGTAATTAAATTGAGGATCCAGATCCAGATCCGACGGATCCTACGGATCCGGGTCCAAAACGGATCCAAAACGGATCATAACTTATTTTTTCATCAAACGAAACTAATTTTCATTTTAACCTTAAAACATAGTTTAATAAAACTTCAATAACAAAGCTATTTTTTCATACAAGCATTTACTAAAATAAAATTTAACAAATCCAACATAAATAATACTAAAATTTCAAAAACTTCAATAATACTACAAGTCTTAAGTCTTTACTTTAATATTTTTATATTTTTTTTTTTATAAAAACGGGTAAACGGATCTGGATCCGGGTAATAACTTAGGACCCGATCCAGATCCGTTTTTAAAACCAAGGATCCATATCCTACCCGGATTCGTCGGGTCCAAAAATTGAGGATCCAGATCCGTTGAAAACGGATCTGGATCCACGGATCCGGGTCGGGTCCATTACCCACTGCCATCCCTATTTCAAACCCAGAAAGCTCATCATTTTGGGTCTGGTAAAATTCAACTCGTTCGGTAATCCTTCTACTAACCAACTCCAAAAAGTGCGAGAACTTTAGAAACTAGAGAGATTGAATTCCAGAATATCAAAATTTTGGAAAGATGAGAAGAAACAATGGAGGAAATTACACAAACCCATGTCTAACAATGCACCAACCATGGGCTTCTCTCCTAGTTTATGGCATTAAACGAGTTGAGGGTCGATCCTGGCCTGCCCCTCTCCGAGGTTATCATTTCTCTCTCTCCTCCTCCATTATTTTCTATTTGGTAATATTGATTTGTTTGGGGAACCTTTGAAATTGTTCGAGAAGGGTAAATTTTGATGGGCACTTTTGAATTTTTGGTGGGCAATTCTTGAATTTTCTGCGTAGTATTGTTATGATGAAAAGACATGATTTTGATTAATGTTAACTCGAATTTATAGTAGTTTGTGAAGCAAGAGGATAAATGGATGATTATCACAGTAATTTTCACTGGTTTGGGTGATTTGTGAGTTGAATCGTTTATGTTTTGAGTCATATTGAATAAATTATGTCAGTAGAAGCTTTAATTGGGGCTAAACACCAGCTAGTTAGGAAATGGAACTTAGAAAGTTTGAATTGTTCAGGCTAGTAATGACTGTGTCACTGTGTTATAATCCAACCTTTTCTTATCTATTGCTGTCAATTCAGTGTGGTTTGTAGCTAATTCAAAATAAACCTCTATGAGAGGTATGAAATATGAATGAATGAACTCCTACTTCTCACCAATTGTTGCCTATCGCTTTATTGCTTGTGTTTTGTTGTAGGCCTTTGTAGATATTGTGCCGCCACTTGCTCTAAAGCACCCCAAATCCCACAAAGTCCCGCAATCCGATAAATTCTCGCCGTCGGTCCCGCTTGTGCTTGTGCGTACACAAACGCCCCGATCGACCCTCTCCTCTCGCTCTTGTCGCCAATAGGCAAGAGCGCCCATCCAGAATCAAACGCTTGCTCGTGCCCCTACGAGCCACGAGACACTCGTTCCACACAAGACTTGCATCCTTGCCGCCAAAAGGCAAGAGTGCGCCGCACGGATTGGGTGTCAAAACATTCGGACCGTTTCACACTCTGTGTAAGTTGGTGGGAGGGTGGGTGGGGGAATGATATGTTCCCGAGGGAAGTACAAAATTTCCTAATCTTAAGTAGTTAGGTGGTCGTCGCACTTAGAACACTTGTGGCGTTATCTTAGATGGTGGTTGTCATGGTTGGTAGAATGTGTGGAGGTGCCGGAGATGGTTGTTATGGTATATGCTTCGTGGTAGTTCCTTATGGAGTGTGGTACCTCCCGGGGAACAACATATCATGAGTGTTTTTTTTTGTGGGGGGTGGGGGGGGGGGTATTAGCAAGTTTTTCTGGTTCTCTACCTGCATCTTGCGAGGCTCAAAACCAAGCAAACTGTGTGGTTCCCATGAGTTAATTACCTCTTATGCTCTTGGTTTACTAGCTCGATTTTGTGCATTGTTGCTTGAAAACATAGTTCATTGATGAATGTTGTAGGGGCTTTGTTTGTTTGAAACAGAGAAGTGAATGGCATATCTGAAGGAATCTCAGTTGTTCAGTTTCTGTCTGCTTTTAAGTGTAAAACATGGGAGATTTCGTGATGTTTCTTAAT
The DNA here is from genome assembly GCF_020520425.1 of Spinacia oleracea. NCBI lineage: Eukaryota > Viridiplantae > Streptophyta > Magnoliopsida > Caryophyllales > Amaranthaceae > Spinacia > Spinacia oleracea. Next base: position 10,068,136 of record NC_079489.1, on the reverse strand, counting down.
TATAAGTGAAGCTTCTACCGGGTATATGCTTGATATGTACTTGTGTTTGACAGTTGTTTTCTGTGATGAAACAAATAGTTGTTTTCTGTTATGTATGCTTCTTTGTGTTTGATAATTGATGTTGTCTGTGAAGGTCGAGTGTGGATACATGCAGCTAGTAAGGTTCCTGAACCTGAAACTATAAAAGCAATAGAAGACTTCTACAGAGAAATATATGCAGTGAATGGAATAGAGGATCTCAAGTTTCCAGATAATTATCCAACTTCACTGTTGTTAGGTTGTTACTCTTGATCAAATTTATTCTTAAAAGAATTGTACATTTGTACTGCACATTCAGTCTGTTCTTGTTGATTAAAATTCACCCTTGCGAGCATTTGTACGACTTTATAACATTTTGTTCTTGTGACCTATGATCTGGTTTCAAAACATGGGTATCTGATCTGGAAAGAATAATTGGTTTAGCACAAGTAAAATCTAGCTTACCTTATAGGATGGCAGGAAAATATGCTATAAGCTAAAAATGAGATTAATATTTAGGAAAGCCAAGTTACCTCCACCGAAGAGAACCTTCTTCACCAAATTATGACAAGCTACTGACAATTGTCTGCACCACAATTGCTGAGAGGCCATGTTACTACTTTTGATTTTGAGCACCGGTTTGTCTGCTATGTACACCTTAAGTATGAAATACAAGACAGCTTAATGGGAAATGACAACCTGATAGTCTTTTCAGTTGTTTGACATTCTATTGATTTCTGTCTCCAGTTTATTACTAGCTATGAAAATCCTTGTCCACCCATCTGTTTGTCAAATATGGGGATGTTATAATGTTACTCCGTAATTGCTAATATTCAATTTAATTGCTAATATTCAATATATTTTCCTAGGCCATACTGTAGTTAAGTTGTTCTTTTGCTACTTCTACAAATGAGAAGACCTTGGCTGAGTCTTCTGAAGCCGTTGTATAGTATATTGATAAGTGGCTGCATAAAGTTGATATGTATTGAATTTTTGTGCTTTGGGATCTAGGTGTTATTTTGGTACATGTGTGCCTGACCTGACTACCTGTTATGTCTGTACCAGCTGTTAAGTATTCCATATATGCCAAGGTCGAGTGCAGTTAAACATGCTTTATCCTCTCTCCTAGGCCTCTTACTAAATTTCCTCTTAAAACCAGGTTGCGTGGAGGTGGTTGGATGTATTTCATGTGAAGAGCTACAAAGCTGGGAGGAATTGCCAGAAGGGGTAAAGAAAATATGGTTTATTATTATTCTTCTTATTGGTGTCACATCTGTTCAACTCCAAGTGAAATGTTGAGATTGTTCTTCATGAAAATATGTGAAGCTATTTACGCAATAAAGCGGCGAAATAATGGGATGTTCCTTTGTTTTACAGGTCAGATTGGAGGGACAAACTGATTTTTGCTGGTTGTGCGAGCAGCCACAGGTATACAATTCTTTGAAAACCATTCTTTCCTTTCTGTATCCAGAATTCCAGATAAGGATTACTACTTGGGTGATTAATAGCTAACACATGTTCTTGAACTAATACAGAAACTACTAATCCCATTTGAAATGCGAGGGCAACAAGGTGTTTACAATTTGGAGAAAAAGGTATGCCTGAACTGTAAGACCTTGATTCCTTTTCTCTCTTTGGAGGAATCCAATGTGACTTTTATGCCCGTTATTTAGCTGCGGCTGGAAAAGTTATGATTTTTTCTTGGTTTTGGCAATAGATATACGAGGCAGCAGTAAGAGGTTTGCGTCCAGTTGAAGCTCCATACCCTGTCAAGTTTCCGCTTGTAGATCCTCAAGATCCTTATTCGCTGAAACCAGGATCACTCGCTTGTCTCTCTAAAAACTCCAAAGCTTCTGAATTGGGAATGTCATCTAATCTTAGCAATGTTATAGCTGGTGCACGAGTGGCTGCCACACAGTTCTCAAGGGAAAATAAGGGCGATTCTGGTGTTGAATCTGGAGCAGAAATTCCTGTTTCTTCAAGAACAAGGAATCAATTAAAGGGTAAAACACAAAATGAAGAAAAGGTGCCTCGTGATGCAGAGCCTAACTCAGTCACTGAAGACTAGCGGTAGCATTTAGTGACAAATGGGTCAGCAGACTGATAAGGTAATGTGTTTTCTTTTATTAGTCTATTAGTCCTGAAAAGGAATAATCTTTATGACGACGTTGATCAACAAATTTATTGTACTTGATGATATTTTCTGTAACATGAGTGCATGATAGTAAAATCGGTTTATTTGTGTGGCTTCTTCCGTTAATGACGTACTACATTGTTCTTTTAAGGCATGAACTTTTCACTTCAGAGGTTTTGCCTTTTCCTTATTTTCTGTTGGGAGTTGGGGGGGGGGGGGGGGGGTGTTGTAGAAGGATAGTCCGGGTCAAGCTGTGAAGGCGAGCGGCTTTTTTTCTTTGTGATTATGCATGAAACTCCTTCTATCACATGTGTCACCCATGACGTGAAAACTGGAAAGACAATATTTCATAAGAATTTCACATTTTCCTTGTTAGTTGACTTGATGCAGTAAATTGTATGATGTAGATTCCCTGTGGGTGAAAAGTACTAATGTAGTAGATATTTTGGTTCTGTCTATTTTGCAGTTTAAATCAGTAAGCAATATTTAGGAAATTTGTGAGTTGTGCCTGTAACTGCAGAGATTCCTGTTCTCTCTTGAAATTATTCATCATGTGCCAGATAGTATTTCTGAGCTTTGGGTTATGCTAGACATAGAAAAACATAGGGAAAAAAACAATCACAGAATGTTACACTGGCATCAGGGGAGGACCCATAAATTTATAAATGGGGGTCCAAAAAAAAATTTGTGATTTGCTTTCTAATTTTTCATATTTGCTCTTTATAGAGGGTTAAAGTTGAAAGGTAAGTACTCGAAATATTAAAAATGCCATAATAAAATATGTGGAGGATTTATGAACTTTAATTTTGGATTTTCATAGCAATAAAACTCAACACCCATTCCGAATTACAAACAATAACTTGGTGCGATTTCAATTTAAAATTAAAAAAACGAGTTTTTCATACTTAAAATGAGATTTACTTTATTACAATAATTACCACTAGAAGTATATCTTAAGAAAAATACAAAATATTTTTGAAGAAAAAATAACATTACTATTTTCTTGTGTTTTTGTAAAAGAAAAATCATGAACCATTCTAGAAAAAAAGCAATGAAGAAAAAAAAGTAAACATAAAGAATTTAGATGATCAACGAAGGGGACAAAGTAAAAGACAAAAAATACATGGAAAAAAATCATAAATAACTTCACTTAAAAGGATTTAAACCCTAGTCACATGGGTAACATAGTATTCAAGCAACCATTACGCTTCAAGTACATTTCATTGTCATAAATGTAAGTTAATTATATATAACTTAACTATTTCAACTGTAATTAATTACCCCCATATCAATTTTACAGTTTTTATTCAAAAATAATGGGGGTCCCTTTGGACCCCTCTAGAGGTACGTAGGTCCGCCCCTGACTGGCATCATGGCCATTGCAGCAGGAATTGCAAAATTAAATATTTTCTCTTCGTCATTGTAATTATTTTAATTCGTTAAACATGAAATTATATATTACTCTTCATCTTGTTGTCTGTGATTAAGAAATGGACTGGGGTTGTTTATTTGTAGTGACTATAGTACGAGTCTATAATGTGCGTTTGGATAGTATGAATATGCATAAGAACGTTAATAGAGGATTATGACAAAGGATGTAGTAATATGATGTCCTAGAACACATATCATAGTGTGACTTTAAACTAAAGCACATGTTATGAAACAACTGTTTGCAAAACGCCAAGTTATTAATCCTTTACGGAACAGCTTTGCGTAACAAGCAACTTTTATCAAACTACATCATGATATGTTATCTTGTTATCTTGTACGTGCGTTTTATTCCCAGCATCAGCTGTCCTTCAACACATTGATTACCCTGAGATACAATGCTTCAGATGCCTTGCCATGAATGTTTTGGTACAAAACTTGTTGGTTAACCATGTACAAATTTCATTACTCAGTGGTCACTGAACTTTGTCACTCTCTTTGTTTGCTCATGATCAAACAGTGTTATTTCTTTGGCGGATCTTGCTTTGATATTATTTACCCCCGCCCAACCTTTTCCTCAAAAGTAGAAAAGAAGCAGCACGCGTTTTACTGAATTTATGATGGATGACAAAATCTATTTTACTGTAGGTCTTTCAGATGATGAACAGTCTAACTGTGAGCTACATGGAGTCACAGACCGTACTTTGGAATTCCAGATGGTGCCTCTTTTGTACAAAGTGTACTTTGTAGGCAATCAGGATTCAGGTTCTGTATTCCTCAATGTTTTGGTGAGCCAGTCATTTAAAATTTTGGCAGAGACACCTGCAAATATGTCAATTTGTGGTCATGGTTTTAGTTTATCTTGCATTTTAGATAATAAGATCATTTAATTTTTTTTCTTTTTTATAATAATGATATAGTTGTAAGATAAATTGTTGTAAATTTGATTTCCGTAAGATGCACAACAATTTTACACAGCTTTTTATCTGTAATACTTGTTAATCATGAGATGGGTGAAAGTTGATTATCTACCCAGGACTTGCTTATGATGATGAAGCTATTGTCTTTCTCTTAAATAGTGTACACTGCTTCATTGAATCTCCAGAGCTTGTTTTACAAGGATGTGCTTTGGGTTTTCAGGGTTCTTCTACTGAAACCCTCGTACTGAAAAATGAAGACAGCGTTTGGAGGACTGGCGATTTCTGCATTCCCTGGTATGCATTCATTCATCCTTACACTGTTTTGAGTGACTCAACTCATATACCTCTGCACTTGCTATATCCTGTTTCCCTTTTTATTTATTTTTTGGCAACTAAATTATAAAAGTATAAGGTATCGTTTGAAAAGTTGAACTAGGGGGAAAGTGGCGTTGGGTACTCAACCTAAGTGATTAGGGGCTTTCTATATTTTTTATTCTGTTTGTTTTGTCAATAGTAATTTTAAGCTGCCAATTATACGAAGTATATCTTTAGTAACATCCTTATATATTGATTGATTTGTCCATATAATTTGTTATTATTAGGGATATTTTAGACTATTCTATAGGGGACACCAAAATATCATTTGCGTTAATGAACTCAAGAGATATGCTGCATTTTTTCATGTTCATTAAAGACATCTATTCGGGAGGATGGTATACAAGTACACTGTTAGGTTGAGTATGATTTTCTAACAATTAAACCAACGGGCAGAGTTAGAAAACTTTTCATTTTGAATAATCTGTAGGGCCAAGATTTGAGCATTTACATACCTTACTAGTGCTAGAATTAGAACCTAACCCCTTAGCTTTTACTATGCTTAATGCTTTGTTTCATGTAGTTTCCAATATATATTGCATACTAAAAGCACATTTCGTGACATTAGAACTAATGAGAATAAATTGGAATTTGCCGTAAAAGTATACAATTCTGAAATTTCATCAACAAATGTATCTTAATTACTTATTGCTCCCTATATCATCTGTTCAAAATTGTCAAAGCTTTTACTCCTCTAACTAACCTTTCATCCAAAAGAAGACATTCTACTTTCTTGTTGGTGTTTCTTTTTCATTTCCTTCTACACGAAAATTTCTTGTTCGTTTCAAATTCTTTCTTGCGGACAAGTTGTATAAATAGAACCATATTCCTTCTGCTTGAACCATCTATCACAAACAAACTTTTCTCCTTACAGAACAATAAAAATGTCAGGAAAACACTTGCTGCTTTTGCTCCTGTTTGCTGTTCTTATCACCACTGGTTGTCTTGCTCATCACGATGACTATAAACATGACAAAAAGCCGCCTGAAAAAAAGCACCATGAGAAAAAGCCCCCTAAAGATGATCATTATAAACCACCTGTTAAACATGACAAGAAGCCACCCATGAAGAAGGATCCACCAGAAAAGGAATACCCAACGCCACCTTACAAACCACCTTCCGTGGTTTGAAAATCACCAAATTGATGCCTCCGACTTATACCTAGTTTGCATAAATAAGACTGTCGTGGGACTCCTCTAAGTCTCGGAGTTTATTTCAATTTACCTAGTTTGCAAAAATAAGACTGTCATATAACTGGTTGTTGAGCTTGTCTTGTGTACTGCACTTATTGTGAGTTAATGCTATGTGTGAAGTGGATTTTACCCATCTATTGTGCTCATTTTATTTTACGTTGCACCCTTTTAGACTATTTACTCTGCTGTTTTTTCTTATAAATCTGTGGAAATTTTGTTAAAAATCAGGGGGATTTTCCTGCAGTCTGCTTAGCAGATGTTCTGTTTTGGTTCTTGCAGCTTGATGATTAAACTAAAGTTGAGAGTAAATTAAGCATTTAGCATTTAGCATTTGGATTAGCTAGTTTGAGAGACAATCTAATAACAGAAATCTTAATTGGTCAAAAACTCAAAACATCTCCTCTCGCGGGATATCAAACATCTTCGATTCATCTTGTCTAACTTGGCCATGGTTACCTGATTCGCTAGTATGAGATTGGGTACGGGATCACAATTCGCTACCTACGTTGCTAAGTTAGACCAAAATTGTACAATTTTCATGTTATAATTTGCCTTTCCGGTTTGCGGTTCGTGGGGTGATTAGAGAATTAGGTAACACTGAACTTGACTCATTTTCTGAAACAGTTTGTTGGCAGACTTAGAAGTTAGCAGACTTAACACTGATTGATGCTGTAGAATAAGATTGTGATCACGATCAACGGATATTAATGGATATCATGTTGAATATGGAGAGTGAATGTGGACCATCAGAAACAAGCGCATCTGAATCTGAATTCAGAAACTAACTCGTTCAACCAGAGCGGCTCCTTATCGTATTGACTTCCGAGGTGATTCGAGTGTTGACTTATCTGTTACGCTTGATGAATGGAGTAGGATTGTAGGAATATAGTTGAAGGTAGTTAGTAAAAGTATTGGTTTACAGCCGAAACATATGACTTCCTCTGAATTAAGGACAAAGAACCACTTAAGTTTCAGTGATTCGTATAGTTCCACCATATTTTCGATGTTTTCTGAAAAGCAATAAAGACGGAGGTAAACTGGTAATCATCCATAATATTCTGCATCTTACCTTTTTTGGTTAGTTTAGGGACAGAGATGTCCTTAACCAACCATTCCCTTTCATACTGAGAAGTCAACATCTCATGGAAGTATGGCCTCAAACCGGGTTTTTCTTCCAACGGGCAACCCATGCATTTAGCCCAATAATTTTAGGCCACCGCCAATTCACATATTCACACTCCCCAAACCAGCATCAAAGTTGCCTCCGCTCCAATATAGGCTTACCAAGTAGCCTAGCCCGAGCCTTTAGCCGAGCTTAAATGATGTTCAAGCTCGGTTCGTTTAAGACATTTTACGTTCGTGAGCTGAGCTTTTCATTTATTAGTCGATCCGAGTTCATAAACGAGATTTGCAATGTAGAGTTTAACAATTTAAAAACATAATTTAGAATGTGCACTAATTTAGCAATTTAAATTCAATAATTAAAATATTTTTTATTCAGTGATATGTTTTTTTGGATGTTAAAAGTAAAAATATGTTTTTTTTTCTTCTATAATAAAACAAATTTGTATGGCAAATTTGATTATAAACGTAAATAGACGAGTTTTTTTTCATGAACATACTCCACTAGACAAGTTGTTCATAAACTTAAATGAACAAGTATACATATGTTCATGTTCATGCTCGTTTAAACGAGTTCCGGAAATTGTTCAAGCTCGACTCATTTATTAAATAAATAAATTTTAACGATATTTAACTGAGTTCGAGCCCGTATAGTTTATTAAGAGTCTCAACTCATTCACACCCCTAGTTATTTTGTAGATATAGTCGACACAACAAAGCTTATTTTCATCTGTTACAAGGACGTCTTTATATATTTATTCCAAAAATGACAGTATATATTTTTCTATGGTCTCCCTAATACGCCCCTATATTTATCATCGGACTTAACTAAACGTCTTGCTAATCCAATATCGGACATACACCTATCAACCCTCACAAAAAATTATGGCATATACCTTGAACTTGGAGGAAATCTGCATGAACACCCTAATCACCATAAACTTCAACTACTCTAATATTTTTAATGATCCTTTTTACACAATCTTGAAAAAGTGTCATACTTTGTTAAGACAATTTAAAAAAAGGACTAAACCATGTAACAAGATTTCCTTCTTTAAGGAGTAAATTTTAATCAAGGTTAAGTATAAATATTCAACAGGCCAAGCATGTGGTGCACCAAATATATGACCTTTTTATATCATATAGTTTTCTTATAAAATGCCCTATTCTCTTTCAACTTTGAACCATCTCACAGACAATCTCACAGACAATCTCCTTAACTGTTACATACACCATTATCATCATCATCATCATGTCTGGTGCGCGCTTGCTAGTGTTGTTCCTCATGGCAGGAGTCCTCGGAACTGCCCAATGCGTTGCTGAACATCATCAACACGGACATCGCAAAGCCTCTCCACCGCACAACAAGGGTATCGAAAGCTGTAAATCAACATCAGAACACAGATCACTAGTACCACCTAAGGGTCACACCACTCACAAGGGAACAGACAAGAAAAAATCACCCGTACCTTCTCATCATGACCGGGAAAAGACACCACAACATGAAGTCCACAAGTCTCCTAGAAAAGGCGCTACTAAGGTAACGAAACCACCTGTTGGGCACGAACCACAATCGCCCCCTAGTAGAAACGAGCTGCCCGTGAAGAAACTCCCACCACCCGGAAAGAAGCTTTCCCCTATGCCGCCCCACAAACCACCCACCACCACCAAATTCTATTGATCTCGATCCACACGGGTTTTACCTAGGTGCATTGCATGAATAAGACTATACTACTATATGGTTGGTTACTAATACTGAGTTTGTAATTTGTTCTATTGATTTGTATGTCTAATTTGTCTATGTTATTTTACGAGTGAAGTGGGTTTAAAGCTTAATTAAACATCTCTGAAGCTTTAATCAAACGTTGATTTTATCAGTTTAGTGTTACGAAAAAATATTGTGATGAGAATAAATAAGTTTCTCTGTTTTTTTATTACCTGATTAACCAGGTCCCAACCAATGTTACCTAATTCTCTAATCACCCCACGAACCCAAAAGGCGAATTATAATATGAAAATCAATTGAATTCGAGCAGATGCATCATATTGTATGAGAAATGAGAACATTGATTTATAATATGATCAATTCAGTCTTCTACAGACAGAACATTAGCAGAGTAGTATAACATTTGCAGGAAATATCATATAAAAAGGCAAGACATATACATCTGCAAAACGTGTTCTTTATTCAATTCAAAACTCAGATATAAGAACACAAGATGAAACTTGGAATACTAATTAACAACCCCTTTATCAATCATAAACAACAAGTGTATCATACTCAGGCTTAGCAACAGCATCAAGCATAACTGCTTCTGGGGTTCAATATCCCACCTTCCTCCAAGAACAATGTCACCAGATTCTTCGAATACCCACTAACAAGAGCAACCCCAGATTGAGTGCTCGGAACCGGGGTAGACCTCGAGTGTCTAAGATTCCTAAACACAATCTCAGGCACCCTCTCAAACCCACTATTCTTGAACTTTCTTTGTATCACCATGTAATCCGTTTCCCATTGATGTTGCCGTCCTGTAGCTTCATTAAACTCCATATCACTGAACATAAACAGTCTTTTTATCATTTGTTCTTCTGGGATTTTCTCTTTCACAGCCACCTCCAAAATCCGATCAAAAGCCTTTTGCAAATCCGTTGACATTCCCCACTCCATTCTCCTGATGAAATCAGTTTTCTCTAGCAATGTTTCTCCCCTAATCGTGTGGAAGTTTGGATTATCACTAAAAGTGATTAACTTCCCCTTCCATGGCTCCTCACTTAGCTCGGAAATCAACAACCCAAGAGCTACAGACACTTCCATTGGTTCACCATTCATAGAACCAGATACATCACAAATCGCCATACAATTATTCAACTTCCCCTTCTTTGCAATATCATCAAGCATTCTCTTCCATTGAAGCTCGGCAACTTCACGACCATTCTCATCACTAATCAACCAGGCGATTATCTCATGAGGAAGCAATGCGCCTGCTGCAATTGTCGCCTCACCACTTTTCACCTTCTCCAAATACTCCTCAAACCTCTCTTTATCATGCTTGTAGAACAAAGTCTTGTACAACTTCATTGCCACAGAAGGTACCCTATTATAAGGCAAGGCATCCCACTTCTTAGCACTAATATAAACCTCGGGCAACTCGAGTGCTTTTCTTAGAGGAACTAAAACCTCCTTCCTCAATCGATCACGTACCTTGAAAGCATAATGTGCTTCTTCTAAATCCTTATATTCATCATGTTCTTCCTTTGGAAACAACCGCCTCGCGATGCTTTCGCAAAGTAATGTCACTTCATCATAGGTTGAATCAATTGTAGGACACCATTTAGCAGCAAACCCTAATTTACACAAATCACCCTTTTGATGCAATTCAATGTCTTTCTTCAACAAATCAGCAAAAACATCAGAAATTGAATCATACAAAAGCTGGAAATTAACATCTTGATTATATTTTTCAAGAATCTTCTTAGTCCTCTCATTCTTTCTATGTAGCCTCAATACCCTAGCCTTCTCTTTCTCCCCGTCCGTCATTCTACTCCCTCCGTCCCGGAATACTTGACCTGTTTTCCTTATCGGGTCGTCCCTTAATACTTGACCTGTTTCTAAAAATGGAAATATTCTAACAATATTATATTATTTCTCACTCCACCCCTATTAACCCACCTACCCCCTACTCCATACAAAAAATAATTAAAAATTCAACACCTACTCTCCCCCAACCCCACCCCTTTACACATTTCCCACTAACTACATTAAAATAATACCCCACTATCAACTACTACCTATTAAATTAAATAAGTCAATTCAAGTCTCTTAAACTCTGTGCCGGTCAAACCGGGTCGAGTATTCCGGACGGAGGGAGTATTTTTTTTCTTTTTTCTCATTCTTAATTCTATCCTCTTCTTCTGATTCCGATTCTTCTTCTTCCTCCGATTCGTCGGAGTCAGAGAACGCCAATACACGCATTCGCCGCCGGCCATACCCACCGCTCCTGCCGCCACGCCTACCTATCCCGTAAGGGCCGTAACCACGCGACCTGGAAACTGCCTCCGTACGCGTCCTAGTATTGGACCCTTCTAGGAGGCGGTAGAGGATCTCAGGCATATCCTTCAAGTATCCGAATCCCGAAACGGATCCCATGTTAAGGGCTAGGGTTTTAGGGTGGTTTTCATGGAGCCATAAAGCGGCGGTGTAAAACCCTTGTTTGTCGGATTTACCAGTACCTCGAACACCCCTAAGGTTGCAGATCAATTTTAAGGTTAAAAGCGGGTCGTGAGACCAGGAAAGCTGTACGAAGCGGGAGACTTCCGACGCCGGAGATGTTGGGACAATATGGAAAAAGAAGTCTAAGGAGGGGTTGCCCAACGCGCGGATGGTGCAGGGGCCTGCACGTAGATCTACGTGCACCTGCACCAAAACGCAAAAACATTAAAAGAAAACGAAAAAGAACATAACAAACTAAACAGAAAGAACATAATAAAGTAAACGAAAAGAACATTAACTAAAACCTGAAAAGAACACTAATGATAAAAAACTAAAGAAAATATACAAAAATGAAAATAACATATTCTCTCTCCTGATAAACTATAAAAAGAACAATTATTTTTCAAAAAGAACATCGTGTGAAAAATACAACAGAAAAACAAAAAAAAAAAATATTATCGATAATGTTATTAAATATTAAAAAACATAAATAAGTTAAAAAGAACACAAAATAATTAAAAAAAGAACAACAACTTTTTTACAAAACAGAAGAAAAAGAACAAAACACATGGAAAAGAACAACATTTTCTTTTTCCTTATCAAACAAAAGAACAGAATGAAAGGGACGAAAAGAACAACAAATCTATGTTCTTTTATTAGTTGTATTTGTTCTTTTCAAACCACTTAGTGTTCTAATTAAAAAGACGAAAACGACGATATTTTGATGCACTTAAAACTAGATCTATATTTTTATTTAAATGTATTTTTGTTCTTATCCCACGCATCAGAACTATGTTCTTTTATTAAGTGTTATTTGTTCTATTCAAACGATTTTATGTTCTAATTAAAAAGACGAAACGAAGATTTTTTGATGCACTTAAAACTAAATCTATATTTTTTTTAAAAAGTATTTTTTGTTCTTTTACCACAAATCGGACTATGTTCTTTTTTAAGTGTTATTTGTTCTTTTCAAACCATTATATGATCTTTTTTAACAATCTATGTACGTTGATATAAAAGAACAAACTATGTTGATTTAAAAGAACAAACTATGTTGATGACACAGTAAAAGTAAAGTTGTGAAAAGAACATAACAACTTGAAAAAGAACATTAGAGGAAAGAACAAGGAAACGTACCTTAATCACTTGATCAACATGTATCAGGAACATCAATATCTTTTAATAAATCTTAAAAAACTGATCTCAATCCTCGGAAAATATCACGCTCTCCAGAGATTCTCTTGCTTCGAAAACTAACCAAATTGAACTAGTGTTTTTTCTTAATTCACTCATTTTCAACAAACAAGAAACATTCAGAAGGAATTTTAGAGAGAGAATAAGGAGAAAATGTTTTTTTTACTCTATCACTCACCATCTAACTCTTTCTCTTTCAAAAAATCTCTCTTATGTTGAGAGAATATAAATCATCTTCTCTTTCTCTCTCTAAAATGTATTTATAAAATGACTAATGGTTATGACTCATAAGTACAATTATTATATATATAGTTGCTGAAAAATAGAAAATGAACAAATAGGAAGTAGAATCAAATAATTGAAGAACAAAGAAGGAGAAAGGAAAAATTGTTAAAGAGTGCATAATGAGAACTGTGCACTTGTTTTTATTTTGTTATTTTAACAGAGTATTATAAAAAGAACAAATGAAAAGACTAAAAGAACAAATATAGAGACTAAAAGGAACAAGTCAAGTACTTTGTCCCACAATAACATATGATTCGGAATCATCATTTTCATCATTCTGTTATGAATTATCAAGCACATTATTCTTAATATCTGAAAAAAATAATAGGTTAACATGTATAAAAACAAGAAAAAGAACGCAATCAAAGAAACAAAGGATAAATAAAAAGTAACAAGAAAAATAACACAATAAAATAAAAAGAACAAGTTATGAAACGCAAATAAAATTGAAAATAATAAAAAAGAAGAACACAGTAAAATAAAAGAACAAATTATGAAACGCAAATGGTATATTTTTCTACTATAATGAAACTGTTCTTTTAATACGAGCATAATGAAACTGTTCTTTTAATACGAACATATGTTCCTTTAATAGGTAAAAATGTTCTTTTCTGGGAAAAAAATCGTAATTACGTAATCAAAATCTTCAAAATCAACGATTTCAACAAAATCAGCGTGTTATTACATAATTTGATTCATTAAAATCATCAAATTCATCAAAACACGATTATTACACAATCAAAATCATCAACATAGTCAAAATCATCAAAAACACAATTATTACAAAATCAAAATCATCAAAACATACCATTTATTATTACAAATTTGAAAAATTACCTCCCAAAATCAGATTACCAGCTGCAGAATTCAGGTTTGAAGAAGAAAAATCAATTTAATTTGATGTTGAAGCAGAAAAATCAACGAATTTTTGGGGATTTTCATTACTTTCTCTCTCTAAAACCCATTTAAGAAAACCTAGTTCACACTTTCTCTCTCCTCTTCATAGTTTGAATTCAAAATATAAAACCCAGAAGAATATATATCGCAAAAATAACAACGAATCAAATAAAAACGCGATAAACATAGCTGAAAAGAACAGAGCCTTTAATGTTCTTTTGTTTAGGGGAATTGTTCTTTTGTTCATGGGCATTGTTCTTTTTTCTGGGAATTTAATAAAAACGCGCGTTTTATGTTTAATGTTGGTCGTTTTGATCCCGGTGCACCTAGAGCTACGTGCACACGCCTGTACCATCCAATTTGGGGGTTGCCGGATGATAAGAAGGTTGCCGAATTGGTTTCTGTGAAACCCATGTATCGGTGTGGGGGAGTAGAGGATGTGGTGGTGGTGGTGGGGGTGCCATTGTTTTGATTTTATGGTTTTTGGTTTGGTTTGGTTTGTTTTGGTTTGTTTTGTTTTAAATGTGAATTTATGTTATTGATCGAGAGGGATTTTAATGATTTAGGGTAGAGGTATTACTTGGGGATCAAGTATTAGGTTACGGTCAAGGTAGGGAGATGCATGGGATAAAAGGCCCAAGGAGATTAAGGTACATCGATCAATTAAGAGTATCTACCTCGCAAATTTTTGGCTGTACCTCATCTAAAACAGGCGTGGTTTTGTGTTGTTTAAGATGAACATTCGTATATTATTATGGAAATGAACATTTATTTATTTATTTGGAAATGAACATTTATTTGTTTATTTGGAAATGAAAATCACAAATTCTTATTTACAATTTAAAAGTTAACTCAAAATGTTTAAAAGTTAAACTTATATATGTAAAAGTTATCTATTTTCTAGTGATGAATTTTTTCATTTTAGTAAAAACTTATTTCTTCAAAATCACTAATAATGTACTTCCTCCGTCTTTTAATACTCGCAACGTTTGGACTTTTGTCACTATTCATATAATCTACTTTGACTATTTGTAGTGTTTTTTTATATAAGATTAAACATAGTCATGTGGGATCTTATTAGATTCGTCTCAATGTGTATTTTCAAAATATCAACTTTTTATAATTTTTGCATAAAGAGAATTTAAGATATAAATGATCAAAGTTGTGCATCGGCATGCGTGAAACTAACAAACGTTGCGAGTATTAAAAGACGGAGGAAGTATAACATTAATCATTTAACCCTTTAAAATGTTTATCTATCAACTTTTTTTACTAATATAAAAGTTAATTCAAAAATAGGTTAAAGTTACAAAAAAATGGGTAAAAGTTATCTTGGTGTACAATTAGTTTATTATACATGCACCTTGCGCGCAAGATCTTGTGAATGAAATTTTATCTAATTATTTGGCAATCCTCATTTATTCAACCAATTTAGAAATGAACATCTATCTAGTGATTGTGAAATGAGTATTTACTAAATTTAAAATGAACATAGTTATTGCATTAATCTGTTATTAATTTGAACATGTATTTACACATATTGAGCAATTAAAACATGTCAAATGCCATATTTTACCAAAAAAAAATGAACATTTTAAGCATTACATATATATGTAAAATTGTACTTGAATTACAATATACTGGTAAAAATCATTCACTTGTTTTCCTATATCTTCAATCTTTAATCTTATTTTTGATGTAGTCCCTAGATCTTATACTTTTGAATGTGTGTATGAAGTGTGATTTGAACACAATATTTGACTTTCATAATTTCAATTTCCTCGTTGTTGTAGGCTGAAAATGAAAATAGTAACTAATTTGATATGATGATCACAACTGATTTAAAAATGAACATTTACTGATATGAAAATGATGAACATGCAAAGAAAACAAGTAGGTTAAAAAGAAAGAACTAGGGTTTAAAACAAGTAGGTTAAAAATCATTGTATTATGTTAGTTACTATTAATTGTTGGGTGTAATAAATGATATTATGAGTAGTATTTACACAAAAATATGTTACTCCCTCCGTCTTTTTTTGTTCTTTACGTTTTCCTTTTTTGGCTGTCCCAAAATGTTCTTTTCATTTCCTTTTATATTATCACATAAATGCTATATTATCTTATCAAAACTTGTGTTCAATGATTATATTAACCAATTAAATTCATTAGGTCATTTAATCTTCACACTTTTCAATTGGGACACTAAACTTTTCTCATTTCCCAATATCAGAATTTTGTTAAAAGTGAAAACATTATAAATAAACGTAATTTGTCTAGTTTAAATAAAAAAACAACCGAGGAATCTTAATGCACATTAATGAATTGTTAAAACGCGTGCAAAATACAAAACGTAAAGAACAAAAAGAGACGGAGGGAGTAGTTAGTATTGTTTGGTGTAATATGATTTTGGTTTGACTTATATGTCATTTTATGGTTGACTTTCACTATATGTGAACTCATACACGAATACTTTGTTACTACGTGCGCGGATTTTGAATATTTTAGAATGGTTATATTTACACACAAATTAATGAAAATAGGGAATTCCAATAAGTACATTTATATTGTTGGGTTTCTGCCAACAATACACTTACTTATATTATCAATGGTACACTTAAATTATTGACTTTGTACGTTGACTTTTTCAATTACATAACTTAACCGTTAGAATTAAAAAATAAAAACAAATAAAAGTCATAACCGTCATTCGATTTCTTTACCGCACGGCTTGTCTTCTTTCTCTAAGAAACAACTCGAAGTTAGATTAGCGTTCGACGAATATCAACCCTTAGTTCACTATCGTATGAACGATCGGCGATTGGTGAGTACACGAAATTTACCTAACAAAGATCATCGGCCCGTTAAAAGCCCTAGCTCGACCTTTTTATTAAAGGGTTCAGCACTTTAGCTTATTGAATGAATTGGGCTTTCCTCTACCCTCAAATATTTTACCCCAAATTCAAGAACCCTGAATCTATAATCTCCTCAAATTACCCTTATTTCACTCGAATTGCTCAACTTGTTTCTAATAGATTGTAATGAATAATAGTACACTGTGTTTTGCACGTTGAATTTCTTGGTAACGAGAATGTATTTTGTGTTGTTTACCTGTATTCTTGTTTATTAGACGAATTCGAGTAAAACCCCGAACTGGGATTTTCGAAAATATTTTGAATCTCGGAATTTAGATGGGCAGAATCGCGAAACATGGGGTTATGTTTTTGGCCTTGTAATGGATTTGGTTACTTAGAGCCGATTTTGACTTTAATTGATGTAATGGATTTCAGATTTTGGCCTTGATAATATTCTTTTGAGTTTTATTGATGTAATGGATTTCAGATTTTGGCCTTGATAATATTCTTTTGAGTTTTGAACACGATGAAACAGTGAGATGGTTAAGGTCAGTCCCAGCCTGGCCCTTTCATATCTAAAGCCATTTGAATTACATACAGATCCAAAAAAACTAGCCTTATATGGCATGTAAAGTTATGGCCCGTCCTGGCCCATAAAAATGTATGCTAGGCCAGGCCAGCCTGTTTAATTCTAGCCCGGGCCTTTGAACAGGTCTACTTGATGGCTATTTGGTGTTTACGTTGATAATGTGTTTTTTTAGAGCCAAGAGTGAGCTTTCTTGTATTGCTTTTTCCTACTTTCATCATCCTACAACACCATACATGCATCTATTTATAGTTGTACCATGTTGATGTTCTACCTTCTCTAGAACTTTTTCCCTACTTCACTAGCTAGTTTTTTTTGGTAGACACTTAACTAAATTCTAGATATTATTCTACACTATACTTTTCTCTACACTTTTCCACTAGATTATCTATAGTGCATTCTAGATTATTATTCAGTATTACCGCGTACTCCGTATATGGTACGCTATAATAATAGCGTGTGTGCCAAGTTGGTGAAGCAAATGCTGAAACTTCTAAGCAAAATGTATAAGGTTGTTCGTTTTGATCTTCAAAGAGTTTGCGGTGAGGAGGGGTTTAGGGCGTGGGTTGGAGACGGCGACAACAATGTTTCCGACGAGTAAACATACTAAACACTAGTTATCCAGGGGTTGGAAAGGGTTAATAATGTTGATGATTATGACGTTTCTTGTCATAATTGATACTCAGGCCGGATGGGATTATTCTTACGTGGACCTGGTTTACAATAATATTAGTGTGCACCCAAAATCAATAGTTTTCTCTAGCACTCTTTTTACTCTCATGGTGACCTTTATTGTTCATATAGTAACTATAATAAATTAAAGACCAAAATTCTTAGACATAGTAACCATTTCTTGAAGCATAGTAACCTTATGTTTTTAAAAGCGAATTGTGACTTAAAAACACATTATTCAAGCACAACATGTATCAACAACACTAATTTGATATTTGTTTTCATAATAATCCTAATAAAATGCAAAAAAATAAATTAGGAACAAGTTGTTGACTTTATTTTAAGACATGGTTCACAATAAATTTAGTGTGGACCAAGCCCATTTAAGAATTGGTGGGCCGACTGTAGATTTCCCAAATGTTGTAACCAACGTACTACTTGTACACTACAATATACTACCTCTGTTTCAAAAAGATCTTTACAGTTACTATTTGCACGGATTTCAATGCAATATTTAACTACTAATATATCCAATTTCGTATGTGAAAAAATTATAAAAATTTGATATTCTGAAAATACATCCCGAGACCAATCTAACAAGAACTTACATGTAACGTTTTGATTTATATAATAATGAGAATTTACGGTCAAAGTTTTTATACTTTGGACACATTTTTCAAAGCGTAAAGAACTTTCTGAAACGGAGGTAGTATGCGCAAATTTTTGGCTATATCCGGGTACAGCCAAAGCTGGCTGTACCCCCATCCAAAACGATGTCGTTTTGTGTTGTTTAAAATGAACATTAATATACTGGTACAAAAATGAGCATTTACTATTTCGAAAATGAACATTTATTTATTTATTTGGAATGAACATTTACTATTTTGGAAATGAACATTTATTTATTTATTTGTAAATAAACTACAAAAATGAACATTTATTTATTTATTTAGAATGAACATTTACTATTTTGGAAATTAACATTTATTTATTTGGAAATAAACAATATAGGCGCTTGTAAAAACATAAAAGACCAATGAATTGAACAATTTCATTATGAACATTAACCATATATTTATTGTGAACAAACAAATAAACAAGAAAGTACAAATAATTCAACAAAAAAGAACAAACAATATAAAAAAGAACATAAAATTCCAGAAAAAAGAACAACCAATACAACAATTATGAACAATTTTATGACGAATTTTAAAGCCAACATGAAAGAACAAACAATACAACAAGTAAGTACAAACAATAAAGCAGATAATTATTATGAACAAACAAATAAACAAGAAAGAACAAATAATTCAACAAACAAGAACAAACAATATAAAAAAGAACATAAAATTCCAGAAAAAAAGAACAAACAATACAACAATTATGAACAATTTTATGATGAATTTTAAAGCCAACATGAAAGAACAAACAATACAACAATAATTTTGATAAATGAATTTAAAAAACAATAAGAAAGAACAAACAGTACAACAAGAAAGAACAAACAATACAAAAAGAAAGAATAAAAGATTAATGAAGAGTTTAATTATGAACATTAACCATATGATTATTATAAACAAACAAATAAACAAGAAAGAACAAACAATATAAAAAAGAACATAAAATTCCTGAAGAAATAACAAAAAATACAACAATTATGAAAATTTGATGATGAATTTAAAAAACAACATGAAAGAACAAACAGTACAACAAGAAAGAACAAACAGTACAACAAGAATGAACAAACAGTACAATAAGAATGAACAAACAGTAAATAAAAAAGAACAAACAGTCGACAAGAATGAACAAACAATATGATCGAGCGCGCCGTTTTTGGGGTACAGCCAGAGCTGGCTGTACCCGGGTACAGCAGTTAACGATATAGGTAGTATGTATTACGTAGTACGGAGTAGTACTCAGGGAGAGGAGGAATTTGCGTAGTTGTTCGTAAACTTTCTCTTCGACAAACTCAAAATCTTTGGATTCATTCATTCTTCTTTCAAAAGAAAAAAGATTACTCCGTAATAAATTATTCTTGTCCGTATAATTCTTGTAAAGACTAAGATGCATAAAAAAGAAATGTTGTTCCCCACCCCACCCCACCCCGTACATAGTAGTAGTAGATTGCTTAAAAATGTTGTTCCCAAAAATCCTCTCTATTACTAAGGTAGAGAGAAGGGTTACACATTAGGTTTTACGTCAGAAATTGAGGATAATATTGGTTATAATAGAGATGGTGATGGACTGATGGGGAGGAGATGGTGAGAAGCTCAAATGTGTGTTTTACGAATTGAATGTTTTTTTTTGGTTTTTTTTTGGTTCTACTACGAGGAGTTCCCATCGCCTTCGGCGAGTGGACTAATATCCCGCAGGAGTTTGCATTGGTACCTCGATGGGCAGCATCCGTCCCAGTTGAGATTTTTTCCATTCCAAGGCTCGAACCCGAGACTTTGATTAAGGAGCAAAAGACCCTTAACCACTCATGTCAACCTCAATTGATTTTTACGAATTGAATGTGGGCGTTTAAGTAAACGTGAGCTTGGTTAGTTTAACAACGGGCATTAAACAATTAACTTGTGTATATATATTTTTTTCTTTTTTAAAGTACCGCTTACTTTTGTGTAAGACCGTCTCAATTAAATTAGTATAAAACATAACTAAAGTAATAAAATCATAACTAATTGAATAAAAAATTAGTTAAGGTATAAAGACAAATGGTTAAATTCATGAGTCGAATAGTTATTATTTTTTAACAAACTTATTATTAACTAAAACTCATAAAATCTTAACTAATTAATCGATCATTGCTTAACTAATCAGTTTCATTGTTTAACTAATTAGTTCAGTGCTTAACTAATTGGTTCGGTTGCATAACTAATTGATTTTGATGCTTAACTAATTGAATTTCAAACTTAACTAATTAATAAAGGTGCATAACTAATTGATTCCAGTACATAAAAGTGGTCTAACCGTTAGACCGTCTTTCCTTAAAATTTGTATTAAAGTACTATGATCAGTCCGAGTTTTTGACTGATTTTTCCGGTTTGGTCCTGATCAGGTTCAAGCATAATCTGTCCGGTTCGAGTTTAGAGCAGAGAACACCCCTACGAGTATACTCCGTACGTGCGGTACCATTCATCTCCTAAATTAGTCGTTCCCTAACCTTAATACGTGGTCTCCAAGCAAAATAAATGTTACACCTTTAAAATCTTAGCGAGTGATATCTAAAAACCATAGGTTAAAAAAAAAATCCCTACAATTCACTCCGAAATTCCAACTGCTGCAGTTCCGAATATCAAACACCCACCCAAAAACACAAATCAAACCACAAAATAATGGCTCCAAAAGCACTTTCAGGCCCTCCTGAAATTACCATCACCTCCCTCCCCACGGCCACCGAACCCGCCGTCTCCACAGCCACCGAACCCGCCGTCTCCACAGCCACCGAACCCGCCGTCTCCACAGCCACCGAAGCCGCTACCAATGACGACAATTATCCCACTAACACTGATCCCGTTCATCCATACATGGGCTTAACTGAAAATGGTTCCGCAACCTTCCTAACCTCCGGCAACCCTTCTTTAGACTTCTTTTTCCATGTTGTACCCGACACCCCGGCATCTGAACTGACCCGCCTTGTCGAATTGTCCTGGACCCACGATCCGCTTTTAACCCTAAAGTTGATCTGTAACCTTAGGGGTGTCCGAGGTACCGGCAAATCCGATAAACAAGGGTTTTACACCGCCGCATTATGGCTCCATCAAAACCACCCGAAAACCATTTCCCTTAACATGAGACCCGTCTCGGGTTTCGGGTACTTGAAGGATATGCCCGAGATCCTCTTCCGCCTCCTAGAAGGTTCCGATTCGAGGAAGCGTGTGGATGAAGTTAATACGTCGTATCGTTACGGAGTGATGATGAGTAGGCGTGGCTATAAATCAAAGGAAGAAGATGAAAAGAAGAGTGAGGAAGAAAAAGAGAAGGCTAGGGTTTTGAGGCTACATAGGAAGAATGATAGGACTAAGAAGATTCTAGAGAGGTATAATCGAGATGTTAATTTCCAGCTTTTGTATGATTCAATTTCTGATGTTTTTGCTGATTTGTTGAAGAAAGATATTGAATTGCATCAAAAGGGTGATTTAAAGAAGTTAGGGTTTGCGGCTAAATGGTGTCCTACTATTGATTCAACCTATGATGAAGTGACATTACTTTGCGAAAGCATTGCAAGGCGGTTGTTTCCAAAGGAAGAACATGATGAATATAAGGATTTAGAAGAAGCACATTATGCTTTTAAGGTGCGTGATCGATTAAGGAAGGAGGTTTATTTTAGTTCCTCTAAGGAAAGCACTCGAGTTGCCGGAGGTTTATATGTGTGCTAACAAGTGGGATGCCTTGCCTTATAATAGGGTTCCTTCTGTGGCAATGAAGTTGTACAAAAGTTTGTTCTATGAGCATGATAAGAAGAGGTTTGAGGGGTACTTGGCGAAGGTAGAAAGTGGTAAGGCAACGATTGCAGCTGGTGCGTTGCTTCCTCATGAGATAGTCGCCTCGTTGAAGGATAAGGATGGCATTAAAGTGGCCGAGCTTCAATGGAAGAGAATGGTGGATGATTTAGCAAAGAAGGGGAAATTGAACAATTGTATGGCAATTTCTGATGTTTCTGGTTCTATGAGAGGGACCCCAATGGAAGTTTCTGTAGCTCTTGGGTTGTTGATTTCTGAGTTAAGTGAAGAACCATGGAAGGGGAAACTGATCACTTTTAGTGAGAATCCTCAATTTCGCACGATTTATGGTGCAACACTGAAACAGAAAACCAAGTTTATTAGGAAAATGGACTGGGGAGGGAGCACGGATTTACAAAAGGTTTTTGATAGGATTTTGGAGGTGGCTGTAAAAGGGAAAATCCCAGAAGAAGAGATGATTAAAAGGCTGTTTATCTTCAGTGATATGGAGTTTAATCATGCCACGGGTCCGAGTAGTTGGATATTTGGGGAGAATGGTTGGGAAGAAAATGATGCTGTTCATGATTGGGGAACAGATTATATGGTTATACAAAGAAAGTTTAAAGAGAGTGGGTATAAAAGGGTGCCTGAGATTGTTTTTTGGAACCTGAGACACTCCAAGGCTACTCCAGTTCCTAGCACTCAGCCTGGGGTTGCACTTGTTAGCGGCTTTTCGAAGAATTTAGTGACATTGTTTCTGGAAGAAGGTGGGATATTGAACCCTGAAGAGGTTATGTTTGCTGCTGTTTCTAAGCCAGAGTATGATACACTTGTTGTTTATGATTGATCTAGAATTTATAGTTCTTCTGGCTGGATAAAATTAATTTGAGAATTGAGTTTTGTGTAATTAAGCATTTAATATATATGTTGAATAAAATATCAATGTTTCAATTGCAAACCCTGCATCACTTTTATGTTTCCCGTCAATGCAATTATCTGTTGCAGGCTTCTTCTCCTGCATTACTTCAATTGGAGAATGTGTTCATATTAATTTAGTGCGGCCAGTAGAAATCGTCAGAGTTTACATGGGTTATTACTTACTAGTTTACCACAATCCAAAAATCTTGTAATTGCTAGCTAGGCCGATCATTCCACACTAGTTTCAGAGGATGTCTAGGTAAGTTACAATGGTGTTATCAGACTATACAAAGTCGTGTTCTCGTGGATTATTACTTACTTATCCCTTGTGCTGTACTAGGTTATATCTGTGGTTAATCATATTGAATGTTTATATAGCCAAAGAATCTATAAACAGACCAAAAATGAATGTGATAATTTCTGTCAGCATAGATTTGGCTGATGTTCATATTACAGTATGGACTAAATTACCGTATCATGATCTTGGTTTCAATATGATTCTGATTTTTAGAACTCTTGCAATTTTTTTGTATAACATAATTGTACACTTAAAATATTATTCGGATTTTCCTTGTGTTAAGAAAGTGTTCTTTGTATATATACTGAAGCATTTTGCTGCTGGTATAAAGTTATGCAGGTTTTATCTGTTATCAACTTATCTTACTTCTTTATTCTTGGGAAATGATCATGCAGTGAATTCTGAGTCATTTATAATCAGCAAGCATAAATCTATAATTCCCTGTAAGTTCTGATTCTATGAACATATCGAATTAATTTTTCTACTGCAGAATTCAATCAGTTCAACAATTCATAAAGGGCGCAGTTTATAATGGATCAAAGACTGAGACACAGAATAATCAGAAGTTCCATCCTTAAAATTTATTGATGAAAACTTATAAATTAGTAACCTTTAAAATCTATAAACATCAATCATGAACAACAAGCTGACTATACTCAGCCCTAGAAATAGAAGCATTCATCACACTCTCAGGAGTCAGAACACCACCACCATCATCCAAGAACAACGTCAGCAGATTCTTCGAAAGGCCGCTAACAACCGCCATACCAGGCACATCACATCTCACAGGTACAGCCAATGACCCTTTCAGATTCCAAAACACCACCTCCGGAACTCTCGAAAAACCTCGATCGAGAAACTTCATCTTCATCTCAGCATACTCAGTCTCCCAAGGATGTGCAGAAACCTTCTCAAAATCTTCATCAATGAAAACAAACAACCTTCTTAACATCTCATCTTCACTCAAATTCTTCTCAACAGTAAACTCCAAAACTTTATCAAACACTTTCTGTAAATCCACCATACTCTCATACACCATTTCTTGAACTGACTCCACTTTTTCAGAAAGCTTATCACCTTTAATGGTGTGAAATTCAGGATCTTCACCCCATGTGATAACCTTCCCCTTCCACGGCGCACACGTTAACTCCGAAACCAATAGCATAAGTCCAACACAAACATCTCCAGCTATGTTATTAGCTAATGCAGTACAGTTTATTAACTCCCCTTCTTTAGCTAAGTCATTCACCATACTCTTCCATTGAAGCTCTGCAACCTCGTTAAGATCTTCATCCGATCCATAAATACTCGAAACAATCTCATGAGGAAGCAAAGCACCAGCAGCAATACTTAAATTACCTTCTTTAACATCACTCAAATACTCCTCAAATCCATCCTTATCATGCTTGAGAAACACCTTCTTCCCTAAATTCATCGCAGTGGAAGAAACCCTATCATAAGGAATCTCCCTCCATCTTTTAGCACACATGTAAACCTCCGGCAAGTTAAGCGCGTTTCTAAGAGGGGCTAAAACGTCTTTTCTCAACCGAGTACGAACCTTGTAAGCATAATGCGCCTCCTCCATGTCCTTATACTCGACATACACATCGCGAGGAAACACCTTCCTCGCGATGGTTTCGCAAATCAAAAGGTATTCGTCATAAGACGAATCCAACGAACGGCACCATTTTGCAGCTAAACTAATATTGTCAAAATAATATTCTTGTAACAATATCATGTCCCTTCTTAAAAGGTAAGCAAAAACATCACATATACAATCATACAAAAATCTATATTCAGGGTCGTGGTTATACTTATCGATAGCCTTTTTAGCCTTGTTAGCTTTTTTTTCAGCTTTTAATACTTTGGCCTTTTTAAGGTCATCCATACTCGCGGCCTTCTTCGTGAACCGTTGCGCGAAGAAGGCCGGTTTTTTCGTCTCCCACTCGATCCTCATCTGATTCCTGGCATCGAGTCCCTCGAGGATCCGGAATAAGATCTCAAGTAGGTCTTTAAGGGACCCGATGATATGGGCTAATATAATTAAGCTGTATGTGGACTTACTATTTGGGAAGCCATGTTTGTTATTTTTGCATTTGTTTACTTTTGGCGGGAAAAGTTGTTAGAACAACTCCCTTAATTTTAGGAGATTCTGTTTGTGAGTTTGTTGTTGTCCTAACTACTGAGTCAGCTATATAACAAACAATTACAGTGTATTTGGACAATCAATCAAATACAGAATAATTTCCTTCTCTCTCCTAATATCTCTTCTCTCTTCCTTTCTTCTTTCTCAAGTCTTCTTCTCTTCTCTAATTCTGAACTATTGGCCATTGTTGGTGAGCTTGAAGAGCTCCCATATCATTGGTATCAGAGCCAACTGCTGCTATCTCTGTCGTTTTGCTTCAATTCCACCTTCTTCAATATTACATTCTGGCTCCTGCTGCAACTCGAAGGAGAGCCATGGAAGAACAACTGAAAAACCTGGAGAAAAGGATCGAAGAGCAGAATGAAAAGCTTGAAGATCAAAACAAAAGGATGGATCAGAAATTTGATGAACTTTTGAAGGTGATGCAGTCATTCAAGGATTCATCTGATTCTCACTCTACAGGCAGTCACAATGATAGAAATCCTCACAGCAGAACATTAGGTATGAACCCTAAGCTATCATTTCCTAAATTTGATGGTAGTAATCCTAGAATTTGGGTTAAAAAGTGCTGCAAATATTTTGATTTGTGCAAAATTGCGGAGGATCAAAGGGTGGACTTAGCTTCACTGAATATGGTTGAAAAAGCTGAGGGATGGGTAATGAACTATCTGTCTGTTAGGAAACACATGATGGTAGAATGGAATGATTTTGTTGCTGATTTGTATGCTAGATTTAGGGACAATTCTGCCTTAAATGTGGTTGAAACCTTCAATAAACTGCAGCAACTCAGTACAATAGAGGAGTATATTGATGAGTTTGAGAATCTGAGATCTATCATGTTGATGAATAATCATATACTTCCTGATTCATATATGCTAGAGAGTTTTATTGGGGGATTAAAACCTGCTGTGAAGCCTTTTGTTAAAGCTTTCAAACCCAATACGATTGCTGAAGCCATTGATCTAGCTAGATTACAGGAAGAAAACCTTGAAGCATTCACCCACAAAACCCAGAAAACACCAATATACAACCCAAAACCATTACAAGCTGTTCCACTACTACCAAACCATAAACCACCACTGTTACCAACCCCTGTAACCAAGCCAAACACAAGCCTAACCCTCACAAAATACCCTCAACAAAGAACAAGAAATTTCAGATATATACCTGCTGATGTAAGGCAAGAAAAAATTGCAAAGGGGTTGTGTTACTACTGTGACTCACCCTATGATAGGAACCACAAATGCCAATTTAGGGAACCCCAGCTGTTCACTGATTCCAGGAGATCAGATTGAGGAGCTTAGTGATTCAGAAGATCAGGAGTTGATTGAAAAGGAAATGAGTGAACCCCAAATCTCTGTGAGTGCTTTGGCAGGTAGTCAAGGGTTCAGTACTATGAGAGTAAGGGGATTGGTGAAAGGGAAACCACTACAAATCTTGGTAGATTCTGGGAGTACACACAATTTTGTGGATCTAGAATTTGCCAAAAAGCTGGGATGTAAATTAGACAAAATTCCAGCTCAAGCCATTACAGTGGCTGATGGGAATCACCTTGCTTGCCAACACAGTTGCCATGGGTTTACTTGGACAATGCAGGGGGTGACTTTTGTAACAGATGTGTTGTTGATTCCTCTTGGGAGCTGTGATATGGTTCTTGGAATACAATGGATGAGCTTACTTGGTCCTATCAGTTGGGATTTCAACAAGCTGAGAATGGAATTCTGTTTAGATGGTAAGCAAATTATGCTTAAGGGATTACCCACTAAGAAATTGAAAGTGGTTGAGGGTGAGCCTTCTGCCAAACTCTTCTCTACAGCTGCACAGTTATGCTTAATGCAGGTGGTAGATCAGACATGTTTGGTCACAGAAATTCAACAGGAAAAACAGGAGTATGAGGAATTGAATGAACTCAAGTTAACTTACAGTATGGTGTTTGAAGAACCCAATGACTTGCCACCTGTAAGGGGAGTGTTTGATCACTCTATACCATTGACTCCTGGTACAACCCCTGTGAACATTAGACCTTACAGGTACCCTTTAAAACAAAGGGATGTCATTGAACAGCTTGTTCAGGAAATGCTGGATAGGGGGATTATCCAACCTAGTTCTAGTCCATTTGCATCACCAGTGGTGTTGGTGGGGAAAAAAGATGGTACCTGGAGATTGTGTGTAGATTACAGGGAGCTAAACAGCAAAACAATCAAGAACAAGTTCCCAATTCCTATAATTGATGAACTAATTGATGAACTGTCAGGGGCAACAGTGTTCAGCAAGCTTGATTTGAGGGCAGGATATCATCAGATGAGGGTCAAAGAGGATGATGTCTACAAAACAGCTTTTAAAACACACACAGGGCACTATGAATTCTTGGTCATGCCATTTGGGTTGACCAATGCTCCTGCTTCCTTTCAGAATTGGATGAACCAAGTCTTTAAACCTTTACTTAGGAAATGTGTTTTGGTGTTTTTTGATGATATACTGGTATACAGCAAATCATTAGAGGACCATTGGATGCACCTCACTATGGTCTTTGATATCATGAAGGCTAATCAGATGTATGCTAAGTTGAGTAAGTGCATTTTTGCCACTAAGAAAGTGGAGTATTTGGGCCATTTTATCTCTGAAAATGGAGTTCACACAGATCCACAGAAGATTGCTGCAGTAAACAGTTGGCCAGTACCTTCTACAGTTAAGGAACTTAGGGGATTTCTTGGTTTAGCTGGCTATTACAGGAAGTTTGTTAAAGGATATGCTGTCATCAGCAAGCCTCTCACTGAACAACTCAAAAAGAATAGTTTCCTGTGGAATGATCAAGCTCAGAATGCTTTTGAGACACTTAAGCTAGCATTAGTGACAGCACCAGTGTTAGCAGTTCCTAATTTTGACAAGCAATTTATTGTTGAAACAGATGCATCCAAAACAGGTATTGAAGCAGTATTGATGCAAGAGGGACACCCTTTGGCATTTATCAGTAGAGCTTTGGGCCCTAAGTGGCAAAAACTTTCAGTTTATGAAAAAGAACTTTTAGCCATTGTGTTTGCTGTACAAAAGTGGGAGCAGTATCTCATGGGAAATCATTTCCTTATTAAGACAGATCAAAAGAGCTTGAAATGGCTTTTGCAACAGAAAATATCAACCCCATTTCAGCAATTTTGGTTATCCAAACTTATGGGATTTGATTATGAAATCCAGTACAAGAGTGGAAAAGAGAATCTTGCAGCTGATGCTCTATCTAGGGTGCAAGGTTCAGAAGTGTTATGTATGGCCATGTCAGTAGTTGACTCTAACTTAGCTACACTAATCACTGCTAGTTATCAGTTGGATGCTACACTGAAATCAATTGTGGATTCTTTGGAGCAACAACAGCTGGTAGTGGGTTATCAATTACAGCATGGCATTCTTAGGAAGAACAATAGGATGGTAGTGGGACCAGATCAGGAACTGAGACACAAAATCATCACTTGGCAACATGCATCAGCTGAAGGTGGCCACAGTGGTAGAGAATTGACATTGAAGAGAATTAAAGCTTTGTTCACTTGGAATGGGTTGTCTAAAGAAGTCAGAACTTTTGTGAGGAATTGTGTGACTTGTCAAGCTGCTAAACATGATACTTCAGCCTATCCAGGTTTGTTACAACCTCTTCCAATCCCAGAAGAAGTTTGGGTAGATGTGTCTATGGATTTCATATCTGGTCTACCCAAATCAGGTGGCAAGGATGTCATATTTGTAGTGGTTGATAGATTGAGCAAATATGCACATTTCATGGCTTTGTCTCATCCCTATACTGCTGTCCAAGTGGCTCAATGTTACCTGGATAATGTGTTTAAACACCATGGGTGGCCAAGGTCCATTGTGAGTGATAGGGATTCAGTTTTCTTTAGTAATTTCTGGCAAGGCTTGTTCTCCTTGCAGGGCACTGATTTCTTACTTTCATCTGCTTATCACCCTCAAACAGATGGCCAGACAGAAGTGGTTAATAGGTGTTTGGAAGCTTACCTTCGATGCATGACAGGTGAACACCCCAACAGTTGGCATATGTGGCTACCCCTTGCTGAATGGTGGTACAACACACATTTTCACACTGCCACCCAACTCACTCCTTATGAAGTAGTGTACAACCAACCACCCCCAATCCACCTCCCTTATTTACCTAATGAGTCCAATAATGCAGAAATTGATAGAAGTTTGTTGAGAAGGGAAACAATGATTCAGACTCTTAAGTATCACTTGACCATTGCTCAAGAAAGAATGAAAGTGCAAGCTGATAGACACAGATCTGAAAGGGAGTTTGCAGTTGGTGACTGGGTTTGGTTAAAGTTGCAGGCCTATAGACAGCAATCTTTGCACAAGAGGTCCAATCAAAAGCTAGCTCTTCAGTTCTATGGCCCTTTTCAGGTTCTAGCTAAGATTGGGTCAGTTGCTTATAAGCTAAAGCTTCCCAGTGATACTAAAATACATGACACCTTTCATGTTTCTCAATTGAAATCCTTCCATGGCACTTTACCAATTGCTGCTCATATACCTCCATGGTTTCAAGGAACTGCCTCTGAAACTGACTTAGTTCAACCAGCTTCTATACTTCAAAAGAGGGTGGTTAAGTTTCAGAATGCTCCACAGGTGCAGTACTTGGTCAGTTGGATTGGGTTTGAGGATTATGAAGCTACATGGGAAGTAGCAGTTGATTTTGAAGCTCGTTTTCCTCATTTTATTGTTCAGACTTGAGGACAAGTCTCTTTTTTGGGGGGAGGTTATGATATGGGCTAATATAATTAAGCTGTATGTGGACTTACCATTTGGGAAGCCATGTTTGTTATTTTTGCATTTGTTTACTTTTGGCGGGAAAAGTTGTTAGAACAACTCCCTTAATTTTAGGAGATTCTGTTTGTGAGTTTGTTGCTGTCCTAACTACTGAGTCAGCTATATAACAAACAATTACAGTGTATTTGGACAATCAATCAAATACAGAATAATTTCCTTCTCTCTCCTAATATCTCTTCTCTCTTCCTTTCTTCTTTCTCAAGTCTTCTTCTCTTCTCTAATTCTGAACTATTGGCCATTGTTGGTGAGCTTGAAGAGCTCCCATATCACCCGAACCCGGATATAGAACCCACGTTAAGAGCTAGGGTTTTAGGGTGGTTTTGGTGGAGCCATAACGCCGCCGCGTAAAACCCTTCTTTGTCGTTTTTTCCGGTGCCCCTTACACCCCTTAGATTGCAGATGAGTTTAAGGGTTGTTAATGGGGAGTGTTGCCAGGAGTGTTGTAGCCGTTGGATGAGATCTGAGGGGGTGGTTTCTTGAACAATGTGGAAGAAATCTAGGCATGGGTTGCCGGAGGTGAGGTAAGGTAGGGATTTAATTTGGTCTGGTGGTGGTGATTCGGTGGTTGGTTGGGCGGAGAGAGTGGTGGCGAAGGTGGAGGATTGGAGTTCCGGTGGACCTAACAAACCAGGAGCCATTGTAGGAGAGTTATAAATGAATTAAGTTTTTATTTTGGATGAAAATGAAAAAGATTTATGAGAATAATGAGAGGATTAAGGCCTTATTTGGTTGGGAGGAATTAGAAGGAAAAGAAAAGAAAGGAAAGGTCAAATAAAGTTTCCTGTATTTGGTACAAATAATTATACGGGAAGTGGAAGGAAAGGAAGGAAATTGGAAGGAAAGCTCCTTTATAAAAATTTCAATTTCCTTTCCTCTCAAAATTGGAGGAATTTGGAAGGAAAGAGAAAATTAAAAGCTGTCACCTTAAACCAAACACAGGAAAATAAAATCTATTTCCCTTTCTTTCTTTTCCTTTCTTTCTTTTCTCTTCCTTTCCTTTACTAATAATGAATCAAATAGGGCCTAAGCTTACGGTTTTGGATATGTACTTCGTATACTTATAAGGTGATTCCTTGGGGAGCAAGGATTAGGGTTTGGGTTTTGAAAGTAAACATGTATTTAATTAGAATTTTAGGGAATTCAATTTTGGGTTTTGTTGAGGAGTTTTGGGCTTACGGACTTCATCAACAATATAAATATTTTGCCGTATAAAAAAAAAACAATATTATGGAGTATTACAATACTACATTAGTGCATGTGTTGGTATGAATTGAATCTAGGAAAAGGAAATGGATTGGAAGTATTTAAGAAGGAGAAATGGTAATGTTAACTGTTATCGTTATTTGTTGTTTGATATACCTAACGAATGCAATCCTTGTATCAAATTTGGGATTGAGGAGGGTATATTTTGTTACCACAAGGTTAGGAGAGGTAACAAAGTGTGGTAATGGTTACCGTTAGGATATGGAGTGGGTTACCCATCTTTCATACCCCTCTGTATGTTAAAAATAGATACACTTTGATCGGCACGTAGTTTTAGGAGAATAAGTTGAATTTAATAAAATAAGATGAAAGTGAGGTAGTGGTGAATTATTTATTATACGGAGTAGTAAAAAGTTGATGTGAGTAGGTATGGGGACCACAAGAAAGAGAGAAATATTAATATAATGGGAAGTGAGACCAAAACATGTCAAGAAAAGAAAATGTATCTCTTTTTAAAATACGGTTGTTTAAGGAAAGTGTATCTCTTTTTTAAATACAAACGAAGTACCAAAAAATAGGTAATGGAATTAGTTAATTGATTTCATTTTCAACACTTGAAAAGTGATATACCAAACATGCTCTTAGTTGGTAACCCGTGTATTGTCAGGTTATACTACCTCCGTTTCATTAAGATCTTTACGCTTTGAAAAATGTGTCCAACAATCAAAACTTTGACCATCTCACTATTATATCTATCGAAAATTATCATGAGATATCTTGTTAGATTTGTCTCAAAATGTATTTTATAAATATCAACATTTTTATAATTTTTTGCCATACAAAATTAGATATATTAACGGTAAAACATTGCACCGGAATCCGTGTAAATAGTAAGTATAAAGATCTTTATAAAACGGATGTAGTATTTGAAGTATTATGTTGTAACGTGGACTGACCTTTGTTCTAGTATATATACTCCGTTACGCAATAAAGAGGAAAATTGATCACAGAGGAAACTAAGTAATTGAATAAATTGGAATTTTGATAACAATAAAACTAGTTATTGTTAAAATGAATGTACTTCCGTATAACTTTTGGCTTCGATAACAAGATTAATAAGAATTGTTTGTATAAAGGAGCTAGCTCGAGCTTAAACGACGTTTCAAATCCTTAGCTTACTCGAGTTTGGCTTCTTAAAACATACGGAGTATGATTCATACAAACTCTATTAACTCGTAGACATACATTCTTGTTTATAGTTTGAGCTCAATGTCACAACTCGTATGTTAGCCGACTGCAATGTGTAATAATGGGCCAAGATCGATGAGCTTAGGCTCCGTTTGGTAGGGCGTAAAACGTTTTCATGGAGAACGATTTTTCCTCTTTTCAATCATTTTACGTTGTTTGGTTGGGTAATGGATGGAAAATAATTTTCCATGACTCTCTCAAATGTGAAAAACCCTTTTCCATTTAAAAGGGAGGGAAACCAATTTTCCTTCTTACCTCCCTCTCCTTTCTTCCCCTCAATTTTCACCATCTTCTCTCATTTTCTTTTAAGGTACCAAACAAAGAAAAACTTGTTTGGAATTGTGTTTTCCCTTGAAATATGTTTTCCATGGAAAATCATTTACCATTAAAACGTTTTACGCCTTACCAAACGGAGCTTTATTGACGCACATAGAGCAGGTTGATAGGGTAAGCATCAAAATTTCTCTAAAATGTTACAGCCTTACATAATGCTCATAAGATAAAGACCCTGTTCGGCGAAACTAGTGGTAGCGGGGTACCGTTGAGCGGTTGAGTAGCGGATAGCGATTGAAGTAGCGGGTAACGGTCAATAGTAGCGGATAACGATTAGCTGTCAAAGTAGCGATTAACTAGGACTCCGTATGAGTGATTGGTAAAAGTAGTGGTTGAGATTGTAAAATACAATAAAAGTTCTTTATTTTGTTTAAAACTTTATTATAATTTCATTAAACGCTACCCGTTACCTTCAAATGCTACAATTTTTAACCTTTGACAAAAACTACCCAATCGCTACCTCTACCGCTAACTGCTACCTCAACTGCAACCATACCAAACACTTAAATATGTTACAAGTAGCGTTTTAAATAGGTCAAAACACTACCCGCTACCTCAAATGTTACCATCGAGCGCGCCTCAAGTTATCCTTTTCGAAGGGTTTCCGACTCCGAAATTCATTTCCGATTCGAACAGTATTTAATATTTCCGATTCAGGAATTAATCTCCGTTTCGAACAAATATTTAACATTTCCGATTCCATAATTATTTTCCGATTCCGACAATATTTCCGTTTCCGGCAATATTTCCATTTCCGATAATATTTTCCGATACGTACCATGTTTTCGTTTCCGCAACATCTACGACTTGGATAATATTTATATTTCCGATACGATCCATATTTCCGTTTCCGGCAATATCATCGTTTCCGGAGTATTCATAATTTTCCTTTTGACGACTCCCACTGGAACCGAGACCCGTCGATTCCGAATGTCCATAAATGGAGTATTTAATTCACTTAAATACTTGATCCGTTCACGTACTATTTGTGTGACCCTACGGGTTCAGTCAAGAGTAAGTTGTGGATTAATATTATTAATTCCACTTGAACTGAAGCGGCCTCTAGCTAGGCATACAGTTCACTTGATCTCACTGAATTATTAACTTGTATAATTAATTAATATTGAACCGCATTTATTAGACTTAGCATTGAATGCATACTTGGACCAAGAGAATTATTTCCTTCAGGAACAAACAGGTTCATGGTACTAAAATGTATGTGGTTGTGAGTAAATTGAAGAAAGTTAAGGCTGCTTTGAATGAGATGAATAGAGTTGGTTTCTCTGATATATAGGATGCAGATTTAAAATCTTATAATGATATCAGTGTAGCTCAAACTGCTATGCATTTGCATCCTTCAGATCAGATACTTGCAGATTTGGAATTGAAGGCTAATAATGATTATAATCTGAAGCATCAAGCTTATTTGGATTTTTTAAGGCAAAAGGAAAAGTTAGATTGGATCAGGACAGGTGATGAAAACACTACTCTTTTTTATCAGAGTATTAGATAGAGGAATTCTCATAACCAAATTTATAGTATTCATAATATGCATGCATGGGTGTTGGAAGGAGAAGTATGCTGAGGTGTGGTTTCTGGAGTACTACAATACCTTATTGGGCTCAACACACTCCAATAAAAGTGTAGTACTCAGTCATATTGTTCAATCAGGCCCCCTCATTAATGACCATCACAGAGCAATTCCGAATGTTCTATATACTAAAAGAGACACCAGGAATGACACGTGTCAATTCCTGGTGCGATTTTTCTCGCCAAAAATCATTTCCTAAATATATTTTTTTACTTTTTTCTATTTTTATTTTCTCTCCTTTTATATAAATGTTTATAAATAGAAAAAATTATAGGATTATTAAATATGAAACTATAAATAATTTTGGTAATATTTAGTCAGATCTTCATATCAATAATAATATTTTGTTCATATTAAGCATATCAAATATTTAATTCGGTCAAATCTATCATATTAAACATATAAGTATATGATACGTAATAGAGCGGAAATTGTATATTATATGACAAAATAAGTACGTTCGAGATTTATTTATTACGCAATAAATTTAAGGGATAAATATTTCAGTTAAAAAAAATAGTCAATTAATAATTTTCAAATAACCGTGCGTGCACGGGACCTAATCTAGTTCGACAACTTTTGTGTAAGACCGCCTTACCGAAAATACCACTTTGATTGTTTAACTAATTGGTTATATTGATTAACTAATTAGTTCTAGTGCTTAACTAATTATTTTCATTGTTTAACTAATTTGTTTCAGTGCTTAACTAATTAGTTCAAGTGTTTAACTAATTGATTTCATTGCTTAACTTATATGACATCAATGTGGTCTTTTGATTAAGACCGCCTTACATAAAAGTTTGTAAATCTAGTTAGGTATAAATGTATGTTAATTCAATTGAAGTTTCCTAAATTAACTCGTTTCAACACGAACAGACCCAGACTCGAATCCACACCGCTGTAGAATAGGAAATTAGGAACCGAATTGAGTGACTCGTAATTCGCAAATCATACTCCATAACCCAGACGAATTGAAATTCTTGCCTTCAACTCACTTCAATTGGCAAAACTGTAGAACTTCCCTTAATTTCCTATTTTTCTCATTGAATCAATTAAGTGGTCAAATCTTGAATTGTACAAAATGTCTGCAAAAAAGATGGAAGAAGAAAATCAATCGCAGATGCTTCCAGAAGAGATGATAGCTGAGGTTTTCTTGAGGCTTCCTGCTAAATCCGTTGGTCGATTTCGTTGCGTCTCAAACCGGTGGAATTATCTTCTAACCCAGCCCCAATTCGTCAAATCCCATCTCAATCTAACCAAACAACACCCAACAACAGAGGAATCACTCATCCTTGTTTCCCATGATTCTATGAACTCATATTCTACCCAGTTGAACAATGCCCACCACATGTTCGACAAAATGACTTGTTTTGCTACAAAACTCACTTTTGACGATCATCTCTTTTATCCATCATATTCTCTATATGGTTCTTGTGATGGGTTAATCTTAAAGGTGGATTATAGTAATCGAAAGAAGTTGTTTCTGATCAATCCAACAACACGGGAGTTTAAGGAATTGCCGAGCTTACCATATGCTCTTGATCCTCGTATTTGTCACACCGTATATGGACTTGGGTATGATTCAGTTAAGGATGATTATAGGGTTGTTGTGATTTCTCATTATGACACTCATAATAATGAGATTGAACCTGGTTGTAATGAGATGTTTGTTGATGTCTATTCAGTTGGAAATGGTACTTGGAAGAGAGTTGACAGTTCTCCATATGATCATACTATCAGTGATTTTGAAGCAGGCGCTTTTGTTAATGGGAGTATCCATTGGCTGGCTAGAAGAACTGTGGATGACTCATACGTTATTGCAGCATTTGATCTAAGGGAAGAGAAGTTTCGTGAATTGCCACTTCCTAGTTTGGTTGACAGTGACAAGCATGTGGTGGGTGATTTTGATGATGAAGTTGAGGAGGACTTAGTGTTCGATAAACTGGTGTCGCTTGGAGGGTATCTTTGCGGGTACCCTGAATTCTTGGATAATTATCAATCAATTAATGCTTGGATTATGAAAAAATATGGTGTCCGAGAATTTTGGACTAAAATCTTTGTCAGTGATGACCCATACTTATCATTTAGGCCAATATGTTTGTATAAGAAGAAACAAATGGTGTTGGTGATGCATGAGGGCAATACTGATGAGAAATTGGCAATTTACAATTCAGAAGATGGAACTTTAAAGGATATTGTAGTTGATGGCATTCCACGTGGTTTTAGTGTAGGAGTGAGCTTCATGGAAACCCTTGTCTCTCCTCATTGCAGTAACGAAGCTGTGTGAAAAGTTAGCTTCAATGGAGCACATTGCAGCTAAGTAGTATGCACCTATTCTTACATGGTTGTGCAATTTTTGTTGTTGAAGTTTCTTAAAGACAAAGATGTTTTTCTCCCATTACAAACTTATGATGCTGCAGTTTTCATACACTGCTAGACCTTATATATATACATATATATTGCTTCTTTTAGTTTTGCTTTTTTTTGTTTTTGTTTTTTGAGGTAGGAGTTGCTAAGAAGTAATCCTTTTTCCGGCTAAATCCTCGTTTGTCAACAGTAGAAAAACTAAAAAATTGTAACATTTGAATCCCCTTCAAAACTCTGCTCTGTGGTAAAAGAAAACCATACATTTGGCTTTGTATAGCACACCTTATTTTACAGTGTGTATATTTTTTAAATGGATTGACTCTTGAGGTGGGCAGTCTATTACCAGTCCTCTTTAGGGTATAAGTATGGATGTCATAGTGATCATAACTCAGTTTTTGTGTGCTGCACTTTGAATACTTCTGGTAATCTCCAACCTCTTGTGCTGCGTAACTGTGTGTTTAAGAAATGATGTTGCAGTTTCTGTATTCCTTCTAAGAAAATTTCCAGGGAATGAAAATTAGTGTGCATTAAGAACTTGAGTAATTATAAAAGATCAAAATCAATGGCATTAACTACATTTAGAGAAGAAAAAGCCCTTGAAATCGCCTAGTTGCTTTCAGGAGAAACTCTGAGGTTCAAAGACTATTTCCTGCAGAAACTCTTGTAAAATTTGACATGGAAAACGAGCAAGGTAAATAATTTAAGTATATATACTCCGTAACTTCCAAAATAGTGGTGAATCCGAATAAACCTACAATGAAAATAGTCACTGTACATAGCTAGTTTATTAGTCTGCAAGTGTTTGATGAGAAACTGCAACTGATGACTTCAGACTTGCACGATATCAGCTGATCAGGTTATGCTGCTGGTTCGTTACTGCAGGAGCTGGCCTACAGATGCAAAACTGTTAGCAGATTCAGAATCATATATTGTGAATTACTTTAAGAACTTATAGGACCATATTTGTATGCTAACTTCGTAGTTAAGGACTAATTTACTCAATAATTTGGCTATCTTCCATGTAACTTGATGTAATTCTTGAACAAATTGGACAACGTAAGCCCATAATATGATGATTGAAATTCTGGAACTTCCTACAGATTTTTGTGAAACTTTGCCCTGAAGTGTGGCTTATGTCTATGATTCACTTAGTCAATGTGGTCAATTGCTTTCATCTACCTACTGCAGAATGGAAATTTACACTCAACAGCACAATGCTTAGGGTCTGGAGACGAGTAGCACACTCGCACGACACGACGAAATGAAGATTTAGGCTCCGTTCTATTCGGCATGTTGGTGTAGAGACCATTCATGTTGGTGTGTTTCAAGGCTTAAAGAACTAGAGAGTTAAGTTCTTGTGTAAAGGCACTTGAAAGAAAATGAAGCGCTTGTGTAATCATTTTTTTATGGGGGGGGGGGGGGGGGGGGATGTTTATAAAAGCGAAGAGAGGTATGCATTACAATTGAAATGTTATGACATGAGTCTTTTCAACATTAAAAGTGAGGAACTTTATGGAACGTAGTTGGTATAATTTTATGCGAAATGGTTAAATCTAAAGCGTGGATAAGGATGTCAAGCCCGTTTTATATATGAAATGGGTAGAAATGTTACAAAGAAAAAGAAATGAGAAGAAACATAAGTGTAATTTTATAATTTAATAAAATGTCATTTTTTTCTAACTTCCATTTGTGTACATAATATTTTATTTCAATTTAATACTCAAATTAAGTTGGTTTTAGTAAATAAGAAATAGCCTAGCTAATTCTTTGGTGTCTTTCCATTTATAAGGAAACATAATAATTAGGTAATATAATTAAAAATATATAATTATAAGTATATAATATATAATTATAAGAATATATATTCTAAAATTATTTGACGGACTTTTATAATGTATTTAACTGAAATATTTCTATCCCTAAAGTTATTGTACTCTTCGCAATTATAAATCTTGACAATACTCGTTTAATCATCAAATAGATGTTATGAAAGTTTCACACATTTTAAAAATTATTATCAATTATATAAACAAATTGCTATACATTTTTTACAATTTTGTATTAATCTCTTAGATTGTGGATTTTTTTTATTTTTTTTTTGAAACTAATTTCATTTGATTGTTTAGTATCACATCACACATCTACAAGAACTTGATGTAACCATATATAACTTGCCACTTTACAAATTTGTATCATTGTTTAGGATTTCCAAATCACCAGAAATTTCTTTCCAACAATATCAATGCCCTAACTTATAAATCTGATTAGATTACATTAGATTTGTTAACTAAAACTAATAGTTTAATTAAACCTAAAAAGAATTTGTTTATCAACCTCCAAAGTTTAAGGTTACTTAATTAAATTCATCTTAGGAGTAGCTACTACTATTCTTATTTTCAATTCAACCTATAGGGTTACATATTTCCTTTATTTAGCATGTAGGAAGATCGTATCAAATTCATGTATTGCGTACGCAGTTCAATTTCTTTCTCCCGCGCACAAATGGTCCTATATTTCAAGTATCAACTGTCTTGAATTAAGCGCGCAAACCTAGCGCGCCAGTTAAAATCGTGGTTATTAGACAAGTCATCAATTTTACAATAGCTTTCTATAATAGCTTTAATATTGATATTCCTCGATTATCGGGGCTATATTTTATTACTCAATTGTCCGAGGTATATTTCTGGGCTCATAATTCTTTTAAGGACATTTTAGACACGGCCTAATATATTTATCGTTTATTGTTAACGATGTATTAGTTAATTTGTACATAACTTTTGGTGTTGTACATACCTAGTTTTTACAATATATTCTGGTGTAATGGATGTAGGTATTTGACATAATAAAATAAACGATGGTGTTTATCATAAAACTTATTTTTCTACTAAATTGTGCTTGCGCTGCTTAGTTTCTATTTTTTCTTGTAACTAGTGAGAAGCACGTGTCATGCACATGTTGGACAGGCAACATGCTTTTATGAAATTTTTAAATTTGTCAGTGCATGCATATTAGCATATGTCTAACTAATTAAGATTACAAGTTCATTTAAATTTGTTAATTAGGCAACATGCTTGAAATAATGCCTCAAAATTATCTTAAGAACTACCTACATTACATTGATACTTAATTAATTACAACATCATGAACTTTTTTGGATGAACTCTTATCTAATACAGAATACACTACTACTCTCACAATCTATCATATCCCCTCCATATTGTTTTAGCCTTTTAGAAGTGACAATATTATTATTTCCGGTCATATTTTTTAGGAGTTATTTGGTAACTTTTACACTCACTCCTTAATTGTTTATTATTTTTACTTTCTTATAACCCCACTTAAGTCATAAATAATTCCATTTTTGATAACTTTTACACCCCACTTTTTTTTTTTTTCCCTTTATTATCAACTACCACACTGGCACACTTACATAATTATTCTATCAAATTCAACTACTCCGCATGATTCCTTAATACTTATGTCGATCAACATATGACACTCCTAAAAAAATACGGAGAGAGTATTAAACTTGATTCATGATCAACATTTGATAGTCATAAAAATAAAAATAAGATCTCTGTGATGGGGCGTTGCAATAAGGGGCTTGACCGATTCAAGACATTATTCTAACATTATGATATACCTGGAAACGTGACATTGCATTCCTCTTTTACTTTTTTTGACAAGACCTCTTTTACTCATGAAGAAGAAGCAATAGTGTTAAGTTGTTAACCCGTAACTTTATCAGCAAGACATCAAATTGCCTATGTTTTACTATGTTGAAAAATAATGGGCAACACCTTTCTTTTTCTTTGTTTTGTAAATGTAGTCACATGGAAGCTTTAAGACATGTGTCTTTAAAAACACAAATAAACTGATTTGTGATTAGCTTGCAAGATAAGGGGCAAATTTGGAATATAAAATTACGCAAAAATGAAAGAGTGATCGGCTTTTTTAGATAAGAAGATAAGGTAAGAAAAAGAGGAAATTTAGGGAACTTTTTTTATATATACTCCATAACTTAAGAAAAAGTGGACATAATGTTTTAACAAATATCATGCAACTGATAGTGAAAACCAAATTTCAAATAGATGATAGTCAAAACCAATTAAGTACAACGAATCCTGAGTTCATAAGTTGTTCGTTGTTTGCGTTCAAAAAAAAATATACATCCATTAAATTACATTTGGCCATTGGATCCATAGGAAAGTGTAAACAACTCTTACAAACATCCATGATATGTAGAATTATTAATAAATTAAAGTGAGTAGTAAACATGACACATCCAATGTATGTAGATATTTACAGTGGCGGACCTTGAACGGCTTTATGAAGGGGGCCGGTAGAAAAAAGTTAAGCAATATACTATGTAATTATATAATTATACATAAATTTTAGGGGGGCGTAACTAAAAATACACTACAAAATTTTTCTGCCGGGGGGGGCAGGCCCACCCCAGCCACAACAAAGATCCGCCAGTGGATATTTACTCCCTCCGTCCTGGAATACTTGTACTGTTTTTCTTATAAAGTTGTTCCGGAGTACTTGTACTATTTCTATAAATGACATATTTTTTCTAATTTTATATTGTTTTCCTCATTTACCTAAGGTACCACCTGTATTTCTAACATCTAAAAAACATTAAAAAATGTCCCAACCTTCCACCACACTAAAAAAGTTGACATATTTCCCGCTAATTATATTAAAAAAATACTCAATATCCACCACCTATTTAAATAATAATTCAATTAAATTGTTTTAAACTATGTGTCGGTCAAACCGATGCGAATATTCTGGGACATGTGGAGTAGTTATTTACGAATTACATGATGCATATCGGCCAAACTGACAAATGCATCTTTCCATTGACAACTTGTTTTTTGAAGGATAATGCATGTGAAATTGTGAATTGTTGCATCATACGGTTAGTTTCGTCAAGTATAGCCTAAATCAAAAATTCGAAATTAAATATTTCCTCCGTCATTTAATACTCTCAGCGTTTGTACTTTTTGCACTATTCACATATTCTACTTTGACTATTGTTGGTGATTTATATATAAGATAAAATATACGGATATTTCATGAAATGCCCTCGAGTTTTTCCATAATTCACCAAACGCCCATCAAGTTTCAATAATTCATAAAATACCCCTCACAATTCGTACAAATACCCAACATACCCTTACTAATAACGGACCGTTAGTCTGCCGTTAGCCAAGTTTTCTATTCACCCAAATGCCCCTATTCTGAAACTTATTTCACCAAATGCCCCTATTGTGAAACTTATTTCACCAAATGCCCCAAACTTATGTATAGCTATTTTGATGTTTCAGCGACTAGTTTTTGTGTTTGAAAGGTAGCTGTTGGTCACGGTTGACTATAAAAGCCCCTTTGCTGAATGGTTCTTGTAATTTAGATGTTATTTTGATTTGCATTGTTAATTTCATAAGATTTTTGTCATGAGTTTTCTTTCAAAATCATCATCCAAACCCAATGAGTCCACATATACTAGAGTACCTACCAATTTTTGTTATTGTGGTAGGAAATTTGTCATTCGAAGCTTTGATACAACACTCAATCCACAAAGGTTGTA
The DNA here is from genome assembly GCF_020520425.1 of Spinacia oleracea. NCBI lineage: Eukaryota > Viridiplantae > Streptophyta > Magnoliopsida > Caryophyllales > Amaranthaceae > Spinacia > Spinacia oleracea. The sequence continues at coordinate 10,025,293 of NC_079489.1, read as the reverse complement.
CTACAAGTGTGATCCTTGAAACAATCTGAGATGGTGAAAGGGAGTAGTTGAGCAAAAAAACAAGGGGCAACAACACGAAGGACAATGCGGGGGAAGCTTAGGCGAAGGAGAAAGTATTGAAAACAGGCGAAACAGTAAGATGCAAGAAGAATTGAAGCAAATGAAGAAGAAGCTAAAACAACAACAAAAATTAGTCAAAGTTGTAATACAAATGGGGATATTGATGTTTGTAATTTTACTGTTTGTAATCATGAAGTAAACACAAGTAATGAGAAACAAATTCACATTTCATAAATAATTGATGTTGCATAATCTGCACAAAATACCAAACTGGGAAGCATTTCTGTTTTTAGCTTCACTTACAAAACATCTTTGCACCAACTACATTTAATGTTTTTTTCTACTCAATGAATATGTGCAAGATCAAAACAGATGTGCAAAAAACTACCCCAAAAAGCATTAGCAGCTATCCAGAAGAGCTTGTGGAACACCACTTCAACCTCCATTCCTACTACAATAACAAAATTTGTTAGGTACCCTAATATATGTGGACTCATTGGGTGTGGAAGATGATTTTGAAAGAAAACTCATGACACAAATCTTATAAAATTAGCAAAGTAAAGTAAAATAACATCTAAAATACAAGAACCATTCAGCAAAGGGGTTTTTATAGCCAACCATGACCAAGAACCACTTTTCAAACACAAAAACTAGCTGTCGGAACATCAGAATAGCTATATTTAAATTTGGGGCATTTGGTAAAATAAGTTTCCTACTAGGGGCATTTGGTGAAATAAGTTTCAGAATAGGGGCATTTGGGTGAATTGGAAACTTGGCTAACGGCGGACTAACGGCCCGTTATTAGTAAGGGTATGTTGGGTATTTGTACGAATTGTGAGGGGTATTTTATGAATTATTGAAACTTGATGGGCGTTTGGTGAATTATGGCAAAACTCGAGGGCATTTCATGAAATTTCCGTAAAATATAGTCATGTGAGATATTGTTAGATTCGGTTCAATATTTATTTTTTAAATATAATTTTTTTTTAATTTTTTCTTAAATAAAATTAAATATATTTATGATCAAAATTATAGATTGACACGCGTAAAAATAATCAATATTACGAGTAAAACCTAATGGATGAAGTACAAAAGAGTACTGCCTAAGGGTGATAACAAGGAAGAATGAAATTCGAAAAGCATTAATGATAGTACTCCCGGTATTAATGAACGCAGTACTCGGAATACAATCTTGCACATACTACGAAGACTACGTAGTGTGCACGAACATTGCCATCGTCACGGTAGTAACGTAGTAATTGTTGAATTTGTCTTGGGCATGCTCTTCCTCATAAAATCTCTTTGAAATCTCCAACTTCTCCTAATTCTTAGACAATCTTTTTACAAGGCTATTTTTTCGCATATCAGATATGTGTTCCACACATATCAGCTAAAAGATAAATAGCTAAAAAACAAAATAGGAAGTACCATTCTATATAAAAAAAAGAAGTATCATTCTGTAAAAAAAGTGAGGTGTAAAAGTTACCAACAATTGAATTATTTATGATTTAAGTGAGCTCATGAGAAAGTAAACTAATACTCTGTAAACAATTGGACAGTGAGTGTAAAGTTACCAAAAATGAATTGTGACTCCTAAAAATATACGGCTTGAATTAGTCATTGTGACTCGTAAAAATGTGGAATGAGTACACTTTTACATCAAAGCAATTTCAATTGTCAATTGTAAGCTACTAGTAATTGTCAAAAATCTCAAAACAGATTGACATGCCACCTAAGATTTAAGCTAATTTACTTTATAATTACTTTGTGTCTCCATTATGGCAAACTAATTTATCAAACTAACTTGTAATTTAATTATTTAGATTTCAATTTTACAATTAACCATTTAACAATATATTTTTAACTGTTTTTTCACCAAATATTCTCGATATCTAACTTAATTTACTAAATATCCTCGAAACTTGAGACATTTATTTAAATCACTCTAATGGTTAATAGTTTGAGACTTCAATAAATTTACAAACAAATTCTTAACTATAAATATACAACCATTAAAATTGCTCTCGTGTGCAGAAGAAACAAAATACGCTTATAACCATGAATATAATGGACCCAAATACCGGAACTAACGACAAAGGGACATGCAAAAAGTCTTAAAAATTCATGTTTGAACTGGTTGGGATTATATTAATTAACTACGAATTTATTTTTATTTTTTAACTAAATATAACGTCACTTTTTATTTTTTGTCACGTCACTTGATGACCATGCAATTGTTAATTTCCAAAAGCAACTAACCTTATCTGTCTTATAGAAATAAATCATACTCCTATAACAAATTAACAACGCTTGACACGACACTCTTTAAAAGATGTACTTTAATTTATATATTGGTTCACAAGATCCAGCTGATTTTTTGACCAATTTCTAACGGTATACGAAGTATTTAATAGGCGGTAATAAAATGTAAAATTGGAAGAAAATTCATATACCTATTTCCACGAATATATTAATAATTCACATAAAGAATTTCATTGTTTGCACACATATGCATGACCATTTACTACTATTACCATTGAATGAGAATGCACATTTGTGAAGGAAAAAAATTAAAGTTTTAAGATAAATGACCTTATCATGATCTTCTCAAATTAGAGTTAAATTCGATCATTCTCATATTATCCACTATCAAATTGGTTGTAATTGTTTTGGTAGTTGCACCATATTCCCTACATTATGAAATAATTATATTGCTTTGCATTCTTATAAGATTTGACGCTTCATCATTTTGACCATTATCATTATCTTTAACTCCCCAATATGTAAAAAATTATGAAATTTTGATATTTTAAAAATATATATTACTTTCGTTTCATAAAAATCTTTACGGTTAATACTTGCACAAATATTAAGACAAAAATAGAAATATTGGTTAAATATAATATAATAAAATAAAGTAAGAGTAATGTGTAAAAGGGGTGGGTGAGTGTAAGGAAAAAAATTGAATAACCTTTTATCTAAGCGTTTGAATCAAATCCCTCAAATAGAGTGAAGAGTGATCGGGAGCTTTCAGCAGCAAAAGTATAGCAAGAGTGGTAGATGTTTAGTAAGGGGGTTGCTTATGGCTGGGAGTGATCCCGATTGCTCTTGTTGAGTCGACTGAAGGGTTTGGTAGCTCTTATCTTATAAAAAGTGATCCCGATTGCTCTTGTTGAGTCGACTTAAGGGTTTGGTAGCTCTTATCTTATAAAAAGTACCTACGTTAAATAATGTAAGAGAAAGTGAGAGAAAAATTATAAATATTGTGGGGTAAGAAGGATAAGTTAATAAATTTCTATGTTCAAAAATAGAATAAAGCAAAGTGTAAAAAATATTATGAAACAGACTAAAACATAAAGTGTAAATATCATTTTGAAACAGAGGTATTACGAAATATGTGAATATATTAAGATGAATCTAACAGGATTTTACATTACCATGTTTGCCATATGTATAAATTTACCAAGAATATAGTTGAAAATATTTGGATAAATAGTGTTAAACTAAAAATTAAGCAATCATTTGAGAATGGAAAAAGTAGTAACAAAGATAATAATTAATTAATAATCTTGGTCATTAATTGGACCATCATTATTTTCATAATTCAACAACTTGATATAGTTAAATTTTAATTTTCTAGATGGGAATCAACAATATATTGGAATGGTCCACTTCAAATCCATTTATATTAATGGATCTTTGTTAAAACTACTGTAGTTTTTTTGTTTTACTTATGAAATATTTTTTTGTTGAAAAATATTAATAGTTAAATAATACCACTTGATATATAAATGGTTGGGTGTCATTAAATGGGGTAGAGCACCCCTAATTTATTTATTTTTTGTTTAAAAGTAGGGTGGGGTATTGTACAAGAATCATTATAACTTTTAGCTAATACCAGTATATTATTGGTGTATTAATTATTTAATGAAAGATTTTGGATATGTTTTTTTATTCAGCTTGTCTAGCTACAGATTTAGGAAACTAAATTTTTAATAATTACACTGTATATCTTTGTATATTATTTTTTTGGAGGAAATGCACACAAAAAATAGGATAAAGTGTACGAGTTTGGGAAACCTATAATATGAAAATTTACCATCAATATAAAGATTAATGTCTTTGATGGATGTATGTGATGATCTGGTTATGCTGTAACAACATCTCCTAAAATGAATAAAAATTGAAGTATAACATGCAGGAATGTGTAAAATTGCAAAAGAATAAATGAAAAGTTGGCCAATGTGAAGTACAGTGTAAGCCAATTACAAAATTAATTAAAACTATTTTAATATACACGAAAAATACTTATACGGATAATAAAGAGAGTATAGTTTATTAGTTTATCAAGTGAAGACTATAAGGTGAAAATAGTGTCGCTATTAAATTCTGAAAATAACACAACATGTGGTCCTGTTTATCTAGAAATAAGTTTCTTCAAATAGATCGAATATCCGTAGACAATGATTCGTTATTGTAATTAACCCTTGTGTTGTTGAGGTGTTATATGATCATCTCTAGTTCTTTTCCTCCATACATGTAAAAATGGGAGATATAATTAACAACCAACTCATAAATTTAGGAATATATTTAATTGGGGACTTATATACAATTGTACGTTTAATTCTCTTTATCTTTCAGAGATAACCTAGCTAGACCGATACTACAAATTATTGAACACCTTGAAAAAAATATTGAATGAATAGAAATCAGTCTTGAAATTTGACAAATCCGATGAGATCTTGCATTTGACATTACTTTTTTCCCCATACATCATTAATTCGATTGAGAGATAAATGATACTTCATACGAAGTATAATGTACTTTATTTATATATATATATATATATATATATATATATATATATATATATATATAACCCCAATCACCACTGAACCAACAAGCAATTGGTAGAAACATATTTTATTATCTTAAGCTTAGCTTGTTACTATAAATATATAATCTTGAGATGGAGGGAGTTAATTAAATTCGTTTCAAGCTAATTAATTATGTGTCCGTACAACATGTGGATGAGTTTTTATACGTGGAATTCATTAGATTCATTAGCTTCTTTGGGTTGTCGATCTCGTTCGTTTGTTAGCAACTTTGGTGCATGAGAGGGATAATAAAACAAATTTGTGGCAACTTACAAGTTGTCTTTCCTCATTATTTAAAACCTAACGATGACTTTATTAATAGTTTGCTTAGATGATTAGATTATACTTTATTATTGAAGAAAGATGATGTCCTTTTGATTAATTAATTAATAGTCTTATTAGATTATACTCCTCCAATAGAAACCTAGTAGTCTAGTACTATTTGGACCGTCTTACAAAGTTATTAACGAACAAGTTTTGAATGAGATAGTTTCACACTACTCTAAAGGACGGACAATCAGAGAAATCATTCTAGTACTTGATTTCGATAACAATTAAGCGGTTACGAGTTCTCTATATTAGATTTCCTAATATGAGACTGACACCAGTAAAAACACTATCACTTTAATTAACGTATCGGCGAATCAAGTGCTTGGTGGATCTGAGATGGGAAAACTCATCTTGTAACTTGAAAATCATAAGTTTGGGTTTCCACATCTGCTTGTGTTTTTTTTTTTTTTGACAACATCTTTGCTTGTGCTTGAGAGTAGGGATTCCGGCCTTTACCATTACACCTGCTTTTAAGCGTTGATTTGCCTACCTGGGTTAGCTGGCATGTTATAGATAATTCAATAAAGTCTTTTTATCTTACCCATAAAAAACATTGTATCGGTAGAAAAAGAAAAAAAAACATAAAAAATTCAAATTCACTAATAAGTAATAGCATCCGAATGTGCCACATAATGACATGTTGACTTTTACTCCCATTATATTCACTTACCAATAATATCGATTGACCGATTAAGGTTGAAAATTTGTGTTGTGAACATAAAGTAAAAATTTATGAATTCACATATATATTTCATATCCAAAATTTTACAAGAAAAAACTCAAAAATAAAATTTAAAAACAAAAGAGCTAGAAATTCACAAAAACTAAAACAATATTTTTCATTTTGAGGTAATTTTAAAATATCACCTCATCAATTAACCTAGCTAATTAAAAACTAATGCCTTCACTTTCTATCAATAATTGTTCCAAATAATCAGAACCCAAATCTTCAAAAACAAACACATTATTTCCCAAAGATGATTCCCTGGTTTTCCCTCTGTTTTTCTTGCTCATAGACTTATTCTTCCTTATAGAAAGTCTATTTTTCATCACTAAAACAGGTGAACACCCATTTCCAAACTCATAGTTCATCTCCTTTAGAGATTCCTTTACTACATCCGCCGGAAAATTAAGAACAGCCATCGCCCCACGAGTCGAAAAGGCGGCTTGATCATAAGCTAAAGCAGCCGCCTCTGGTGTATCAAAGGTTCCTAACCAAACTCTTACACCATTCCTAGTTGAATCCCTTATCTCAGCTGCGTACTTCCCCCATGGCCTCTTTCTTACCCCTCGGTACGACTTTTCAGCTTTGATCGATGACGACATTGATGAAGTCACTTCTTCCTCCTTGACATGATTCGTCAACGAGGATGAAGTTGGCGGTCTTGTGGTGGCGGTGGTGGTGGTGGTTGGGGTGTTTACGCTAGACAACAGGGTGTTTTCTAGCCAAAACATATCTTCAGAATCGTTCTCGATAAAAGGAAGAATATTCGGTAGGTTAATATCTTCCCACGAGAACGATTCTGAAGATGATGATTTAAAAGACGATGATTCTGAAGATGAAGAGTTCATTTTGTTTAACTGTATTACCAAGAACGCTTTTTTTTTTTCTTTGTTGCTTAGTTGTTTATGTAATGTAAGAACTAAGAAGTGAAAGGTGGTGGTTTGATGAAGGATGAGTTTGGTTCACTACTTCCTTTTATATACGCTAGAAAAAAAGGTGAAAACACCTGATTTAGTAAGGGGATGAAATTGGAAAGTTGATTAAAATAATAGATTGTTCATATATTATAATAGAAGTAATTAATATATTAACTCAAATGGGTCATACACTCGTACATTATAATAAAATAATAGATGTTCATGTATTATAATAAATTAATTAATAATATTAAAGGTTGTGTTTTCTTCACTTTAAATTTATGGGTTATTATAGAGTACTTATTTTTCTTTAAATCAAATAAAAATAGAAAATATCAAATTAAATCAGACCAGAAACATAACAAATACTTAAAAAACTATTTAAATCAGACCAGTAAAATTTATACGAAGTACTAAACTATGTAAAGAGAACAAAGCCTAAATTATAATGGTTCATATATTATAATGTATTAAGCCAAATTGGTCATAATCAAATTGGTTAAAATCAGAAAATGCACGTGGGTCAAACGACTTAAGGCGGCCAGGTCATCAGATTGCAGCTGAGTTGTTTGAGTGATATCAGTATATCACCTACAAAGGCTACAATCTAATGACCTATGCTCATTCTCGGTTCCTAGTCGCTTTTTGTTACAACAAGGAATTAATTAAGTGGTAAATCCAGCTAATTATGATTATATATATTGATTAAAGGGTGGATTAGGATTTAGGATAAGTGTGTGATTAAATTGTCAAATGGTCTAGCTTAATTCCATGATTACCTATAGGAATTTTTATAATCTAATTAAGGGCTTTGATTGGTTACTGTTAATAAAAGTGAATTAAGGTTGTTAATAAATTATTACCTTGAAAGAAGCTAAGAACTCTTTTTAGATTGGAAAGTTTAATATATCATCTTATGAATTATGATTGAATATTTGAATGTGATCAATGCACCACGCACACATACATGTATGTATGCTTACGAGTCATCGAGATAACAATGATTCTTTTTTTCCTTAAAGAAAGATATCGCACATATTATTAAACTAGATTAGAGCCCGTGCGATGCACGGATTCTACTAAATCGTTATGTATATACCAATTTTATATACTTCGTATTAGATTAAATTAATTTTGGATTTTGCATTAAATTTCATTTTAGATTTAAAAAACAAAAAAATTATGAGAGTGTTTGTTTTTGGATGAAATTGTATATGCATAATATTATTAATTAATTAATTAAAATATCTACGTGGTGTTTAATTATTTAATTCAAAATTAATTTTGAAATCTTATTTTTCATTGGCCGAAACCATTAGATTCCCTACATGGCGCTCTAATATTGGATAATGAATTTTATTTATTTTATTTTAGAAGTGTTAGATTTTGAATGAATTTTATTTTAGATTTTTTTAAAAAAATTATTATAGTGTTTGATTTTAGATGGAGTTGTATATATTAGTGATTAATTAATTAAAATATCTACGTGGCACCTAATTAATTATCTACATGGCAATCGATTTTTTTAATTCAAAAATAAATTAAAAATCTTATTTTTCATTGGCCGAAACCATTAGTAATCTTAGGTGGCGCTCTAATATTTCAGCAAATATGCCTCCTTTATATATAAATATATTAAATTAAATCAATTTTTTTTTGTGCCAAATTAATTAAATCAATTTTTTTGTGTGCCAAATTTGATATTGGAAGAACGATGTAGGATAGGTTAGTTTAAGGTTTCATTTTTGAGAATTAAATAGAAAGAGCATGCACGTTAGAAGGGTATATATGTTACCTTTGAGTTAAATATAGGTCACATGTCCGAACCCTCTTGTCACTATTTGTAATTTTGTGAAGGCATTTTGATATATCACTATACATTAGGGTTATATAATACCGGCAAGTTTTGTGTAAGACCGCCTTATTGGAAAGACCACTTTAATTGTTTAACTAATTGGTTTCATTATATTTCTTAACTAATTGGTTCCATTTCTTAACTAATTGGTTATATTGCTTAATTAATTGATTCAAATGCTTAACTAATTAATTCATTTGCTTAACTAATTGGTTTTAGTGCTTAACTAATTAGTTCAAGTGCTTAACTAATTGGTTCCATTGCTTAACTTATATGATACCAATGTGGTCTTTTGTGTAAGACCGTTTTATAGAAAAGTTTGTAATATAATACGGAGTAAGATAATATTAAATGAGGAGCTGATTGCACTTTTCCAGAGAGTGTACATTTCACAAAATTAAATGAGTTTTCACCTTAAAACCATATGGAAAAAAAGGGCGTAGGGACTTTAGCTATATGAATGAAATAAATCTTATTTTATCAGTGTGAGACACTGACGTACATGTGATATTTTACGGTGTTGGATCTTAACCTACAATGATGTTACTTATTCATGATTTTTTACCAGTAAAAAATGTTGCTCAAGAGGTTTTTCTGTTATTTGTTAGATATTGAGAAAAAAATACACGTACATTACTTCTAGTTTTATTCTTGTAAAAATCACATTTCCTTTATTCTCTATAAATGCATTATTTCTGTATTTCAATATTTTTTATATACCTAGTACTAACTTTGAGATAAACAAATTGAAATAAAAACAATGGCCAAAATTTAAATATGCCAATTATTATCCTACTTTTTTCTTAAAATAATTTTAAATCAATAAAAATAATATAAGTTCGTTAAAAATAATTTTAGTTTAGCAAACTAAAGTGAAAATGCAAACATAAAATCTTATTTACATATGGTGTATAATAAATATTGTACAACGGAGTAAAACGTTAACTCAAAATTCTTAAAAGTCACCATTATATATGTAAAACTTATTTACTTTTTAGTGATAATTTTTTTTATTTTAATACAAAATATTTATTCAAAATCAAGTTAGTTTGGTAAAACTCCCCCCTTAAACGAGCACAATAATGTGTAAGATTAATCATTTAACCCTTTAAAATGTTTATCAATCAGTTATTTTTTTATAATAATATTAAAGATAATCAAAACTTATTAAAAATTGTAAAAAAACTAGATAAAAGTTACAAAAAATACTGGATAAAAATTATTTTGGTGTACAATAAATTTAGTGTACATGTTGTACGTGTAAAATCTTTTGAAAAACATAACCTTATTTCATTATACAGTAAGATTTTTAATTTTTATAATAGATTTCAGAAACTTATAAGAGATAATAATGCTCAAAGTAAATTTCTCAAAGAGTTAAAAGTGACTAATAATTTTCCTTTAAAAATAAAATATTGAATAATAAAAATAGAAAAGAAGCCTAAACACCCCAAAAAAAATGTGTGCATTATTTGGCGGTCATGGCGTCTTGGTCAAGCGGGGTATATTTGAAGCGGAGGCAGTCCATCATTCTTCCATTTCACCAGTGGCGGGCGGAGTTTCTAGAACACTCCTTTCTTCCTCTGTCCCTTTTTCAAATCTTCTAAAGCTCCAAACTTCTTATTTGTTAATTAAAATAATATTTTATAATAAAAATAAAAACAATTTAAATAATGATTTATAATAAAATAATTACTCCAATTATGCCTCTAGGCTCCTCCTACTTGCAACTTGCAACTTGCAATATGATAATGTTGATGGACCCATTCGAAGTGCTGACATTGTGGTAAAAGGGTGATGCACTCGCTATTTTATGTGCATGTCATATTGGTTACAATATAGTACGACTGTATTTATTTGTATGGGCCAAAACAATTTGTTCATTTAGTATCAACAACTTACTTGTTCCGGTTTTATATAAATGCATTACTACAACGGAAAAAATTAAGTAGTATGGAGTAATTTGATAGAGTTATGAGAAAGCTTGATTGTATTGATGTTTGCAATGTAGTATTTATACAAGCCTAAGAATATTACAAAGTCAATAATTTCCTAAATAAGAAGATATCCTATAATAATATCTAATTATCTTTACAAATATAAAATATTGTGATTGATTATAATCAATCACTTACTACCATCATGTTAGGTTATGATACATATGATATTACATAAATCATGCGGAAACAACCATTAACCCAGGAATACATATTATTTACACATAATCATATAGCATAATTTAGATGCATACTCTTTGTTGCGTGCCCTCCCTAGCTGCGCCCGAACCGAACAAGAACAAGTCTTTAGGACTCCAAGTGTCGTCCCTCCGTAGATAGTCCACAGCACGTCCGGATCCGCCTTAAGATTGACCAACTAGAATCGCCCTTAAGGTACTAGAATTTTCGGCACTTTTGAGCAAGATGTGTGACTGAATTTTTCTCTCAAAAACTCACTTTGAATACTTTTAAAACTCGTTATAAATTGTGAACCCAGGCCACATATTTATAGGGGTATGGAAAGAGAATTGGAATCCTATTAGGATACGAATTAATTAAACTTAGAATCCTACAAGAACTCTAATTAATTAATTTATCAAATAGAATTAGGAATTTAATCATTAACCGAACTCTGCACGTTTTAGGAATCGTGCATGAGCACAAACTCACACACACACACACGGCAGCCACGATGGGCCGCCCATGCGCGTGCGTGCGAGCAGCAGCCCACGCAGCGAGGCCCACGCAGCCGCGGCCTTGGCGCGCGCTGGGCCTGCCTTGCGGTAGGCCTGGGCGCTGCCTTGGCTGGGCTTGTGGCGCGCGTTTGGCTTGCTGGGCGATGGCCTGGCTTCGAGCTGGGCCCTCGTCCGGCAGGCCTCGTCCGATGCTTATTCGTACGATACGCTTCCGATTAAATTTCCGATTCCGGAATTCATTTCCGATACGAACAATATTTAACATTTCCGATCCCGGAATTAATTTCCGTTTCGAACAAATATTTAATATTTCCGTTTCCGGAATTATTTTCCGATTCCGATAATATTTCCGATTCTGACAATATTTCCGTTTCCGGCAATATTTCCGATTCTGGCAATATTTCCATTTCCGATAATATTTTCCGATACGTACCATGTTTCCGTTTCCGGCAACATCTACGACTTGGATAATATTTATATTTCCGATACGATCCATATTTCCGTTTCCGGCAATATCATCGTTTCCGGAGTATTCATTTCTTGCCTGTGACGATCTCAGCTCTCACTGAAACCAAGATCCGTCGATTCCGAATATTCATAGATGGAGTATTTAATGCCATTAAATACTTGATCCGTTTACGTACTATTTGTGTGACCCTACGGGTTCAGTCAAGAGTAAGCTGTGGATTAATATCATTAATTCCACTTGAACTGAAGCGACCTCTAGCTAGGCATTCAGCTCACTTGATCTCACTGAATTATTAACTTGTTAATTAATACTGAACCGCATTTATTAGACTTATCATAGAATGCATACTTGGACCAAGGGCATTATTTCCTTCAGTCTCCCACTTGTCCTTAGGGACAAGTGTGCATTTCCTAATTCCTTTGTCGCTCGATGCTTGCTCTTGAACATAAGGTAAGAGTTGTCATCCTTATTATGTCCAGAGGTGTTCCTCGGTTTCAGAGTTCAACTGATCAAATAAAAAGATAATCATAGCCTATGATTCATCCGAGCACGGCCATGCATTTCACAGTTTCTAGCTCTCCGAGTGGCCTTGTACAACTTTTAAGCATCTCATCCCGATTTATGGGAGGACAATCCCAATCTTGCGATCTTGAGATTAGACTTCGTTTGATAGGTGATTACCTGAGCGTTGCCTTTATAGCCTCCTTTTACGGTGCGACGGTTGGTCAACGTCAAAGCAACCAGTTCTCAAACAAGTAATCTCAAATTACTCAGGTATTGAGGATTTAGTGTCTAATAATTTAATGAAATTTACTTATGACAGATTTTCATCTCTTACAGTAAAGTTTCATAGGTCTTGTCCGATACTAATCTTCCCAAAGTAAGTATCTATGCAAATGATTATGACATTGCCATGTCCACATAGTTCAAGAAACAGAACTACTAGTCATCTTGCATTCTAATCGTCTAACGTTTTCTATGCGTCCAGTTTTATAGAAAACTCCGATTAGGGACCATTTTCAACCTTTGACATTCAAGTTCGCTTGATAGACATTTCTTAGTCACAGGACTGGTCCTGACAGTCTATCTTGAATATATCGTCAAATTGAAGGGACTCATCATTTAATAAACCACAAATTAAATGGAAAAATGAATTCTTTTCATTTATTGTGAATGATTAACCAATAATGTTTTACAAAGATTTAAACTCTAAAACTTTAAAACATTAAATAGAGACATCAAAGCCATTCTCCAATATGCTTGATTCCCATAGCTGCAGTGTGCGAGTTGTGCTTCGCTTGCGGCAGAGGTTTAGTTAATGGATCTGATATGTTGTCATCAGTTCCAATCTTGCTTATCTCGACTTCTTTTCTTTCAACGAACTCTCGTAGAAGGTGAAATCTACGAAGTACATGCTTGACTCTCTGGTGGTGTCTAGGCTCTTTTGCCTGTGCAATAGCTCCGTTATTGTCACAATACAGGGCTATTGGTCCTTTAATGGAGGGGACTACACCAAGTTCACCTATGAACTTCCTTAGCCATATAGCTTCCTTTGCTGCTTCATGTGCAGCAATGTACTCCGCTTCAGTTGTAGAATCCGCAATGGTGCTTTGCTTAGCACTTTTCCAGCTTACTGCTCCTCCGTTGAGGCAGAAGACAAACCCAGACTGTGATCTGAAATCATCTTTGTCGGTTTGGAAACTTGCGTCCGTATAGCCTTTAACAATTAATTCATCATCTCCACCATAGACCAGGAAGTCATCTTTGTGCCTTTTTAGGTACTTCAGAATGTTCTTGGCAGCAGTCCAATGCGCCTCTCCTGGGTCTGACTGGTATCTGCTCGTAGCACTGAGTGCGTACGCAACATCCGGGCGTGTACATATCATAGCATACATTATTGAACCAATCAATGATGCATATGGAATCCCACTCATTCGTCTACGCTCATCAAGTGTTTTTGGGCACTGAGTCTTGCTTAGAGTCATTCCATGAGACATGGGTAGGTAGCCTCGCTTGGAGTCCGCCATTTTGAACCTATCAAGCACCTTATTGATATAAGTGCTTTGACTAAGTCCAATCATCCTTTTAGATCTATCTCTGTAAATCTTGATGCCCAATATGTACTGTGCTTCTCCTAGATCCTTCATCGAAAAACATTTCCCAAGCCAAATCTTGACAGAGTTCAACATAGGAATGTCATTTCCGATAAGTAATATGTCGTCGACATATAATACTAGGAAAGCAATTTTGCTCCCACTGACCTTCTTGTATACACAAGATTCGTCTGCGTTCTTGATGAAACCAAAGTCACTGACTGCTTCATCGAAACGTATATTCCAGCTCCTGGATGCCTGCTTCAATCCGTAGATTGACTTCTTTAGCTTGCATACCTTTTTAGCATTCTTTGGATCCTCAAAACCTTCAGGCTGTGTCATAAACACAGTTTCTGTTAAAACGCCGTTTAAGAAAGCAGTTTTGACATCCATCTGCCATATTTCGTAATCGTAATATGCAGCGATTGCTAACATTATCCGAATAGACTTTAGCATTGCAACTGGTGAAAAGGTTTCATCGTAATCCACACCGTGGACTTGCCTGTAACCTTTTGCAACCAATCTAGCTTTGAAAACTTCAAGTTTCCCATCCTTGTCCTTTTTCAGTTTGAAAACCCATTTGCTTCCAATGGCTTGATAGCCATCTGGCAAATCGACCAAATCCCATACTTGGTTTTCAGACATGGAGTCCAATTCAGATTGCATGGCTTCTTGCCATTGCTTGGAGCTAGGGCTCGTCATAGCTTGTTTGTAAGTCGCAGGTTCATCACTTTCAAGTAATAGAACGTCATAGCTCTCGTTCGTCAAAATACCTAAGTACCTTTCCGGTTGAGATCTATATCTTTGCGATCTACGCGGGGTAACATTTCTAGATTGACCATGATTCTCACCAGATTCTTCTAAAGATCTCTGAGTTTCATCCTGAATGTCATCTTGAGCATTCTCTAGAGTTTGTTGTTCGACTCGAATTTCTTCGAGGTCTACTTTTCTCCCGCTTGTCATTTTGGAAATGTGATCTTTCTCCAAAAAGACACCATCTCGAGCAACAAACACCTTGTTCTCAGATGTATTGTAGAAGTAATACCCCTTTGTTTCCTTTGGATAGCCCACAAGGATACATTTGTCAGATTTTGGATGAAGTTTGTCTGAAATTAATCGTTTGACGTATACTTCACATCCCCAAATCTTAAGAAAAGACACATTTGGAGGCTTTCCAAACCATAATTCGTATGGAGTCTTTTCGACAGCTTTAGACGGAGCTCTATGTATAGTGAGTGCAGCTGTATTTAGTGCATGTCCCCAAAATTCTAATGGAAGTTCGGCCTGACCCATCATTGACCTGACCATGTCTAGCAAGGTTCTGTTCCTCCGTTCCGACACACCGTTCCATTGTGGTGTTCCAGGAGGAGTCAATTCTGATAGAATTCCACATTCTTTCAGATGGTCATCAAATTCATAGCTCAGATATTCACCGCCTCTATCAGACCGCAGTGCCTTAATCTTCTTGCCTAATTGATTCTCTACTTCACTCTGAAATTCCTTGAATTTGTCAAAGGATTCAGACTTATGCTTCATTAGGTAGACATAACCATACCTACTGAAGTCATCAGTGAAAGTGATAAAGTAGCTGAAACCACCTCTAGCATTTGTACTCATTGGTCCACATACATCTGTATGGATTAAACCCAATAGTTCATTTGCTCTTTCTCCAACTTTAGAGAAAGGTTGCTTTGTCATTTTGCCAAGTAAACATGATTCGCATTTACCATAATCCTCTAAGTCAAATGGTTCTAGAATTCCTTCCTTTTGAAGTCTTTCTAAGCGTTTCAAGTTTATATGGCCTAATCGACAATGCCACAGATAGGTGAGATCTGAATCATCCTTTTTGGCCTTTTTGGTATTTATGTTATATACTTGTTTGTCGTGATCTAATAAATAAAGTCCATTGACTAATCTAGCAGATCCATAAAACATCTCTTTAAAATAAAACGAACAACTATTGTCTTTTATTAAAAAGGAGAATCCCTTAGCATCTAAGCAAGAAACTGAAATAATGTTTTTAGTAAGACTTGGAACATGGAAACATTCTTCCAGTTCCAAAACTAGCCCGGAGGGCAACGACAAATAGTAAGTTCCTACAGCTAATGCAGCAATCCGTGCTCCATTTCCCACTCGTAGGTCGACTTCACCCTTGCTTAACTTTCTACTTCTTCTTAGTCCCTGTGGATTGGAACATAAGTGTGAGCCACAACCTGTATCTAATACCCAAGAAGTTGAATTAGCAAGTATACAGTCTATAACGAAAATACCTGAAGATGGAACGACTGTTCCGTTCTTCTGATCTTCCTTTAGCTTCAAGCAATCTCTCTTCCAATGCCCCTTCTTCTTGCAGTAGAAGCATTCGGATTCAGAAGTGGGTTGACTGACCTTCCTCTTTACAGATTTGGCGTCAGTTTGCTTAGTTGGGCTGGCCTTGTTGCCACCTTTCTTAGCATTCCTCTTCTTTCCAGATTTCTTGAACTTGCCCCCACGCACCATAAGCACATCCTGCTTATCACTTTTGAGCGTCTTTTCAGCGGTCTTCAGCATACCGTGAAGCTCAGTGAGCGTTTTATCCAGACTATTCATACTGTAGTTCAGTTTGAACTGATCATACCCGCTATGAAGAGAATGGAGGATGGTGTCTATAGCCATTTCCTGAGAAAACTGCTGATCCAGCCGACTCATATTCTCAATGAGTCCAATCATTTTGAGAACATGTGGACTTACGGGCTCGCCTTTCTTAAGCTTGGTCTCAAGAATTTGCCTATGAGTCTCGAATCTTTCGACTCGAGCCAGATCTTGGAACATGTTCTTCAACTCACTAATGATTGTGAAAGCATCTGAGTTGATGAACGTTTTCTGCAGATCCGCACTCATGGTGGCGAGCATTAGACATTTCACATCCTTGTTGGCATCAATCCAACGATTGAGGGCTGCCTGAGTGACCCCGTCGCCTGCAGCTTCGGGCATCGCCTCATCTAGGACATACTCCTCTTCTTCCTGCATAAGAACTATTTGCAAGTTCCTTTGCCAGTCAAGGAATTTTTTCCCGTTCAACTTCTCCTTTTCGAGAATTGATCGAATGTTGAATGAATTGTTGTTTGCCATATTAAAAACTACAATTGAAAAGAATAAACAAATAAATAACCATTCACAGTTTCTCTTAATAAACTTAAATTCTAGCATACATGCATAATTCAATGTTTATTAAGCATTTTATTCAAGTTATGTGTTCCGGCAGGTGTGAATAAAATGATTCCAAGATCCTAAAATCATTGAAGAACTAAGCACAGTTTGTCGACTTAATCCTAGAACATCTTAAGTAAGCAAAAGCCTTTTGCTAATAGTCTAGAAACTATTCTTGGTTGATAGGTACGTCTAAGAACTTATTAGGTAAACCTATCGATTTTGCCACGACATAAAAGGACTCCTTACTTATATCGTTGAGTTTCACCAAAACTAACATGTACTCACAATTGTTTGTGTACCTTGCCCCTTTAGGACCAATAAGTAACACCTCGCTGAGCGAAAACTATTACTAGATTGATGTAAAGGATATCCAAGCAAGTGTATATTTTGGCATGACACCTTTTAACTCAATTTTTAAGTTTGGAACTTAAGGCTCTTACTATGTTGGTTAGATTTTAAGTGAACTAAAATCCTTAATCATGCAACATAATCAAGCTTTTGATCTCATGCATTTTAAGACATATTTAAAAGCAATAAATAACTTAAAACATGCATAAGATAAATGTGATCTAGTATGGCCCGACTTCATCTTGAAGCTTTGTCTTCAAAGTCCGTCTTGAAAATCTCCGTGGGAGGCACCATTTTCTTCAAATAGGATAAGCTATAACTAATTACAACTATTTGATGGTTCGCAGACCATATTTGAATTGAAAAATAACTTTGGTACTTTAGACCAATTACATTCAAATTAATGGTACGCAAACCATATTTTCTATCATATTTGGGCCATACTAGTCACTTCATAACCTGCAAAACAGTACATATACAATATATATACCATTCACCCATTCATTATCATGAATGGCCCACATAGCTGGTTAGTAAAACACATTATGCATCACGTAAACATTTGCAACAATTAATCAAGGGCACCAACAATCTACCAATTATTCAGTCCTTATTAATTCTAATCAAGTTGTTTTAACCTTAAGGATTTGTAGACCTAATCAAGAGTTTATGACTAAAAAGCGATCCCACTTAAACCAATAAATTCATATGCTTTACTAATTTTAAACATAAAAATGTATTTCTAGTCTAACCGGAAACATACAAATTTAATTAAAATTTAAAGCTCATATAAATTTATAATTGAATCCAAAAAGTTTAATTTAATTTCAGTCGTTATTTAAATTAATTCATGATTTTAATTTTAGTAAAATAATTAGAATAAATAAAATTTATTATAATTACAATATTCAAAATTAAAATCCAAGAAAATAATTTAAATTATTAATTTTAAAATTAATTAAAATTACGCGAACTGAAATTTTCAAATTAAACATTCAAAACGATCTAATCGTAACGCAAACACCCTACGCATTGCACGCCCATGGGCCGCACGCACACAGCCATTGCTGGCCATGTGCGCGCAGCCCATGCGCTCGTCGCATAGCTGCTGCATCTCCCATCGCAAGCCATCGCACGCTGTGGTGCTCGCTGCGCGCGCGCCAGCGCTCGTCGCACGCGAGCCATCACTCGCAGTGCGCGCTCGACAGCGCTCGCTATGCGCGCTCCATAGCTCGCTGTGCGCGCGAGCCATTGCTCGCTGTGCGCGCGAGCCATCGCTCGTTGTGCGCGCGAGCCATCGCTCGCTGTGCGCGCGAGCCATCGCTCGCTGTGCGCGCGACATCGCTCGCTGGGCGCGCGACATCGCTCGCTGTGCGCGCGAGCAACGCTGGGCGCAGCGCTCGTGGCACGCGAGCTTGCGCTCGCTGCGCGCTCTTGCGCGAGGCGGTGCGCGTTGTGGCGCAGCTCGCTTGCTGCCCACACGCGACTGCCTTGGCTTGCCTTTCGCCCATGCCCATTTGTTCATAGCTCGTGGCCCACGACACAAGGCAGGGCTGCTGCCTTGTGCTCGTGCACCATGCTTTGCTCATTGCATTGGTGCCGCACGGGCGACGAGCTCCCTTGCTCGTCGTCGCATGCCCGCACTATACAACACCCCTTAAGGGTAACACGAAGCGTCCATTGCTTTGTGCGTGCAAGTTATATGAACGAATCGCATAAAAATTTAAAATTTATATTTAAAATTAATGACAAATTAATAAATAATATTAATTTCATAATTCTAGGGCGAAAAATCGAAAATTTATTATTCAATTGATTTCCGATTATTATGGATTCAAGCCTAGGTCATAAAAATTTAAAATTTATCATAAATTTACAATTTTTATGGTGGTTTTTAATCATAGGTTTCTAATTAAATTACAATTAATTATGAAAATCAAATTAATTCTAAATTATTCTAATTTTCAACAAATTAATCATAATTACAAATTAGATTGCATAATTAACAAGGCTAGGCATTCAAACTTGTTAAACATATACAGTAGGTCAATCAAAAATTCAAGATTTATCAACAAGAATCGCAAATATTTAATTTAACATCTTAAATTTACGAAATTTTGCATTCGAAAAACTAAAACCTTCGAAAAGTCATAGTTAGGCTTCGAATTTGAGAATTCTGGGTTCGGCAGAAAAATACTAATTTTGTCAAAATTTTAGAATGCCTTTTACATGCGAAATTGACACAAAAATCACTCGATTTGGATGAGTAACGAAGAAACTGCCGAAAAACTGCGTACGTATAATTAAATAAACGCAATTTGCAATTAATTAACAATTACGAAAATTAATCACCCCTTTTAATTCTTGCAAATTTGTAATATTTAACCATGTTCATGCAAATTAGATTATGAAAATAATAAGGGGCTCGTGATACCACTGTTAGGTTATGATACATATGATATTACATAAATCATGCGGAAACAACCATTAACCCAGGAATACATATTATTTACACATAATCATATAGCATAATTTAGATGCATACTCTTTGTTGCGTGCCCTCCCTAGCTGCGCCCGAACCGAACAAGAACAAGTCTTTAGGACTCCAAGTGTCGTCCCTCCGTAGATAGTCCACAGCACGTCCGGATCCGCCTTAAGATTGACCAACTAGAATCGCCCTTAAGGTACTAGAATTTTCGGCACTTTTGAGCAAGATGTGTGACTGAATTTTTCTCTCAAAAACTCACT
Source organism: Spinacia oleracea (assembly GCF_020520425.1). Classification (NCBI taxonomy): domain Eukaryota; kingdom Viridiplantae; phylum Streptophyta; class Magnoliopsida; order Caryophyllales; family Amaranthaceae; genus Spinacia; species Spinacia oleracea. Next base: position 10,004,988 of record NC_079489.1, on the reverse strand, counting down.
TTGAATACTTTTAAAACTCGTTATAAATTGTGAACCCAGGCCACATATTTATAGGGGTATGGAAAGAGAATTGGAATCCTATTAGGATACGAATTAATTAAACTTAGAATCCTACAAGAACTCTAATTAATTAATTTATCAAATAGAATTAGGAATTTAATCATTAACCGAACTCTGCACGTTTTAGGAATCGTGCATGAGCACAAACTCACACACACACACACGGCAGCCACGATGGGCCGCCCATGCGCGTGCGTGCGAGCAGCAGCCCACGCAGCGAGGCCCACGCAGCCGCGGCCTTGGCGCGCGCTGGGCCTGCCTTGCGGTAGGCCTGGGCGCTGCCTTGGCTGGGCTTGTGGCGCGCGTTTGGCTTGCTGGGCGATGGCCTGGCTTCGAGCTGGGCCCTCGTCCGGCAGGCCTCGTCCGATGCTTATTCGTACGATACGCTTCCGATTAAATTTCCGATTCCGGAATTCATTTCCGATACGAACAATATTTAACATTTCCGATCCCGGAATTAATTTCCGTTTCGAACAAATATTTAATATTTCCGTTTCCGGAATTATTTTCCGATTCCGATAATATTTCCGATTCTGACAATATTTCCGTTTCCGGCAATATTTCCGATTCTGGCAATATTTCCATTTCCGATAATATTTTCCGATACGTACCATGTTTCCGTTTCCGGCAACATCTACGACTTGGATAATATTTATATTTCCGATACGATCCATATTTCCGTTTCCGGCAATATCATCGTTTCCGGAGTATTCATTTCTTGCCTGTGACGATCTCAGCTCCCACTGAAACCAAGATCCGTCGATTCCGAATATTCATAGATGGAGTATTTAATGCCATTAAATACTTGATCCGTTTACGTACTATTTGTGTGACCCTACGGGTTCAATCAAGAGTAAGTTGTGGATTAATATCATTAATTCCACTTGAACTGAAGCGGCCTCTAGCTAGGCATTCAGCTCACTTGATCTCACTGAATTATTAACTTGTTAATTAATACTGAACCGCATTTATTAGACTTATCATAGAATGCATACTTGGACCAAGGGCATTATTTCCTTCACATCAAGGAGATATAATCTCCTTTATATTACAATTCCACTTGCATGGACCCGGTCCACCATAAGATTACCATGGACCAGGATAATTAGGTAATTTTAACAGTGAGTAAATTATAGAAACTGTAGGTTCTGTAGAGTAACTATATCTCCAGAATAATAACTATGAACATAATAATAATGATACGAATAACTATTCTATCCAAAGAGTAACTATATTATATAGAAAAGTAATTTTAACTGTAAAACAATTACTACTATATATTCATTCTTGCAGGCAAAAAGAGTAAATTATAGAAACTATAGGTTCTGTAAAGTAACTATATTTTCAGAATAATAACTATGAAATAAATAATAATAATATAGTAATTTCGATGAGAACAATTATTCTATCCAAAGATTAACTATATTATATAGAAAAGTAACTTTAGCTGTAAAACAATTACTATATTATAAAAATAAACAATATGATATAGATGGTTTAGAGGTCATATAATAATTTTTTCTATTATATATCACATAATTACTGAAATATAAAAGAGTAACTATATCAAAAGTAACATTAATTATAACTCTTGAACAATAATAAAGAAAACATTAACTACTTGGTTAGTTGTTTTAGCTACGACATTCTAATTCTTTGCATCTATTAAATAAACCATATTAAACTCAAATGTTTTTTGAACTAAAAAATACTAATCGACACGTCCACGTGGAACACGTCTCTTTTTTCCACCAACACATCATGTCCTTCCTCTACCACGTTCTTGGTTTCCATTGTTGTCAGGATTTTCTTCTTCCCCTCCTGCTTTTGTTTTCCTTGCAGAATTTATTCTTTGCACGATTTCAATTCTTGGTGCATCATCTTTGTATTTCTGAATCAATAATATTTAAACTAAGTTAATAATTTAACATTTAAATATGAAAAAATAACATAGTAACTATGTAAAACGTGTAGTTTCTATTATGCATCATATAGTAACTCTTACAATTAACGATGGTAAAATACTTGCAGAATTGCATATATAGTTATTGTTATTGTTATAGTCATATAGTTACTGTCAAAATAATATAGTCACTTTTATTAATAATAACATGGAGTACAAAGAAAGATCATAAAAAGAACATAATGATAAGATAATAACTATTAAAAATATATAGTTACTATTATACATGATATAGTAACTCTTAATATTAATGATAGTCATATACGAGTAAGGTTGTAGATATAGTTATTGTTATGACCATGTAGTTGTTGTGATCATAACATAGTAACTCTTATTACTAATAACATAGAAGACAACAAAGAACATGAAAAGAACATTATAATATACATAAAAAAACTATACAAAACATATAGTTACTATAATACAAGATATAATACCTATAAATATTATTGATGGTCATTTAGTCACAGAGTTGCAGACATAGTTGATGTGATAATAATATAGTAACTCTATCCATAATACAGTAACTATATCATTAAAAATATAGAATAACATAAAAACATGCACATAACATAATAAACTAACATAGTACCTATTTCAAAAATATAGTAACTATATAAAACGTACAATAACTATTAAAGAAAATAAACATATGGTAACAAATCATGATAAAATAAACATAATATCTATTTCAAACATATAGTAACTATATAAATAATATAGTAACTATTGAAGAAAATAAACATATGGTAACACATCATGATAAAATAAACATAGTACCTATTTCAAACATATAGTAACTAATATAATAATATAGTAACTATTGTACACATATAGTAACCATTATAATCACACAACAATTAGCTTAACACATAGTGACTATTATTATAATATAGTAACTATTGTACAAATATAGTAACCATTATAATCATATAGTCACTATCTTATACTCAAAATAACATATTACATAATGTAATCGTATAGTAACTATTATTTATCAAAAAGTCACTATAAACTGTTCTTAACATAGTAACTATCTTAAACACATAGTTATTGTTTTAAATTTATAATAACTTTCTAAAAAATATAGTAACTAATTTAAACACATAGTTACTGTTTTAAAGTTATAGTAACTTTAAAAAAAAAGTATAGTTACTCTAAAAACTACTACTAACATAAACACAACGAACATTCCAGTGACTATTAAAAACACTAATTCGCAACATAAATTAAAGGTGACTATATCATTTATATACTAACTATGTGAAACACTAACCCTAATTTCAACAAAACAACAAACATTTCGAATCACTCAACAAAATAATAACTATTGTACACATATAGTAACTGTTGTACACATATAGTAACCATTAAAATAATATAGTAACTATAGTACACATATAGTAACCATTAAAATTACATAGTACCTTTTTAAACCATATAGTTACTGTATTACTCATATAGTTACTATTTAAAGTCTTGAAGTCACTGATCGAATTCGCGAAGTGAAAACGATACTTCGGTAAAACACAAACATTAATTTCTTTAAAACAACAAATATTTTCAATTTTAAATAAAAATAGACTTAAAATTCTTTAAAAAACAACAAACCGAGATGTGATCTCTAAAAATTCTTGCGAAGATTTGTAGGCGAGCGCAAATTCTTCGATTCGATTTCGGCAACGACGAACCTCCTTCTTTATCTACTACTTCCTCCAATTTTTCCTCATCAAATAGATCCTATCATAAGAATTATAAGATAATTACGAAAAAAATCGAACAAAACCTAGAAATTTGGGCTAAATTTTGAAAAGCATAGAGAGAAAATGAAGAGAGAGAAAATGAAAGAGAATGAACAGAATGTAGATCTGAAATTTTGAAAAATAAAAAAGTTTAAAACGTATATAAAGTGGGCTAGACACAAATCGCATTAAAACTCTTCAAAACACAGAGTAACTCTTTAAAACACATAGTTACTGTAATACGCATATAGTTACTATTTAAAATTACAAAATAACTGTCACGTGACAGTTACATATGTTACCCATAAAAATTACTCCGTTGCCCTGGTCCACGCTAAGTTAGCATGGACCAGGTTTATATTAGTGTAAATATTTATATTATCCTCAATATTTTTTATCCGTAAACATTTAAAAATGCTAAATGATCAAAGTTGAGTTGTCTAAGAAGCTTGGCAAGTGTATAGCTAAAACAGATACATTTATTTTGAGGAAAAGATGGGGTAGTCATATATCCAAAGTAGGATCTAAAATAATTTACACCAAAAAATGATTACATTTACTCTATTTTAAGTAAAATCAACAATACAACCTTAAAACGAGTATGGTCTTCTCCATAAACTACAAAATTAGAACTAACATGGTCTTGATCTAGTGAAAAAGATTGAAAGTCTTATATGATATGTCACATGTTTGAATCCCCATCTGTTTAATTTGTAACTCTTTTTTAGGAAACTCCATTTGAAACTTGTAATGCCCTAGCTTGTATCTCATTTGCAACGTACAAAAAGAAAAACTACAACATTCGAGCAACCTTTTCACACAAATAAGTTTATTTCAGATAATATAAGTTCAAAATAAGTTCAGTTAAATTCAAATAAATTCAGAAAATTAAAATAAGTTTTTTTCAGACATTTTTCACATACAATGATACAAATAAGTTTATTTCAGATACTATAAGTTCAAAATAAGTTCAGTTAAGTTCATATAATATAAATTTAGACAAAATAAGTCGAATAGAACGAAACTTCCATCATGAATTTTTGCATAAAGGCGTAATTATAGTTATTCATGTGATAGTGTAGTAGCCCAATAACTAGATGTAGTATACATTCCAGTTTTACGTGTGTGTTCTTCTCACTTAATTTTTACTTTTCTAAACTTGTATTGATTATATATTGTATTTGAGCAACCTTTATTATTTCTAAACCTATCTTATTTAAATG